>NC_060140.1:263463797-264179630 GCF_021461385.2 Schistocerca piceifrons | reverse complement strand
CAGAGAAATAAAATTATATTGTTTGCCTATGCCAGTACGACTTCTGATACGCATAGCGTTTAATCGTTGTCCGAAGTTTAGGTTTTGCACTATGGAGCCACCATTCGGTGATAGAACTATACCTGGTTTTCGTGCGCTGTAGTCGCTCCCACACCTGTTTTATCTCTTCGTCCAGCACTCTGTCTTGCAACAGACCAACGTTTAGTTTCCAATAACCCCTCCCACGAGTTAATTGTGGGCGTTGGAGGTTTACGTAGCACTGGTGTACACTATGGTCTGAAAAGCTGACGGGGGCGATATCACTGTTGGCTACCCTACGACCAAGAGCGGTGGAGACATAAATCCGGTCGATCCTGCTAGCAGAATTACTGGTGATGTGCGTGTACGTTACGTGATCGCCGTTTTTAAGTTCCCAAATGTCCAGTAGTTTCAGTCCTTGCACAAGACAGTCGAGCTCTGTGCACTTATTACAGTTGAGCGCTTGATAAGTTGGTGAAAGAACGCAGTTAAAATCTCCGCCTAAAATACAGTTCACAGTACGTCCACCGATTAGAAATGGTATATCGTTTTTATAAAAAGAGGACCGTTCCTGTCGGCGGTTGCTACCGGGTGGTGCATATAAGTTGACAATCTTAATACCATTAACTATACAGGCGATTCCTCTGCCATTAATGAGCCGTACTACATTTGAATGGGAGATACCGTCTCGTAATAAAATGGCAGTCCGAGTATGGTCTTCTTTGCTAATGTTTACTGTAGTGGTAAAACCACCAACTGTCGGTTCCACGCAGACTTCCTGTAGTAGCCCAATGTCTACGTTCGTTCGGCAGATGAAGTCGATAAACGCTCGGAATTTGACATCGGTCTGGATTCTGTTCATGTTAATGGTCGTCAGATTATACGTAAAGATTTCAGTCATTGAGGCAGAAATTGCGGAAGCTGGGACATACCAGCATCTCTATGCATACACATACACACACATACACAAACCACTACATACACCACTACAGCAGTACAAACACCTATAATGGGCCCCTCGTTGCGGTCTGTCTCATGGTCCGAAACCCACGAAGGTCTCGGAGGCTGCTGCCGGCTGTCATCAGATTCCATAGGTTCTACTCCGTTGGGTGGGGGCGGTTCCGGAGCAGCAGGTTCGCTGTTTTTTAATTTTGCTGCTACCTGTGGCGCCACGGGCTTCAACTGTTTTGCAGTCTGTGTAGCACTGTCGCGATCAACGTGAGGTTTCTTTTTTATCAGGTGACATCCTGCGTTTGGCATCTTTTGGTGCATCGGAATCTGCCTTTCTAGCTTTCCTGGAACCTGAAGCTGCATGCGTAAAGTTGGTATTTAATTGGCTATCTGATGAATCTGCAAGAACTGTGACATTTTCAGCAGGCTGTAATGTCACCTGTTGGGTGTTCACGGGGTCGGGATGCGAAGGGTCACTTGAAGGGATGTCGGTGACGGAACAGATGTTTTCCGACAACTGGTGGGAAGTGCCTTCTTTCACTGCTGTGGGTTCATCTACAATTGCGTATGGAGGCATTCCGTTGCATCTTCGCCATCGGCAGAACTTTGTTCAGGAATGATGCGTGATTCCGTGTTGATACTATGACCTGCCGGAGAATCGGACATTTCCACGTCACTGGGATGTGTGACGGCAGATACGTCGTGCGCGGCACTGTACATCGCGTCATCGGCAGAGCTCGCGAAAATGCCGGCACCGGTAAACAAGCGGCTGGCTACGGTGGCAAACTGGGCACGCGGCTGGCCGTCAGGCCCTGTCTCTGCTGGCAGCTGCACGGGTCTCCTGTGCGGACATTGAGCTCTGAGGTGGCCGAACATGTTGCACACAGACCATGTGCGAGGTTGCCCTTCATAAACAACTAGAGCATTAAAACCACTCATATGAACGAAAGACGGAATGTGAGTTTCTAAGTCAATCCTGACAATTCTGACCCCGTTGTCAAATTTATAGCACATATTGCCACCCCAACGGTCGGCGGTTACTGAGTACACGGTGCCGTACTTGGAGAGGGCCTCCTTGATGTACTTAAAGTCGGTTCAAAGGGTAACAAGTGAACTTTAACTGCCCTAAGTCCGAGTCCGGCGTAAGTAATAGCAACACGACTCACCTCGCCATCGCTGGTCTTGTATTCGGCGACCCCGTTCGTAGTGGCCATAATCCTCTGGCAGATATCGTCGTTCTTCAATTTAACATAGAAAACGTTGCTCAAAAAGTCGTATCCCATTCCAAGGCAGACTTTTGCAGGTACTTTAAACGTGTCGCGAAACCAATCGTCAAACTCGTAAACCTTAGGACGCACTACATCGAAACTAAAGCTGAACTTTAAAGCGTACTTCCCTAATTGAGACTCCATTTTGCACAAATACTAAGAAGTCACAAGGCGCATAATGTAAACACACGCAAGCGTAAACGCCTAGCACGCTGCGCTGCTGCGTCTGACCGCTAAGGGGGCTCGCCGCGACTCTAAGACTGAGCTGTACCCCCTTTCACGATCTTTCTATTCCCATAACTTCAGGAAAAATATTATTCTCTGCCTGGCTAAAGACGTCTAATCGAGCAAAATATTGCGTAATCATTATCTCTCAGTTATATATTAGCGTTAAACGATATAAATAACAAAAATACTAGACACTTCGCGCCTGGAGAAAGTGCGAGTCCTGCCCCTTTCCCTTTTTGTGTCTTTTGTCCTTGTGTCTGTTGCTGAGATGGTTGACTCTTTCCCATTTTTGTTCTCGTGGTCAGTCAACCAGTCTCCGGCCATCTTCCTTTCTTCTGTTTCTTCTGTTTCTTTCTGTCTGGTCTTCCTCTGTCCTGTTCTTGTCTGTAGTGTTTGTTGCTGCATTTGTGTTTTTTTAGCGCCTGGGGGGACGTCTCCTCCCCCTTTGGTTTTTACCTGCTCCGTTGATTTTCGGCTTGCCTGATTTTGGAATGGGGGACTGATGACCTTCGCTGTTTAGTCCCCCTTAAACATCCCAACAACCACCACCACCAATGTGCGAGTCGGCGCCTTCACCTTAATGTCAGAATGCGAAAATTGCAGTAGTAGCTTTTTTTCAAGCAGGTTCTGATCGTCCGTTCTCTGTAATCGTTTGGTATCTGATTAAATTGACATACTCGCCTATGGCTTCCGTAAACAAAAATTTCATTGTGACCCCGACGTGATTTGAACACGCAACTTCTTGATCTGGAGTCAGACGCGCTACCGCTGCTTAGGTCCTGTCATGAATAGGTTCCTCGAACGCTTACTGTACCGTTCAAACCTAAGAAATAATGACAGTAGGATCCACGAGACACTCGTCCCAGATGTACTTGCTCTGGCGGGGGTGTAACTCAGTGGTAGAGTGTCTGCTTCGCATGCAGAAAGTCCTGAGTTCAGATCCTCCAATTTTTGTTTCTCCGTGCAGCAGTACATGAAAACTTTTGCCTATCCCCATATTATATAAAATTCAGTGTACAAGATTCTTCCCCCAAGCAAGTGGATTTCGTACAGTTCGACCTTATGGTTGGAGGACGATGACCTGCAAGACCCTGGGCTGCGATCCCCCCCATTGAAATGTTGCTCCAAAGCCTTCGAAATGGCGTGCGGAGTGCATCTCAAACATGTATTTGCAACTCAGAGCGACAATCGTCATTTGTTTTTTTGAGATACTGAAAATTGAAGGGGGCATCCGGGATTGAACTGGGTACCTCTCGATCTGCAGTCGAATGCTCTACGACTTTTTTTTCCCTGTCGATGACTCTTTGCTGCATTACTTTTAATTTCATCTTGTTTCGTTGTTTTTTTGTATTTTTAATCTTTTTTTAATATACAAAAAAGGTTTTTTTGTAAATTGTTTGTTTCCACTATTCTCTGCTTGATATGTCTCGGCTTATTGACGGCACTCAACGCTCGTCTTCTCGAGGGTTGCCTATTTAGGTATGCCCCAAGCATAAAGCTTGGTCTCGTTTCTTTTTGCCCTTTTGTATGTGATCTCCTATGACAGCAGTTGTCTTCTCTTAGCATTGAGTGCCCAATTGCCGGACGCCACACACTGGTTGTGATGTAGAGTATATGGACGTGAAAAAAAAATAAACATAACACACTGCCATCAACGTTATTAAAAGACGGACGCAGTGCATACATCTACTTCGTCGTTCCCTTTTCCTTGTTTTTTTTTTTTGTTTTTTTTCATCGTCTTTGTCGTTCATAGCGTCGTTATTCTCAATGCTAGTATATAGTTCGCGAACTTTTGTCTGTATTTGTCATGCTTCGTCAGCAATTGTGCTTGTGTGGTTAGATATACTCTGTAGCCCCGGTAAGATGTCACATCTTTGGCATGAATTAGGTAATGCAACACCGATGTGATGGAAATTGTTTGTCTAGCTGTCCTGCAGATAGAGGCAAAGTTCATTCTACACCATTCCCAGACCGATTTATTTTCTCCGCAGATACATCTTTGTTGTAAGTTGTCTATGAGGGCACACTCCCCACATCTGTCAGTTGCCGACAATCGTATTGTGTAATTTTTCTTTCGTAGGTATGGTCTCATTAACTACTTTATACCACGTTGATCTGATATTTATTTCGAGGACTTTGTTGTGGATGTTCTTCCAGATTTGAGCCCAATCCCGTAGGGGATATTTCGTTTCCATGCGGTTTACTCTTCCACCAGTATTCATTATCCGGTATAGTTGGGCGGTTGTAAGGTCCTGTAGTGGTGCGCTCAGTTTCGCTCGGAGGTAACTAACTTCGAGCAGAAACATCCTGATGTGGTTGGCTTTGTAGTGGGTTTCCCCCCAGGTTTATCGGTATTGCCATTTAGTAGGTGTATGCGTCCGTAGGGCCACATGGAGCGCGCTGTCTGGGTAGTCTTGACACAGCTGAATAGTTCTCCGTATAAGAAGAGCCTTGCATTTAATTTCAACATCTGTTAGCCCTAGGCCCCCTTTCTCTGGTGGGAGAGTAATAACATTCATTCCCACTTTGAATATTTCGCCCCTCCAAATATACCGACCGATTGCCGTCATTATTTGCTTCGAAATGCTGTTGACCACAGGGATTGTCTGCCCTACATACCAGATTTTCGAAAGTATCATTTTAACTGTACTCTTTGTATGAGGTCCTGTTCCCTGCCTTTATTTTGCTGGAGACAACCTCTCGTCACAGCCAGAAGCTGTTGTCAGTTTGTCTGTAGAAGTTTTCAGAGGGCAGCGACTCATTCGTATTCCCAACAGCTTGATACTCTCGTGTACTACATATGGGCAGTTGTCATCGATTCTAAACCCTCTGCCGATCGGCATTAGTTTAGTCTTTCTATAATTGAGCTTTGAGCATGAGGCTCGTTCATACTCCCGTACACTATTAGTGACTTCTTGTAGGTCTCGCTCCGAACGTACGATGACACTTACGTCATCCGCGTATGCCACACATTTTACAGTCGTCGAATACAAGGTTAAGCCCTCAAGTGTGCGGTTCAGCAAACAGACAAGTGGCTCAATGGCAATGACAAAAAGAGGCATTGACATGGGGCACCCTTGTCGTACAGATCCCTCAATAGTTATTTGCCGGGAGAGTTGCCCATTGATAACGATCTCAGAGCAAGCAGAGGTGTACATATTTTTGACCATCGTAATAAAACCGTCACCAAAACCTAGATGGTTCATAATTTGAAAAAGGTAGGTGTGAGAGATCCTGTCATAGGCTTTGCATTAATCTAGAGCTAAAATTGCAGCCTCCGTTTGGGTAATAGCATTAAAGGAGATGATCTCCCTATAATATGCGAGACTTTTAAAGATCGTTCGACCAGGGACGGCTGCTGTCTGGCAGTCATGTATGATTTTCTGTAAAACATGTTTAATTATCGCTGCTAGGGAAATGGGACGAAATTTACTGACATCATCTGGTGGCTATTCTTAGGGGACGAGTACAATTAGACTATAACTGAATCCTGCTGGTAGTTGCAGACCTGCTTTCATTTCATTACATATGCACAGAAAGCAATGTTCGAGTAAGTACCAGAATTGTTTGTAGAATTCAATGGGTAGTCCATCTTCCTCTGGCGATTTATTACCCTGAGCCTTCCTCAAAGCCTCCCGAAGTTCTTCCTCAGTGACATCTCTCAGTAATAGTTGTCTGTCCGTCTCGTCGAGGGTCACTGTAAGGTAGTTTTTCATGGTCGTAATTGCCTCGTCATTCGTGGGCTCTGACATGTACAGCCGTCGATAATAGTCTGTTTTTAATCTGTGACTCAATTTCTGTCTTGCGCGGCGTTTCTCTTTCGCAAGACGGAAGGAGGATGGGCTTTCGTCATAGGCGCTGTTACCATCGCAAGAATTCCTTCCGGTTGTCTTCGTTTCAATAGTGTTAGCTTCGCCTTAATCCTTTTGATCTGTGTGACATGAGGAGTAGAATACAGCTCACGGAGACATCGAAAATAAAATTCGAAAAGCTCTTTCTGCTGTTGGCCGAGGCTGCCATCCCCCGTTCTTCTGGCCTCCCTCGGAGGAAGGCTGTCCCCTGGTGGTCGCCGGAGATTGCTGAGGCTATTCGCGACCGTAGGCGGGCTCTCCAGCGTCATAGGCGGCACCCGTCTCTGGAGACCCTCATCGCCTTTAAGAGGCTCCGTGCCTTCGCCCGTCGTCTTGATGCACGGCGTAAGCAGGAGTGCTGGGAGAGGTACGTCTCATCCCTGAATTCCCGTGTCTCCCCCTCGCTCGTGTGGTCCCGGATCCGGCGGATTTATGGATCCCAGACCCCTACGGGTGTCCCTGGGATCTCTTTGGACGGCGCTGTCTGCACGGACTCTGCCGCCATTACTGAACACCTTGCTGCGCACTTCGCTAAGAGCTCTGCGACTGCAACTTATCCCCCCCTTCTTTCGCTCTCTCAAGGAGCGTGCCGAGCAGCCGCCGTTATCGTTCCGCACGCGTCGTTCTGAAAAATACAATGCTCCTGTCAGCGAGAGGGAATTCCTCGCTGCCCTCGCCGACTGCACTGATACAGCACCAGGCCCGGACTGCATCCACGCACAGATGCTGAAGCATCTCTCCAGGGACCGCCAGAGACACATCCTCACCATCTTTAACCGCATCTGGAGCGAGGGCGTGTTCCCGTCGCAATGGCGAGAGGGTCTTCTTGTCCCCACCTTGAAGCCCGGTGCGGACCCACTGGCGGTGGACAGCTATCGTCCCATTACCCTCACCAACGTTTTGAGCCCCCCCTGCGGGTTCAGGGGTTAGAATAGGCCCGCGGTATTCCTGCCTGTCGTAAGAGGCGACTAAAAGGAGTCTCAAACGTTTCGGCCTTATGTGATGGTCCCCTCTCGGGTTTGACCTCCATCTATCTAAATTATTCCGAAGAGCGAGCCAATTGGGGAAGGGCACCTTACATGGTGCACTGTATCCTTCGTGCAATTAGACCTATAGCCGTCTTTCTCGTCGTTGCAATGGTGTCCCGCTCGTTTTCGATCTCTTGGGCGATTACCACGCTGCACTCTGCAGTGTTTCTTTTAACTGTGACGACGACCTTGGCCATTTTTGCACCTAAGATCCAGCACGGTAGCCAGTCCGTTGTGGTGGGGTCGCCATGTACCCTCTTGGTTGTAGCCCCCTGACAACACAGGGATCGCTCTACTGATGCCTGCGCCGTTCACTCCCCACGTATGCCAAGGAGTAGATGCCCATCTCCCTGGGGCATCAGGACTCCCGGCAATGGCCATCCTGCCAGGTGGCCTTTGCTGTGGCTGGGTGGCGCCCGTGGGGAGGGCCCTTGGTCGGAGTAGGTGGCATCAGGGCGGATGACCCGCAATGAAGCGTGGTACATCATCTGTCGCTGGCGGCCAGCCGTCAGCAGTCTCTAAGCGTTCGAGAGCCCATTTTAAAGGTAACGTTCATGACCCCAAATCGTTCCCCTCCCTCGCCACACCATGGGAGGAACGACAGGCATTGCGTGACACTGAGACGTATTCGCCCAGATATCTTGTCTGTACCAGAGCTGATGGGGAATCTTTTCTATCCGTGAAGCCTCTGTTCTTTGTAGAGCATTTAGAGGACAAGTTCGGTGAGGTGGAGGGCTTGTCCAAGATGCGGTCTGGACCGGTGTTGATAAAAACGGCATCCTCTGCCCAGTCACGGAGGTTGCTCAATTGTGACAAGTTGGGGGATGTTTCCATTAGCATCACGCCGCATAAGAGTCTGAACATGGTCCAGAGTATTATATTCCACCGGGATCTTCTTCTGCAGTCCGACGATGAATTACGCGCCAACCTCGAACGACGAGGTGTTCACTTCGTCCGGCGCGTCCATCGGGGTCCGAGGGATAATCAGGTCGCCACTGGTGACTTCATCTTGGCCTTTGAGGGTGATGTCTTACCCGAAAAGGTTAGGGTGATGGTTTACCGTTGTGATGTGAAACCATATATCCCTCCTCCGATACGATGTTTTAAATGCTGGAAGTTCGGGCACATGTCATCTCGCTGTACTTCCAGCATGACGTGTCGGGATTGCGGACGTCCTTCGCATCCCGATACTCCATGTGCCCCGCCTCCTATCTGTGTTAACTGCGGAGAACACCATTCCCCCTGCTCGCCGGACTGTAGGATATTGCAGAAAGAACGGAAGATAATGGAACATAAGACCTTGGACCGGCTGACCTACCCCGAGGCTAGACGGAAATATGAGAGGCTCCATCCTGTGGCAATGCCGTCAACCTACGAAGCTGCTGCAACGACGGTTCTCCCGTCATCACTAATCGGCTCTAAGATCGGTCAGCATCCACCGGCCCCCTTGCTTGTGGGGGGCACTTCACACCCTGTTGCTCCTGCTCCATCTTCTTCAGGAGCAACACCCTCCCAACCTTCGGGGACATCAGCTCCCCCTTCCCAGCCGGAGAAGCGTAAGACTCCTTCGGCTGCTCTCGCCAGGAAGGGATCCCTTGGGGACCTCCCTTCGCAAGTTCCGACCATTGGAAAAGCGGACGCCCGCAAGTGGTTGAAACAACCGGCAGTCCCTGGTCGTCGGGCCTCGCGGTCGTCGTCTGTCCCTGAGACTGACCCAGTGAAGCCCATGCAGCCTGAAGCGCCGAAGGCACAGCGTGACAAGCAGAAAAAGAAGAAAGTCCCCAAGACCAACGGTAATGCGGTGGCACCGATCCCGCCGCTTCCTACAAGCTCTGCCTCTGAGGACGAGGTGGAGATTCTGGCGTCCGCTGAGGACCTTGATCTCGCCGGTCCCTCAGACGCCATGGATGTCACTCGCACTGGTACTGAATCGGTGGCAGTGAGAGAACAAGCGGCGTAAATTGCCTTCCCAGTTCCTTCACGCCTTTCTCAGCCATGGATAATATCATCCTCCAGTGGAACTGCAGCGGTTTTTTCCACCATCTAGCTGAGCTCCGACAACTTATCAGCCTTCACCCTTTCTTCTGCATTGCTCTCCAGGAAACTTGGTTTCCAGCAATGCGAACCCCCGCCCTCCGTGGCTATCGGGGTTATTATAAGAACCGAGCAGCTTATGAAAGGGTGTCTGGTGGCGTCTGCATATATGTCCTTCACACTCTGCACAGTGAGTCTGTCCCTCTCCAGACGCCTTTAGAGGCTGTCGCTGTACGCGTGTGGACGCCACAGTCTGTTACCGTCTGCAGTCTTTACATTCCACCGGATGGTGATGTCTCGCAGCATGTCCTGGCTGCACTGGTCGCCCAATTGCCGCCACCTTTCTTGCTATTGGGCGACTTCAACGCTCATAACCCTCTGTGGGGTGGGTCAGTGGCAACAGGTCGAGGCGCCATCGTTGAGCATTTATTGTCGCAGCTCGATCTCTCGCTGTTAAATGATGGTGCCTTCACACACTTCAGTGTGGCGCATGGCACCTACTCCGCCATTGACCTTTCAATCTGTAGCCATAGCCTCTTACCGTCTGTCCAATGGAGTGTGCATGACGACCTGTGTGGTAGTGACCATTTTCCGATCATTTGTCACTACCACAGCGCCACTCTTCTGGGCGCCCTAGCAGATGGGCTATGAATAAGGCTGACTGGGACTTGTTCTCCTCCACTGCCGCTTTTGAGCCTCTCTCTACCGATGACATTGATGCGGTGGTTCAATCGGTCACCACCGGCATCGTTACTGCCGCCGAATCTGCCATTTCCCATTCCTGTGGGTCCCCTCGGCGGAAGGCTGTGCCTTGGTGGTCGCCTGAGATCGCTGAAGCGATTAAAGATCGCCGGCGGGCGCTCCAGCGTCACAAGCGACATCCCTCCCTCGACCACCTTATCGCCTTCAAACGGCTGCGTGCGCGGGCCCGCCTCTTTATCCGCCAAGGCAAGAAGGAGTGCTGGGAGCGGTATGTGTCCACAATTGGCCTCCATGTCACTCCATCGCACCCCCTGCGGGTTCGGGGGTTAGAATAGGCCCGCGGTATTCCTGCCTGTCGTAAGAGGCGACTAAAAGGAGTCTCAAACGTTTCGGCCTTCTGTGATGGTCCCCTCTTGGGTTTGACCTCCTTTTTTCTTCCAAATTTCCGTCGTCAGTGCGTGCCATTTGGGGAAGGACACCTTACGTGGTGTTTTTGTATTGGTCCATCATGCTCCACCATCTTGCATGTTACCTATTGTCGTGTGGGGGGGACTACGCCCAACATCTTCTGGGTGGTCTCCTTCTCGCCTTGTGCGCACTCTTCTTCTTAGCGCCTACGACAACTGTGGACCCTTTAAACACCTAAAATCCAGCACGGTAGCCAGTCCGTTGTGGTGGGGTCGTCATGTACCCTCTTGGTGGTAGCCCCCTGACCACGCAGGGATTGCACTACAGATGCCCGAGCTGTTTCCTCCCCATGCATGCCAAGGAGTATGTGCCCATCTTGTCTGGGGCACGGGGACTCCGGGCAACGGGATATCGGCCAGGTACCCGTTGCTTTGGCTGGGTGGCGCCCTTGGGGAGAGCCCTCATTCGGAGTAGGTGGCATCTGGGCGGATGTGGCGCAATGAAGCGCAATAAATCACATCAAGCTGGTGGTCGCACGGCCACCAGCGTCTCTAAGCGAGGTAGAGTCGACTTCGATGCTGCGCAGTATGACCCTCAGACGTTCCCCTCGTTGGCTGCGCCATGGGAGGGACGCCGATCTAGTGCCAAGCGGGAGCCTTATGTACCGCAATACCTTGTCTGCAGCAGGACTGATGGTGACTCCTTTCTTCCGACGAAGCCTATGTTTTTTGTGGAACACCTGGAGGATAAGTTTGGGGAAGTGGCGGGGTTGTCAAAAATGAGGAATGGGTCCATCCTCCTCAAGACGTCCTCCCCAGCCCAGTCACGAGCGTTGCTCTTGTGTGATAAGCTGGGTGACGTCCCTGTTACCGTCACTCCCCACAGTAGCTTAAATATGGTCCAGGGGATTATTTACCATCGTGACCTCTTGTTGCAATCCGATGACGAGCTGAGAGCCGACTTGGAACGACGTGGTGTGCATTTTGTCCGTCGTGTCCATCGAGGACCCAAGACAAACAGGGTGGCCACCGGTGCCTTTATCTTGGCCTTTGAGGGTGATGTCTTGCCCGAGAAGGTCAAGGTGATGGTTTACCGTTGCGACGTCAAGCCATATGTGCCTCCCCCGATGCGATGCTTCCAGTGCTGGAAGTTTGGGCATATGTCCTCCCGTTGCCCATCCAGCGCTACATGCCGAGATTGCGGACGCCCCTCTCATCCTGATTCTCCATGTGCACCTCCGCCTGTATGTGTTAACTGTGGGGAGCACCACTCTCCATGCTCGCCGGATTGCCCCGTTCTTCATAAGGAGCGGAAGATCATGGAATTTAAGACCCTGGACCGGCTTACTTATCGAGAGGCTAAACAGAAATATGAAAGGTTGTATCCTGCTTCCCTTCGAACATCTTATGCTGCAGCCACGTTATCGTCGCCCGCACGAGCGACGGTTGTCGCTTCATCTGTGCCGCCTTCAGTGGGCCCTCGGGGCCATGTATCTCTGTCTGCCCCCCTCGTGCCTGGGGGCAAGCCTTCCTCTCTTGCCCCCTTAGCAGTTGGGGGCAAACCCTCTTCTGTCGCTCCCCCCAAGCTTACTTCGGGAGTGACATCTGCTCCACAACCGGGAGGCTCGATTCCTCCCCATCCTTCTCCGGCGGCGTTGCCTCCGCCGGTTCCTCTCTCGCGGAAGGGGTCCCTTGGGGCTCTCCCTTCCTCCGTTTCTTCTCCTTCCCAGCCAGATGTCAGCCAGTGGCTGAAGGTTCCGCCACCTGCTGGTCGTAGGGCTTCTGCGTCGTCGTCAGCCTCCGACGCTCCTTCAGAGAAGCTCTCCCAGCCCTCTCACCCTACGGGCAGACGCGAGAAGAAGGAACGGAATGTGTCCAAGAAGAAGGACGTTCCGGCGGTTTCAGCACCGCCTGCTGTACATAGTCCTGGCTCCGGGGATGAGGTGGAGATCCTCGCCTCTGCCGCGGATCTCGCCCTCACGGAACCCTTGGGGGCCTCTCCTATGGACTCAGCTGACTCTCCCCCAGTGGCGGCGGTTGGCTCTGAAGCGCTGTCTGCCTCTTAGTCGCATTCACGCCCTCCCAGTCCCTTCCTGCTTCCATTCTCCAATGGAACTGCGGCGGTTATTTCCGCCACCTGCCAGAGCTCCGGATGCTTCTGAGTGATTCCCCTGTTCTCTGCATTGCTCTGCAGGAAACTTGGTTTCCTGCACTGCGGACCCCCGCCCTTCGCGGTTATCGGGGATACTATAACAACCGTGCTGCCTGTCAACGAGCGTCAGGTGGGGTTTGCCTCTTTGTTCACCACTCTGTCTGTAGCTCGCCAGTACCCCTTCAGACGCCTTTAGAGGCAGTTGCTGCCAGGGTTGAGCTCTCGCCGGCTATTACTGTTTGCTCTGTTTACATTCCTCCAGATGGGGAGCTCCCCCGCCATGTCTTGGCTGCGCTGCTGGCTCAACTCCCGCCACCATTGCTGCTTCTGGGCGATTTCAATGCCCACAATCCTCTATGGGGTGGGACTGTCTCCGATGATCGCGGTTGGGCCGTGGAGCATGTGTTGGCTCAGCTCGACCTTAGCCTCTTGAACACCGGTGCTCCCACGCATTTCAGTGTGGCCCATGGCTCGTTCTCGGCCATCGATCTCTCTATTTGCAGCCCTGGCCTTGTCCCATCCCTCCACTGGAGGGTGCATCCTGACCTGTGTGGCAGTGACCATTTTCCCATCTATTTGTCACTGCCACAGTGTCATTCTTCTGGGCGCTTGCCCCGCTGGGCTCTCCACAGGGCTGACTGGCCAGCTTTTACTCCCGCTGTCACCATTGCGTCTCCCCCACAGGGTGACATTGACGAAGTGGTCCGTGTTTTCACCACGTCCATCATTTCAGCGGCCGAGGCTACCATCCCCCGTTCCTCTGGCCTCCCTCGGCGGAAGGCTGTCCCCTGGTGGTCGCCGGAGATTGCTGAGGCTATTCGCGGCCGTAGGCGGGCTCTCCAGCGTCATAGGCGGCACCCGTCTCTGGAGACCCTCATCGCCTTTAAGAGGCTCCGTGCCTTCGCCCGTCGTCTTATTGCACGGCGTAAGCAGGAGTGCTGGGAGAGGTACGTCTCCTCCCTGGGCTCCCGTGTCTCGTCCTCGCACGTGTGGTCCCGGATCCGGCGGATTTATGGCTCCCAGACCCCTATGGGTGTCCCTGGGCTCTCCTTGGACGGCGCTGTCTGCACGGACGCTGCCGCCATTGCTGAACGGCTAGCCGCGCACTTTGCTCAGAGCTCTGCGACTGCATCCTATCCCCCCGCCTTTCGCTCTCTAAAGGAACGAGCCGAGCGGACGCCGTTCTCATTCCACACGCGTCGTTCTGAAACATACAATGCTCCTTTCAGCGAGAGGGAATTCCTCGCCGCCCTCGCCGATTGCCCTGATACAGCACCTGGCCCAGACTGCATCCACGCGCAGATGCTGAAGCATCTCTCCACGGACTGCCAGAGACACATTCTCGCGATATTTAATCGCATTTGGAGCGAAGGCGTGTTCCCGTCGCAATGGCGGGAGGGTGTTATTGTCCCCATCTTGAAGCTTGGTGCGGACCCACTGGCGGTGGACAGCTATCGTCCCATTACCCTCACCAACGTTTTGTGCAAATTGCTCGAACGTATGGTGGGGCGGCGTTTGTGTTGGGTCCTTGAGTCGCGTGGTCTCCTCGCTTTATCCCAGGGTGGCTTCCGTCGGGGCCGGTCTGCAGTGGACAATTTGGTGCGGCTGGAATCTGCTGTCCGTACGGCTTTTGCCCGACGTCAGCATCTCGTTGCTGTATTTTTCGATCTGCGGAAGGCGTATGACACCACATGGAGGCATCACATCCTCGCCACGTTGCATGGGTGGGGTCTTCGTGGTCGACTCCCGGCTTTTCTTCAAAACTTTTTATTGCGCCGCTCTTTCCGGGTGCAAGTCGGTGCCACCTCTAGTTCCTCTTATATACAGGAAAATGGGGTCCCGCAGGGCTCGGTGTTGAGCGTCTCTTTATTTTTAGTGGCCAATAATGGTCTGGCAGCAGCAGTGGGGTCGTCGGTGTCTCCTTCTTTGTATGCCGACGACTTCTGCATCTCATTTAGCTCCACGACTACGGGAGTCGCCGAACGCAGGCTGCAAGTCGCCGTTCGCAAGGCAGCATCATGGGCACTGACTCATGGCTTTCAGTTCTCTGCTGCCAAGACTCGAGTAATGCACTTCTGCAGGCGTCGGACGGTCCACCCTCATCCTGCACTTTACCTCGACGGCCACCTGCTTGAAGTGGTGGACACTTGCCGCTTCTTGGGACTCGTGTTTGATGCCCGGCTAACATGGGTTCCTCATGTTCCTCAGCTGAAGCAAAAATGCTGGCAGCACCTCAACGCCCTCCGCTGCCTTAGCCACACGTCTTGGGGTGCAGATCGCTGCACGCTGCTGCGGTTGTACAGAGCCTTAGTGCAGTCCCGGCTTGATTATGGGAGCCTGGCCTATGGGTCTGCGTCCCCCTCAGTGTTAAAGTTGTTAGACCCCATACACCACTGTGGGGTTAGGCTTGCCACTGGCGCTTTTCGCACCAGCCGCGTGGATAGTCTACTGGTGGAGGCCGGGGTTCCCCCACTGCGGATTCGCCGCCATCGTCTGCTTGTCGACTATGCTGTCCACGTTCATTGCTCGCCAGATCATCCCAATCGTCGCCTGCTTTTCCCTGCTATGGTCCTCCATCTGCCCGAACGGCGCCCTAGGTCTGGGCTTTCCATAGCTGTCCGTGTCCAGTCCCTGCTGTCAGAACTGGGGTCATTCCCTCTTCTGCCTCCCTTCCGGGTCCGTACACCTACGCCTCCCTGGTGTTTGTCCCGGCCGTCCGTCCGTCTGGACTTGGCACAGGGACCCAAGGACTCGGTTCCGCCTGTGGCCCTCCGTCGCCGTTTTCTTGCTCTCCTCGCCTCATTTTCGGACTGTGAGACTGTCTACACTGATGGTTCCCTGGTTGATGGTCGCACTGCCTACTCTTTTGCTCATGCTGCTCATGTTGAGCAGCGCTCCTTGCCGGCTGGCTGCAGTATTTTTACTGCAGAGCTGGTGGCCATATTGCGCGCTCTTGACCATATGCGTTTCTGCTCAGGTAGGTCCGTCGTGATCTGCAGTGACTCCCTGAGCAGCCTTCAGGCCATCGACCGCTGCTATCCCTCCTCTCCTCTGGTGTCCTCCATTCAGGAGACTGTTTCCGCCATTGCCTGTTCTGGTCGTTCGGTGGTCCTGGTTTGGACGCCCGGTCATGTTGGCATCCCAGGGAACGAACGTGTAGACAGGCTGGCCAAAGGGGCGATCGACGCCCCGGCTTTGGAGATCGGCCTTCCGGCTCGCGACCAGCAGATGGTGTTGCGCCGTAAGCTGATTGGGATGTGGGCTGCTGAGTGGCGTGGCATGACAGCCCCGAATAAACTGCGGGCTGTCAAGGAGACGACCGCCGTGTGGCGTTCCTCCCTGCAGGCTTCTCGCAGGGACTCGGTAGTCCTGTGTCGGCTGCGCATCGGCCATACGTACCTGATGCACGGCCATCTCTTGCGTCAGGAGGCTCCCCCCCTGTGTCAGTGTGGGTCCCGGCTGACGGTCGGCCACATTTTGCTGGAGTGTCCTCGACTGCGCACACTCCGGCAATCTTTTAATCTCCCGGGCACTTTGGCTTTGGTTTTATCTGCCGATGCCTCCAGGGCTGATGACGTTTTAAATTTTATCCGTGGTAGTCCGTTTTATGGTTCGATTTAGGGAGGTCCTGCACCTTTCCCTTTCTGTGTCTTTTGTCCTTGTGTCTGTTGCTGTTCTGGTGTGCCATGAGATGGTTGACTCTTTCCCATTTTTGTTCTCGTGGTCAGTCAACCAGTCTCCGGCCATCTTCCTTTCTTCTGTTTCTTTCTGTCTGGTGTGCCTCTGTCCTGTTCTTGTTTGTAGTGTTTGTTGCTGCATTTGTGTTCTTTTAGCGCCTGGGGGGACGTCTCCTCCCCCTTTGGTTTTTACCTGCTCCGTCGATTTTGGGCTCGCCTGATTTTGGAATGGGGGACTGATGACCTTCGCTGTTTAGTCCCCCTTAAACATCCCAACAACCACCACCACCACTCCATCGCAGCTCTGGGCCAAGATTCGACGCGTCTACGGCTATCGGCCACCTGTCAGCGTCCCTGCGCTCTCACTGAATGGAGCAGTTTGTACTGACTCCGACGTCATTGCAAATCGCTTAGCAGAGCATTTTGCTATGAGTTCCGCTTCTGCGAATTACCCCCAGGCCTTCCGCTCCATTAAAGAGCGGATGGAACGTCGGAGCCTTTCGTTTCGCACCAACCACCCAGAATCTTACAATGCTCCATTTAGTGAGTGGGAATTTCGCAGTGCCCTCGCTGCTTGCCCTGATACCGCTCCTGGGCCAGATGGCATCCACTGTCAGATTCTGAAACACCTTTCAGTGGACTACCAGCGGCGCCTTCTCGATCTTTACAACCGTCTTTGGGTCGAGGGGGAGTTTCCGTCGCAATGGCGGTCAGGCATTGTCATCCCCGTTTTGAAACCTGGAAAGAACCCTCTGGAGGTGGACAGCTACCGTCCCATTAGCCTCACCAACGTTCTTTGCAAGTTGCTTGAACGGATGGTGAGCCGGCGCTTGCATTGGGTACTGGAGTCTCGGGGCCTTCTGGCTCCATCTCAGGGTGGGTTCCGTAAAGGCCGCTCCGCCGCCGACAATCTGGTGAGCCTGGAGTCGGCCATCCGTACTGCCTTTTCCCGCCGTCAGCACCTGGACGCTGTCTTTTTCGACATGCGGAAGGCGTACGATACGACGTGGCGTCATCACATTCTTTCTACGCTTCATGGATGGGGTCTTCGGGGTCCTCTGCCGATTTTTATCCGCAATTTTCTGTCGTGTCGTACCTTCCGCGTGCAAGTCGCGTCCTCGTATAGTTCCTCCCACGTCCAGGAGAACGGTGTGCCACAGGGTTCCGTTTTAAGTGTCTGTCTGTTTTTAATAGCTATTAACGGTCTTGCTGCGGCCGTGGGAAACTCTGTCTCCGCTTCCCTGTATGCTGACGACTTCTGCCTTTATTACAGCTCTCCCGGCATTGCAGCTGTTGAACGTCAGCTACAGGGCGCTATCCGTAGGGCGCAGTCTTGGGCTGTAGCGCATGGATTTCAGTTTTCGGCAGCCAAGACCTGCGTTATGCATTTCTGCCGGTGACGTACTGTCCACCCGGAACCGCAGCTTTCTCTTAACGGCGAACTTCTTTCGGTGGTGGAATCACACAGGTTTTTGGGGGTGGTTTTCGATGCCCGGTTGACTTGGCTGCCTCATATCCGGCAGCTCAAACAGACGTGTTGGCGGCATCTCAATGCACTGCGATGTTTGAGCCACACCCGCTGGGGAGCCGACCGCTCTACCCTGTTACGGCTCTACCAGGCGTTAATCCAGTCCCGTCTGGATTATGGGTGCCTGGCATATGGCTCAGCATCCCCGTCTGCGTTGCGGGTGCTGGACCAAATTCTCCACAGCGGGATACGCCTTGCCACTGGTGCTTTCCGCACCAGCCCTGTGGACAGCTTACTCGTGGAGGCAGGTGTCCCTCCACTGCGGTTCCGACGCCAACGTTTGCTAGCCGCTTATGCTGCCCATGTTCTCAGCTCGCCCGGGCATCCTAACTATCGTCTCCTGTTCCCGCCGTCAGTCGTCCATCTGCCGGAACGTCGGCCCCGGTCGGGTTGTCCGATCGCCATACGCGTCAAGGAGCTTCTCTGGGGGCTTGGGTTTTTCCCTATTCCGCCTCCTTTCCAGACGCCTCTGTGTACACCACCGTGGTGTGTTCCTCGCCCTTGCCTTCGGCTCGACTTGGCACAGGGCTCGAAGGACTCGGTCCCTCCAGAGGCCTTCCGCCGCCGCTTTTATTCCATCCTGGCCACGTATCAGGGCTCTGGCATTGTTTACACCGACGGCTCGATGGTTGCTGGTCGAGTCGGTTATGCGCTTACTCTAGGGGACCATTCCGAACAACGTTCCTTGCCGGCTGGCTGCAGCGTTTACACTGCTGAGCTGGTCGCCATCTTTCGAGCCCTAGAGTATATCCGCTCCTGCTCAGGTGAGTCCTTCGTTATCTGTAGCGATTCCCTGAGCAGTTTACGAGCACTCGACCAGTGTTTTCCTCGTTCCCGTCTGGTGATGGCTATCCATGAGTCCCTGCATACTCTTGCGCGTTGCGGCCGCTCTGCGGTCTTCGTGTGGACCCCAGGCCATGTTGGGATCCCCGGCAACGAGAATGTTGACCGGCAGGCGAAAGAGGCGACTAGTGCACCATCTCTGGACGTTGGCCTCCCGGATACAGATTTGCGAGCGTTCCTACGCCGCAAAATTCGGGACCTTTGGGACACTGAATGGCGCGCCCTGCCTTCACGCAACAAACTTCGGGCCATCAAGGGGGCTACTGGTGTGTGGCGCTCCTCCTTGCGGGTCTCTCGCAAGGAGTCTGTCCTCCTCTGCCGGCTGCGCATTGGGCACACTCGGCTTACGCACGGCCACTTATTGCGCCGTGAGGACGCGCCTCTATGTCGCTGCGGCTCCGTTTTATGCGTGGTTCATGTTTTATTGGAGTGTCCGTTTTTAGCTGCGCTCAGGCAGTCGTTCGCACTGCCTGACTCGTTCCCTGCCCTTTTAACTGATGACTCGGCTATGGCTGACTTAGTTTTACGTTTTATTCGGGCAGGGGGTTTTTATTCATTAATCTGAGTGTTTCTGTTTTTATCTTCTTGTTTTGTGTTGATTCTGGCCTTTGGCCTCCGGTTTTAAACTGATTTTTTAATGTGTTTCAAGTGGTTGGCTTTTCCTTTTTTATTTCCATGGTCGGCCAACCACCGTCACACTCTGTGTGCTTTTAGTTCGTTTTGTCTGGTCTTTGTCTCAGTTTCTCTTATTCAGTGTCGTCTGTGCTCTATTCTGTTACTCGTATTTTATTCTCTGTGGGTGTTTTTTTAGTACTTGGACAAAGGGACCGATGACTGTAGCAGTCTGGTCCCTTTAATCCCCCCAAACCAACAAACCAACCAACGTTTTGAGCAAATTGCTCGAAGGTATGGTGGGGCGGCGTTTGTTTTGGGTCCTTGAGTCGCGCGTCTCCTCGCTCCATCCCAGGGTGGCTTCCGTTGGGGCCGGTCTGCAGTGGACAATTTGGTGCAGCTGGAATCTGCTGTCCGTACGGTCTTTGCCCGACGTCAGCATCTCGTTGCTGTATTTTTTGATCTGCGGAAGGCGTATGACACCACATGGAGGCATCACATCCTCGCCACGTTGCTTGAGTGGGGTCTTCGTGGTCGGCTCCCGGCTTTTCTTCAAAGCTTTTTATTGCGCCGCTCTTTCCGGGTGCAAGTCGGTGCCACCTCTAGTTCATCTTATATACAGGAAAATGGGGTCCCGCAGGGCTCGGTGTTGAGCGTCTCCTTATTTCTAGTGGCCATTAATGGTCTGGCTGCAGCAGTGGGGTCGTCGGTGTCTCCTTCTTTGTATGCCGACGACTTCTGCATCTCATTTAGCTCCACGACTACGGGAGTCGCCGAACACAGGCTGCAAGTCGCCATTCACAAGGCAGCATCATGGGCTCTGACTCATGGTTTTCAGTTCTCTGCTGCCAAGACTCGAGTTATGCACTTCTGCAGGCGTCGGACAGTCCACCTTCATCCTGAACTTTACCTCCACAGCCACCTGCTTGCAGTGGTCGACACTTGCCGCTTCTTGGGACTCGTGTTTGATGTCCAGCTCACATGGGTTCCTCATGTTACTCAGCTGAAGCAAAAATGCTGGTGGCACCTCAACGCCCTCCGCTGCCTTAGCCACACGTCTTGGGTTGCAGATCGCTGCACGCTGGTGCGATTGTACAGAGCCCTTGTGCATCCCCCCCCCCCCCCCCCCCCCCTGTGTCAGTGTGGGTCCCGGCTGACGGTCGCCCACATTTTATTGGAGTGTCCCCGACTGCGCACCCTTCGGCAGTATTTTAATCTCCCGGGCACCTTGCCTTTGATTTTATGCGACGATGCCTCCATGGCTGACAATGTTTTACATTTTATCCGTGCTAGCCCTTTTTATGGTTCCTTTTAGAGTGGTCCTGCACCTTTCCCTTTGTGTGTGTCTCTTGTCCTCGAGTCTCTCATATTTGGTTGCAGATTTTAGTATGTAGTCGGTTGGTTGACTCTTTCCCTTTTTTGTTGTCGTGGTCAGTCAACCAGTCTCCGGTCATCTTCTTTAGTTCTGTTTCCTTTTGTCTGGTGTCTTCGTGTCTGTAGTGTTCGTTACCGCATTTGTGTTCTTTTAGGGCCTGGGGGGGGGGAGTCTCCTTCCCCTTGGGGTTTTACCTGCTTCGTGCATTTCTGTCTCGCCTTTTTTTTTTTGGAATGGGGTACTGATGACCTTAGCTGTTTAGTCCCCCTTAAACATCCCAACAACCACCACCACCACCTTTAGCTCTTGCATATTTCGGATCGAAACGTAATTTCAAAGTATCTTTTCCAGCTACTTCATTCATAGTCAATTCGTGACATTTTTCACACAATAACAACTGTGTGCGCTACAAGAGCGTCAACTCACCGTAAACAGCACTCAGCCGGCAGCAGCGGAGACATAAACACCAGCGCGCTTCCGGTCGCCGAAGGCCGACAAAACGGTTAAAAACTCCACCACAATTAATGGTAAATAATCGCTGCACTTCCCAAAGAAAGTAGAAAAAACACAACTGCCACCACTCGTAAACAGCGCTCTCAGCACGTCCGAATAGCTCCGTGTCTCAAGCGCAACTGAATGAGCTATACCCCTTTTCGCAATCTTTCTGTTCCCATAACTTAAGGAAAAATATTATACTCTGCCTGGCTAAAGACGTCTAATCGAGCAAAATATTGCGTAATTATTATCTCTCAGTTATATATTAGCGTTAAACGATATAAATACCAAAAATACTAGACACTTCGCGCCTGAAGAAAGTGCGAGTCGGTACCTTCACCTTAATGTCAGAATGCGAAAATTGCAGTAGTAGCTTTTTTTTCAAGCATGTTCTGTTCGTCCGTTCTCTGTAATCGTTTGGTATCTGATTGACATACTCGCCTATGGCATTCGTAAACGAAAATTTCATTGTGACCCCGACGTGATTTGAACACGCAACCTTCTGATCTGAAGTCAGACGCGCAACTTTTTTTTATTCTGCATCACTTAATAATAATAGTAATAATGACAATAATAATAATAATAATAATAACAATAATTTCATGTAGCTCAATTTTTTTCTTCTTTTTTCTTTTCTTTCTTTTTTTATTGTTCCTTTTTTATTTATTTTTATTTATTTATTTATTTTTTATTTATTTATTTACTTTATATATATATATATATATATATATATATATATAAAGTACTGGAGTCACTGCAATATCCGTGTGACGAGCGTGGCAGGCAGGTGGCAGCTAGGTGGTCAGAGGTCACTTAGTCCGAGGCCTGGTCACGGTGCCGCTCCCATACCTGTCACTACTCAAATTGACTGTAAAGGAACATGGATTTTTTTGTGCCACACTATTCGCTTGATACATAAACGGGGGAAGGTTTGAGAGCTCGAACACCTATCCAATCCCTGTTCTATTGAATGCAATATGGAGCATATTACCATACTTGCGACGGTGATCCGCATAGTTTTTAATTTTAAGATATTCCGTTTTCATGTGTAACAGAAATTCGCTGTATTCGTCGCCCGTCAGCCGATTGAATACATGACTTGTATAGTGACCTAACAGCCACATGACGGCATTATTTTTGGTTGGCGGAAAATATTTGACGTCTGGTTTGTGCAGTAAGTTCGTCTCTATGTTATTTTCAGAAGTCCTAGTTATAAGGGCGACTTGTTGAGGAACCCATTGCCAATTGCGCATGCGGTGACTGCAAGTATATCTGTGGAGAACAGTATCCACTAGGTGACAATCTGGACAATGGGCTGTGTCACTTAACCCAATCGCATGCAGGCACTCATTTGTGCTGATAATGTTGTTGACCGTTTTGTACCATGTCGACCTGACCAAGGACGGAAGTACACTGCTGCTGATGTTCGCCCACAGGGCATCCCAATTGACACCAGTATGCTTGTGTTCGATTTTGTTCTCGCCCCCATATTGTTTCCTGTGCTCCAGAATGTCCTTGGCAGTTAAGGGGCGATGTTGGAGAAGGACCTCCCTCAAGTAGCTCTTTTCCAGATAATATGTGCGGATGTGGGAGAGCTGGTAGTCAATCGTCTGCACATTGATCGGCGGTTCTACGCTTTTCGGCGCGACTACCTCAAACAACTTAGCCGTAAGGGTGTCAGAGTAGCTTTGGATTAAGGATGTCATCCGTTTAATGTACAAAGCCATTGCTTTGGCGTTCAGATCGGTTAGACCCATACCGCCATGCAGAGGGTCGAGGGTCACAGTCTTCACGTCAACTCGAAATATTTCCCCCCGCCACAGAAAATTGGTCAACTTGCTCATTACCTGTTAGGCTATGACGGTGGGGAGTGGAAAGACCTGTGCCACGTAATATGCTCTCGACAAGATACATGTATTTATAAATTTAACCCTCTGAAATTGATCCATGCTGCGATGGACGTTATCTATTAAAGCACCCTTGACTTTGAGCGAGACACCCCGCCAATTTTCCGTTATCATCTTTTGTGGGGGACCATCAGTATCTTCCCAAGAGATTTGTGTTCCGTAACGTGGTTAGCCCATTCTATTCTCCTCATACGTAGAAATTTGCTTTTAGTTTCATTCCTTTTTGCGCCAGAAACGGAACAATAGTTTCTGAGGTCTGTCTCCAGTTGAATCACATCTTCCCTGTTCCTCACGACGATGTCGACATCATCAGCATATGCACCAACTGCAGTTTTCTTCCCGGCGATCGTTATGCCCGTCATGTCCTCTTGAACTAGCCGCAGCAACGGTTCTAGTGAGATGACAAAGAGCAACATGGATAGTGCGCTTCCTTGGGGGACACCTCTTGCGATGGTAATTGGCCTTGTGAGCTGGCAGTTGACGGAGATCGTGACGGCCAGACCAGTGATCATATTGCGCACGATAGCGATGGAGTCCTGCCGGAAACCCATCATCCGCATCGTTTCGAAGAGGTATTTATGGTTGACACGGTCAAATGCTTTATAAAAATCGACGAAAAGGAGGCCGCAATTAATGGTGCTGACAGACGACAGAGCGACGATATCTCTATATTGTGCTGTAGTCTCAAATATTGATCATCTATAAGCACAAGTTTGCTGTTGCACAATTATGTTTGCGGTCAACGGCATCATTCGTTTGTTTAAAGATCTCGCAATAATCTTAAAATTTGCATCAAGAAGAGATATCGGCCGGAAGTTGTTAATCTTTTTACATCTCTTATTTTTAAGAATCAACACGATTTTACATTCTTTAATTTCTGGTGACGAATGGAAAAACTGGTAGAAGCCGACTTCGGGGAAGATCAGTTTGGATTTCGTAGAAATGTTGGAACACGTGAGGCAATACTGACCTTACGACTTATCTTAGAAGGAAGATTAAGGAAAGGCGCCGGCCGAAGTGGCCGTGCGGTTAAAGGCGCTGCAGTCTGGAACCGCAAGACCGCTACGGTCGCAGGTTCGAATCCTGCCTCGGGCATGGATGTTTGTGATGTCCTTAGGTTAGTTAGGTTTAACTAGTTCTAAGTTCTAGGGGACTAATGACCTCAGCAGTTGAGTCCCATAGTGCTCCGAGCCATTTAAGGAAAGGCAAACCTACGTTTCTAGCATTTGTAGACTTAGAGAAAGCTTTTGACAATGTTGACTGGAATACTCTCTTTCAAATTCTAAAGGTGGCAGGGGTAAAATACAGGGAGCGAAAGGCTATTTACAATTTGTACAGAAACCAGATGGTAGTTTTAAGAGTCGAGGGGCATGAAAGGGAAGCAGTGGTTGGGAAGGGAGTGAGACAGGATTATAGCCTCTCCCCGATGTTATTCAATCTGTATATTGAGCAAGCAGTAAAGGAAATAAAAGAAAAAATTGGATTAGGTATTAAAATCCAGGGAGAAGAAATAAAAACTTTGAGGTTCGCCGATGACATTGTAATTCTGTCAGAGACAACAAAGGACTTGGAAGAGCAGTTGAACGGAATGGACAGTGTCTTGAAAGGAGGATACAAGATGAACATCAACGAAAGCAAAACAAGGATAATGGAATGTAGTCGGGTGATGCTGAGGGAATTAGATTAGGAAATGAGACACTTAAAGTAGTAAAGGAGTTTTGCTATTTGGGGAGCAAAATAACTGATGATGGTCGAAGTAGAGAGGATATAAAATGTAGACTGGCAATGGCAAGGAATGCGTTTCTGAAGAAGAGAAATTTGTTAACATAGACTATAGATTTAAGCGTCAGGAAGTCGTTTCTGAAAGTATCTGTATTTAGTGTAGCCATGTATGAAGTGAAACATGGACGATAAATAGTTTGGACAAGAAGAGAACAGAAGCTTTCGAAATTTGGTGCTACAGAAGAATGTTGAAGTTTAGGTGTGTAGATCACGTAACTAATGAGGAGGTATTGAATAGGATTGGGGAGAAGAGAAGTTTGTGGCACAACTTGACTAGAAGAAGGGATCGGTTGGTAGGACATGTCCTGAGGCATCAAGGGATCACAAATTTAGTATTGGAGGGCAGCGTGGAGGGTAAAAATAATAAAGGGAGACCAAGAGATGAATACACTAAGCAGATTCAGAAGGATGTAGGTTGCAGTAGGTACTGGGAGATGAAGGAGCTTGCACAGGATAGAGTAGCATGGAGAGCTGCATCAAACCAGTCTCAGGACTGAAGACCACAGCAAACAACAAGTTCTGGTGGTACAAACGTTCCCCGCAGGACGTCGTTAACGGCTTGTGTCAACTTATTACCTATAATACTCCAATATCGTTGATGGAATTCGACTGGAAGGCCATCAGGGCCCGGCAATTTCCTTTTAGGGGAGCCACGAATTATTTCAAAGACGTTATCTGGACTAAAAGCCGAAAGTAAGCTGGCGTTGTCGTCGGCCGTAATTGTGGAGGGTGTAAATGCAAATAACTCATCCGAATCGTCCTCTTGCGTTGCTTCTGCCTCATACAGGGCACTGTAATACCTGTGGATTTCTCTGATTATATCGTTTTGCACAGTGAGGACAGTACCGTTTTCTAACCTAAATTCGTCCATGAATATCCGTCGCCGGTTCTTGCGGTCCTTAATCAGATGATATAACGCAGCCGTTTCGTCCTCGCTGACAGATCTGGCTTTTGACTTAATTTTAAGGCCCTCCAGTTGTTTTCCCTTTAAGCTTAATAATGTCGCTTTAATTTTCTTGCTGACGGACAGTCGCCTGTCTGAGCCATCTGCCTGATAATACAAGTCCCGTAAAACCAGGTAGTAAAATTCCATTGTACGGCGAACTGTCCGAGATCTCTCTATACTGTAAGACATAATTACTTTCCGTAATTTGGGCTTCACCTTGCGGGTCCACCACTCCAAAACACTCGAAAGTTGTGTAAGAGCTCAAGCAAATTTCCCAAGATGTCTTTAATTCGGCCCCGAGCTCGTCGTCTGTTAAAAGGCCGACATTCATGTTCCACTGATTCCTAAACCAGTGAGATGGTTGCCGGTCTAAGTTTATGCAGGCACTCACACTACAGTGGTCAGAAAGGCTGACTAGAGTTATTTCCACTTGTAGCAAATTTCTTACTATGTGACTCGACATAGAGACTCTATCAATCCTGCTGCTGGAATTAAGTGAAATGTGCGTGTATTTCACAAGCGTGGGATACTTCCCACGCGTCGCTCAGTTTCATTTGGGAGACAAGAAAATTTAATTTATGGGAATAAAAAAATTGGGGGATTGATCTTTATGGTGTAATACACAATTAAAATCGCCTGTAATGATCAAGTTCGGAGAGTCTTTCCGTAATAAGTAAATGATACCCTCCTTAAAAAACTTTGATCTGTCAGTGCGCCGTGCACTTCCAGATGGTGCATACAAAATGGTTCAAATGGCTCTGAGCACTATGGGACTTAACATCTATGGTCATCAGTCCCCTAGAACTTAGAACTACTTAAACCTAACTAACCTAAGGACATCACAGAACACCCAGCCATCACGGATGGTGCATACAGATTGATTACACTGACGCCCATGATATTAACGCCTATCCCCCGTCCAGAGTCTAACTTTTCGACATCGCTTAGAGGTATTCCTTCCCTGACTAAAATCGCTGTGCCAGCACTCAATTCGGGAGCGAAATTGATTATTGCAACATGGCCGGGAATGTCAATTTGCAATGTTGCGACCTCTTGTAAAAGGGCAATATCCGTACCAGAGTCAAACAAAAATTGTTTTAATAAAGCAAGTTTTAACTCTGACGTAATCCTATTGATATTAAGAGAGGTGATAGAGTAGGCCTGTAGCAAATAAATAATGAGATGTAAAAGTATAATAAAAGGATATTCATGGAGCTCAAGAGTGCCGTCTGCAGGATTAAAAAAGGTATAATGTGAGCAGCCATGGGAGGATTATTGGATCAGGAAGCTAAATAAAGACCATAACAAGTGATACACCGTGAATCATAGGCCGGTTGAAGCAAAAACGACACAGTGAATGCTGCGAACTATAACAGGATAAGAGGACAGAAAGAAACACGAAGAAGCTTCGCAACTTAAGGCGACAGCACGGAGCAAACCTTGTACCAACGGAATTACTACTGTGGGGGATTGGCTTCGCCGAGTTCTTTGCTGTTGTCATCACCGAAACCTTCCCTCACTATTTCGTAACTAATATTTCGGGGTACTACATCCACTTGCGACGAAGTGGAATTGCCCTTGTTGCGAGGAACGGAGAGATTTGGCTGTGGATTGAGCCTTCGTCGGGGGGCGTTTTGAGGTCCCGGAGATTTTGTTGATTCTTTGAGACGCAGTGGTGTCGTTGTCACAGCACTGCCGCCGGCAGCTGGCAGGTTGGTAAACACTTTCGCTTGTGTACTTCCGCCCGGAACTTGTCGGGCGTCAGCTGTAGCGCGTTGTTGACACAACACTTCCTCATTGTGTGCGCGTTGTAGCGGCTGTTGTCCTTCGGACGCGGCACGCAAAATTGGAGGTTCCTGTTCTTGACCTGGCGTCTCAGAATTCGGCATCCCCTCAAGTCCATCTGCACTGGCTTGAAAGTCGACCTGCATAACATCATCTGGTACTAAATCCTCCGCGATTGATGGTTTTGGTTTCCGGGCTACAGGAGTCGTGTGAGAGAGTTCCTCATCTGAATGTTCATCACTATGTTCCAGTGGCCTTTTCTTTTGCTGAGAGTCACTTTCAAGACAATCTGGCGCAGTAGTTAGCCGTCCTACGAGTGGTGGAAACGCATAAGCGGTTATGGACGGGGTCTCGGAGGTAGTTGCCTGGGGAGCATCAACATCAGGGTCTGCAGAAGAACCAGAAGTATCTACTGCCATTACCTCGTTAAGTGTCAACCTACGCCGCGGCTGGAGACTATTTTTCAAGACAAAAACTCGGCGGGGGCAGTCCTGGCGAAGATGGCCTGATTCATTGCACATGTGGCAGGTGGGGGCCTGACCAGAATATATAATGTGAGCCTTATAACCATCGACCGTGATGTGAGAAGGAATGTTCATTTTTACTTCCATGTTCACAGATCTAATGCCATTGAAACATTGTAATTTGTAGCGAGACGACCACTTTTCGTTGACAATTTCTTTAACCTCACCAAACTTAGAGATTGACAATACTAAAATTAAAGATGCACTTTCTATGGGCGAGGTAAGTACTCGAACTGTCTGAATCGAGGTATCGCCACGTGTTACAATAACCATACTAGTGGTGCCGTCGCGATGAACAAAAGGGACTTGATCATACAAAGTAGGCTTTCACGGCCGGTGTTGTCTTCAGTTAAAACTTCCGAGCTGAGAGGCCGTGGTCGATGTATAAAATTTCCACCTGACGTTTCGTCTCCATCTGCGGGAGACATCTGAGGTCGTCCGGCTACTGCCACTGAAGGTCCAGGTACTCTCGCATTTATAGAGCGCATAGAGGGCAAACCATTCGTCACGTGATGCCGACGGTATGCCTATCTTTGGAAGTTGTCATCATTCTCGATTAAGAGTAATCGATTGTCATTCTGCTGGCGCAACGTCGACATCCATATTTTGTCCAACTTTAAAACTTCCTCTTTTCTATTGAAATTGTTGGGTTGTTTGTGAATTTCTATTGCTTCTCTATACATGCGCGCATGATAATGGGATGTTCGTGCAAGAACGCTTGTCTCATTAAATTTAATTTCATGATTCCCATCGCGAAAAACATGCTCAGCTACGGCCGATTTTTCGATTTGTCCTAAGCGACAGTTTCTTTTATGTACGGCTAAGCAGGTGTTTACACTTCTTTTCGTTGTTCCAATATATACTTGTCCACAACTGCATCGAATTTTGTATACCCCAGGTGTTGCTAGGGGATGTCGAGCGTCTTTTGCAGTTCTTAAATATTCCTTAATCTTCTTGGTGGGTCTGAAGATTGTTTCGATCCCTTACTCGGCCAGAACTTTCCCGACACGGTCCGTAACCTTATTAATAAACGGTAGGAAAACTTTTCCAGTAGGTGACCGTTGTTGCTCTGGACTTCTGGCTTCTTTTCTTCTTTGATGGAGGGCTCGATCAATGTCCTTCCTTGTATATCCGTTTTTGGTGAAGGCTGACCATAGGTGATTCAGTCCATCTTGTAAGTAAGCCGGCTCGCAGATTTTGTTGGCTCTGTCCACCAAGGTTTTAATGTCACCTCTTTTTTGCCTAGGATGATGGTTAGATTCCTTGTGAAGGTATCGATCTGTATGAGTGTTCTTTCTATATACCGAAGGACAACAGCCGCTACAACGCGCACACAGTGAGGAAGTGTTGTGTCAACAACGCGCTGCAGCTGACGCCCGACAAGTTCCGGGCGGAAGTACACAAGCGAAAGTGTTTACCAACCTGCCAGCTGCCGGCGGCAGTGCTGCGACAACGACACCACCGCGTCACAAAGAATCCACAGCCAAATCTCTCCGTTCCTCGCAACAAGGGCAATTCCACTTCGTCGCAAGCGGATGTAATACCCCGAAATATTAGTTATAAAACAGTGCGGGAAGGATTCGGTGATGACAACAGCAAAGAACTCAGCGAAGCCAATCCCCCCACAGATGCACTGATTTCAGACATGCCGCCCAAGTGGCCTTGATCCACTCTCCTAGTTCGTCATCTTGGAGATGGGCAATGTTGAGCATCCACTGATTGCGGTAAAATTTTGTAAGTTGTTTTGCTAAATTGATAGTCACAGAAAACCCACAGTGATCCGAGGAGTACGTCGGGATTACTTCCACATCCAACACGTTATGACTTAGATTCTCCGACACCCGTTTAATTACAGACACATCCAGGAAATTGAGTTGACCATTGCTCTCTTTCCCCTTCGTAAAGTGTATCTTCGGGTTAATGCTGTTCAGGTGCACCAAGAAGACATCCAACTCTTCTTCACCATGAGTCCACACTACAAGTGTGTCCTCAACATAGCGGTACCATTTAGCAGGCTTTTTACTGGCAGTCTGCGGGGCTCGCTGTTCGAAGATCTCCATAAATAAATTGGCAACATCTGGGCTGAAAGGGCTTCCCATCGCCACCCCGTCGATCTGTTCGTAAAACTCGTTGTTATTCTGGAAATAAGTTGTCGTCAGGCAGTGTTTAAATAAAGCCACTATGTCAGTCGTAAAAATATCTGCTATATATGAAATAGCTTCGTTTACAGGCACCATGGTAAACAATGATACTACATCGAAGCTCACAAGAATATCACTTGGGCTGACGTTAATCTCCCTCAGTTTTTCAATAAAATGCGCCGAGTTTTTAATGTAACTGTCCGTTCTGCCGATGTGTGGTTGCAGCAAGCGGGTGAGATATCTGGCCACCTATTGTGTTTGAGATCCTATGGCACTCACAATCGGTCTCAACGGGACCTGTGGGTTATGTACCTTTGGGAGTCCATAAAGTCTGGGTTGATAAGCTTCCGTTTTGCAGAGTTGTTTTTTATCATGCGAAGAAAGAGAAGATTGTTTCACCAGTTGATTGGTATTTCTCAAAATTTATAGGCATACCGTCGGCATCATGTGACGAATGGTGGTGCCCTCTATGCGCTCTATAAATGCGAGAGTACCTGGAGCCTCAGTGGCAGTAGCCGGACTACCTCGAGGTAGATGTCTCCCGCAGATGGAGAAGAAATGTCAGGTGGAAATTTTATACATCGACCACGGCCTCTCAGCCCGGAAGTTTTAACTGAAGACAACACCGACCGTGAAAGCCTACATTGTATGATTAAACGCCTCTACGGGGAGGAAGTGTCAGTTTTGGTTCGGCGACTGGAGGAACTTCCTTCTGAAGCTTTTTGTACGTAGTGGGATCCCAAAGGTCTCTAATCTTCTTGTGATAATCTTCGGTGTTCAGCAAAACCGTAGCATTTTCTTTATCAGCTGCAAGTACAATAATGCTCTTATCCGCATTGATCTCCCTCGGTGCCCTCCTTTCCAACTGAGACAAATTGCTGATAGGTGGTTTCGCTTGGCGTAATATTCTGGCTGTTTCAGTCCTGATTTCATCCGCAGAATCAATTGAATTGTCAGATCCATGTCTACCAATTACGTAATGTGTGTAGTGACCCATGAGTCACATGACTGTTATTTTTTCCTTTCTGGGAAAAATGTCTCTTGAGGCTGTAACAGCATTTGTGGTGTACAATTGCAGCCATCACTTCTGGTGAAGAGTGCTATCTTCCTTCTGATCCATGTCCAATTGTGAAACAGTCCACTGCACTTGAATTTGTGTTGAAGTGTGTCCACGAATCCACCCTTAGTGCAGTGATGTGTATCACTTAGTCCTATCCGATAAAGTTTTTCATTGGTTGGTACAGTGTCGCTGACGACCTTGTACCAAGTCGAAGCTAAGTCTGTTGAATGGATTTTGAGGTTAAGATTTTTCCATACAGTACGCCATATGACGTTCGGATATTTGATTTCTATGCTATTTTGTGTATCCGATTTTTGCCATTTATGTAGAATCTCTCTTGAAGTTATATGTGACTTGTACACTGTGCCTGCCTCCAAGTAGCTGACATCAATATAAAATTCTTTGATATGCGTTAGTTTGTTGTTTAGTTTCCCCCCATTCACCGGGGGTTGCATGGATCTTGGCTGGACAATCGTGAAGAGTCGGGAGGTTATGTTATTTCTGTCCTCATTAATCATATTCAGGGTTCTTTTGCTGTGTAGTACAGATGCTTTTTTAACCAAATTAGGTAGCCCTAATCCGCCCATCAGTCTTGCGTTGGTCACACTGTCCAGTCTAACTTTAAAAATGTTGCTTTTCCACAAGTAACTATTGGCAAGTCGCATTGCCTTTTTCACCTGTAATTTCGGTGCTGGGAATATTTATGCTACAAAACAGGCTTTAGAAAATATGTAGGTGTTAATTGAACTTTCTGCATTAAGTTCGCGGATCGCCAACAAAGGTCATTTAACGCACCCTGTATTTTGTTCGCCGTTTCCCGCCAATTTACTGCAGCCATCTTCATTGGACAATTGTGCACAGTAATACCTAGTGTTTTGTGGGAATCAACTAGTGTAGCCCACTGGCTGCATACCCTGTCAAATCCTCTTAGGTTTAAGATTTTACTCTTATGAATGTTCACCTTTGTACCAGAGGCGCGACTATATTGACGTGTCGTCTCTTCCAGAACTGTAATTTCACTTCCGTTTCCAAGGACGACGCCCACGTCATCGGCATATGCTTTTGCTGTAAGCGTGACTCCGGATATTGTGATGCCACTTAATTTGTCTCTGAGTTGCCGTAGCAAAGGTTCAAGTGCAAGAACATACAAAAGCATAGATAACGGACTCCCTTGTGGAACTACCCTCTGTATATGAATAGTTTTCGTCGGCTGTCCGTTTACGTAAGCCTTAGCAGTTATGCCGGTCATCATCTGTTGGATTACACTAACTGTTCGATCGTCAAAAGCCAGCTGTTTAAATATGAGACCCACGTACCGGTGGCTGACATGGTCAAATGCCTTGCAGAAATCGATGAAGTATAGCGCACACCTGATGTCAGTGACTGCCACGATAGAAATGAGGTCTCTGTATTCAGTGATGACTAACATGATTTTCCTGCCCGGGAAGCAGTCTTGATCGCCTTTTATTACTTTTCTTAGAAGTGGTGTGAGTCTCTCCGTAAGTACCCGTGCAATGGTCTTTTAATCATAGTTCATCAACATTAATGGGCGAAAATTATCGATTTTCTTCTGTCCTTTAGTTTTTGGAATCAAGACTAGTTTTCCTTCCTTAAGTTCAGTTGGTAAGTCCCCTCCATGTAAGGTTTCGTTTATTATATCCGTGAATGTTGACCCCATAATATGCCAAAACTTTTGATAAAATTCTTTTGGTAATCCATCTGGACCCGCCGATTTGTTTGAAGGTGACGTCTTTACTAGATTAAATATTTCGTCTTCTTCAAATGCAGCAGACAGACAGTTATTTTCATTAGTAGTGATCCGTTCCGTTAATAAGCGCAACATTTCAGTACTTGCAGTCTCGGCAGTCTGGTCTTTAGTGTAGAGGTGAGCGAAATGTTGATGGATTTCGGGCACTATGTCACTTTGGTCTGTAATCACAGTCCTGTCTTCGAGTTTGAGTTCTTCAATAAAGCTGCGTCTCCTATTAAGTTGATGTTTGATCAGGTGAAACATTGAAGTAGTTTCTTCTTGTAGTAGAGATTTTGCCTTTGATTTAAGTTTTAATCCCTCTAACTGCTGACGTGTGATGCTTAGAAGCTTCGCTTTTATTTTTCGAATTTGCTCTAGGTGAGTAGCAGCTACGTTATGTTTGTCATGTACTTCTCGCAATACCGTATAGTAAAATTCTATTGTCTTTTTGGCATCTCTAGTTTTCTGAAAACTGTGTGATTTTAAGGTTTGCCGAAGTTTAGGTTTGGCAAACTTGACCCACCATTCGATTTTAGATCCGTATTTATGCACTGATTTCAAACATGCCGTCCATGTGGCCTTGATCCACTCTTCTAGTTCGTCATCTTTGAGATGGGCAATGTTGAGCATCCACCGATTGCGGTAAAATTTTGTAGGTTGCTTTGCTAAATTGATAGTCACAGAAAACCCACAGTGATCAGAGCAGTATGTCGGGATTACTTCAACATCCAACACGTTATGACTTAGATTCTCCGACACATACTGCCTATCTATCCGACTGCATGATGTCGAAGTGAAATGCGTGAATTTGACTAGCGTAGGGAATTTGACTTCCCATGCATCTTGGTACTTAATGTTTTTGATTAAGTTATGCAGCTCCTTGGAGTAGTTAAAATGCGGTACCTGATCTTTCCTGTTAACTACACAATTGAAGTCGCCACCAATTATTACAGACGCAGGATTTTTCCTCAGCAAGTAGATTATGTCTTCCTTGAAGAATTTAGCTCTCGCAGCTTTGTTGGTGGTACCGGACGGTGTATAAACATTTACAACAGTGACATCAAATATTTTACAACTAAAGCTTCTTCCTCTAACCAGTTTATCTAACAACATTACCGGTAAACCTTCACGAGCTAAAATTGCGGTTCCTGTATTGGCGTCCGGTAGGACATTATAAAATATTTGAAAACCGGGTACGGTGAAATCGGTGAATAACACTTCTTGCAACAAAGCAACATCCGCCTCTGTTTCATAGATAAATTGTTTTAACACTACTTTTTTCAATTCTGACGTTATCCTGTTAATGTTAATAGTTAATATTTTATAAGCTTGACTCATCCGAGAAGGTTAATTTTCATGTAGGGTGAAACGTCCCCTTAGAACAATTATACATGACTGTGCTTAAACTGACACACAATATTTTGTTAGCGCAACGCAATCTGACTTTCAAAATTCCCTACAAAAGAATGGCCCTGACTAACATTAAACTATACCTTTCACAAATCACTTACCTCACAAAAATCTTCGCTGCTCAAGCTACTGCAATACAGCGAGCGCCACTACTGCCAGCTAAATAAAAGATTCAAACTATGGAAGGCACTAACTACTGATAGGGATAGTTAGCAAATGAAAGATATTAATAGAGAACAAACAATGTATTTACCTTGATATCATCATATATAAATATAGCAGTTCATGACAAATTACAAATCTCCGCCATCTCTCTCCCCACATCCACCACTGCTGGCGGCTCACCTCCAACTGCGCAACGCTACGCGCTGTTCACATCCAGCTGCCTAACGCTACAATGGCGAGTATTACAACAACGCAAAGCAGACACAGACTGCACACAGCACAGCCAGTGATTTTCATACAGAGGTGGCGTTACCAATAAAAAAACCTAAACAGCCTACTTACATAGCCCCCATGCTCCCCACAAAAAATTTTACAAATTGGATTGGGCAGTGGCCAATACAGATTTGAAAAAATTTTTTCATAATTACAATAACAAAGAAATCAAATGCACAGACTTATTGATACAATGTTGGTCAAAAGCTAAAATTTTCTCACAGTCCATAAAGATAGTCCTGATCATTCATCATAATAGTAATTACAGTTTCTCATTAGTAAAAGAAATTGCACACAGTAGTAGTGGATTTCCATACAGTCTTGAAGAAGTAGTGTTGTCCTTCCAACGGGAAGACAGTGCTGACTCTTGACATGCTGACAGGTAATGGGCCACAATGGAGCAAACCCACAGCAGAGTCATTCGAAGTTTTGAAGAGTATTGGTAGGTCATCACAGAGCAGACCCACTGTAGTCCTGGTAGAGATTACGGTATTGGTGGGCCACCAGAGGTGCAGACCCACTGCAGTCCTTGTAGAGATGATGGTATTGATGGTTGATGTAGACCCACTGTAGTCCTTGTAGAGATAGCCAACAGCCATCTGTTGTGACTGTGCAGGTGCACAATCACCATTGAAGAGTCTTGCGGATAATATAGCAAGTCCATAACCACCACTTGTGCACTCACAAAGTTTTTGGAATTGTCCTTAGAACCAGCAATGCTGTTATCCAGTCCCTTGCTGAATTATTAACACACGTGCAAACACTATCAGTCCCTACTTCTCACATATTGTCCATATACTATGACCAACAGAAACATGTGCAGTGAAATGAATGCTTACAAGTTACTTAGTTTGATAAACTGGTGTCAATTACAATTTTATAACATGAGAATACAATAACAAAGGTACAAAATACATCATTAAAAACATAATAATACAGATAACATTTGTAGTACAGGCTTTACAAAAGAATAGAAATAGACATATACGTCAGTGTTACAGGAATTATGACATGAGTACATACATAGAAGATCAGAATAACTTGCGAAACATCAACTTCACACATGAGCATTTAAACAGAATGAATAATGTCTAACATCTTTACAAAGTAAATAACATATTATTAATGCCAATTATATTTGAGGATAACAGTATTCCTCATCATAGTGAATGTAGCTTAATATTAAAAGAGGAAAAAATTCTATTAAACTACACAGAGACAGGAAGAAAACAACTACACAAGGGTACACAAACACATAGTGGGATAATACAAAAGGAAAGGACAGGGTTTGTTTTACTGCAGTATTTTGCATGGAGATCTCCCTTTGTTCATCATTATTCCCAAAAGTACTATCTAAGCCTGCTTTCCGTATTCTGTTCACATCCTCTTTCAAAATAGTTTTTCTCCACTGTACTACTTTTTTTTTTTTTGCCAAACCATTTTCTTATATCTTCTCAATGCATTTCTTCCAGTGCATCGCAACTCATTCTCTTATATAGTCTACCCCCTCTTAAGCGAACTTAAATCTACTGAGCTCAGATGCTAAACTAAGGGACGAGGCAATGCAGCAGCACAAAACAAGTAACACAAACAGCAATGACCAAAAAAATGGAAAATTGCAAAGCAAGCTACAGTAAATCTAAATTAACAGAAAAAATGCAAAATTACAACTAATATGAGCCAATGTGCACCAACAAGAAAAGCTTAACAGAGTAATACAAAGTCAAATTCAGTAACACTACGCCTGGCAAACAGCAGCAGTAAATGCTATGACGTATACCTAAGCATGACAAAGCTCAAGCATAAAAAATATTACAGTAAAAACAACAATGCAGATAAGGGAAATGTATATTCACATCTTAATGTCTATGTAATTAAAGTGGTGCACCACAACAACTTATTGTAAAAGAAATATTACCATGTACTTGAAAAGAATATTATGTGTCCAGTTACTGTTACTAGTCCCTTCTTATTGTTCTTTCCTTTCCAAGTGCTCCTTTCTTTTTTAAAGAATGTGGATTACAAAATTATCATTTAATAGATCTGTTGACAGAAAGTGTTCACATTAGCAAATGCATCTAAGTTTATTTTATAAAACTAATGCTGTAACACAGCTGGAAAACAGGTATCAAATGAAATAAGCAATTACGCAAACCAAAGCATACAAATATCATTCAATAGTCATGTGACATTTCATAAGTTAGTAGAAATTCTCTCAACTCTCGTAGAAAGACGCTTGTCGTAATCAGGTGTGCAGATGTAAAAATATTTCTTGTCATTTTATTAGGCATTTCAGTAAATATCATAAATTACGAGCTCCACAGTATGCTTTCAACAAGGAAATGTCAGTAGCACGGACAATGGCCTCCCCTTTTTGTTTTCTACCTGTGCCGCTGAAAGGCTAATGGCTTTTTTTTTTTTTTCGGGCGGCTGTCGCCCAGGTGGGTGCCCGTGATGCATTACGCATTACGTGCAGGTGGTCACTTAACTTTCTTACGGAAATATTTACGACAGCAGTTTCCGCTACAGTGACAGTCTCACATAAAAATATTTCACAGGTCAGGAATTAGCGTTGCAAATCTGTAGAAACAAAATCCTATAAATATAAGTGTCCAAATAAAATATTCGTCAGCATTGTGATACAGTCACGCATTTACGCACATTTCATAACTCTTAAAGTACGATTCTTGGTTTCCAACATCCTGTATCACAAGTCAAGAGTCCCTACCCACTATTCATTACTCCTTACCTTATTACACATATACGTATCCATGGACACTTGTTAATATTTCGTCATTATAAATATGAAGCATAATCAAATAACTCATATAGCCTCAGCCTATTAATCATAAACATACCTCAGCAGCATAATACACATCGTCGTCGTAAAAATAACATCATAACACCTCAGTCAAATCTCAAAATCGTCGTAGCTTCCTCCAATAATTAAAAAAATTCTCTGCTCATGTCAAAAGTGTCATCTGCCTCAAACGTACTTTAAAAACCATGATCCCATAACAAATACGATATTCAAAGCTCTCATAGTATCACAATGGTTCCGAAAAAACATGAACATTTCACAAAGTACTGACAAAATACAATTTTATAAGTGTGAAGTTATCCAACTGTGTAATTACTTAAGCATCTGTCACTGTTGTAGTAAAAAAAAGTTTCTTTCTCTGTTAAATGATCAGATAGCTGTGTAATTTGTGTGTTAGAGAAATATGGTACCCATGTGTAAAGTTGTATAAGCAAATACCATATTAGCTAGGGTTTCTTGTGGTTGCCACACACATGGTACACAAAGTAAGCGTGTACCCCCCTGAGGATTAATGTAATTATACCCTCAGGTGTTACAGATTACAGCAATGGAATGAAATGTATCACGGAAAACTTTCTTTGTAATTAAAAACTCTTTAAAAATAAATGTTTTAAGTACAAAATTAATCACTGAAATGCGTGTCCTGTAGCACTAAATGTGCATCTTGTTGTAAGATAATCTCTGTGGAAGTGTCGTAGTTATTTTCCTCCGAAAGCTAAGTTCTGCAGAAGCCAATGTACTTACCTCATGATAAACAAAAGTGAAATGCTTTGCGTAGAGATATCTTAGTTATTACGCTTATTGTTGTGATGATGAAAGTACTGTGCTGTAACGTATTGTTGTGCTATGGAAAAGGCTGTCTCCTTGTAGCTATACCACAAAAGTTACTAATAAAACATGTTTTGATTTCCAGAAGAATTCAGAAAAACTGTGCAGATATAAAACAGATACACCGCAAAAGCAACATTGTAAATTGTCACTCATTAGTAGCGTCGTGATAAAACTGTGTAGTTGTCACTTAAACTAACCACTGTGTCGTCTGGTATCTCACAGAAAGTACATTAAACCCAGAATGTATTTTCAAGTAAACCAAAATGTTGCATTAAAATCTCATTAGCAGTACCAGTATGTGTCCTAAGTATGTAAGCCTGATAGTCGTTACGTAATCGTGCAACTAACAAGCAAGAATGTACAAATACAACACTTTGTCGTCTGTTCACTATAATAATGCAACGTCCTGCAAAAATAATATGTCGTAAATGTTCAGGCAATTTCATTAAGCAAATGCGGATGAGTTCTGAGGGGCTGTATGGGTTTGAAAGATACTGATTCTTATGCAACATGTCTTCAAAATATTTCATGAGACTGGAAAATTCAGATTGTTCGAAATGTTTCATCATTATGATGCCATGTTTTACTCGGTCTTGTGTGGCTTGAGACCAATATGCTGAGAGGAAGGCATGGTAAAACTCTCCTTCACTGTGGCAATCGTGAATTACCGATCGCATTCTTACAGCTGGTTCATTCTCCAAGTAGCCACACATAAATTCTAATCTGTGTTCTAACGACCAGTTGGGAGGAAAACAATGCGAGAATTGATGGAGCCATGCTTGTGGATGAATGTCCTTGCCAGAATTCTTAAATGTTTTGAATTTTCGTGTAGTAATGAACAGCTTATAGTCAAAATCATCATGTCGCCGAGTCGCATATCGGTCATTGTTAGGTCGTGTCGGCCGTTCCATCTCAAAATTCGGTGCACATTGCCAATTTCTTTCATAACTTCCGAAATGCCCTGTGTTATTATTTTGTGGCTGTTCCGTATTTCTGTGTCCCTCTTCCCGTATTGGGGCGCGAGTATCCTCTGAAATACGTAATTCTTGTATTACCTGTGTCAGCTGATCTTGTACCTCCCGGATTTCTCTTTTGTACTGTGTATTGATTTGATTTTGATTCTGTTTGAATTTTCTAATTTGTTCATACTCTTCTGTGTCAGTGAAGGCTACAGGTCTTGTTTCATTCAGATCATCATCTACCTTTGTAGATAAGTTAGTGACCTGATCCGAAAGTTTGGCTACTTTCTCCGATAGTGAACACATTTCCTCAGTGTGTTTTTCTGAACCAAGTTTCAGAGTGTCCATTTGTGTTGAAATCGAATCTACTGTGTCCTTTAAGTTTTCCTGAGTTTTTGCAAGTTGCGTAACCGAATTGGTAGATGCAACTGAGTCAATTTTAGCCCACAAGGTCTCATGATTTTCATGAACAATGGTTTGCAGTTCTTTTATGGCTGCTTCGTGATTCTGTAATGCATTTTCATGCCCCGAAAAAATAGGTTGAAAATGCTCACAAATTTGCGTTTTTACGTCATTACAGACTTTTTGACATTTCGATTCAATGTTATGTAACTCAGTAGTTAAATCTTCACGTGTTTGTTCAAGTGTTTGTTCCAATGAGTCTAACTTTTTAAGATTTTGTTCCATTGTGTCTAACTGTTGCTGTGTTTGTCTCTGATGTTGTTCCATTGTGTCTAACTTTTTAAGATTTTGTTCCACTGTGTCTAACTTTTTAAGATTTTGTCCCATTTGTCTCTGATTTTGTTCCATTTGTTGCATTAATTGCAATAATAATGTATTAGTGTCTGGAATCTGTTTCTCTACGCTTTTCGGCAGTGCATTTGCACCGGCAACATTCACATTTTGACAAGCAGAAAATGTGTCTTGACTTATTTGAGAAAACGGTGATGACCCAAAACCTGAATCTACAGTATTTGCGAAATTGTGTCCTGTCATTTCGGATTTCTGAGGCGAGCTGTTGCCGACCGATCGATCGATAATGCTTCCCTGTTCACTACCTGTTTCACTGTCTACACCATTGTTTGCAGCCCGCTCCATTTCCCTATGCACAATTACCAAATTACTACTTTGAACATCAGTTAATTCATTACTCGGTGGCGCTAACACACTGCTTTCATTTTCACTGTCATTTCTCAGTTTACTTTGGAGCCTAGTATTACGTTTTTCACACGCCATTATTGTCACAGTATTTCACACGACAACACAGAAAAACACAATTTGAAGATCAAAAATAAGAGAACACATTAACATAGCACTGAAAATAATATCTAGTTAATTGCAGCTGCGAAATACTTGGTGCAAATCCACATGCATGCCACAACTGTTTTACTGTACAACAATGAAAGTCTGCAACTACAGAGAAGATTTTCTCTACAATTACGCGCTAGCAATAAACAAAATCTACACTAATTACACAAACTACAAGAAAAAATCAGAAGATTCCAGTGAGGTATCCTAGGCTAAGGGTCGACATATGAAACGTCCCCCTAGAACAATTATACATGACTGTGCTTAAACTGACACACAATATTTTGTTAGCGCAACGCAATCTGACTTTCAAAATTCCCTACAAAAGAATGGCCCTGACTAACATTAAACTATACCTTTCACAAATCACTTACCTCACAAAAATCTTCGCTGCTCAAGCTACTGCAATACAGCGAGCGCCACTACTGCCAGCTAAATAAAAGATTCAAACTATGGAAGGCACTAACTACTGATAGGGATAGTTAGCAAATGAAAGATATTAATAGAGAACAAACAATGTATTTACCTTGATATCATCATATATAAATATAGCAGTTCATGACAAATTACAAATCTCCGCCATCTCTCTCCCCACATCCACCACTGCTGGCGGCTCACCTCCAACTGCGCAACGCTACGCGCTGTTCACAGCCAGCTGCCTAACACTACAATGGCGAGTATTACAACAATGCAAAGCAGCCACAGACTGCACACAGCACAGCCAGTGATTTTCATACAGAGGTGGCGTTACCAATAAAAAAAACCTAAACAGCCTACTTACAAGGGGTGTCAAAGCAGAGCGAGTACAAAAAATCCGAGATTTACACTTCGCCCAATGTGTACAATGTATTTGAGAGGAAGAAGATCCAGTCTGAGGTCCGCTGCTATTTCACTACTGTTTGTGAAGCTGCGGAGTCTGTATGGCTATCTTTGCAATTGTCTTGATCTACACTGACACACACTTCCGGATTTCCATCTCCTTTACTGACAGGTGATTTTTTTCCGTTGTGTTCCCCTGTTGCGTTTCGCCTGCGCCCTGCCGACGTTGACGTTCGGCTGCAGCTTCAGGCGGCGCCGCTCTGTGTCTTGCGCGGTTCCAGCTGTATTTGGAATGCCTGTCTCTTGCGCAGGTCCCTCCTGTTTTTGGGCTGCACTGTGGGGGTCATTTGTTGTGGATTGGCAGCAGAGCCAACCTAGGAATCTAGAGGAAGCCGAAAGGCACGCGTTTTAGGTCACGCAGGCTGGCGTGAAGTCTGTAACAGGACAAGGTATTTAGACTTTAGAAAAAAACGGACGTAGCTAGTGCAATACTTAACTTTAATCCATTAAAGTTGAACGTCGGTCTTACCGTTACATGATTAATAAGATCAATAGCAACTGATAATGGCGCCTTGCTACGTCGTAGCAAATGACGTAGCTGAAGGCTATGGTAACTATCGTCTCGGCAAATGAGAGCGTATTTTGTCAGTGAACCATCGCTAGCAAAGTCGGTTGTACAACTGGGGCGAGTGCTAGGAAGTCTCTCTAGACCTGCCGTGTGCGGCGCTCGGTCTGCAATCACTGATAGTGGCGACACGCGGGTCCGACGTATACTAACGGACCGCGGCCGATTTAAAGGCTACCACCTAGCAAGTGTGGTGTGTAGCGGTGACACCACATCATTTAGGTCGTGAACGTGATCACTACTACCGACTTGAGCAACAATTTTCACCTTAGTGCCTTGTTCTGCCGTAGGCGAGGAAGTGCCTTCAGTATCTTGAGCACGCCGGCCGCGGTGGTCTCGCGGTTCTAGGCGCGCAGTCCGGAACCGTGCGACTGCTGCGGTCGCAGGTTCGAATCCTGCCTCGGGCATGGATGTGTGTGCTGTCCTTAGGTTAGTTAGGTTTAAGTAGTTCTAAGTTCTAGGGGACTGATGACCACAGCAGTTGAGTCGCATAGTGCTCAGAGCCATTTGAACCATTTTTTTATCTTGAGCACATTCCTGATCCGTATTTTTGGGTCCCTCTGGAATTGATGCCTGAATGGCTGCCTCGGCTGGTTCCATTTCAGCGACTGCATCGTTAGCTGATGATGGAACATTGGCATTGGGTTGGCCTGATGATTCCGCCTCCATTGCAATGTCTGATTCCAGTGCTGGTTCATTACTGGCTTTTTGCTTTGGCACAGAGTGGGTGTGACCGGAACCATCCTCATCTGAGGAAATATCGGCTGAGTCACGAGGTCGCTTATTGCCGGAGGCACTACGGTCACTAGCAGCAGGGGAAGATTGCTTCTCTACAATAGGCATTATCATTGCACTGTCGTTCACTAAAGTGGGATCTTGCACGATATTGGAAGTGAGAGACAACGGGCTGTTCTACATTACTTCTCATCAGGACATCACTTAATGTAAACCACTGTCGCTGTTGCAAAATGTTTTTTTAAAAACAAACATGCGAAGGAGACAATCCTGCCTCAAGTGGCCACTCTCTTTACAAACATGGCACGTGGGAATTTGTCCGGTATAGGTAACTAACCCCTTGTATCCACACACCATTATGTGCGCGGGATATTAACCTTGACTTCCATTTCAACGGATCGCACCCCGCTATAACACTGCAGCTTGTGTTCCCTGGACCACATTTCATTTCTAACAGACCTAACGTCACCGTACTTCGACAAAACCTCCTTCAGGTAGCAATTTTCAACTTCAGGTGGGAGAGTGAAAACACGGACATTTTTCAACTCTACATCAGCATTTGAAAGCGTAGCGATACTCACGGTTCCGTTCCGATGGCGAAATTCAATGCGTCCCCCGAATTTCAGCAGAAGTCGCTCCATGATAACAGGATTGTGTAGCTTTACGAAAAAATCGTAATATGCGGTGTGGACCTGTTCTGTAGTAATCCCGAATACGTCGACAATCCACTCGTGGACCTCTAGTGAACTTGGTTGCAGAGCACGGGTTGATTTATCAAATGCAGTTTTCAGGGTATTCTTCCTGGGACACTGACGAGACATATCGCTAATTAACCCTTAACGGGCTAACAGCATAGAACGTCGACACGAAATGCACAACAACGCGCAGGCACAGAACAGTAATACGACACGCGACGGACACAAACACCAACTTGTAAACAATCGCTAGCTTGGCGGAGCGGACGGTACCTCCTCACTCTAGCGCGTCTCAAGCGCAACTACGACTGAGCTATACACCCTTTCACGATCTTTCTATTCCCATAACTTAAGGAAAAATATTACACTCTGCCTGGCTAAAGACGTCTAATCGAGCAAAATATTGCGTAATCATTATCTCTCAGTTATATATCAGCGTTAAACGATATAAATATCAAAAATACTAGACACTTCGCGCCTGGAGAAAGTGCGAGTCGGCGCCTTCACCTTAATGTCAGAACGCGAAAATTGCTCTACTAGCTTTTTTTCAAGCAAGTTCTGTTCGTCCGTTCTCCGTAATCGTTTGGTATCTGATTAAACTGACATACTCGCCTATGGCTTCCGTAAACGAAAATTTCATTGTGACCCCGACGTGATTTGAACACGCAACCTTCTGATCTGGAGTCAGACGCGTTACCGTTGCGCCACGGAGTCCACGCTGCTTAGGTCTTGTCATGAATAGGTTCCTCGAACACTTACTGTACCGTTCAAACCTAAGAAATAATGACAGTAGGGTCCACGAGACACTCGTCCCAGATGTACTTGCTCTGGCGGGGGTGTAACTCAGTGGTAGAGTGTCTGCTTCGCATGCAGAAAGTCCTGGGTTCAAATCCCGGCTCCTCAAATTTTTGTTTCTCCGTGCTGCAGTACATGAAAACTTTTGCCTATCACCATATTCTGTAAAATTCAGTGTACAAGATTCTTCCCCCAAGCAAGTGGATTTCGTACAGTTCGACCTCATGGCGGGAGGACGATGACCTGCAAGACCCTGGGCTGCGATCCCCCCCCATTGAAATGTTGCTCCAAAGCCTTCGGTATGGCGTACGGAGTGCATCTGAAATATATATTTGCAACTCACAGCGACAATCGTCATTTGTTTTTGTAGAGGTACTGAAAAATTAAGGGGGCACCCAGGATTGAACCGGGGACCTCTCGATCTGCAGTCGAATGCTCTGCGACCCTTTTTTTTCCATTGTGGGTCTCCTTCCTCCCCTTCAACCCATCCTTACGCTCGCCAGAAGTTGCCTTCTCGGCCAGGCTTCATCGCCATTAAAAGAAATTGTTCTTCTTCACGATGAAAGAAAATACTTGCTCTGTAAAGAAAAGAATATTATTTTCCTTGAAAACATTCCTCTGCTCGTCCTCCATCAAGGTGGCACTGACTCAGCTGACATGCGATCCTCAAAACTCGTCTTCTCGAAATTAATAATCCTTCACATTATACACCCCAGGCATTAAAGCTTGGCCTCGTTCGTTAAGTTATCCTTTCTTTTTCGCCCAGGTTTCCTTCTCGTAGTTGTAGGGACAGACGTCGCTGAAGTCCGCAGACCGTCTTGTGGTATCCTGGAGTGTGATGTTAGGCAATGTTCCTTCGGATAAAGTGACATTCACAACGTGAGTCACAAACTGTTTTGTACTGTCATCGATAGTCGAGAGAACGTTTTCAAAGTCCTAATGTAAGCAACGAAACCAAAAAAATGTACAAGTACAATAATTGTGAACTTGGGTTTTAAAAACTGAACACCTGTTCGTTCATCCATCTGTTCGTCTAGCATCCTCTTATAAGTTTCCTCATCGTATGGGTGTCATATCGTCACTAGTTGTAATGCCTCGATATAATTGGCAAACTTTATCTTATATTTTAGGTCTCTCATCAGTAATTTAGCCTGTGTGGCTAGGTATACTCTGTAGCCCATGTATGTCCGGTCTTCCTGGGCATTAATGATGTAGTGCAGCGTGTGCGCTACCAACCACGTCCACGTGTTCCTTTTGGTTACCGGATAGTAAGTTACATCCGGTTGGAGAATCGATGTTAGAGAGATGTTCTGCGTTTTTGTCCTGCAGATCGATGTCATGGTCCTACGACACCAGTTCAATACATGGCCGTTCTCACCACATGCACAACGGTGTTGTAAAGTGTCGATGACATTACATTCTCGACACTTGTCTGACACCGACAGATGTATTTTATGGAGTCGCTCTCTAATTGGTATATGTCTGATTGACAATTTTGTACCAAGTGGATCGGACGTCAGTGCCTAGAACACTGTTATTGATGTTTGTCCAGATTCTAGTCCAATCCGTAGAGGGGTACTTCGTCACGATGCGGCTGGCTCTTCCAGTTTCGATCATATGCCGATATAGTTGAGCAGATGTCAGATCACTTAATGGAGCACTCGATTTCGACTTCAGGTAGCTGGCTTCTAACAAGGAAACCTCCCCATCGCATCCCCCTCAGATATAGTTATAAGTTGGCACAGTGGATAGGCCTTGAAAAACTGAACACAGATCAATCGAGAAAACAGGAAGAAGTTGTGTGGAACTATGAAAAAAGTAAATTATACAAACTCAGTAGTCCATGCGCAAGATAGGCAACATCAAGTACAATAGGAGTTAACGAACGCCGTGGTCCCGTGGTTAGCGAGAGCAGCTACGAAACGGGAGGTCCTAAATTCAAGTCTTCCCTCGAGTGAAAAGTTTAATTTTTTATTTTCAGTTTATGTGACAAACTATTATGTTTTCATCACTTTTTTGGGAGCGATTATCACATCCACAAGAAAACCTAAATCGGGCAAGGTAGAAGAATCTTTTTACCCATTCGCTAAGTATACAAGTTAGGTGGGTCGACAACATATTCCTGTCATGTGACGCACATGCCGTCACCAGTGTCGTATAGAATATATCAGGCGTGTTTTCCTGTGGAGGAATCTGTTGACCTATGACCTTGCGATCAAATGTTTTTGGTTCCCATTGGAGAGGCACGTCCTTTCGTCTACTAATAGCACGGTTTTGCGGTGCGGTCGGAAAACACAGACACTAAACTTATTGCAGTGAACAGAGACGTCAATGAACGAACGGACAGATCATAACTTTGCGAAAATAAAGAAAATAAACTTTTCACTCGAGAGACGACTTGAACCGAGGACCTCTTGATTCGCAGCTGCTCACGCTAACCACGGGACCACGGCGCTCCTAAGCTCACAGTATCCTTGATGTTACCTGTCTTACCCATGGACTACTCAGTTTGCATATTATTTCATAGCTCCACACAACATCTTCCTGTTTTCTCGATTTATCTGTGTTCGGTTTTTCAAGGCCTACCCACTGTGCCAACTTATAACTAAATCTAAGGGGGGGGGGGGGGGGGAGTGCGATGGGGAGGTTCCCTTGTAAGAGAAACATCCTGATATGATTCGCCTTATAGTGCACTTCCCCCCAGGTTTACTGGTATTAGCACGTTGTATGGTTGGTATGTCCTTATGCCCATACGAAGTGCGCTGTCGGGGTATTTGTGGCACAGCTGCAGTGTATTACGTACGAGGAGAGCCTTGCATTTCGTTGGGACATCTATTAGACCCAGGTCCCCTTCCGCCGGATGGAGAGTGACGACATTGATCCCCACCTTGAATATCTCACCCCTCCAAACATAGCATCCGACTGCCAACATGATGCCCCTGGCAATAGTGTCTACCACCGGGAGAACCCGCCCAACATACCAGATTTTGGAAAGGATTTTGGTATTGATGAATTGAACTCTTTGAAGCAGATTCTTTTCTCTGCTTTTATTTTGTTGAAGGCAGGCTTTCGTGATGGACCTGAAGTTTGCAATGGAGCATCCGGAGAAGTGGCTCAATTGCCATTACGTAGAGAGGGATAGACATGGGGCATCCTTGTCTTACCGATCTTTCAATAGGAATCGGTCAGGTGAACTGACCAATAACAATGACCTTAGAAGTGGCAGCGGTGTACATGTTTTGAATCACTGTAATGAAGTCGTCACCGAATCCAAGATGTTTCATAATTTGGAACAGATAGCTGTGCGAAACCCGGTCAAAAGCCTTACATTGCTCTAAAGCAAGAATTGCTGCAGTTGGCCGTGTAATTGCACTGAACGAGGTGATCTCTCTGTAATCCGCAAGACTTTTGAAGATAGTGCGTCCAGGTACTGCTGCAGACTGGCTGTGATGGATTATCGTCCCTAGGACGCTCTTAATTCTATTTGCAAACACGCGGACCACAATCTTATAGTCGGAATTCAGGAGGGAGATTGGTCGAAAATGTTTGATGTCTTCGTGTGGGTGTTGTTTCGGAACAAGTACAATTAAACTGCCATTGAAGTCTTCTGGTAGTTGCAGACCTGCTCTAATTTCGTTACATATATGCACAAAACAGTTTTCCAGTAGATGGCAGTATTCCTTATAAAATTCAATGGGAAGTCCATCCGCGCCAGGGGATTTATTAGGCTGAGCCTTCCTCAAGGCCATCTTAATTTCATCGGCAGTGACTTCACTTATCAGTGACTCCCCGTCAGCCTCGGCTAGTTTCGCTGTTAGAAGATCTTGCATGGCGGAGATGATCTCATCATCTGTCGGGTCTTCCATATAGTGTCTCCGGTAATAGTCAATGATATAATCCTTTATTTCCGTCTGTGTTGTCAAGAAGCTGCCATCTTCCGTTTTCAATTTACTAGTCAGTTTTTGTCTGGCTCGTCGTTTCTCTCTGCCGACGTGGAACGAGGATGGATGTTCATCGGAAGTACTGTTGGTGTCTCTAGAACGGATTTTGGGACCTTCCATTTGTTTCCGTTTCAGTATTAACAACTTTGCCTTAATCCTTTTGAATTGTACGATGTTTTCGTGCGTGACAGACGTTTCGGAGTATAAATCACGTAGGCATCTAGAGTAAAATTCAAAGGTCTCCTTTTGCAAGCGGCTCCTGGCGTAGCTATAGGCTTTCAACCACCTAATAAGTCGAGGCTTCGTATAGTGGCACCACCACATCGTGACAGACGGAAAAGTAGCCTGTCTGTGTAGATTCGATTCCCAGACCTCCTGCAACTGTTCGCGTAGCCCTTGCTCTCGGAGGATGTCTACATTTAATTTCCATCCTGTTTTGCCACGGAACGTTTTCTGTCTGGTCATACGAATGGTACAGTGGTAGGCCAAGTGGTCTGAGAAATATATTGGCCACGTTTCCGTTGCCGATATTTGCCCCCTCAGAGTTTTCCTCTCATAGATCCTATCGATGCGGCTGGCAGTGTGTGCGCTGTAACACGTAAAGCAGCTTTGGTCCCCATGTAGTATTTCCCATGTGTCCTCCAGTTCTAGCTGACGCACTGTTTCTGCGAGAGTAGGACAACCATTAAAATTCGGCCTTTGATCTTTAGGCTTTAAAACGCAGTTGAAGTCACCCCCAAGTACCACGTCTTCTGGATTACGTCGTAACAGATATAACAGGTCAGTAGCAAAGAAACTGGCCTCTGCGCACTCTATTTTGATTACCAGAAGGGACGTAGATGTTTATAAATCGTATACCGTGAATTAGACACGAAATGCCTCTCCCGTTTACCAGTAGTTCGACGTCAGAGATGGTCACTCCCTCTTCGATTAGAAAAGCCGTACTGGAGGAGCCAGGAATGTCTAGGTGAAGGTTGTCGTCTACCTCCTGCAGCATCACAATATCCGCGTCACAACTGTAAAGGTAGTCGCGAAGACTGTACAGCTTCTGAGTCGAGGTAATTTTATTGATATTTAATGTGGCTAACTTGTAGTCCTGAAACGGAGGAGGCATTTCCAGCTAGTGGTGCGAAGTCTCAATCCAAGTATGGAAGGGAGACGTCGGTGGGGACCATTAATAAGTATCAGAAAACTAATCAGCGTCCCCTGTCGGAGTTCTTGAAGCAGGTCCTGTCCTTTTGAGTTCTTCATCCCTCGCAGCTGAGGAAGCACCTTTCGCCGAGCCGATCTTATCCGTTTCAGTGTCCACTGACATGCCTTCTACGTCAGCTGCCCAGTCGCCAACATTAACTGAGTCCCTCTTGGTGTGTGAAGCTGTCTCAGCCAGACGGAGGTGTGTGGAGCTATCCCTGAAGACCCGTCGTGTAGTCTTTTCCCCTTCAGCGAGAGCGTGGTCTCCGACCTCTGAATGGGGCTTCGTGGTGTCTGCCACATCGCTGGTGCCACTCTGTTGCTTCTCATCAGAGTTTCCATGTAGGGCATCGATAAGGTCGCGGGCAATTTGCAAACCTTTCTCACGCAAACTTGGTGCAGTTTGCTCGGCATCCTTGTGGGCTATCCTCCTTTTCTTATGTTTCTTCGGCGAACTGCCTCGCCTTCCATTTCCGTCAGCCTCTGGAGGTGAAACGCTATCTTGCCCACCAGTTAATTCTGCCGTTTGTGCTGAGACAGGCATCTGTTTGTTGCCAGTGTCCGAATCGTTGACGTTTCCTTGGGATTGTACATCACAGTGAAGGCTGGCCAAATTCGTACCCATTGGCCCGTTAGTTTCCGTTGGAACCTCAGGGGTTACATCAGTGATGTCCTCCATGGTGGAAGTTTCGATTGGCGTCACTTGGTCGTCTTCCAAGGCGTTGGAAATTGTGTCCACATCTGAATGTTCCACGTTGGCCATGTTCGTGCGGGCTGCCGCCACATATGTCAGCGGTAGTGAAGTCATCGTATTGTCCGGCACGATGTCTCCTGGTGGCAACTGCGTCACCCTTCGTTGGATACATTGAGTACGAACGTGATCCGTGGCACCGCACCCAGAGCAGTTACGCGGTTGACCGTCATATATGACGATCGCCCTGTATCCACAAATAGTAACGTAAGATGATATGTGCCTCTGCAGTTCCATTTTAACCAGTCAAACACCGTTCAGGACAGGAACCTTAAACGTCGCCCATTTTTCGGCAACATTGCTAACAACTTTACCATAATTTTTGAACACCGCGTCGATTTCAGCCGCAGGTACTTCAAATGGTAACTCAAAAATTCGAAGAGTTCTAAGACCAAATCCTGCATGCAAAACCTTGACCTCTCCGATGTTCCCATCACGGTCCTTAAATTTAAGCTTACTACTACATGACTGCATGATCTGTTCGCAAATATCAGCGGTTTTAAACTTGATGTACACAATGCTACTGCCCCCTGCGGGTTCGGGGGTAAGAATAGGCCCGCGGCATTCCTTCCTGTCGTAAGAGGCGACTAAAAGGAGTCTCAACTGTTTCGGCCTTTAATGTGATGGACCCCATTGGGGTTTGACCTCCATTTTTCCAATTTCAACAGAAGTACGAGCCTTTTTGGGAAGGACACCTTACGTGGTGCACCATCAGTCCTCTGTGCCCTAAGTCCTTGGCACTCTTTATCGTCTTGGCGTCGTAACTGCACCCTCCATCCCTCACTTTGGGCATACACACCTGATGGATTGTGTAAGCCAGCCAAAGTGGCCGTGTGGTTAAAGGTGCTGCTGTCTGGAACCGCAACACTGCTACGTCGCAGGTTCGAAACCTGCCTCGGGCATGGATGTTTGTGATGTCCTTCGGTTAGTTAGGTTTAACTAGTTCTAAGTTCTAGGGGACTAATGACCTCAGCAGTTGAGTCCCATAGTGCTCAGAGCCATTTGAACCATTTTTTTTTTATTGTGTAAGTTACGCTCTTAGTGCGTCACCATCTGCACCCACGATCACTATGGACTACCCATGGCACCCAAAATCCAGCACGGTAGCCAGCCCATTGTGGTGGGGTCATCATGTACCCTCTAGGTTGTAGCCCCCTGACAACACAGGGATCGTACTGCTGATGCCTGAGCTGACACCTCCCCACGTAAGCCAAGGGGTAGATGCCCGTCTCTCTGGGGCATCGGGACTACCGGCAATGGCCATCCTGTCAGGTGGCCTTTGCTGTGGCTGGGTGGCGCCCATGAGGAGAGCCCCTGGTCCGAGTGGGTGGCATCGGGGTGGATGCCCCGCAATGAAGCGGGTGAAATCTCAATCTGGTGGTCGCCCAACCGCCAATGTCTCTAAGTGTGGTAGGGTGGAATTTAACCCCAACTCGTTCCCTTCCCTAGCCACACCATGGGAGGAACGTAGGGCTGCAGATAGGAGCCATATTCGCCGCCATACCTTGTATGCAGCAGAACTGATGGGGATTCCTTTTTGGGGACTAAGCCTCTTTCCTTTGTGCACAATCTCGAAGATAAGTTTGGGGAAGTGGCATCTCTTTCCAAAATGAGGAGCAGGGCCATTCTGATACAAGCAGCTTCATCTGCACAGTCCCGGGCATTACTCGCCTGTGAGAAGCTTGGTGACATCCCCGTTACCGTCACTCCCCATAAGTTCTTAAATTTGGTTCAGGGGATTATTTTTCATAAAGATCTTCTGCTACAGTCTGATGACGAGCTACGTGAGAACCTGGCACGACGAGGTGTACACTTTGTCCATCATGTCTTTAGGGGGCCGAAGGATAATAGGGTTGCTACCGGTGCCTTCATCCTGGCCTTTGAGGGCGACTGCTTGCCTGAGAAGGTCAAGGTCATGATCTACCGGTGCGATGTCAAGCCCTATGTCCCGCCCCCTATGCGATGCTTCCAGTGCTGGAAATTCGGACACATGTCTTATGGGTGCACTGCAAGCCCCACGTGTCATGATTGTGGACGACCTTCACATCCTAATGTTCCGTGTGCTCCACCTCCCACCGACGCTAACTGTGGGGAGCATCATTCTCCCTGCTCACCAGACTGTGCAGTCTACCAGCGAGAGCGGAAGATACAAGAAATTAAGACCTTGGACCGTTACAAAGAGGCAAAGAAGAAGCTAGAACGACTCAACCCCACACCTATGTTGAGGAGTTATGCTACCGTCACACTGCCGCCACCAGTTCCTGCAAAGACTCCTTTCACAGTTGGCCCACAGAACAGTCACGTTACGCCTGCCCCACCACTGGTGGAGGCCACTCTCTCTTCCACTACTCCCAAAACACCCAGTTTGGGAGCAATGGGCCCCGAACAACCGGGGACGTCAGTCCCCACCTCTCAGCCGGAGAGGCGACAGCCCTCTCCGGCTGCTCAGCCGGAGATGCAACAGCCTCCTCCAGTCTCACTTGTTTGGAAGGGATCCCTTGGGGGAGTCCCTTCCAAGGACTTCCCCAGTGTCTCACAAGACACTAGCCAGTGGCTAACGAAGCCACCAGCTGCTGGTCGAAGGGCTTCATGCTCTTCCTCTGTTCCTGATAATGCATCAGGAAAGCCCTCCCAGCATGCAAACCCTCCTCCCAAAGACGAGAGAGAGAAGAGGAAGCTCTCCAAGAAGGATAAGGACCCAGTGGTTCCCACACCACCGCTTCCTGTCAGCTCAGCCTCTGAGGATGAGGTTGAGCTCTTTGCGTCCCCTGATGACCTGGATCTCGCCATCTCCTCAGAAACGATGGACATAGCGACGTCTGTCACTCAGTCGGTGGCAGCATGTGACCCTGCGAGGTAATTTGCCTTTTCAGTGCCTTCATACCCCTACAGGACACGCTTTGTACAATCCTCCAGTGGAATTGTGGCGGTTATTTTAGCCATCTCCCTGAGCTACGACAGCTTCTAAGCCTGACACCTGCTTTCTGCATTGCCCTCCAGGAAACCTGGTTCCCGGCAATGCGGACCCCTATCCTTCGTGGATACAAGGGTTATTACTGCAACCGTAGCACCTACAATTGTGTGTCAGGTGGAGCCTGCGTGTATGTCCTTACCTCTGTATATAGTGCTCATGTGCCCTTCAAACATCATTGGAAGCTGTGGCTGTCCGCGTAAGGACTACCCAGGAGATAACCGTCTTCCTCCAGGTGGTACACTCACCCTGACCAAATTGGCTGCACTTGTCACCCAACTTCCCACGTCTTTTCTTCCCCTGGGGGATTTCAACGCCCACAATCCCCTGTGGGGTGGAACGAAGACTACTGGCCGAGGCAGAGATGTCGAGAATCTCATCTCTCAACTCGACCTCTGCCTCTTAAACACTGGTGCTGCCACACATTTCAGTGTGGCGCATGGCACGTTCTCGACCATAGATCTGTCATTGTGCAGCCCAGGGCTTGTACCATCGGTCCACTGGAGGGTCCATGACGACTTGTGTGGTAGTGACCATTTTCCCATCTTCCTTTCACTACCCCAGCGTCGCTCCCATGAACGCTTGCCTAGATGGGTATTTAGCAAGGCAAACTGGGAAACGTTCTCCTCTGCTGCCACTGTTGAATCTCTCCCCCACGGTACCATCGATGTGGCGGTTGAGACACTGACTGCAGCGGTTGTTTCCGCTGTGGAACGTACCATTCCTCGTTTGTTAGGATGCCCCTGGCGAAAGTCAGTGCCTTGGTGGTCTCAGGAGGTACCTGAAGCCATTAGAGAACGTCGCCGGGCTCTTCAGCGACATAAGCGGCAATCGTCTTTGGAGAACCTCATTTTATTTAAACCTCTCCGTGCTCAGGCACGGCGGCTTATCAAAAGGCGGAAACAGGAGTGCTGGGAGAGGTACGTTTCCACCATTGGTTACCGTACTTCACTCTCCCAGGTGTTGATGAAGATTCGGCGCATCTTTGGATTGCAGCACTCTACAGGTGTCCCAGGGCTTACCATCAACGGGGAGCTATCCACCGATGCCGATGGAATCGCCGAGCATTTCGCACAGCACTACGTTCGGGCTTCTGCGTCGAGGAATTACCCGCCCACGTTTCGCACGCTAAAACGCCGGAAGGAAGGCAAACGGCTTTCTTTTGCTTCTCGCCACCCTGAGGCGTATAACGCCCGTTTTGGTTCGTGGGAACTCCAAAGCGCCCTGGCACAGTGCCCCGATACAGCCTCTGGGCCAGATGACGTCCACAATCAGATGCTCAAACACCTGTCCCCGGACTGTTAGCGGTGTGTTCTTGCCATCTTCAACCGCATATGGGGCGATGGTGTCTTTCCGTCGCAGTGGCGAGACAGTACCATCATTCCGGTGCTGAAGCCTGGTAAGGACCCACTTAATGTGGATAGCTATTGGCCCATCAGCTTGCCAAATACTTGGAGCAAGCTACTGGAACGTATGGTGAGTCGACGGCTGTGTTGGCTGCTCGAGTCTCAGGGTCTTTTGGCCCCGTGCCAGAGCGGCTTCCGTCAGGGCCGTTCCACCGCTGATACTTTGGTCTTCCTTGAGTCTGCAATCGGCACTGCTTTTTCCAGGCGCCAACACCTCGTCTCCGTCTTTTTCGACCTCTTCAGAGCATATGACACGACGTGGCGGCACCATATTCTCGCCACGTTGCACGGGTGGGGTCTCTGGGGCACTCTCCCCATTTTTATTCAGAATTTTTTATCCGTTCGGACATTCCACGTTTTAAATGGCACATCCCATAGTTCACTTCATATCCAGGAGAACGGCGTTCCACAGGGCTCTGTATTGAGCGTGCCCCTTTTCCTTGTGGCCATTAATGGCCTTGCAGCAGCAGTGGGGTCATCTGTCTCACCCACGTTATATGCTGACGATTTCTGCATCTTTCTCAGCTCCTCCACCATTAGTGCTGCAGAACGTAGGTTGCAGGGAGCCATACCCAAAGCGCAGGCGTGGGCCCTAGCCCATAGGTTTCAATTTTCTCCCATGAAGACCTGTGTTACGCACTTTTGTCGGCATCGAACTGCCCATCCCCACCCTGAGCTCTATTTTCAGGATGCCATGCTCAGGGTTGTTGACACTTACCGTTTTCTGGGATTGCTGTAAGATGCCCGGCTTACTTGGCTTCCACATATTCGTCAGCTCAAGCGTCAGTGCTGGCAGCATCTGAATGCCCTCCGCTGCCTCAGCAACACAACTTGGGCCTGGGGGGGGGGGGGGGGGGCAGTCGCCTTCCCCCTTGGGGTTTTATCTGCTCTGCGACTTTGTCTCGCTTGTTTTTGGAATGGGGGACTGATGACCTTCGCTGTTTAGTCCCCCTTAAACATCCCAACAACCACCACCACCACAACTTGGGGTGCAGATCGTAATACGCTGCTGCAGCTCTACAAAGCCCTCGTGCTGTCCCAACTGGATTATGGGAGTGTGGCATATGGCTCAGCGTCACCCTCAGCGTTGCAACTGCTGGACCCCGTTAACCACTGTGGGGTTCGACAGGCGACAGGAGCATTCCGCACCAGCCCTGTTAATAGCCTCCTTGCTGAGGCTGGGGTTCCTCCGCTTCGTATTCGGTGTCAAAAACTGTTAGCCAACTATGCTGCCCACGTCCGTTGTTCGCCCCGTCACCCTAACTACCGTCTCCTTTTCGCTAATGTGGCAGTCCATATCCCACACAGGCGGCCGCGATCAGGCCATACAATTGGGATCCGTGTTTGGTCACTCCTTAGTGAACTCGAGTGTTTGCCTCTTCCATCTGCTTTCCAGATCTGCCCACATACACCACCTTGGTGTATTCATCGGCCGCAGCTTCGGCTGGAACTTTCCCGATGGCCAAAATATTCAGTTCCTCCTGCAGTCTTGCGCCGCCAATTCCTTGCTCTCCTAGGCGCATACCATGGCTCGGAGGTTACCTATACCGATGGCTCGATGGTTGATGGCCATTTGGGGTACGCTTATGCTCATGCGGACTAGGTCGACCAGCGGTCCTTGCCAGAAGGCTGCAGTGTTTACTCCGCAGAACTGACAGCCAGTTTTCGTGCCCTTGAGCATATCCATACCAGCACTGAAGAGTCCTCAGTCATTTGCAGTGACTCGCTCAGTAGTCTACAGGCTCTTGACCAGTGCTACCCACGCCATCCCACTGTTGGTGCCATCCAGGGGTCCATTCACGCTCTTGAACAGCGTGGTCGTTCAGTGGTGTTCATATGGACCCCGGGACACGTTGGGATCGCGAGAAACGAACTCGCCAACAAGTTAGCCAAAGAGGCTACCCGCAAACAGACGCTGGAGATCGGCCTCCCGGCAACTGATCTCCGAAAGGTTTTGCACCATCGGGTCTTTGGGATGTGGGGAGACGAATGGCGCACTCTGTCTGCACCCAACAAGCTGCGGCAAGTAAAGGAGACCGCGACTGTGTGGGGTTCTTCCATGCGGGCCTCTCACAGGGATTCTGTTGTTCTTTGTAGACTCCGCATTGGTCACTCTTGGCTGACGTATGGTCATCTGTTGTGTCGAGAGGACCCCCCTCATTGTCGCTGTGGTGCAAACATGACGGTGGCCCATATATTGTTGGAATGTCCTCTTTTAACCGCCCTCAGGCGAACTTTTCATCACTTGGGTGATTCATCATCTCTTTTAGGTGACAAAACACGATCTGCCATAGAGACATTAAGTTATATTCGAGCAAGTGGCTTTTATAGGTCCCTCTAATTTTATTGCGTCACCCTCCTTTGTGCCGTATATTTTACTTAGTTTTGTGTTATTATTCGACTCCACCCTAATCTTTTAGGCTGGAGGTTTTAACGTGTTGCAGAGTGACTGGCTCAGCCTATTATTTTCGTGATCAGCCAGCCACAGTCCTCTGCTGTACAGTTTTAATTCTTTCTGCCTTTCTTCTCTATGTTGTTTTTGTTGCTGTGCTCCGTTTTGCATGCTGCTTTATTATTGACCATGGGGATTTTCTTCCCCTGGAATATTTCCTTGTGCTTCGAATAACTAATGGATGGTTTCACCGTGCTCTGTGTGTTTATGGAATAAGGGACTGGTGACCTATGCAGTTTGGTCCCTTTAATCTTCAAACCAACCAACCAACCAAGCACAACGCTACTAACGATCGACAGGTGTACGCCGATAATATCGTCAAAGGATCGTTTCAGAGTTTCCTCAATCCATAATTCTATCTCAAAAGACTTCGGTCGTGCATAGTTGTGATCGAATACAAATTTCAACGTGTCTCTGCGCGTTATGTCGTTCATGTTCCGGTTCTAAACATTGTCACACAATAACACGTTATTGTGGCCGCTAGAACAGCGTCTACTCACCAGTAAACAGCACTCAGCCAGCAGCAGCGAGGACGCAAACACGCCGAGCGTCCGCTCGCCAGGGCCGCTGAAGGCCGACACTGAGCTACACCCCCCTTTCACGATCTTTCTGTTCCCATAACTTAAGGAAAAATATTATACTCTGCGTGGCTAAAGACGTCTAATCGAGCAAAATATTGCGTAATCATTATCTCTCAGTTATATATTAGCGTTAAACGATATAAATATCAAAAATACTAGACACTTCGCGCCTGGAGAAAGTGCGAGTCTGCGCCTTCACCTTAATGTCAGAATGCGAAAATTGCACTAGTAGCTTTTTTCAAGCAAGTTCTGTTCGTCCGTTCTCTGTAATCGTTTGGTATCTGATTAAGCTGACATACTCGCCTATGGCTTTCATTGTGACCCCGACGTGATTTGAACACGCAACCTTCTGATCTGGAGTCAGACGCGCTACCGTTGCGCCACGGAGTCGACGCTGCTTAGGTCTCATCATGAATAGGTTCCTCGAACAGTTACTGTACCGTTCTAACCTAAGAAATAATGACAGTAGGATCCACGAGAGACTCGTCCCAGATGTAGTTGCTCTGGCGGGGGTGTAACTCAGTGGTACATTCTGGCTCTAGCTACCGTCGCGTACGGACGTACTAGTCGCCGCTCCGTGAATACAGCGCTTCCGCTAGTGTTTACCGTTTCGTGTGTACTGCTTTCTGTTCAGTGTTTCAATTGAAATCTATTTTACACCGGTTTTGTGTATTTGTTACGTCTTCGGATATTCGTCGTTCTACGGATTTTCGGTTTTGACCGTAATCCGACCGGTGCTGCACAACATGGCTGCCTCCATCAGGAAGACCACCCTGGTTTTTTCGTTTGAAAAAGAAACTCGCCGAGTTCAACCGTCTGCTCTAGAGGTGCAGGAATGGCTCATAAAGGTAATTGGCATTAATCCGGATTCTGTTCATATTACCCAGCTTGATTCGGACTACTACTGTGTGTTTGTTAAGTTCTTCTATCCGTTAATGGTTGATAAAATTCGCGATAAGTTGACAACCAAGTCGAGTTTCTCCATAGGGACGGCACTAAGAGTATGGTTTCTATCAAAAGGACCGATACTTCATATCGGACTGTTCGAGTTCTTAATTTACCAATTGAACTTGAAAACGAAAGCATTAAGGTTGCTCTGTCTCAATATGGGGATGTTGAAGAAATCATTAATGAACGCTTGTCGCCGCATTATAAACTCCAGTGCTTTAATGGAATAATGTCGGTTGAAATGGAAGTTAAAACAAACATCCCGTCACATATCTCCGTTGAAGGTCACAAGGCTCACGTTATTTATACTGGACAAGTCCCTACATGTCATGTCTGTAATGATTCAGGTCATTTTCGCCAGGATTGTCCCCGCCGTGTGTTTGTCTTAAAAACTAACCTTATGCAGCGACGCAAATTGACACTCAGTGAAGTTATGGCAAACGGTACACTTGTCCAACCTGCAGATGATGTTGCTAAGGAAATATCACCTGACATTCCCTGCAGTGTCACTGATTTTCCACCTATCGTAGCCCCGACGAATCTGTTCCCACTGACAGTGATTTACAGAATAAAAAACGGCCACTGGAGCAAAGCGATGATCATTCAGAAGATGAATTATCTCGCACCTCTCCCACAATCAGAAAACCACGACCTTCAGCTGACAGAGACTTAGTAGAAGCCGATTGTATGCAGATCGATCCTGCAGTATTACCTCCCACCAACAAATCGGATGTGGAAACCGAGGATCCTACCGATCAACAGCAACTGACAACTTTGAGTGTCACAGGCGATGCACAACAGCCGCCTCAACGCGACCAACATGAGGAAGCGGCGGGTAAACATCGGCTCCACAACAAACTACGACAACAAGCCTCAGGTGGAAACAAACAGGAGAAAGCTGTTGCCAAACAACAGCTCACGAGTGTCGGTCGGACGGAAACAGAAACACAGAAGGCCGATGACTCGACAATACTATCGGCATGTCAACCCACGGTGCGACGCAAACTCAAACTGTAGCCTAATCTTTCGGCTTCTCGCCATCCATCGCCATCACAACAGTCGCAACAAGGGAAATCCGATTTCAAACAGAAGAATATCGGGTACGAAATAGTGCGTGAGGAACTTGACGGCAGTCAAACCAAAAGTGTCGGCGAGATCCACCCCCACAGTAGTAACGATTAATGGATACTTGTTTACGGCATAGTGACGTTGCGTTAAGACGGAAGGCCTCTATAGGTTGTTTTTCTGTTTTGTTTCATATGGTTTTTTCAATATTTTCTGTGATGTAGTTCGTATGACACACTGGCAGTCCTCATGTGGTGTCACCTCCAGACACCACACTTGCTAGGTGGTAGCCTTTAAATCGGCCGCGGTCTGTTAGTATACATCGGACCCGCATGTCGCCACTATCAGTGATTGCAGACCGAGCGCCGCCACACGGCAGGTCTAGAGAGACTTCCTAGCACTCGCCCCAGTTGTACAACCGACTTTGCTATCGATGGTTCACTGACAAAATACGCTCTCATTAGCCGAGACGATAGTTAGCATAGCCTTCAGCTACGTCATTTGCTACGACCTAGCAAGGCGCCATTATCAGTTGCTATTGATCTTGTTAATCATGTACCGTCAGACTGACGCTCATCATTAATGGATTAAAGTTAAGTATTCCACCAGCTACGTCCGTTTTTCTAAATTCTAATTTCCTTGTCCTGTTCCAGACCTCACGCCAGCCTGCGTGAGCTAAAATGCGTGCCTTTCAGCTTCCTCTAATATTCCTGGGTTGGCTCTCCTGCCAATCCACAACATTTGGCGACGAGGCCAAACCGTGTTCTTATCGATATTGCCCTGATTTACTTGTGTAATGGCTTCGCCATAATCTCCAGATGTACTGTCCGAATTTTATCGCTTACAGAATCAGCAGACGCAGGCCTTATTGGATGCCCTTGGACAGCTCGTCCATGGTCAACGTGCAATGCAAAACGATGCGGCAGCCGCCGCTCCACCGCTAACGCAGCCACAACACGCTGTTGCACCGACTTTTCGTCCTTTTGATGCTGCACTGGAAAGCTGGACAGAGTGGTCACGCCAATTTGGATTCCATCTCGCCGCGTACAGGATTCAAGGTAAAGAGCGGCAGCCTTTTTTATTGTCCTCCATTGGGGTGACCACGTACCGTGTGATAGTCAAATTATTTCCCCGACGCGACGTACCAACTCTGTCCTACGACGAAATTTGGTCTGCATTAGATGCATATTTCAAAGAATCAGTCAATGTAGTTGTAAAAAGGTATACATTTTTTCGTACAAAACGTATGGCAGGTCAGACTAATCGGGAGTGGGTTGCAACCTTTCAAGACCTTACTAGGGATTGTTCTTTTGAGTGTCAATGTGGACTCCCTTATTCAGATACTATGGTACGTGATACAATTGCACAGAACGTTTCTGATGTTCGTATAAGGGAACAGATTTTGAAACTAGTCAATCCCTCCCTTCAACAAGTGATGGACATATTGGATCGGCAGGACACACTTGACTTTGCTCAGGAATCATTTGAAACTTCGCCACCCGTGTGTCAGGTTAACTGGCGGCCCACTGGGCGAGCTGCACAGAACAGTAAACAATCCTCGTGCCCGCCCGCGCAGCTGCCGCCAGGCTCTCAGCCACGTGTGCCATGCAGGCAAGCAAATGCAGTGATAAAATCATGCCCGCGGTGTAACTGCCCATCACGCCAAGCTATTTGCTTTTTCTGTAATAAACAACGACATGTCCTGTGTGTTTGCCAGAAAAGGCTCAGATCGGACACTCACAACCATTCCAGGCCCTTTGCTTTGCGCCGAATTCGTACCAAGGATACTCAGGCTCGTGAAACTTCGCCCATGGACATTCATGTACTTCATTCCACTCCACCCAGTGCCACTCTCTCTAACAGTGACTGTGTTCGTCCCACAAACAGTGTGCGTCGACATCGCTGGAAATCCCATCGTGTCGCAAGTGATTCAGTACCAGTGTCAGTTCACGTTGCACGAGACAGTCGCTCTTGTCAGCAGGACAATAAACTTTTTGTAGATTTGGACATTAACGGCAAAGTGATACCGTTCCATCTCGATACCAATCAAGACACATACAACCAGTTGGGCACACCTCCGTTGCGTGCCGCAAATGTTAAGTAGTAATTCAGGACAAGAAATACCTGTATTAGGACAGTGCAGTCTTCTTGCAACATACAAGGGACAAACAAAACTAGTGTCATTTTACGTCCTTCGTTCTTCTTCTTCTGCAGTGAACTTGTTTGGTTTCGATTTATTTCAGTTGTTTAACATGTCTATAGTAAATCAGGTCCTATCAGTGAAACAGACTGTGCCTATAGACAGTGTTTCTCGTCTGTGTGAAGAATTTGCAGACATTTTTGCACCGGGCCTTGGTTGCGCTAAGAACTATGAAGCACATTTGGACCTGAAAGTAAAGGCGCAACCGAAATTTTTCAGAGCACGCAATGTTCCCCACGCATTGCGTGATGAGGTCGCAAAAACATTACACGATTTGGAATCACAAGGTGTAATAGAACGTGTGCAGGCTTTTTTCTGGGCATCACCCTTAGTAATTTTGCCAAAACCTTCCGGAAACTTGAGACTTTGTGTGGACTTCAAGGCAACAGTGAATCCACAACTCGTGATGGCAACTTTTCCTTTACCCTGACCGGAAGATATTTTTGATAAACTGTGCTCGGGTAATTATTTTTCGAAGATGGACCTAGCAGATGCGTACTTGCAAATACCAGTGGACGGAGAATCCCAGCGCGTTGCGGTGGTTAACACGCATCTTGGTTTGTATCGATTCAAACGACTGCCATTCGGGTGTGCATCCGCCCCTACATTGTTTCAGCAATATCTACAAACTGTTTGTGCGTCGGTACCTACTGCAGAAAACTATCTGGACGATATTGTGATCTCCAGAAAGACTGAAGAAGAACATTTGGCCAATCTCAGAACATTATTTCAGGTCTTGCGACAAAATGGTCTTCGAGTACAGAAGGACAAATGTGTGTTTTTTGCCCGCGACTTGCCCTACCTGGGACATGTAATCAATGCCCAAGGCATACATCCTAGTCCCGAGCACCTCCGTGCCGTACAAGACTTGCCCTCGCCGCAGAATTTTAAGCAGCTATAGAGTGTGCTGGGAAAAATCAACTATTACCATAAATATGTGCGCCCCGCCTCTTCCATTTCAGCTCCGCTTCATCGCTTACGCTGTAAAGGTGTTCCGTTCGTCTGGACGACGGAATGCGAACGCGCCTTTCGCCAGTTGAAATCGGCGTTGCTTTCCAATACTTGCCTTACGCCATTCGATCCCCAGAAGCCTCTTTTGTTGATGGTGGATGCATCAGATTTCGGGATCGGTGCTGTGCTTGCGCACGATCGCCCTATTGCCTTTGCGTCCAAATTGTTCTCGTCTGCCCAAAGAAATTATTCACAGATCAAGAAAGAAGCATTGGCTTTCGTATTTGGTGTTACAGAGTTTCATGATTTCTTGTATGGTCGTCACTTTACCATCATCACGGACCACAAACCTTTGACATCGCTTTTGCATCCGAACAAGCCTGTACCTCCACGTACAGCGCAGAAATTCATTCTCTGGTTTATTTTCCTCTCGCAGTACCGCTACGATATCTTGTATCGGCCCACTGCTAAGCACGGAAACGCCGATGCGTTGTCCCGTTTGCCTGTTGCTGAGGATAGGGCATTCGATTCCTCCGAACTTGCTTGCATGTTCATTGATGCGAAAACCGATGACGTGGTCGAATCATTTCCGATTGATTTTCGTCGTGTAGCTACAGCCACAGCTGCCGACCCTGTCCTTGCTACCGTTCTGCATTTTGTTGCTACGCAATGGCCCTTGTCAAAGTCACGGATCGGGGATCCGTTGGTCCGCCGATTTTTTGCTCACAAGGAGAGACTTTTTGTTCGACGTGGTGTTTTGCTGTTGCGTTCTGATAATGATCAGTCCAGGGTCGTGGTACCACGTTTGTTACAGTCCTCCGTTTTGCAGCTTCTCCACCAAGGACATTGGGGTATTGTGAGAACGAAACAACTTGCTCGTCAGCCCTGTACTTGGTTCGGAATCGATGCCGCGATTACGAATATGTGCTCTTCTTGCATGGTGTGTGCCGAACAACAATCAGCACCACCGCGGAAATTCTTTGCATGGCCAAAAGCCACTTCCCCTTGGCAACGTTTACACATCGATTTTGCTGGTTCATTCTGGAATGGTCGATGGTTGGTTGTGGTAGATTCATTTAGTAATTTTCCTTTTGTTGTCCTGATGTCTTCCATGATGTCATCTGCCACCATCCAATCGTTATCTGCTATTTTTTGCATTGAAGGTCTTCCACAGACTATTGTTTCCGACAGTGGCCCACAATTCATGTCCGCAGAATTTCAGTCATTCTGCAAGGCCAGTGGTATTCAACATCTGACGTCCGCGCCGTTTTCGCCACAGTTAAACGGTGCCACTGAACGATTAGTCCGGACTTTCAAGTCACAGATGTTGAAGTTGAAAGAGTCGCATTCTCGGGAGGACGCGTTATTGCTCTTTTTGTCCTCGTATCGCTCTCAGCCCCGAGATGGTCGCTCGCCGGCTGAGTTGCTCCACGGTCGTCATCATAGAACCTTGATGTCTTTGCCGCCGCACAGGAACCTGATGCGGCGGATGTAGCAGACACCTGCTTTCGCTTCAGGCGACGTTGTCTACTATCGTCACTACCGAGGTTCACGGCATTGGCTCGAAGGGCGCATTCTTCACTGCCTCGGCCGCGCTATGTATCTGGTTTTGGGGGCCTCTGGTGAGGTGCGCCGGCATCTCAACCAGTTGCGCCTGTGTCGTCGCATGGGATCTGCCGCTCGCCGTCTGCTTTCAGCGACGGTGCCGTCCGGTCAGCACCCTGGGGACCAATCTACTGGCTCGCCTCAGTCCCAGGTGTTACCGACGCTGCCTTCCATTTTGCCCCATGGCGACGCGGCGCCGCCGACGCCGCCGACGCCGCCGCCGCCGCCGCCGCCGCCGCCGCCGCCCGTTCTCCCGCCGGCGACGCCCGCAGTGGACGCGTCGCTGCAACCGCCGGGCGCCTCCCTGGGTCACGCGCTGCCGTTCGCTTCCCGTGACCGGATGTCCTCCGACATGGAATTCTTGCCCGCTCCGGACCATATGTTGTCTTCGCCCGTCGGGTTCCCCGATCCGGTGGAGGTCGAATCTTCGGCCCCTCCTGTCTCTCTGCGGGCGCATACACCGCATGTTGGCGTGCACCCTGGAGCAGGTTTTCAGGAGTTTCCTAGCTCCCCTCGGACCGAATGGCAGGGTGCGGGTGGCACAGCCTCACCTGTTGTTAGGCTCCCCACCTCGTCGCATACGTCAACATGGGGTCCTCCCCACAGCGGGCGGAAACCTTATCACACAATCGTACGCCGATTTGCGGGGGAGGAAAGTGGTGTCACCTCCAGACACCACACTTGCTTGGTGGTAGCCTTTAAATCGGCCGCGGTCCGTTAGTATACGTCGGACCCGCGTGTCGCCACTATCAGTGATTGCAGACCGAGCAACGCCACACGGCAGGTCTAGAGAGACTTCCTAGCACTCGCCCCAGTTGTACAACCGACTTTGCTATCGATGGTTCACTGACAAAATACGCTCTCATTAGCCGAGACGATAGTTAGCATAGCCTTCAGCTACGTCATTTGCTACGACCTAGCAAGGCGCCATTATCAGTTGCTATTGATCTTGTTAATCATGTACCGTCAGACCGACGCTCATCATTAATGGATTAAAGTTAAGTATTCCACCAGCTACGTCCGTTTTTTCTACATTCTAATTTCCCTTTCCCTTTCCTGTTCCAGACCTCACGCTAACCTGCGTGAGCTAAAACGCGTGCCTTTCGGCTTCCTCTAATATTCCTGGGTTGGCTCTCCTGCCAATCCACAACACCTCAATGTCTAAGTTAAGCCTAATGTAGACCATAAATATTAACAAACTGCAATCCGACCTTAAAGTGGCAATGCTGCGGCTATTCGTTTGCGAATCTGAAGCAGACATCATTCTACTACAGGAGGTGGCAGTCAAAAGTCTGGATATTCCTGGTTTCCAATCCATTGAAAGCGTAGCTCACGAACTTCATACAGGGACGACCATGCTAGTCCGTAGTGGTATCCCCGTCACAGAAGTCGAAAAACTTGAATCTGGTCGCGGTATTAGCTGCAAAATCTTTGATGTCACAGTTGTAAATGTGTACGCACCCTCCGGCAGCAGTTACAAGTCAGCAAGAAGTGCCTATTTTAAAGATAAAGTCATTTATTTGCTTCGAAAGGACCCCTTTAACATAGTGCTAGGTGGTGATTTTAACTGCGTGGTACATCAGAAGGATCAGAGGCCACACTTTAATTACTGTCATGAACTTCGCGAACTCGTCACCAAGATTCGGCTGAAAGATACGTGAGAAATTCTGCATCCTACCCTGGTTAAATTTACTTTTTTTTACCCTTACTTCAAGTAGTCTACTTGACCGAATATATATATATCGTCTCACATCAGCAACCGTGTTCTTGATACTGAAGTTATTCCAGCTCCCTTCTCTGACCATTGTGCCTATGCTGTCACCTTAAATCTCGACAAGCAACCAACAAAAAGGTTCAAAGGGCAGTGGATGCTTAACACTTCTCATCTTCAAGACCTGGAGCTTGAAGATGCCATTTGTGCAACATGGAATTTTTGTCTCCGCTCCATTAACAAGCACAGAACTAAACTAGAGTGGTGGACACATACAGCTAAAAGAAAACTGCGACAGTGTCTGATCTCTTACTGCTATCAGAAAGCGACGGATAACAAGAGGACAACAGAATTATATTATGCCGTTTTAAGAGAATTATATGACAAATCTCATGACTCCAACGTTTACGCTGCACAAATCCAGAGAGTCAAAGCGAAGCTGTTAAGCATTAAGCGAAGGCAATTAGATGGTCTAAAAATTGAAGCCAAGACCAAATCTGTTAGTGACAGAGAAATGACTTCCTTATACTATCTCATCAAACACCGTTCCAACCGTGTGCGGACCTTCATTGACGAAATAGCTACCCCAAACGGTGATCATCTCGTGCACCAAAAGGACATTGTTCAGGGTTTTTATCACTATAATAGTGAATTATACTCAGACGATCCACTTGATGAAAATCTGACGTCTGATTTCCATCAGATTTTGAGCAGTAACTTAACTGCAGAAGACAACAATGAATTTCTTGCCGATTTCGCAGTTTCAGGTGTCTTAGACTTAATTGTCGGTTCCCCTGCAAACAAATCCCCTGGTCCAGTTGGTCTCCCCAAAGAATTCTACCACAAATTGTGGCATGTCATTGGACCCACCCTTACGGAAATCATTAATGAAGTCTTTCGAGGTCACAGAATACCAGACGAGTTGAAAGAAGGTAGAACAGTGCTCATACCGAAACAAAGAGGCCACAGGCAAATTGATAACTTGCGGCCTATCATGCTGCTAAATTTTGATTATAAGACTATTGCCAGAGCGATAAACAGTAGATTGATCTTGATAGCCCGGCATGTCATCAAAAATCATCAGTCTTGCATCCCTGGCAGAAGCGTAATGACCACAATAGCTGAAATCAGAGACGTAATTTCGATCACAGCGGCGACCAACATCAACTGTGGCCTACTGTTTGTCGACCTTTCTAAGGCTTTTGACCGTGTGTATCACCGTTACATACTCCAGATCATGGAAAGGATTGGATTAGATAACATAGCAGTAACCGTACTCCGCAGTGTCATCACAGGCATTACCACCCGATTGTGTGTTTACGGCCAGTCGACAATACCGATCACACTTAAGAGAGGTGTCTCACAGGGAAGTCCTCTCTCGATGTTGATCTTTGCCTTTTCTCTGGAACCTGTCCTCAGAAAACTGGAGTCCACATTACCAGGTCTATCCATATCAAGAGCACGTTTTGCAGTCCGTGCCTATGCCGATGATGTCACAGCAGTTATTCGTTGTGTAAACGACATTAAGACGATTAAAACGGAAATCGACAACTACAGTAAGGTGTCTGGAGCTAAACTCAACGAAGGAAAAAGGCAAACTGGTTAACTTGAGAGGACTTGAACATGTATCCATACCCTGGGCCCAAAAAGTGGGCAATCCTAAGTCACTAGGTATCATAGTCGACAAATGTCCCCTTAAAATGGCGGCGAAAAACTGGAAAGCAGTTACGAACAGCATGCATGGTCTCATTGTTGAAAACAACTGGCGCTCTGCGACCTTGATTGAAAGGATCAAGATTGTCAATATACGTATTTTCTCCAAAGAATACTACTTGGCACAACGGATGAAGTCACGCGGAAATGGACTAAGATGCGTAAATGTAACACAATTGAGGCAAAAAAATCCATCTTGTAACTGGAAGACCCTATGGAGGAACATCAGCCTTAAGATTCATACATGGGATGTTGCATCAACTTGGTACCAGGTGGTGAATGATACCATTGCCACTAATGACAAATTACACACAATAGGCTTACATCCCTCTGACAAATGTGTTAAGTGTGGTTTAATCGACACTTTGCTTCATCGTTTCACCTGCTGCGGACACTTCAACAACTGGCGATGGGTGAGGGAAAAACTCGCACTATTATCGAGAAGCTCGCCAGCGAGTATCTCGACCACTATCATCACGAACCCAGATAAGGACTTCTATCCTATGGCTAAAAACACTACAATGATGTGGATATTGGCAAATTACCTGCATTATACGATCACCAGACGGGACGGCGACAACCTAGTCGAATTTTTGGCATACATGCATACTGCTCATTGGAGAATAAAATAAACGGGCAATTTGAAAAAAATTCTTTGGCAAGATGTTGGACATTGTTTTTGAAAAACAAGGGATCGGTTAGTCTGTTGATGATGCAGCAACCCCTCTCATCTGTCCCTTCCAAGCAGACAACTGTGACGAGTTCAAACCTCGGTGTCAGTCATGTTCAAATTGGTCTCAGGCACCCACTGCTTTAATTCGTTACTGAGGCAAATGTCGCCAAAGTTCTACAAAGAGGGTATATCATTTACCTCACTTCTTGAACTTTTTAAATACTTTTTTTATTCATTTATTTTAACTCACATGAGCTTACGAGTGTCCAACCAAATTCAAGATGTATTCCTGTGAAATGGAAGAAGATTTCTTGTCTAATGGATGTAGACCCGTTTTTTTATTAAATTAGAATAGATGTTAAACAAAAAGGGATGTGCATCCTGCCTCTGACGTGGGACATAATAAAAGATGAAACAATATATTTTTACGAAATTTCAAAGAAATGAAAAAAACTTGAAAAAAACTAAGCTAATGTATCACACATACAGACTTAGAGAGCATTTTCAACACAGTCTCTGTTGACGAAGTAACTCAGTGACAGGCGGGTGGGGCCATTGTGGCCAGGCCTCGTGTTATTTGACCCCTGTCCTCTTTGTCCCCCCCTCCCTCCCCCCCCCCCCCCCGCCACTTGCTGAAAAGCTTCTGCTAGGATGGATAAAAAGACAAAAATTAATAATGGAGAAAAAGTGGCTAGGACACTGGCTTCTACAAAAAAAAATAAAAAAGTGGTTAAGGTGTTAAAAAAAAGTGGTTGAGGCGTCTGACTCGAAAACAAGCGGTCTAAGGCACCAGATTTAAGCTCTGGTTCTCGAAGGGGATCGTGGGTTCGAACCCCACATCTGACAATGAATTTTAAATATTCCAAAACTACAAATTTCCTTCGTGCGGGAAAACAAGTAAATTACGTGGAAACAGTTTCAAGAGATATTACTAGAGACGGCAGTGATTACGGTGCTTGCCCTGCGAAAAAAAAAACTAAAAATAAAAGTGGTAGAGTGTCTGCTTCGCATGCAGAAAGTCCTGGGTTCAAATCCCAGCTCCTCCAATCTTTGTTTCTCCGTGCAGCAGTACAAGAAAACTTTTGCCATCACCATATTCTATAAAATTCAGCGTACAACATTCTTCCCCCCCCCCCCCCCAAGCAACTGGATTTCGTACAGTTCGACCTCATGGCAGGACGACGATGACCTGCAAGACCCTGGGCTGCGATCCCTCCATTGAAATGCTGCTCCAAAGCCTTCGGTATGGCGTACGGAGTGCATCTCAAACATGTATTTGCAACTCACAGCGACAATCGTCGTTTGTTTTTTTAGAGATACTGAAAAGTGAAGGGGGCACCCGGGATTGAACCGGGGACCTCTCGATCTGCAGTCGAATGCTCTACGATTTTTTTCTTTTTTTAACCACCTTTTTCTTCCTACGACTTTTTTGTTATTGCCTTAACCACTTTCTTTTATATTTTTTTGTTTTTTTTTTCCTTTACCGCTTTATTTTGCCCTTTGCCACTTCTTTTTTTGAAAAAACGAAAATGATGCATTGACCATGAAATAGAAACCGGGCCGCCCACTGGAAAGCGGGCATTCTACCCTTTTTTTTATTTATTAGTATTATATTTTGATTTTGTGTTTTATTTTATTTAGTTATTTATTTATTTTGTTTATTATTTTTGAAATGAAAGAAGGAAATTAATTTGAAGATCCTCTTCGGGTAAAGCATAAACTGGGATTCTAAATGCAGCTGCTGTTATTGATACTGCCCTAAGCATAGCTGTTTCGGGGTTCTGATGAGGCCTTCACTACTACCGTAGCGGCCGCGGGGCCCACGAAGTCCCCACTGTACTTCACCCTCACCAGCAGTCCCCTACTTTAGCTCGCTTCTTCCTGGGGATGATTGATACTGTGACATCTTAACCTATTCCCTGTTTGTGGAACAGGATTTTGGAAATTTGTTATTTCCAAAATTCTTTTTATGATCAGGTTTGTGGTGTATTTTGAAGTATTCCTCACAGAGATATGTCCGGTATTCCATGATATTATCGTCACCTTTCGAATTGACAATGTAACTCACGTAGTTCCCAAGAAGCCATAATATTGCATTATGTTTCGGTGCAGGAAAATAGACCTTTTCTGGGAAGAAAATAAGATTCAAATTTAGCTCTCTCCCATCGCTGCGGGTCAGAAAGGCGACCTGCTGCTTTACCTCTTGCCACATATCTTTATACCCTTTGCAGACATAGCGGTGATCCAAAGTGTCAGTCTCGTTGCGTTTCTGACAAGTGTTTGTGTCACTGAGACCTATGGAATGGAGTTTCTCGTTAGTACTAATGACGTTATTCACCACTCTGTACCATGCCACCTGAACTTCCGTTGGTAGTAACTTGTTGTTGATGTTGTTCCATATAGTTTTCCAGTCTCTGTTTGGGTTCTTTGCCTGTGTCTTATTGTAATTTGCCGCCGTTCGTGAACTATTGAATATATAGCGACAGTTTCTCTTGCTTTTATCCCGTACTATACAGCTCATGTAGCTTAATTCAAAGTAGAAGAACCTAATATGTTTTAATTTATAATTAATCTGATTTATATCTATCGGCGATTGGAAGCTTTGTGGTTTGAAAAAGTTGAATAATTTAGCTGTTAGACCGTCTGGATGACTTTCAATAACTTGCAAAGACCGCTTAAGGAATAAGGCAGGAGATCTTTTGTGGACATCTGTGAGATCGAGGCCTGCCTCTTCCGGTGGTAAAGTCAACGTGTCCACAGCAACTCGAAAGATATTCCCGTGCCAAATGTATCTACAAATGGTGGACATTATCGCTTTAGCTATTCCATTGGGTATTGGCAAAATCTGTCCGATATAAGTTGCTCTGGATAAAACTGTTAAGTTTATCAACTTAATTTTTTGCTTGATACTGACGTCCCTCATATGGTTTAAAATGAGCGTGCCACGGATCTTGCCGAGTACAGTTCTCCAGTTATATGCTATTATCCGCAGAGGGCAGCTGTAGAGAGTAACTCCCACGGCTGTATGCCGGTGCACACTCTTCGCCCTAGTGATGGTGACGTCAGATAGTCCGTGCAGATTTAGAAAAACTCTTCGTGTCATTGATTCTCGCACCCGATGCGGTGCAGTACAACTGCAAGTTTTCTGTTAACCTTGTGATGTCTGCGGCGCTGCGAATTATCACTCCTACGTCATCTGCGAATGCATTCGTCACCTATTTCATGCCTGACACTAGCATGCCCTCTAATACGTCGTCTAACCTCCTTAAAAGTGGTTCCAAGGCGACTACATATAACATCATTGACAATGGACTCCCCTGAGGGACTCCACTGGCTACGGGAATATCTTTAGTGCGATGACCTTTAATAGTTACTTTCGTTGTCAAACCTTTTAAGATGTTGGCTAAAACGTTCACATTACCACCATAAAACCCCATGTAGGTCATGGTTCTCAGAAGATATTCATGATTGTCCCTGTCAAATGCCTTGCTAAGGTCTATAAAAGCCAGACCACCATTTGCCGTTGTATTTGCAAAAATTGAAATTATGTCCCTGTACGCACTTACAGTTGTAAAGATACTACGCCCTGGAAGACAAGTCTGATGTCTGCCGATGATCTTTCCTAAAATCGGTTGCAGTCTCTAAGAACCCTATCTACGATTTTGTAGTCAGAATTCAATAGGCTGATGGGCCGTGTCTTAGTGATATCCTTTAAACCTGTGGTCCTGCCCTTTGGAATTAACACTGTTATACTCTGTTTGAAGGCTACCGGGACATCCTCCCCATGAAGAATTTCGTTTACCATGTCCGTGAATTCATTGCCTATAAGATGCCAGTAAGTTCGGTAAAACTCCAGTGGCAGCCCATCTGGACCTGGTGACTTCTTGGAAGGTGAGCACCTAATTACGTCAAAAACGTCATCCTTGGTGAGGTCAGCATAGAAGTTGCGGTTGTCCTCTTCCGTTATAGTGTTCTTGAGGCCTGTTGATGATAAGAGGTCTCGTACAGCATTGTCGTCTATCTGATTGACGCTATATAGTGTATTGTAAAATCGATACGCCTCGTCGATCATGTCCTTCTGGTTGGTGAGGACTCTCTGGTCTTCCGCTCTGAGGGACCCTATAAAATTTCGTCGCCTTTGTTTTGCGTGTTGTGATATATTGAGGCAGTTTCGTCTTCCACAATACTGTGTGAGTGCGATCTGATTTTTAATCCTTCTAGCTGTGATCTCTTAATATTGAGTAGCGCTGCTTTTGTTTTGTTGATCTGCATTAAGATATCTTGGGACATTGGCTCCTCGTAAAGATCACGTAAGCATGCGTAGTGGAACCCTGTTGTGTGTCTTATCCACCTCATTCTCTCCTTGCTAAACGCTATCAGAGCCGCCCTTAATTTTTTCTTCGCCACAGCGGTCCACCATTCAACGTTGGACCGATGTTTGTGACGCACTCGTAAGGCGGCCCGCCAAGTCTCTTGTATTTCTGCAGCTAACGCGTTCTCCAGTAACATGCTTATATTCAGTTTCCAAAAGGGCCTGCTCAAGTAAGCTAACTGCTTTCTTAACCGTATGCTGCACTTTACTCCTAGGTGGTCGGAAATACAGGTGGGTATTACTTCAACGCCAGCAACTTCATTTTCTAGAGTAGATGATACATAGAATCGATCAATCCTACTTTGGGACCTGCTAGTAAAATAAGTAAATTTGACCAATGTAGGAAATTTCAGTTCCCAAGCATCTGTCCATTTCATGTGCGACACCAAATACTGTAGCTCCTTGGACTTATTACAATTTGGCCGTTGGTCCTTGTCATTTAGTACGTAATTCCAGTCACCTCCAAGTAAAACACCAGCAGGATTGTCCTGAAGTAAAATTAAGATATCACTTTTGTAAAACGTGGCCCTTTCTTCTCGTGCATTGTTGCCTGATGGTGCATAAACATTTACAATAGCTGTATTACGGATGTTACACCGAATGCCCCTCCCAGAGTCTAATTTACAAATGTCTGTCATTTCGATGCCCTCTCTGGCAAGAATAGCCGTCCCACAACTATGTTCTAGAGCTATATTTATAATAGCATTGAATCCTGGGATATGAAGGTCTCGAATAAGCACTTCCTGTAAAAGGGCAATATCGGTGTCCGACTGATAGATAAAATCTTGAAGTGCGGCCACTTTAGTTGCATTTTGAATTTTGTTAATATTTAATGTGGTCACATTATAAGTTTGGAGCATGTGCCAGATAGTTCAGGTGAGGTTATTGATTGCGTAGTACTTTCATATGAAATTTTTCTGTCGTCATCCGTCCCACGTTTAGTCTCAAGACTATCTTGCCAACTCTGTTAATAAAAAAGGTCTTCTTCTTGACTTGGGTCATCGTCCATGTTATCTACACCCTGATCTGCGTCATCGTCCGCCCAATTGACGTGTGCTGCTGATGCGTGTTGACCTGGCAGTGTCTCACCTTCTGGAAATTTGTTCGTGAGTCCAGTTTGCGATGGGTGATGGTCACCCCCCGGGTCTTCTTGCCAGTCCGTTCTCTCCGGGTGCCCAGTAGTCCCTGCCGGCTCCAGATCTTCTGCCTTCTGATCCTTGTTCTGTAGATGTTTCAGCTTTTCCCTGAGAGATGGGGCCAATGTCTCTGCCGCTTTGTGTGCCAAACGACTACTTCCTCCTTCGCAGGGTTCCTGTAGGAGACAAGTCAGGCGAATGTTCTGGTGGTTCGGTGGAAGAAGACGGTGGTAAGAGCGGTTCTGTCGTTGTCTCAGAGTTCCTCGTGGGAGTTTCTCTAAGAGCCTCAGTTGGGGGTTCCTTCACTTCCGCATGTGTCGTTTGGGGTTCCGGAGGTTGTCCTCCTTGCATTGCCGGGTGATGTACGGCTCGGTTACGGACGCCAGCGTCGCCATCACTCGACATCCTTGCAGCTCGTTCGCCCTGTGCGTCTGGCGGGAGGTCGAGTAGTTTGTCGACTTCCATCAGTGACTTGGTAGATTCTTAGGCACTTCGTGTCGCTGTGAGTCCGAAGATTGCTGTTCAGTACCTACGGCTTTGCTTGACTGTATCGTCTCCCGCAGTTCTGTTGGTCTTCCGTCCGTATCACTTATCGCAGTTGTATCGTCGTAAGAGCGCCTAACAGCAGCTGCTCGGTCATCCACGGAGTCGGTCAACTCTGTGGCGGTTGTGGCGGCCGCCAGTGCTTCGACTTGTTCCATGTGCTCAACTGTTGACGTTTCTGCAAATTTGCAACCGTACGTGGCAGCAGCGCCAGGAACTGCAGCCTCCCCGCTCGGTAGCTGTGGGACACGCCGTTTGCTACATTCACTGCGTATGTGCTCTGATGAGTTGCACATGTCTTGAGTTGACCGTCGTAGATAACTATGGCGCGGTGTCCACATACATTTACATATGACGGTATGTGCCTTTGAAGATTTATCTTAACTTGGCGGACTCCATTCAGGACAGGAAACATATGTGGCTCCGACCAGTTTTCAGCAATTTTCGAAATAACACGGCAATACGGTCGAAGGATTTTATTAATTTCCTCTGCGGAAACCTCAAATGGCAACTCAAAGACCCTAATTGTACGTATGCCTAATCCGGCGTGTGAGACGGAAACATCACTCACTGTACCGTCGGAATGTTTAAACTTCAGTACTCCGCCACACTTATCCATAATAGAGACACACAAATCTGGGTTAGTCAGTTTCACAAAAGCCGCATTTGAAACGAACGATAAATGCACACCTATTATGTCATTGCCAGTAATCTTAACAGCATTGAGTAACCACTGTTTTACTTCATATGCCTTAGGCCTCAAGAAATTTCTGTCGAAAGTAAATTTAATCGTGTGTTTTCCTCATTACTGTAATCGCGTTCATTCTACCTTGACATCAGTAAACGTAGCCTAACTCGCAAAGGTAACGAAGTGACTAACCTCGTGGCAGCAAACAGCCGTTGTTTACTTCAAGACGCCAACCCAGCCGCCACACGTCCGTCCCGCACCGCGGCTACGACTCGAAACGACTGAGCTATACCCCCTTTCACGATCTTTCTGTTCCCATAAGTTAAGGAAAAATATTATACTCTGCCTGGCTAAAGACGTCTAATCGAGCAAAATATTGCGTAATCATTATCTCTGTTATATATTAGCGTTAAACGATATAAATATCAAAAATACTAGACACTTCGCGCCTGCAGAAAGTGCGAGTCGGCGCCTTCACCTTATTGTCAGAACGCGAAAATTGCACTAGTAGCTTTTTTCAAGCAAGTTCTGTTCGTCCGTTCTCCGTAATCGTTTGGTATCTGATTAAACTGACATACTCGCCTATGGCTTCCGTAAACAAAAATTTCATTGTGACCCCGACGTGATTTGAACACGCAACCTTCTGATCTGGAGTCAGACGCGTTACCGTTGCGCCACGGAGTCCACGCTGCTTAGGTCTTGTCATGAATAGGTTCCTCGAACAGTTACTGTACCGTTCAAACCTAAGAAATAATGACAGTAGGATCCACGAGACACTCGTCCCAGCTGTACTTGCTCCGGCGGGGGTTTAACTCAGTGGTAGAGTGTCTGCTTCGCATGCAGAAAGTCCTGGGTTCAAATCCCAGCTCCTCCAATTTTTGTTTCTCCGTGCAGCAGTACATGAAAACTTTTGCCTACCACCATATTCTACAAAATTCAGTGTACAAGATTCTTCCCCCAAGCAAGTGGATTTCGTCCAGTTCGACCTCATGGCGGGAGGACGATGACCTGCAAGACCCTGGGCTGCGATCCCCCACCCCCATTGAAATGTTGCTCCAAAGCCTTCGGTATGGCGTGCAGGGTGCATCTCAAACATCTATTTGCAACTCACCGCGACAATCGTCATTTGTTCTTTCGAGATACTGAAAAATGTAGGGGCACCCAGGATTTTTTTCTTTTTTTTTCGGGCCTCCCATCTCCCCTTATAGCCCGTCCTTTCACTCTCCAAATAACGCCTTCGTCGGCGAGCTTCTCAGCTATAGTTAGTGCTGGTGCCAGATGTAACTGAAACGAAAACGAACGTTGACCAAAGAAGGTTGCAAAGTAAGCCTCCTTCCTCTGAGGCATACCTTGTGAGAAGGGAAAACAGAAATGTATGCATCTTCACGGAAATCAGAGTAATCATATGAAGGCTTCGTGAAGTGGGAAAACAGAAAGAAAAAAAATAGATATAACCTTCTAAAAGGAGTCAAAGAAAAGTCCAGTCAGCACACAAAGCAAAACGCCATCCAGCAATGGAGAAATTAATAAACACGGACGTAACCGTGGAGAAAAGTGGAGCGGTGATCACTCCGAAGAAACGAGAAGACATGGAAAATAACGCAATTCAATAAGGGAAAACACACCAGGAATCCTGACCAAAGTAAAATCAATGAAACACAACGTTATGTCCACAAAAAAAAAAGGCGGACACTTTCATGCAACGCCTCTCCTCGGCATCACGATCCCAAACCGATACATGGCAGAGTGGTAAACACTAAGAAATTAAAGAAAGGTAAAACAAAATATCCTCGCATAATACCATATACGAGGCTGTTCCCAAGGGAGAAATGTCTCCCGTTTACGTTATATTTTTCGTTTCTGGTACTGATTATACATTCATCGCAAGACGAGGTCTCTTACTATCACGTCATAGTTTTAAGAAGGAAAGTGTAAATTTAATTAAGTCGACATCGGGAAAAGAGGAAAAGCATGCGCCAAGGCGACATGCAAAAAATTTGCAAAAGTCATAGCATAGTTTCTTCGAACACGGTAATTGCCATGTTCAGCCCATAAGTATGTGAGAAAATTCAGACGATCCGTCAGTTTGAGACAAAATAGAGAATGTATTGTATGACCGAATAACCAGATGGTGGCATTGCGTTTGGTGGTCGGAAACGCCTTACACCTGCGCTGTAGACACCCTGTTGACGAGACGCACCATATCCCTAGCAGTGTCCCACACAGCACGGAACCGACGGCACACAAAGCGATGTTCAATGGTATCCTCTTCATGGCACTCTTCGCAGGCGGCGGACGGACTCAGATGAATAGAGTGCAGTTTAGCATTAGTAGGAATCGTACCATTGACGACTTTATCCCACGTCGCTCTAACGTGTGTAGGAAGGACGGGGGTGGCGATGTTTCGCCAAACTGTTCGCCAGTCAGTGTGCGGCATGCGGTACTCCCACTTGTTCCTGGCCGGTGATCCCCGCAGAGCACGGATAATGTCGCCGACACGGCCTCCGCCGGAGCCACTATGCGCAAGATAGCTGTTGTTAAAATAAAAGCGCCGCACGTAATTCAGCGCAAAGGGTATGTGGCTGACAGAGACCGGAGCAACCACGGAAGGCGGGTGGTATTGAGTGAACAACATGACCGTGGCACTGCTGGTGCCCTTCTCTAACGCGGTCGTAGTCCGTTTGAGGAGGAGCGCCGCGCATTTGGCGGAAAAATCCACCAGACCGAGTCCCCCATCGGCGGGATTTAAGGTGCAGGTGGCTAAGGAAACTTTGAAAATGTCCCCTTTCCAAAGGAGCCAGTAGACGGCCTGTTTAATAGCGCGATCTAGGAGCTTAGGTACCGGGGAAACTTGTGCTAAATACCACGCTCTAGCTAAGATGGTAGTATTGAAAAGCTGCACCTTACCAGAAAGCGCCAAATGGCGGGCCGCATGAATTTTAACAACCGCCCTAATTTTGTGTAAGGTGGGACGCCAATTCAGAGCCTCCATGCGCTGAGGATTATCAGATAAAATAACCCCCAGGACTTTGTGCTGCTGCACAACACTGAACCAATGTCGACGCACATGACTCATCCGTGGAGTAAGGGGAAGCAAAACCGTCTAGTGAACATTCACAATGGCCCCCGTCGCCTTCTCAAATTGCCGGAGAACAGAGTACAGGGTATCTACATCTGCCGGCCGACCCAAGAACACTCCAAGATCGTTGGCATAAGCCTGGCAAGTAAGACGATCTTCCCCAAGTTGGATCCCCGGACACTCGTGGCAGATAGACCGCAGCAGCGGGTCGAGGGCTAAAGCGTAAAGTGTCATTGACAATGGGCAACCCTGTCTGACCGAGCGAGTGAGACGTATAGGTGGCCTGAGGGACCCATTGACGATGACACTAGAGTGGCATTACGCAAAAAACCCTGAACCGTGTGGGTAAACTTACGGCCAAACCCAATTGCAACCATCACACGCCGTAAATAGGCATGGCCAACCCTGTCAAATGCAATCTGGAAATCGACCAACATAATCGCTGCCGACCGAACCCTGTTGCCGCGTACAAAGCCGATACAGTCCCTATAGGCCAGAACGGCATCAAAAATATTCCTGTCACGCACAGCACACGTCTGATGTTCACAGAGAACGCGCGGCATGACTTGCCGCAGTCTGTGCGCGACGCACCTCGCCATGATCTTATAATCCGCGTTCAACAGAGTGATCGGTCGAACAGTATGTATAGTCGGCGTCGCTTTAGATTTCGGAAGGAGCGTGATGCACCCCGCTGCAAATTCCGGTGGTAGAGGAGCTCCATTAAGAACTTCATTGGCGATAGTAGTTAAAGTATCGCGTAAAAAGTTAAAAAACTGCAAATAAAATTCAGCGGGAATGCCGTCCATTCCGGGAGATTTCCCCCTAGGACTGCGCTTGACAGCTTCGTGCAAGTCATCTGACGTAAAAGCCTCATTAAGATGGACACGGTCTGTGCGGCTTAAAACATTAGGAACCCCCTGTAAAATACGACGCAGCGCAGCGGGATCGACATCAACATCTTGAAAAAGAGACTCAAAATGTGCGTGGATTTCATTCTCAATCGTCACCCGGTCGGAAGTCTTTATTCCATCCCGAGTGACCCACGCATTAAAGGCCAATCGTTCGCGCATCTTCCGCTCTCTGTTGAGATGATATTTAGAGAGCGGCTCCCCGTCCACGGCACCCACAGGCTGGCTCCGAGTAACCGGCCCGCTAGACTTCCGCCGCAGATCGGTCAAAAGTTCGGCCTGAAATTGTTTGAAAATGGGAAGAAGATGTGGCTGGGCCGCAACTTGTCGGGCGAGGTCCTTTAAACAGCTCTGATAAAATTGTGACGTCGAGCGACGCCAGTGCGCCGCGTCGCGGCTAAAATTAATTAAAAAGGTCCGGACTGAAGGTTTGGCAGCGCCAAACCACCACTCGAGAACGCTACTATCACCGGGTTTAGTCTGCAAAAGTATGTGCCACGTATCAGTAAAGGACTGCCTAAAATGGGAGTCGGCGAGCAGGCTGCAGTTAAACTTCCATAGATTTTTGCGATAGTAAGACCTAGATAGTGGAAGAGAAAGTTCACAAATATAACTGCAGTGATCTGAAAAAATAACTGGCCTGACCTCAGATCGAGTCACCGGTGCTGCTAGTGACGATGACACATAAATCCGATCGAGTCGGCTGTGTCCCGTGGGATAAAAATAAGTATATTGGGTTTCAACCGGGAGGAGCATTCGCCACGTGTCCTTGAGGTTAAAACTTGTCAGGAGCGTGCGGAGTTCCTGACACTTGTTGGGGCGCGGCTCCTGGTCGCGATCATCGGGGACCGCATTAAAATCACCGCCTAAGATTAAATGAGCGGAATTCCGGTGCAAAACCTCACACAGCTCCTGACCGTAAGAGAGCCGCCGCGCCGCGTAGTCGCTGCCGGAAGGAGAATAAACATTAACAAACACAATGCCTTCAATAGTGCACGCAATAGCGTGGCCAGTAGGTAGACACTCAATATTCGTGACAGTGAGGCCGGGGCAGACTAAAATAGCAGTGCCGGTGACATCGTCAGACACCACATTATCCACAATTACGTAGGTACTCAAGTCGTTTAGAAACATCAGAGCCTCACGTGTCACTTCTTGCAAAAAGGCGACATGGCAACGGGTTTCACATAAGAGTTTTTAAAGCATAGACCTTATGCGGACTACGCGTTTTGTTGACATTAACGGTAAGAATGTGCCACCGACGAGTGTCAGGAACCATACACAAGGCAAAGAACAACAAATGCAGTGTTCACAAGAAGCGAAGCAATAGCGCCGCGAAGATAACGCGTATTGTGGACAAGATCGGCGAAAATGGCATACCGACAGGTGGCAGGTAGCATACAGAGAATACACACGAAAGAAGGGTCCACAATAACGGTCACAACGGCGCCGCCAAGGCAAAGCAACATGTGAACATGAACGGCGAAAACGATCCACCGCAGGCTACCGAACACCAGGCACAGTAAAAACACCAACAGTTAAGCGGCGCCCCGGCACAGCGAGGACGACGCAGTCGAGCGACAGGAGCGGTAAAAAACAAACCGCCGACGCCGTACACAAAAGTAAATCACAGGCACAAAGTGGCACAACGAAAAGTCATGTGCGCTACCAAACGACGCATGCAATCGACAACAACGGTAAAAGTCATCCCCAACAAGTGGAGACAGGAGACATAGGTAAAGTAGTAAAAGAAACAGACAGAGTAAAAGTACATGTGCGCCGCCAATACTATTCCATGCAGTTCGTCGGCATGAGCGATAAGACATTGCCTCCGACGGGTGGCACACACCAGACACACTCAAAGACAATAAATAATAATAATAATTAAGAATAAAGGAAGCGGGCACAACTGCGGAAGCATCGTCGTCACAAGGAGCATACACTTTGTCGACACAAACGACTTAAAATTCCGCCAGCGTACAACATACACCAGCCACATTCAAAAGCTAATAAATAAGTCCGCACAAAATTGCGTGCGCATGTGCCGCCAAAACGACGCAAGTAAGTGGCAAGCACAGAGAAATATGTCTGCAATGGATGTCAAAAATTTCATTGGGACCCCGACGTGATTTGAACACGCAACCTTCTCATCTGGAGTCAGACGCGCTACCGTTGTGCCACGGAGTCCACGCTGCTTAGGTCTTGTCATGAATAGGTTCCTCGAACACTTACTGTACCGTTCAAGCCTAAGAAATAATGACAGTAGGATCCACGAGACACTCGTCCCAGATGTACTTGCTCTGGCGGGGGTGTAACTCAGTGGTAGAGTGTCTGCTTCGCATGCAGAAAGTCCTGGGTTCAAATCCCAGCTCCTCCAATTTTTGTTTCTCCGTGCAGCAGTACATGAAAACTTTTGCCTATCACCATATTCTATAAAATTCAGTGTACAAGATTCTTCCCCCAAGCAAGTGGATTTCGTATAGTTCGACCTCATGGCGGGAGGACGATGACCTGCAAGACCCTGGGCTGCGATGCCCCCCCATTGAAATGTTGCTCCAAAGCCTTCGGTATGGCGTGCAGGGTGCATCTCAAACATGTATTTGCAACTCACCGCGACAATCGTCATTTGTTTTTTCGAGATACTGAAAAATGAAGGGGGCACCCGGGATTGAACCGGGGACCTCTCGATCTGCTGTCGAATGCTCTACGACTTTTTTTTTTTTCTCGAGCTCGGGACCTTTGCCTTAGCGGGCAAGTGCTCTACCAACTTTTTTCTTTTTTTTGTCGTTTTTATAATAATAATAATAATAATAATGAGTCCATCCTTCTACCAATTTTTTTTTACTTTTTTTATTTTATGAACTATTTATGTTTTTGATGCCAAATCCTCATTTTTCTTACTTTTTGCCAGTGCTCGGCCACTTTTTCTTTTTTTGTATCTTTTTATTTTATTTTATTTTTATTTCGGCTTCTTAATTTTTTTCTGTAAGCTGGATGCCTAAATTACCTTAGCTAACAGAAATGAGAATAAATATTTCTTCTTAATATTAATTAAAGGTAATGAATCTTCCTCTTGCTAATGGAAAGACAAGTATATTAAAATAAACTGAAACGTGAAGTCTCTCATCTTCATAAGGAAAACATAAAATCTTGCATCCCCTTGAAAAACGTTTTTTAGAACTTAAAACTTCTCCGCGTATGGTCTAAGATAATTAAAAAAAATAAAATACGTAAAACTTGATGTCTAATTTCTTCATGAGGATGTAGACCGGTGCGTCTTGCCACGGACTTGACTTCTTTTCTGCAGTGTCTCGTGAAAGGATCGAAGTCATTCCGGTTCCAGGTGTCTGTAATCGTGCAAGGCTGACATCTCTGAATTCCGTACCAATCTTTATCTGTTATTGTTCTCTGTATAATTTTATTCCATGATTCTATTTAGGAAGCATGCGTAATTTTTTTTGTAGTCTTTCGTCCGCATGAGATGATGGTGCTGAGTCGTTAGATACACCCAGTAATCTTCTTTGCTTTTATTTTCTGCCTTCAAGATATAGTGCACAGTGTGCCCTTTTAGCCAGTTAACAGCATTTCTTTTCGTAGCAGGGTATGGCACTGCGTGAGGAGTCAGAAAATCTGCGGCGGTGAAAACGGTTGGAGATTTTCTGCTAACGGTCGCTAATTTCTGCTTGACTATATGCCATATGTCTCTTACTCTTTCACACACGAATCGGTGTTCTTCAGTGTCAAGAAGGTTGCATGATGCGCACAAGGGCGAATTTGTGAGATGTATAGCATGCAATTTGGAATTAGTTGATATTTTCCTGTTGACTGCATTATACCAAGTTGCTTTCACCTTAGAGGGTAAGTTCCGATCGTGGATATTTTTCCAAATTGCAGACCAGTCGTTGTTGGGGTATTTTCTTTCAATAATATTTCCTTCCTTAGCTTCCATCAAATATGTATAGATATCCTTTACTCTCTTCAACTGCTGTTCTGAGAGCCTCGAGGCGATATAACTGTACTCAACAAGAGAAGTTTTCAGGTGACAAAGACCAGCTGGTATATGCTTCACATCTATTGGCGGCTGCATGCTTGTTGGAGCAATTTCATTCAGCAAGTGAGCCGTTAAGCTGTCGGGCATCTGTTTCCATTGCTTGCACATTCGACACACACATAACGCTCGTGACCTGTAAGTGACTTCAACAAGGTTTAAACCTCCTTTCCTTGTTGGGAGTGTTAGTGTATTGAACTTAACTTTGAAAATGTTGCCTTGGCATACAAAGCTTCCTATCGCAGATAAAATTCTTCTGGCTGTTCCTAATGGCATCGGAAAAGCTTGGACAACATAGTTAAGTTTGGACAACATAGTTAAGTTTGGATGTTATATACACATTTACTAGTTTGATTTTCTGTATCTCGTCCAGTTGCCTCATACTGTTTCCTTGTGCGGATGTTCGTATGCTTGCAAGTAGTTACTTATAATTGACGGCAATAGTGTGTTGGATGTTGCTCCTAAATTCAATACCCAAACATTTCAATGTAGATACTTCCGTCAATTGTCCCCTATTTTGCGTGGATATTCCTCTGCATAGGTTCATGATGCCTGACTTCCTTTTATTTAGTTTGGCGCCAGAAGCAAGTTCGTATGTGTGTACAATCTGAAGAGCTTTCGCCACTTCATCTTCATTTATAACCAGTACGCCCACATCATCTGCGTAGGCGTTGCACACTATTTTCTTGCAGTTTATACACAATCCTTGCAGGTGATGCGTGAGTGTCGCGAGGAGAGGTTCTATTGCTATTGCGAAAGGGGCCATTGACATTGGGCAACCTTGGCGTACAGACCCAGTCAATTCAATCTCTCTACTTAGTTGTCCGTTTATCATTATTCGTGCTACACTGTTTTTCAGAATTTGTTGAATAATCCTCACGAATCGTGGTGGGAATCCCATTACTTCCATGATACCAAGGAGATACTTATGATCGACTCTGTCAAACGCCTTCTCGAAGTCTAATGACACTAAAGCACATTCTATTCAGCATACATTTGCGGTTGATATTATATCCCTATATTCGCATATATTCTGATAGATGTTTCTGTCTTTGCCTACACATGTTTCGTACATGCCAGTTACAGAGTTAATAACCATTTTTATTCTTCTTGCTAATACGCGGGCCATAATTTTGTAATCACTGTTGAGTAATGTTACTGGGCGAAGGTTTTCAATCGCTTTGCTAAGTGAGTTTTTAGGAATTAGAACTATGATCCCTTCAGGAAATTCTTTGGGAGCGGCAACAGTGCCACTCATGATTTCGTTGTACACACATAGCAACTTGCTTTTCGTTTGTGGCCAGAACACTTGGTAGAATTCCACCGGGATACCATCAGGTCCTGGAGACTTATTTTTAGGGCTCTGTGATATTGCGTCTTTCAGTTCATCCTCTTCTATTTCGGCCATGAGATTTTCCACTTGCTCTGTACTAATTCGTCCTGCTACGTTTCTAACAAGATCACGCCGCGCCTCGTCGACGTTAGGTTTGGTGGACATCATATCTGAGATATATATATGAACAGCGTTTTGAATTTCATGCTGTTTTGTGTGCTTGGTCCCATCTGTTAATTTCTGTCAGTATTTTTCTGTTTCCTCTCTTATTCTCACGCATTAAATGGTACATAGCCGTTTCTTCCCCTTCTATAATGTTGTGTAGTCTCGCTCTGACTTCAAAACCTTCTGACTGTCGCCGCTTCAGCGCTAAAAGTTTTGCTTTGACTTTCTGAATCCGGCTAAAGTTCTCCATTAATCGTGTGTCCAAGGTGTACAGGTCTGTAAGGCAGCTAAAATAAAATTCAGTCGTCTTTTTAATCCAGAAACTTTTCTGTCGCGAGTAATTCATCAGCATTCTTCTTATTTTAGGCTTCGCACATTGTAACCACCAAGCTATGGCAGAACTGTATTGCGGGAATCGTTTCTCGCATTCTTGCCACACATTAGTAAATGCTACGCGACATTCCTCATCTTGGAGATGTGTAATGTTGAGTTTCCATATGCCCCTCGCTCGGTAAGTCTCCTGTTTTTCCAAATTTACTGTGGTGATGTACGCGGCATGGTCAGAAAACATAGTGGGCCAGACCTCAGACTGGAGTACATGGTTCTTAAGGTTGGACGACACGTAAATTCTGTCTAGCCTGCTTGCTGAGTGACTGTTAAAATATGTGAAACCGGACTGTGCGCCATGGGTATGTTCCCAGGTTTCGGTTAACTGCATTTGGTGGACTGGTCGGTCGTTCGGGCTAAGTACAGAATTAAAATCGCCGGCTAGGATTATATAATCTTGACGTGTACCGAAGAGATGAACGATTTCCCTTCTAAAAAAATCCGCTCTAGCACGCCTGTTATTGTTGCCTGACGGTGCATAAACGTTGATGATGCGGGCATTATTAACAGTCACTGCAACCCCTCTGCTGTTTTCAAGTTTTGCTATTTGTGTGACACGGATGCCTTCTTTCGTGAGAATTGCGGTTCCCAGCTCTGCACCAATACCGGGGTTTATTATTGCGTTGTATCCACGTTGTTGTTGTTGTGGTCTTCAGTCCTGAGACTGGTTTGATGCAGCTCTCCATGCTACTCTATCCTGTGCAAGCTTTTTCATCTCCCAGTACCTACTGCAACCTACATCCTTTTGAATCTGCTTAGTGTATTCATCTCTTGGTCTCCCTCTACGATTTTTACCCTCCACGCTGCCCTTCAATACCAAATTGGTGATCCCTTGATGCCTCAGAACATGTCCTACCAACCGATCCCTTCTTCTGGTCAAGTTGTGCCACAAACTTCTCTTCTCCCCAATCCTATTCAATACTTCCTCATTAGTTATGTGATCTACCCATCTAATCTTCAGGATTCTTCTGTAGCACCACATTTCAAAAGCTTCTATTCTCTTCTTGTCCAAACTATTTATCGTCCATGTTTCACTTCCATACATGGCTACACTCCATACGAATACTTTCAGAAATGACTTCCTGACACTTAAATCAATACCGGATGTTAACAAATTTCTCTTCTTCAGAAACGCTTTCCTTGCCATTGCCAGCCTACATTTTATATCCTCTCTACTTCGACCATCATCAGTTATTTTGCTCCCCAAATAGCAAAACTCCTTTACTACTTTAAGTGCCTCATTTCCTAATCTAATTCCCTCAGCATCACCCGACTTAATTAGACTACATTCCATTATCTTTGTTTTGCTTTTGTTGATGTTCATCTTATATCCTCCTTTCAAGACACTGTCCATTCCATTCAACTGCTCTTCCAAGTCCTTTGCTGTCTCTGACAGAATTACAATGTCATCGGCAAACCTCAAAGTTTTTATTTCTTCTCCATGAATTTTAATACCTACTCCTAATTTTTCTTTTGTTTCCTTTACTGCTTGCTCAACAACATCGGGGAGAGGCTACAACCCTGTCTTACTCCCTTCCCAACCACTGCTTCCCTTTCATGTCCCTCGACTCTTATAACTGCCATCTGGTTTCTGTACAAATTGTAAATAGCCTTTCGCTCCCTGTATTTTACCCCTGCCACCTTTAGAATTTGAAAGAGAGTATTCCAGTCAACATTGTCAAAAGCTTTCTCTAAGTCTACAAATGCTAGAAACGTAGGTTTGCCTTTCCTTAATCTTTCTTCTAAGATAAGTCGTAAGGTCAGTATTGCCTCATGTGTTCCAGTGTTTCTACGGAATCCAAACTGATCTTCCCCGAGGTTGGCTTCTACTAGTTTTTCCATTCGTCTGTAAAGAATTCGTGTTAGTATTTTGCAGCTGTGACTTATTAAGCTGATAGTGTGGTGTCACCGCCAGACACCACACTTGCTAGGTGGTAGCTTAAATCGGCCGCGGTCCATTTAGTACATGTTGGACCCGCGTGTCGCCACTGTCTAATCGCAGACCTAGCGCCACCACCAAGGCAGGTCTCGTGATACGACAGAAGACTCGCCCCAGTTGTACGAAAACCTAGCTACCGCCCAGTTGTACGAGAACCTAGCTACCGCCCAGTTGTACGAGAACCTAGCTACCGCCCCGTTGTGCGAAGCCTTTCTCTCTCATTAGCCGAGAGACAGAATAGCCATCAGCTAAGTTAATGGCTACGAACTAGCAAGGCGCCATTTGTATCAGTGCCTATAGCTTACGAGTATTCAAGAGAGATGTATTCCAAGGACTAATTAAAAGATAAGTAATAAGCATCTACATACTTTTCTTCTTATTCATTTATAAGTTCTCATGTTCCAGACTTCACGCCCGTCTGCTTTAGCCGTGCGTGCACTATCGGCTACAGCGTTAGTCTAGAGTTCATTTTCAGCAATCTCAACTTCACGGTGTCGGCCCAGCTACCGACACAACAGATAGTTCGGTAATTTTCACATCTGTCAACACCTGCTTTCTTTGGGATTGGAATTATTATATTCTTCTTGAAGTCTGAGGGTATTTCGCCTGTTTCATACATACATATCCACGTATCTTGTCTAATTTAATATCTGTTACTTCCTGTAACAGTAGTATATCAACGTCAGCTGCGTATAGAAAGTCTTGCAGATGATGTAAATGCAGGGAGAAGCGTATCTTATTAATGTTCAACGTAGCGATTTTGTAGGCTTGCGCTGCGTTCATATTGTCCTATTCATTACCGAAGTCAATATTCGTCATACGAAGTGCTGTCGGAGGAAAATCCTTTTTCACATGTATGTTCCGGCAATGATGTATCCATCGTGTTCAGTTGATCTCTTGGGGCAGGAGTCTGTTCTGTTCCTCCAGTTTCATTCAATTCTTCATCTTGATTCGTTTCATCCGATTCATCAGCCCAGGTTTTGTGTTGATTAACTTTCGATGTCTCTTTTTCTGCATTTCTAGTATCAGGGGAAAACCTTGTCTGCATCGAAATTTACTATCAGCTTCACCCTCTCGTGTGACGAATGGTCCGTTGACATGGGGCATGGTGTATTTGATTTGGCTTGCAAGGGGTCAGGTGCCTGCATTCTCAGTACTGGATTACGATGTTGTTCTTCATGCAGTTTGTTGCTAATCTGCTTTGCTTTTTCTCGCAAAGGGGGTGCCAGTTGTTCAGCTCCCTTATGAGCTAGTCTCCTCTTTTTATGTTTCCTTGGAGGACTGACTCTTGGGGATGTTTCATCGTTTCCATTACATCTTGGGTTTCTTGCGCTCGGTCCTGTTCGCTGGCAGTGATGGGTTGGTTTCCTTGTGGTTTTCTGGGGACTGCTCATTCTGAAGCACTATAACCGGTTCAGGAGTTTGTTCTATTTGAACAGAGATATTTGGTTCTTTGTCTTGACTCTTTCGCTGTGTTGTCACCGTCGAGTCGTTAACTTCCATTATCACTTCATTGTCGTGAGCTGCATCATCCTAGGTAGCGTCCCGAGTAGCGTCAGGAGTGTCACGCGTATGGAGTTGTCCTGCGGCTGCCGCTACGTAAGTTAAAGGCAACGTTGACATGGCTGGGGGTCTCACTGCTTCGCCCCGCAGGTAGCTGGGCCACTCGGCGTTGTATACACTGCGAGCGGACATGGCCTGTACCGCCGCAAGACGCGCAGGTTCTTGCCTGCCCATCATATAGACTATAGCCAGATAACCACAAACATTTATATACGAGGGTATGTGCTTGTGTAAATCAACTCGCAGTTGCCTGATATCATTCAAGACGGGGAACTTGTGAGCAGGAGACCACTTTTCTGCAAAATTGCTAATTATTCTCACATAAGGAGCTATCACTGAATTGATCTGCTCAGCGGTGATTTCAAATGGTAGCTCAAAGACGCGGACAGTTCTTAATCCAAAGCCAGCATGCGTAACACGAACTTCACTAACATTGCCATCGTGATCTTTGAACTTAAATGTTCCGCCACTAGATTCCACAATTTTGCGACACAATTCCGTGTTTTTAAGCTTGACATACACAATGCTACTCACAACTGAAAGGTGAATACCTATAACATCCCCAAACGAAATTTTCACAACTTCTTCTAACCATGTCTCAATTTCGAACGAATTCGGTCTCTGCCCTTTCTGGTCAAAAACAAATTTCAATGTGTCTCTTCTATTAGGCTGATCCACCTCTCCTTCTAATATGAATCCAGCAAGAGTCTCAAATAACGCAACAGGCACTTGACTTACCGAGCGGAGCGCAGCAGACCGCAGCGCACAGCACACGCCGGAGGTCCGCACACCATGGCCGCCAAAAGCCGACTGCGTCTCTCGATCTGCAGTCGAATGCTCTACGACTGAGCTATACCCCCTTTCACGATCTTTCTATTCCCATAACTTAAGGAAAAATATTATACTCTGCCTGGCAAAAGACGCCTAATAGAGCAAAATACTGCGTAATCATTATCTCTCAGTTATATATTAGCGTTAAACGATATAAATATCAAAAATACTAGACACCTCGCGCCTGGAGAAAGTGCGAGTCGGCGCCTTCACCTTAATGTCAGAATGCGAAAATTGCACTAGTGGCTTTTTTCAAGCAAGTTCTGTTCGTCCGTTCTCTGTAATCGTTTGGTATCTGATTAAACTGACATACTCGCCTATGGCTTTCGTAAACGAAAATTTCATTGTGACCCCGACGTAATTTGAACACGCAACCTTCTGATCTGGAGTAAGACGCGCTACCGTTGCGCCACGGAGTCCACGCTGCTTAGGTCTTGTCATGAATAGGTTCCTCGAACACTTACTGTACCGTTCAGACCTAAGACATAATGACAGTAGGATCCACGAGACACTCGTCCCAGATGTACTTGCTCTGGCGGGGGTGTAACTCAGTGGTAGAGTGTGTGCTTCGCATGCAGAAAGTCCTGGGTTCAAATCCCAGCTCCTCCAATTTTTGTTTCTCCGTGCATCAGTACATGAAACTTTTGCCTATCACCATATTCTATAAAATTCAGTGTACAAGATTCTTCCCCCAAGCAAGTGGATTTCGTATAGTTCGACCTCATGGCGGGAGGACGATGACCTGCAAGACCCTGGGCTGCGATCCCCCCCCCCCCCCCCCACATTTAAATGTTGCTCCAAAGCCTTCGGTATGGCGTGCGGAGTGCATCTCAAACATGTATTTGCAACTCACCGCGACAATCGTCATTTGTTTTTTCGAGATACTGAAAAACGAAGGGGGCACCCGGGATTGAACCGGGGACCTCTTGATCTGCAGTCAAATGCTCTACGACTTTTTTTTTCTTTTTATGACCAACTTTGATTTTTTCAGGTATCATAGCCAATTTTTTTTCCACCGCTCTATTAAATATTTTTTCCATTATTTGTTAATAATTTTCCTTTACTTGTTCTATGTTTTATTTTTGCAATTGTTTTTAAAGTGTTTGTTAAATTTTTTATGTTTTCTTTTTTTGAAAACAAAATTTTTGGTAGTTTTGTTTTTTTTAAAAAAAAGAAATAATTAAATCCCCTCCTTTGGGGACCGCCGTGAGCATTTATTCAAGAAGAAATAAAAATTAAAGCTGTCTCATCTCGGATCGAAGTGTATTCTGGTGATCCACGTGCACTGTTGGAGGGAGGTAGCGAGGCGCAGGCTGAAGTCAGGACACGACGCAGAAGCAGTGGGGCCTCTTCGCGGCACTATAGGTGCTTCGCGCCCCAATCCACCCCCACACACCCGGTACACTATCCTATTCCCATTTTCTTGAGTACAATTTTAAGCATATTTACAAAGTTCTTGCCATGATTCTTGTATTGATGAGTTTTGTGAAATTCGATTGCCATATGCATTTTGAATGCGACAGGATCATCATCGCCAAGTTTGTTAAAGATATAACTAGAATAATTACCCAGTAACCAACTCACAGTATTATATTTCGTCTGCGGGTAAAACTTAAAATCAGGTCGATAGATCATGATCGTCTGGACATTGGCGGGAACACTGCGAGTGATAAGTGCGAGTTGTTCCTGAATTCAGTTCCAGTTGTGGAGACGTTCCCCACAGGTGCATCTGTGCAGCACGGTATCTATGAGGTTGCAGTGAAGACAGTGGTCGGTAGCACTCAGTCCTATCCGGTGGAGTCGCTCATTGGTACCACGCAGTACGAGCATCCGAGCTCAAAACAGTGGAGCCAACATTTCGCCATACTGTATCCCATTTGACTCCACTATATTTGTTAAAAATCGGATTCTGGCTTTCGCGTTCCCTCCTTTCTGCCAAAATTGCTTTTGCCGTTAAAGACTGTGGTTGTCGTATCTGGGGACTAAGGTAGCTATACTCGAGATAATACTCTCTGATATGTTTAAGCCGGTAACAAATAGGTTGAACATTCAGCGGAGATTCAAGACTGTGTGGCCAGACAGCATGAAATAACTGTGCCGTAAGATCATGAGGATCATTCTGTATGATTGCCGCCGTACGTGATACGTACAGAGCCAGTGCTTTGCGCCGTATGTCAACCAATCCCATCCCTCCATGCGTAGGGTGTAGCGCTGCTGTTCGTGCAGATACACGAAAGATCTCGCCTTTCCATAGAAAATTCGTAACCTTTGACATGATAGTTTCAGCCACTCCTGCAAGAATAGGAAGAACCTGCGCCGTGTAGAAGGCCTTAGATAAAACACACGTATTAATCAACGTAATTCTGTCGAATTGGTTCAGACTTCTGTGGTAGTTATCAATTACTGCACCGTTGATTTTGTGAGCCACATCCCTCCAGTTCGCTGCAGTCATGCTTAATGTTGACGCCTTCAACACTATCCCTAGAGCTTTAAGTTCACTGACGTGTGTGGCACATGAAATGTGAAGACGATCAAGGCCTCGCAGATTTAAAAAATTGCTTTTCCATTCATTGATGTGTGCTCCAGACGCCTGACAGTAGGTCTTGAGGACAGCTTCAAGCGTAGTGACGTCAGACTCATCTCTGGTAACAATCCCAACATCATCCGCATAGGCTCCTGTTACTTCACTCCTGAGATCGTTAAACCACTAATATTCGCCTGCAGGTGCGTGAGGAGCGAAAAAATCAAAGGGTTCTGAGCACTATGGGACTTAACTGCTGTGGTCATCAGTCCCCTAGAACTTAGAACTACCTAAACCTAACTAACGTAAGGACATCACAGACATCCATGCCCGAGGCAGGATTCGAACCTGCGACCGTAGCGGTCACGCGGTTCCAGACTGTAGCGCCTAGAACCGCACGGCCACTCCGGCCGGCGTGAGGAGCGGCTCGAGCGAAATGACGAACAGCAACATCGACAAGGGGCTGCCCTGAGGATCACCTCTGTCGATTAGGAGCCGTTTCGTGAGTTGCGAATTTACTGATCAGTCCCCTAGAACTTAGAACTACCTAAACCTAACTAACTTAAGGACATCACAGACATCCATGCCCGAGGCAGGATTCGAACCTGCGACCGTAGCGGTCACGCGGTTCCAGACTGTAGCGCCTAGAACCGCACGGCCACTCCGGCCGGCGTGAGGAGCGGCTCGAGCGAAATGACGAACAGCAACATCGACAAGGGGCTGCCCTGAGGATCACCTCTGTCGATTAGGAGCCGTTTCGTGAGTTGCGAATTTACTGAAATTTTTGCAGTGATTCCGATGGCCACATTTTTTTTATTATTGCGATCGCGGACAGTAAGAAACCCAAGCGCCGCAGTGTCTCTAGTAGGTACGTGTGAATGACAAGATCAAATGCCTTAAAAAAATCGAGAAAGAGCAGACCACATCTTACGTTGCCGGCGTCAGCTAGCGCAATAATATCCCTATAAAAGGCGACCGCTTGCAGTATAGTCCGCCGAAAAGCACATGTTTGCTGTTTGCAAAGTATGTTGGAAGTGAGTGGCAGAAGCCTCATCTTAACTGCACGGGCTACAATCTTGTAATCGGAATTCAGTAGTGATATCGGCCGAAGATTTGTTACAGATTTTCCACCTCTGGTCTTAAAGAGGAGAACAATTTTACATTCTTTAAACTCTCCTGGAACAGACTGCCCCTGCAAGACCTCGTTCACCATGTCTGTGACCTCCTCTCCTAGTATGTGCCAGTACTTTTTATAAAATTCAATGGGAAGACCGTCAGGCCCAGGGGACTTGTTAGTAGGGGAACTGCAGATGATGTCGAAAACGTCTTCATGACTGAAACCCAAAGAAAGACTGTCACTCTGGTCTGCAGTTATCCTCGAAGTAAGAACATCAAGGAGTTGAGAAGCGCTGTCTGCATGGGGAGCGTTTGAAGTATAAGTCCTGACAAAGTAGCTGTAAAGTTCTCTGACGATATCGCGTTGATTTGTGACCGTCGTGCCATCTTCGAGTTTAAGTTCATCAGTTTTCAGCCCTCCTTCTATTCCTCGCGTGTTTGACAAGGTGATACAATGCCACCGTTTCGTCTGCGCGTACAGATTTAACTTTGGATCGAACCTTAAGTCCTTCTAACTGCTCCCGTTTCAGACTGATTAATTTAGCTTTGATCCTCTGAATTTCCTCTATTCTAGTAGACGTGGCATCCGCTCTGTCATACAAATCTCGTAATACGGAGTAGTAAAATTCCATTGTCCTGCGAATCCCAGCAGCCCGTTCAATACCAAAGGACATAAGGACCCTGCGCAATTTGGGCTTCACTTTATAGGTCCACCATGCCATAATGCTAGGGAAGGCATGAATAGTGTGGAGGCACTGGTCCCAAGCACGCCTTACGGCCTCCTCCAGATCTGAGTCGGTTAGTAATGAAAGATTAAGATGCCACTGATTTTTAAACCAGCGCGTGGGTTGTTGTTGTAAGTTGATACACGCAACCACGCCACTGTGGTCTGAGGAGCTGGTAGGAATAGTTTATACATTTAATAAGTTAGTTACTAAATTGTCAGACACACAAATTCTGTCGATCCTGCTACAGGAATTTCCAACGATGTGTGTTGAGAGGCACCCACATGCCTTGCTCATACTGTGGCATCAAGCAGTCAGGCCTGCAAGATGAGTGGCCTGCCAAGCGAGTGGATTCAAGTGGATTCATTCTTATATTCCATTAAAAATAAAAAAAATCTTAACAGCAAACCCTAACAGCAAAATATCCTGGCAGGGTCGAAATTATGAGAGGCACCCACATGCCTTGCTCATACTGTGGCATCAAGCAGTCAGGCCTGCAAGATGAGTGGTCTGCCAAGCGAGTGGATTCATTCTTATTTATCGAGTAACATGAACTCTAGTACTCACACTTAAGTTACAAGTTATCCTCCTATATGATTAATACGCAACGGAAACACGCATCTGACTATCAGTGATTTACAGAACTCTGACTGTTCACTACGCACTGGCAATACCACATTTTCTTTTTGTCTTTTATTTAACGGCTTTTATCAACACGTGGCCACCGCACTGAATATGAATGGCGCACACATTATAAATTCGGGACATCATGACAACATACAATTCGAAGGAAAAGTCCACCAATCTTTTTCTTTTCACTATCTTATTTATTCCGATAAATTCTATAACCTAAGCACACAAATTCTATAACCTACAACAATTACCCATGAGAAATTCCGCCCAGTGGGCATGGCTTTAGATTGGTGAATCTCTATATTATGGTCTCATAATTATTTAACGCTACAGTGCACTTTCTGGATAGGATGGTGGATCTTTTATTATATCTCACACTTCGACTCTCACAATCATCATCACGAAACTTTCCTCCAGATCGAGCGATACAGAAGAAACAGGCATAACCCACTAATCTTTTGAAACTACCTTGCTACTCTCTAATGCTAACCACACATACCCAAATTACATGACATACATCACACTGCAATAAGAAATATAAAACATTAAATAGTCACAACACTATCACTTTCAGCTTTCCCACTTCAATTAATATTTATCCCAGTTTCACACGACACTGCCCCACTTCTTAATTCTACTTTCCTACTATGAACTCTGGAGATATATTCACGTCTTCCTGTGCAATGCAAGCCAAGTGGCGTTGCTGGATAGACGGCCGACTCACCTTGCTTAACGTCACACGGAATCATATCACGCAAAGTAATATTAAGAACGTATTCATCACACACGAGAGTCCTCAACTGATACCATGGACGAGTACTTCTCTTTATCTTTTGTCTCATACACAGATTGAGACTCACACAGTACTCACCACGTGGAAGTACTCGTCTCTAATTTCAAGTCCTGCACACGCCATTTCTTAAATATTTCAACTTATGGTACACACGCTATTTCTTAAATATTTCAACTTATTGTACACACACTAGTAATTCAGCTTAACTTAAGCACACGGAAGTATTTCAACTTATTGCTACACGTGGTTTCATTGTGACCGTTGGTCACTTCCGAAGATTACTACAATCCCATTAATATTACCTGCCTGACACTTAATTCTCCCCACAAAAGTTCCTGAAATAGAGAAATTATTATTTCAAGCTACTCTTAAATATTCCACATGCATACCATGTCTCCACTCTTTTGTCTTTACGGAGCACAACTAAAACAGGTCTTAACAGCACAAGATCCAGCGGCAGAGTGCCGAAACATGGCCGTTCTCCAGGTCATCTCCCATCTCTGTCGAGGTGGGGGAGCACCTTGCTACTGTATTGGTCAGCCACATTTCAGGCGCTCAAAGCTCTGGTAAATTTCATCTCTTTGGTCCCACCAAAGGTGGCCAAAGAATCGTCTCGAAGATGATCATATATTCACATTCACTATCTGTGGTTAGCAGACGACCATACATTCATTCATTTCACAGTTCTCACCAAACTGGATGTAGGGATTTATTTTGTGGGAGTGCACATGTGATCAATTAAATAAATAGTCATTCTTTCCCACACTGGTATCCGGCTTCGCTGTATTAATTGAAATTGAGTTATTTTACAAAAAAAGTGTTGTTCTGACAAAAATAATGAAGTATGTTGTACCTATTTTCAATGTCGGGCGGTACTGTACCCTTTCAGTGTGTACCTCACTAAAGTTGGGTACCGAGCTTCCCAGGTGTCCTTGAGTTTAAGATCAGAAACAAGACGGTTTAACTCAGGTGAATAATTAAAATGCGGTGTCTGATCTTTTCTGGACAATACACAATTAAAATCGCCTCCAATGATTAGCAGCGGAGGATTGTTCCGCAGTAAATAAATGATATCTTTCTTATAAAAGCGTGCTCTGTCAGCTCTACGAGTACTCCCGGAAGGCACGTACAAATTAATAACAGTAACGCCAAAAATAATGACACTCAGTCCTCGACCGGATTCTAACCTTTCTATGTGGACAACTGGAATACCTTCCCTAATTACGACGGCAGTCCCCACGTTCATTTCTGGGGAAGAATTGATTATTGCAACAAAACCGGTAAGGTTTATTTCTTGCAAGGCCACCTCTTGTAAAAGGGCGATGTCTGTATCCGACTCGTAAAGATATTGTTGTAGAGCACGCACCTTGACGTCAGAGCGGATCTTGCTAATATTTAACGTCGTTATTTTATATGCCTGTGACATACTGAGACCTATGCAGGAAGGGGGAGGAATTAATCATCGCCAACGGTCGGATCGTCATGCCACTCCATTTGTTTATCCGGTTGTAAAGCCAAGTCATGCTCGTTGTGTTTGCCTCCCGGCATCTTTATTCTTAGTTTTCTTACGGACAACGTTCACATTTTGTTGGATTCTGTTCCTGCAGCGCCCACTATGAGCCATCTCTGCAGACGGCGGCGTGGGCGGGTCGTGGGGAATGTCAACGGCCGACGACGGTCCGGACACTACTGCCGGAATAACTCGCGACGTGTCCTCCGGCGGCAGCCCAGCTGCGGAAATGCTTTCGCTATCAACACGTTTGTTATCAAACTCCACCTGGAGTTGTGTGTTGACATTTCCCGTCACCGACTGCTGTTTATGGTCGCGTTCCGTGTTATGACAACATTCCTGTTGTGTTGCCGTGTTGCGAGCCACCGCCGTTGGCTGTTCGGCATCCGTAGCCAGAGGCGGGGTCTGTTTACTATCACAACTGTCTACGCTGTGGTGAACCCCTGCAGCGACCTGCTGTTCACATGTCGGTCGGTCCACCGGAACCTGTTGCTGTGGTTGGTTGGAGGGCCGACCATCCGTCCCCTGCGACGCCGCGACAGCAGCTGAAGGGTCACTACGTGACATTCCAGAGGAAAAATCGTCTACTAGAACGGAACCTTTTAAGAACTTAGTATCAGATCTACGTTCCTGCGATTCTTGTCTCTTTGATTCTGGTGTACTGTGGGCTTCGTCCTCAGAACTACTACCGTCACAAGTCCTACGCCGTTTGTTGGTAGCAGTGTCTCCGGTCGCAAGTGTCGGTTCGTCCGTACTTTTCCGAGGCAGGGTTGGAAATTCCTCAATGCGCACGACTTCCGTTTCATGCAACGCACGTACACCACCGGCTGTAGCATTTTCTGCCGCTTGATTATCGGTAATAATCTCCGCGAGCGTTAGCCGTTTCCGTTGCTGTAAGGAATTTTTTAAGACGAAAACCTGTTTGTGACAATCTTGACTCATGTGGCCACTCTCATTGCAGATGTGACACGTCAAAGTTTGACTAGTGTACGTAACTTGAACGCTGTAGTCGCAAACCATAATATGGGAAGGAATATTGACTTTTACATGCATGTCTACTGACCTAACACCACTGAAACATTGCAACCGATGCTGGCCAGACCAGCGTTCATTTCGAATCTGTTTGACATCCCCATACTTGCTTAACACATCTTTCAGATAACAATTTTCAACTTCCGGGGGCAGATTAAAGATACGTAAATTTTTATATTCTACGTCGGCATTAGTAACGGTGACGGTACTTGCAGAGTTACCCGATGTCGGAATTCAACTCGTCCGCCATGCTTCAAGAGTATCTTATCCAGCAACACAGGGTTCAGTAATTTGACAAGAAAACAATACTGCTCCATGTCGTAATACGCAGTGTGCACCTGATCAGAATTGATACCAATAACGTCCACTATCCAGTCATGAATCTCCAGCGATGTCGGTTGTACGTGACCGGTTGACTTTTCAAATTCAAAGCGGAGGGTACTTTTCCTGGGAAATAACCTTGCCATATCAGAAATTAACAAGCGGTCGAGACCGCTAAATAATAGCAACGAAAACGGTTAGAAACTCCACGACAATCAATGGTAAATAATCACTGCACTTCCAAAAGAAAGTAGAAACAACACAAATACACAACTCGTAAACACACCGGTTAACAGCGCTCTCAGCACGTCCGAATAGCACCGTGTCTCAAGCGCGACGACGACTGAGCTATACCCCCCTTCACGATCTTTCTATTCCCATAAGTTAAGGAAAAATATTATACTCTGCCTGGCTAAAGACGTCTAATCGAACAAAATATTGCGTAAGCATTATCTCTCAGTTATGTATATCAGCGTTAAACGATATAAATATCAAAAATACTAGATACTTCGCGCCTGAAGAAAGTGCGAGTCGGCGCCTTCACCTTAATGTCAGGACGCGAAAATTGCACTAGCAGCTTATTTCAAGCAAGTTCTGTTCGTCCGTTCTCTGTAATCGTTTGGTATCTGATTAAACTGACATACTCGCCTATGGCTTTCGTAAACGAAAATTTCATTGTGACCCCGACGTGATTTGAACACGCAACCTTCTGATCTGGAGTCAGTCGCGCTACCGTTGCGCCACGGAGTCGACGCTGCTTAGGTCTTGTCATGAATAGGTTCCTCGAACACTTACTGTACCGTTCAAACCTAAGAAATAATGACAGTAGGATCCACGAGACACTCGTCCCAGATGTACTTGCTCTGGCGGGGGTGTAACTCAGTGGTAGAGTGTCTGCTTTGCATGCAGGAAGTCCTGGGTTCAAATCCCAGCTCCTCCAATTTTTGTTTCTCCGTGCAGCAGTACATGAAAACTTTTGCCTATCACCATATTTTATAAAATTCAGTGTACAAGATTCTTCCCCCAAGCAAGTGGATTTCGTACAGTTCGACCTGAAAGACCCTGGGCTGCGATCCCCCCCATTGAAATGTTGCTCCAAAGCCTTCGGTATGGCGTGCAGGGTGCATCTCAAACATGTATTTGCAACTCACCGCGACAATCATCATTTGTTTTTTCGAGATACTGAAAAATGAAGGGGGCACCCGGGATTGAACCGGGGACCTCTCGATCTGCAGTCGAATGCTCTACGAGTTTTTTTTTCGCTTCTTTTTCTATTAGTTTTTGCATTCTTTTCCGTAGTTGTTTCACCGCCACTACACGTGCGGCTACCAAAGTATTAAAATTTCTGCCCCGACAGGTCCCCCTGCGGGTTCGGGGGTTAGAATAGGCCCGCGGTATTCCTGCCTGTCGTAAGAGGCGACTAAAAGGAGTCTCAAACGTTTCGGCCTTATGTGATGGTCCCCTCTCGGGTTTGACCTCCATCTATCTAAATTATTCCGAAGAGCGAGCCAATTGGGGAAGGGCACCTTACATGGTGCACTGTATCCTTCGTGCAACTAGACCTATAGCCGTCTTTCTCGTCGTTGCCATGGTGTCCCGCTCGTTTTCAATCTCTTGGGCGATTACCACGCTGCACTCTGCAGTGTTTCTTTTAACTGTGACGATGACCTTGGCCATTTTTGCACCTAAGATCCAGCACGGTAGCCAGTCCGTTGTGGTGGGGTCGCCATGTACCCTCTTGGTTGTAGCCCCCTGACAACACAGGGATCGCTCTACTGATGCCTGCGCCGTTCACTCCCCACGTATGCCAAGGAGTAGATGCCCATCTCCCTGGGGCATCGGGACTCCCGGCAATGGCCATCCTGCCAGGTGGCCTTTGCTGCGGCTGGGTGGCGCCCGTGGGGAGGGCCCTTGGTCGGAGTAGGTGGCATCAGGGCGGATGACCCGCAATGAAGCGTGGTACATCATCTGTCGCTGGCGGCCAGCCGTCAGCAGTCTCTAAGCGTTCGAGAGCCCATTTTAAAGGTAACGTTTATGACCCCAAATCGTTCCCCTCCCTCGCCACACCATGGGAGGAACGACAGGCATTGCGTGACACTGAGACGTATTCGCCCAGATATCTTGTCTGTACCAGAGCTGATGGGGAATCTTTTCTATCCGTGAAGCCTCAGTTCTTTGTAGAGCATTTAGAGGACAAGTTCGGTGAGGTGGAGGGCTTGTCCAAGATGCGGTCCGGATCGGTGTTGATCAAAACGGCATCCTCCGCCCAGTCGCGGGCCTTGCTCGCTTGTACTAAGCTGGGGGATGTCTCTGTCACTATCACGCCCCATAAGAGTCTGAACATGGTCCAGGGCATTATCTTTCACAGGGATCTGCTTTTACAGTCTGACGACGAGCTGCGCGCCAACTTGGAGCGCCGAGGTGTCCATTTCGTCCGGCGCGTCCACCGGGGTCCGAGGGATCGTCAAGTTGCCACCGGTGCCTTCATCTTGGCCTTCGAGGGTGACACGTTACCTGAGAAGGTCAAGGTGATGGTGTACCGTTGTGATGTCAAGCCGTATATCCCTCCCCCGATGCGGTGCTTCAAGTGTTGGAAGTTCGGACACATGTCTTCACGCTGTGCGTCCGACCTCGTCTGTCGCGATTGCGGTCGACCTTCCCATCCTGATCATCCCTGTGCGCCGCCTCCAATCTGTGTGAACTGTGGTGCACACCATCCGCCTTGCTCGCCAGACTGTCCGATCCTGCAGAAGGAGCGGAAGATCATGGAAATAAAGACTCTCGACCGCCTGACGTACACTGAGGCGAGGCGGAAATATGATCGGCTTCATCCGGTGCGCATGACAACTTCTTATGCCGCAACTGTCACTCCTTCTAAAATTCCCTCCGCTCAATCCAGCTCTCAGAGTCGAAGTCTCACACCTGCCCCCTTGATGGTGGGGGGCACTAAACCTCCTGTTGCTCCTGCTCCATCTACTTCAGGAGCAACACCCCCCCAACCATCAGGGACATCAGTCCCCCCTTCCAAGCCGGAGAGGCGTAAGACTTCTTCGGCTACTCTCGTAAGGAAGGGGTCCCTTGGGGACCTCCCTTCCCAAGTTCCGTCCGGTACAAAGGCCGACAGCCGCAAGTGGCTTAAACAACCGCCGGTCCCTGGTCGTAGGGACACACGGTCGTCGTCTGTCCCTGACACCGACCCAGTTGCGCCCTCCCAGCCTGCGCCACCAAAGGCACAGCGCGAGAAGCAGCACAAGAAGAAACTCCCCAAGGCTACCGACATTGCGGTGGCACCCATTCCACCGCTTCCTACAAGCTCTGCGTCTGAGGATGAGGTGGAGATCCTGGCGTCCGCTGAGGACCTGGATCTCGCCAGTCCCTCGGATGCAGTACATGGCTGTTGTCCAGGTGGTGACTCCGTAGCAGCAGGGGCCCCGGAGGCGTAATCTGCCTCCCCAGTCCCTTCACGCCTTTCCCATCCACGGCTAATAACATCCTCCAGTGGAACTGCAGCGGTTTCTTCCACCATCTAGCTGAGCTCCGCCACCTTATCAGCCGTCATCCTTTCCTTTGCATTGCTCTGCAGGAAACTTGGTTTCCAGCAATGCGAACCCCCGCCCTCCGTGGCTATCGGGGTTATTTTAAGAACCGGGCAGCTTATGCAAGGGTGTCTGGTGGCGTCTGCATATATGTCCTGAACTCTCTTCACAGCGAGTTTGTGCCTCTACAAACAGCTTTAGAGGCTGTCGCTGTTCGGGTGTGGACGCCCCAGGCCATTACCATCTGCAGTATTTACCTTCCACCTGATGGTACTGTCGCGCAGCATGTCCTGGCTGCTCTGATAGCACAACTGCCGCCACCTTTTTTGCTGCTGGGCGATTTCAATGCCCACAACCCTCTATGAGGTGGGACTGTCTCCGATGATCGTGGTCGGGCCGTGGAGCATGTGTTGGCTCAGCTCGACCTTAGCCTCTTAAACACCGGTGCTCCCACGCATTTCAGTGTGGCCCATGGCTCGTTCTCGGCCATCGATCTCTCTATTTGCAGCCCTGGACTTGTCCCATCCCTCCACTGGAGGGTGCATCCTGACCTGTGTGGTAGTGACCATTTTCCCATCTATTTGTCACTGCCACAGTGTCATTCTTCTGGGCGCTTGCCCCGCTGGGCTCTCCACAGGGCTGACTGGCCAGCTTTTACTTCCGCTGTAACCATTGCGTCTCCCCCACAGGGTGACATTGACGGGGTGGTCCGTGTTTTAACCGCGTCCATCATTTCAGCGGCCGAGGCTACCATCCCCCGTTCCTCTGGCCTCCCTCGGCGGAAGGCTGTCCCCTGGTGGTCGCCGGAGATTGCTGAGGCTATTCGCGACCGTAGGCGGGCTCTCCAGCGTCATAGGCGGCACCCGTCTCTGGAGACCCTCATCGCCTTTAAGAGGCTCCGTGCCTTCGCCCGTCGTCTTATTGCACGGCGTAAGCAGGAGTGCTGGGAGAGGTACGTCTCCTCCCTGGGCTCCCGTGTCTCGTCCTCGCACGTGTGGTCCCGGATCCGGCGGATTTATGGCTCCCAGACCCCTGTGGGTGTCCCTGGGCTCTCCTTGGACGGCGCTGTCTGCACGGACGCTGCCGCCATTGCTGAACGGCTAGCCGCGCACTTTGCTCAGAGCTCTGCGACTGCTTCCTATCCCCCCGCCTTTCGCTCTCTAAAGGAGCGAGCCGAGCGGACGCCGTTCTCATTCCACACGCGTAATTATGAAACATACAATGCTCCTTTCAGCGAAAGGGAACTCCTCGCTGCCCTCACCGATTGCCCTGATACTGCACCAGGACCGGACTGCATCCACGCGCAGATGCTGAAGCATCTCTCCAGGGCCTGCCAGAGACACATCCTCACCATCTTTAACCGCATTTGGAGCGAGGGCGTGTTCCCGTCGCAATGGCGAGAGGGTCTTATTGTCCCCATCGTGAAGCCCGGTGCGGACCCACTGGCGGTGGACAGCTATCGTCCCATTACCCTCACCAACGTTTTGTGCAAATTGCTCGAACGTATGGTGGGGCGGCGTTTGTGTTGGGTCCTTGAGTCGCGCGGTCTCCTCGCTCCATCTCAGGGTGGCTTCCGTCGGGGCCGGTCTGCAGTGGACAATTTGGTGCGGCTGGAATCTGCTGTCCGTACGGCTTTTGCCCAACGTCAGCATCTTGTTGCTGTATTTTTCGATCTGCGCAAGGCGTATGACACCACATGGAGGCATCACATCCTCGCCATGTTGCATGGGTGGGGTCTTCGTGGTCGGCTCCCGGCTTTTCTTCAAAGCTTTTTATTGCGCCGCTCTTTCCGGGTGCAAGTCGGTGCCACCTCTAGTTCCTCTTATATACAGGAAAATGGGGTCCCGCAGGGCTCGGTGTTGAGCGTCTCGTTATTTCTAGTGGCCATTAATGGTCTGGCTGCAGCAGTGGGGTCGTCGGTGTCTCCTTCTTTGTATGCCGACGACTTCTGCATCTCCTTTAGCTCCACGACTACGGGAGTCGCCGAACGCAGGTTGCAAGTCGCCGTTCGCAAGGCAGCATCATGGGCTCTGGCTCATGGTTTTCAGTTCTCTGCTGCCAAGACTCGGGTTATGCACTTCTGCAGGCGTCGGACGGTCCACCCTCATCCTGACCTTTACCTCGACGGCCACCTGCTTGAAGTGGTGGACACTTGCCGCTTCTTGGGACTCGTGTTTGATGCCCGGCTCACATGGGTTCCTCATGTTATTCAGCTGAAGCAAAAATGCTGGCGGCACCTCAACGCCCTCCGCTGCCTTAGCCACACGTCTTGGGGTGCAGATCGCTGCACGCTACTGCAATTGTACAGAGCTCTTGTGCAGTCCCGGCTTGATTATGGGAGCCTGGCCTATGGGTCTGCGTCCCCCTCAGTGTTGAAGTTGTTAGACCCCATACATCACTGTGGGGTTCGGCTTGCTACTGGCGCTTTTCGCACCAGCCCCGTGGATAGTCTACTGGTGGAGGCCGGGGTTCCCCCGCTGCGGATTCGCCGCCATCGTCTGCTCGCCGACTATGCTGTCCACGTACATTGCTCGACAGGCCATCCCAATCGTCGCCTGCTTTTCCCTGCCTTGGTCCACCACCTGCCCGAACGGCGACCTCGGTCTGGGCTTTCCGTAGCTGTCCGTGTCCAGTCCCTGCTGTCAGAACTGGGGTCATTCCCTCTTCTGCCTCCCTTCCGGGTCCGTACACCTACGCCTCCCTGGTGTTTGTCCCGGCCGTCCGTCCGTCTGGACTTGGCACAGGGACCCAAGGACTCGGTTCCGCCTGTGGCCCTCCGTCGCCGTTTTCTGGCGTTCCTCGAATCATTTCCGGGCTGTGAGCCTGTCTACACGGATGGTTCCCTGGTTGATGGTCGCACTGCCTACGCTTTTGCTCACGCTGCCCATGTTGAGCAACGCTCCTTGCCGGCTGGCAGCAGTATTTTTACTGCAGAGCTGGTGGCGATCTTGCGAGCTCTTGAGCATATGCGTTCCTGCTCAGATGCGTCCGTCGTCATCTGCAGTGACCCCTGAGCAGCCTCCAAGCCATCGACCGCTGCTATCCCTCTTCTCCTCTGGTGTCCTCTATTCGGGAGTCTGTTTCCACCATTACCCACTCTGGTCGTTCGGTGGTTTTTGTTTGGACGCCAGGTCACGTTGGCATCCCGGGGAACGAACGTGTTGACAGGCTGGCCAAAGGGGCGATAGACGCCCCAGCTTTGGAGATCGGCCTTACGGCTCGCGACCAGCAGCTGGTGTTGCGCCGTAAGGTACTTGGGATGTGGGCTGCTGAGTGGCGTGGCATGAAAGCCCCGAATAAACTACGGGCTGTCAAGGAGACGACCGATGTGTGGCGTTCCTCCCTGCGGGTTTCTCGCAGGGACTCGGTAGTCCTGTGTCGGCTGCGCATCGGCCATACCTACCTGACGCACGGCCATCTGTTACGTCAGGAGAATCCCCCCTTGTGTCAGTGTGGGTCCCGGCTTACGGTCGGCCACATTTTGTTGGAGTGTCCTCGACTGCGCACACTCCGGCAATCTTTTAATCTCCCGGGCACTTTGGCTTTGGTTTTATCCGACGATGCCTCCATGGCTGACAATGTTTTACATTTTATCCGTAGTAGTCGTTTTTATGGTTTGATTTAGGGAGGTCCTGCGCCGTTCCCTTTCTGTGTCTTTTGTCCTTGTGTCTGTTGCTGTTCTGATGTGCCGTCAGATGGTTGACTCTTTCCCTTTTTTTCTCATGGTCAGTCAACCAGTCTCCGGCCATCCTCCTTTCTTCTGTTTATTTCTGTATGGTGTTCCTCTGTCCTGTTCTTGTCTGTAGTGTTTGTTGCTGCATTTGTGTTCTTTTAGCGCCTGGGGGGACGTCTCCTCCCCCTTTGGTTTTTACATGCTCCGTCGATTTTGGGCTCGCCTGATTTTGGAATGGGGGACTGATGACCTTCGCTGTTTAGTCCCCCTTAAACATCCCAACAACCACCACCACCACCATCTGCCCCGACAGGGACTTGAACCCTGGACCCTTACGTTAAAAGCCTAATGCTCTACCGACTGAGCTATCTTTTTTTTTTTTTTTTTTTTTTTTTGTCCTCTATGAAAAACGAAACCCTTAACCTTCTATGAAAATAAATAGGAATGGTGAAAATGGTAACGAAATGACTTCGCCCTTGGGCAAAGTAGATTTGCTTCTCGAAGAATAAACGTAACATAAACACAGCTTCTTATCTACCTCAATGAAAGTTCCTGTAGCCAGTGTGCAGCGAGTCAGTGAAGGCCTCAGTGTGAGGGAGAGTCAGGACGCGACACAGAAGCAGTGGGGCCTCTTCGCGGCACTACTGGTGTCCCGCGGCCCGGCCTCACCCCCTCACACTCAGTTGACCTATCCGATACCCATGCGATGAAACGCTATTTTAAGCATATTGCCGAAGAGTTTCCCATGATTCGGGTACGTGCATGTTTTGGCGAATTCGATAGCCATAACATCTTGAATTCCAAATAATTGTCACCGCCAAATTTATTAAAGACGTAGCTGGAATAGGTACCCAGCAACCACAAAACTGCATTGTTTTTCGTCTGCGGATAAAAATGCACATCGGGACGAGACAGTAGTGCTGACGAAACATTGGTGGTTGTAGTCCTGGTAATAAGAACTATTTTTTCTCGAAGCCAAACCCAGTTCTGGAGACGTTCCCCGCAGGTGTAACAGTGGATAACTGTGTCCGTCAGTTGGCAGCGATGACAGAGAGGGGTGTCACTGAGCCCGATTTTATGTAACCTCTCGTTCGTGCTAACCACATCATTGATGGCTTTGTACCAGGCAGTGCGAGCATCGGAACTGAGGACACGGGAACTGACATTGCGCCATACGATATCCCAGTTCATGCCACCGAGCTTCGTTGCCAATGGATTCGATCCTTCGTGTTGTCTCCAGTCCGCTATTATGGCTTGTGCAGTTAAATGTTGAGAGTTTATGACCTCTTTACTGATGTAGCTCCGTGAAAGGTAATAATCTCTGATACGTTTTAGCCGATAACTGATGGGCTGAATATTCAGCGGTGGGTCAAGACTTCGCGGCCTGACGGCAGTGAGTAATTGCGCTGTAATGCCGGAAGGATCATTGTTAATTATAGCGGCCGTCCTTGTAACATAGAGAGCCATCGCCTTCAACTTGATATCTACTAATCCCATCCCTCCATTCTGGGGGTGGAGTGTCGCAGTTTTGGCAGACACGCGAAAAATTTCCCATCTCCAAATAAAATTTGTTACCTTCGACATAGTTTGTTTAGCAATTACTGCAGGCAGTGGCAGGAGCTGCGCCGTGTAGAAGGCTTTTGATAAAATACAGGAGTTGACCAGATGGATCCGATCAAATTGATTGAGGCTTCTGTGGGAATTGTCAGTGAGTGCACCGTTAAGTTTACGCACTATTTCCCTCCAGTTTGCCGCCGCCATCTTTAAAGAGGACGCCGTCAATATGATGCCGAGAGCCTTGTGGACGCTGACTTCCTGAGCGTAGCCAACTCGCAAATGCTGGAGGCCACAGAAGTTAATAAATTTACTTTTCTTGTCATTCAATTTAGCCCCCGACGCCCAACAGTATCGCTGGAGGTGAGCCGCTAAAGTGGTGACATCATTCTCATTGCGGACAACCACACCCACATCGTCGACATAGGCGCCTACGCCAGTTTTTTCTCCTGAAAGTGTTAGCCCTGTGAGTTGCGCCTGCAGTTGGAGTAACAGAGGTTCGAGTGAAAGAACAAAAAGTAACATGGACAAAGGGCTGCCTTGTGGAATTCCTCTGTTGATTTGAATCGGTTGGGTTAGTTGCGATTTGACAAAGTCTTGCGTTGATCCCCAGTGCCATGTTTTTGATCATGTCAATCGCGTTCTGCAAGAAACCGAATCTTTTCATGGTTTCAAGGAGGTACTCGTGAGTGACGAGGTCAAAGGCTTTAAAAAAGTCCAGAAAGATCAGCCCACACTTCACGTTACTGGCGTTCGTTAAAGCAATGATATCCCGGTAAAAACTGCCGTTTGCAATACATTTCTCCCGAAGGCACATGTCTGCTGACGTCCAATGAATTTCGCAGTTAGTGGCATTATTCGCGTGTTGATTGCATGGGCGACTATTTTATAATCGGAGTTTAACAATGAAATGGGGAGGAAGTTGGCGATATTTTTTGTACCTCTGCTTTTAGGGATAAGCACAATTTTGCATTCCTTAAAGGCAAGTGGTATAGGCTTCCCTTGAAAAACTTCGATCACTAATTGGGTGATTTTGTCTCCGATGATGTGCCAATACCTCCTGTAAAATTCAACGGGTAATCCGTCAGGACCAGGGGACTTCCTGATCGGCGAGTGGCAGACGAGCTCCAAAACATCTTCATTACTAAGTTCCAAAGAAATGGTGTCATTGTCTTCTCTAGTTATGGTAGAGGAAATGGCACTAAACAGTTCGTCATAGCAGTCGTCGTGAGTAGCCGCTGACGTGTAGGTGTCAACAAAATAGTCGTGTAGTGCCCTGAGAATCTCTCGCTGGGTGTCGACAGTCGTGCCATCACCTAGTTTCAGGGCCTCAATAAAAGTCCTCCTCCTGTTCTTAGCGTATTTGACGAGGTGGTATAGAGCGGCTGTTTCATCGTCCCTGACCGACTTCACTTTAAATTTGATCTTAAGACCTTCCAGCTGTATTCTCTTAAGATTGATTAATTTCGCCTTTATTTTTCGAATGTCGTCTATTCTGGTGTTCGCGGCGTCGGCTCTATCACAGAGGTCGCGTAAGATAGTGTAGTAGAACTCCATCGTCTTCTTTATCGCGGCTGCTCTGTCAATACCGAAGAATATAACAACTTTTCGCAGTTTGGGTTTTGCATGCTGAGTCCACCACGCTATGGTGCTACGAAAGTTTGTGGTAGTGCGCAAGCACTGCTCCCAAGCGCGTCGCACCGCCTCCTCTAGGTCAGCATCCGTTAATAAGGAGACGTTCAAGTTCCATTGATTTTTATACCAACGCGTTGGTTGTGGCAGCAAATTCAGGCACGCAACGACACCACTGTGATCGGAGAAGCTGGAGGGTATTGTTTCAGTTTGTAACAAGACTTTCTCTAAAACGTCGGAAACATAAATCCTGTCAATTCTGCTGCAGGAATTCGCGACGATGTGTGTGAATCGTACCAGGGTCGGGTACCTAATTTCCCACGCGTCTTTCAGTTTGAGGTCGGTCACTAGACGCTTTAATTTAGGCGAATAATTAAAATTCGGGGACTGATCTTTCTGGGATAAAACACAATTAAAATCACCTCCAATGATAACACGTTTGGGATTTATCGGTAACAAATAGATTCGTTCCTTAAAAAAATTTGCTCGTTCCGCTCTATGGGTACTGCCAGAAGGAGCGTACAAGTTGATGATGGTGATGCCAAAAACGGTGACACCCACACCTCTACCCGAATCTAATTTGTCAATCTGAGTGGCGGGAATGACTTCTCTAAGTAAGATGGCAGTCCCCACGTTCGAGTTGGGGGGGAAAATTTGTAATAGCAACAAAACCAGGAAGAGTTAAGTGTGGCATGGTCATCTCTTCCAAAAGAGCGATATCTGTTCCCGACTCATAGAGATATTGTTTTAAGGCACTCAGTTTCACCTCCGACCGGATTTTATTAATATTTAATGTCGTGATCGTATAGGCCTGCGACATAATGGCAGTACGTTGTAGAGGCGGAAGGAGCAAATGTCTTTAAAGGGCCACATCTTCATGCCATTCCATATTTGTGGCCGGGAAATTCGTGTCTGGGACGTGACTGAGTTGTATTCTTGCATCTTTGTTCTTACTCTTTTTACGCACAGCATTTACATTAGGTTGCACTCGGATCCTGGGGCGGACACTGTGGAGCACCTCCGCAGCCGGCGGCGTGGGAGGGTCGGTGGGTGATGTCAAGCTGCTCTCCCGGCACATCCCGCGAAGGGATCGCACGCGGCGATACCGCCGGCGAGCGAGCAGCTGAACTATCACTCGCACTATCAGCCTGTTTGGCAACATTCTCTGCCCGCAGCTGTTCGTTATCACCGACAGACCCGGACAGCTGTGTTTGTATTATTTCCTGGAGTTGTTGACATTCCCCTTGTTGTGAGTCCTGAACCGAAGAGATGTTTGTATACCACCATCACAGGCCTCTGTGTGTGTACTTCCTGCAGGAATGTGAGCCACACATACCGGTTGGTCGGCCTGAGTTGGCTGTCGCGGAAGTTCTAAGGCACTAGCCAGCGGTAACTCCTTTAACTTCCACGGAAGTATCGGCACTTGAAATTGTGGGCGGAGAAGCGTCCACAATAGCCTCACCCATTGGAGTTTTCGCTACCGAGCCGGATTCCCGATCGTCCTTTTTCGCAGTCTCATGCGCACTAGAGGTGTCGTTATCAGAGCCATTGCTGTCACAAGTTCTGCGCCTCTTATTGGTCGCAGCATCGAGTTTTGCAGGGGGCAGCGCACCTTTTTCTCGCCGAACCAGAACCGGAAACTCATCAGAGCGAATTTCTTGTTGCTGTTCCGAAGGCATTTCAGAACTAGGGAGCTCAATCTCTGTCATCGGTTTGGCCGCCACTACATCCGCCAAAGTAAGCCTTTTACGCTGCTGGAGGGAATTCTTTAACACAAACATGCGCCTGGGGCAGTCTTGACGCAAGTGACCACTCTCATTACTGACATGACAGGTCGGTGTTTGGCCAATGTAAGTAACGTGAGCCTTATAGTCACAAACAAGTATATGGGATGGAATATTCTGCTTCACATGCATTTCTACAGATCGAACGCCACTGTAACGTTGCAACCTATGTTGACTTGACCACCATCATTTCGGATCTGCTTAACATCGCCGAATTTGGACAGTACCCCCTTCAGATAACAGTTTTCTACTTCAGGGGGTAAGTTAAAAATACGCACGTTTGTGTAGTCTACATCGGCATTGGAAATGAGCACTGAACTTACAGAGTCGTCCCGGTGTCGGAAAATAGCACTTCCTCCGTGCTTCGTCATGATCGTCTCCAGTAACACAGGATTCAACAATTTAACAAAGAAACAATACTGCTCGGTATCATAATAGGCGGTGTGCACTTGGTCAGATGTAATCCCAATAACATCCACGATCCAGTTATGTATCTCCAGTGAACTCGGTTGCACAGAGCGGGTGGACTTGTCGAAATAAAAACGGAGTGTACACTTTCGCGGAAATAGCTTGGACATTGCAGCAGATAGCGAGCGGTTAACCCGCTACAATAAGACCGCAACAAAAATACAAATGGAAAAACAATATAAACTGCAGAATAACACAACACTTGCAAACAGAAATATGAGTTGAAAACACGCCTTGTGAACACGCGGCGGAGCGGAGCACAGTTCTGTTCGTCCGTTCTCTGTAATCGTTTGGTATCTGATTAAACTGACATACTCGCCTATGGCTTTCGTAAACGAAAATTTCATTGTGACCCCGGGGCCGGTCTGCAGCGGACAATTTGGTGCGGCTGGAATCTGCTATCCGTACGGCCTTCGCCCGACGTCAGCATCTCGTTGCTGTCTTTTTTGATCTGCGGAAGGCGTATGACACCACATGGAGGCATCACATCCTTGCCACGTTGCATGAGTGGGGTCTTCGTGGTCAGCTCCCGGCTTTTCTTCAAACCTTTTTATTGCGCCGCTCTTTCCGGGTGCAAGTGGGTGCCGCCTCTAGTTCATCTTATATACAGGTAAATGGGGTCCCGCAGGGCTCGATGTTGAGCGTCACCTTATTTCTAGTGGCCATTAATGGTCTGGCTGCGGCCGTGGGGTCGTCGGTGTCTCCTTCTTTGTATGCCGACGACTTCTGCATCTCATTTGGCTCCACGACTACGGGAGTCGCCGAACGCAGGCTGCAAGTGGCCGTTCGCAAGGCAGCATCATGGGCTCTGACTCATGGTTTTCAGTTCTCTGCAGCCAAGACTTGAGTTATGCACCTGCAGGAGTCGGACGGTCCACCCTCATCCTGAACTTTACCTCGACGGCCACCTGCTTGAAGTGGTGGACACCTGCCGCTTCTTAGCACTCGTCTTTGATGCCCAGCTCACATGGGTTCCTCATATTACTCAGCTGAAGCAAAAGTGCTGGCGGCACCACAACGCCCTCCGCTGCCTGAGCCACACATCTTGGGGTGTTCGCTCTCTAAAGGAGCGAGCCGAGCGGACGCCGTTCTCATTCCACACGCGTCGTTCTGAAACATACAATGCTCCTTTCAGCGAGAGGGAATTCCTCGCTGCCCTCGCCGATTGCCCTGATACAGCACCAGGCCCAGACTGCATCCACGCGCAGATGCTGAAGCATCTCTCCAGGGACTGCCAGACACACCTTCTCGCGATATTTAATCGCATTTGGAGCGAAGGCGTGTTCCCGTCGCAGTGGCGAGAGGGTGTTATTGTCCCCATCTTGAAGCCCGGTGCGGACCCACTGGCGGTGGACAGCTATCGTCCCATTACCCTCACCAACGTTTTGTGCAAATTGCTCGAACGTATGGTGGGGCGGCGTTTGTGTTGGGTCCTTGAGTCGCACGGTCTCCTCGCTCCATCCCAGGGTGGCTTCCGTCGGGGCCGGTCTGCCACGGACAATTTGGTGCGGCTGGAATCTGCTATTCGTACGGCCTTTGCCCGACGTCAGCATCTCGTTGCTGTATTTTTCGATCTGCGGAAGGCGTATGACACCACATGGAGGCATCACATCCTCGCCACGTTGTATGAGTGGGGTCTTCGTGGTCGGCTCCCGGCTTTTATTCAAACCTTTCTATTGCACCGCTCTTTCCGGGTGCAAGTCGGTGCCGTCTCTAGTTCTTCTTATACACAGGAAAATGGGGTCCCACAGGGCTCGGTGTTGAGTGTGTCCTTATTCCTAGTGGCCATTAATGGTCTGGCTGCAGCAGTGGTGTCGTCGGTGTCTCCTTCTTTGTATGCCGACGACTTCTGCATCTCATTTAGCTCCACGACTACGGGAGTCGCCGAACGTAGGCTGCAGGTAGCCGTTCGGAAGACAGCATCATGGGCTCTGACTCACGGTTTTCAGTTCTCTGCAGCCAAGACTCGAGTTATGCACTTCTGCAGGCGTCGGATGGTCCACCCTCATCCTCAACTTTACCTCGACGGCCACCTGCTTGAAGTGGTGGACACTTGCCGCTTCTTGGGACTCGTGTTTGATGCCCGGCTCACATGGGTTCCTCATATTACTCAGCTGAAGCAAAAATGCTGGCGGCACCTCAACGCCCTCCGCTGCCTTAGCCACACGTCTTGGGGTGCGGATTGCTGCACGCTGCTGCGATTGTACAGAGCCCTTGTGCAGTCTCGGCTTGATTATGGGAGCCTGGCCTATGGGTCTGCATCACCCTCAGTGTTGAAGTTGTTAGACCCCATACACCACTGTGGGGTCCGGCTTGCAACTGGCGCTTTTCGCACCAGCCCCGTGGATAGTGTACTGGTGGAGGCCGGGGTTCCCCCGCTGTGGATTCGCCGCCATCGTCTGCTCGCCGACTATGCTGTCCACGTTCATTGCTCGCCAGACCATCCCAATCGTCGCCTGCTTTTCCCTGCTATGGTCCTCCATCTGCCCGAACGGCGACCTAGGTCTGGTCTTTCCGTAGCTGTCCGTGTCCAGTCCCTGCTGTCAGAACTGGGGTCATTCCCTCTTCTGCCTCCCTTCGGGTCCGTACACCTACGCCTCCTTGGTGTTTGTCCCGGCCGTCCGTCCGTCTGGATTTGGCACAGGGACCTAAGGACTCGGTTCCGCCTGTGGCCCTCCGTCGCCGTTTTCTTGCGCTCCTCGCCTCATTTCCGGGGTGTGAGCCTGTCTACACTGATGGTTCCCTGGTTGATGGTCGCACTGCCTACGCTTTTGCTCACGCTGCCCATGTTGAACAGCGCTCCTTGCCAGCTGGCTGTAGTGTTTTTACTGCAGAGCTGGTGGCCATCTTGCGCGCTCTTGAGCATATGCGTTCCTGCTCAGGTACGTCCATCGTCATCTGCAGTGACTCCCTGAGCAGCCTCCAGGCCATCGACCGCTGCTATCCCTCTTCTCCTCTGGTGTCCTCTATTCGGCAGTCTGTTTCCACCTTTACCCACTCTGGTCGTTCGGTGGTTTTTGTTTGGACGCCAGGTCACGTTGGCATCCCAGGGAACGAACGTGTTGACAGGCTGGCCAAAGGAGCGATAGACGCCCCAGCTTTGGAGATCGGCATTACGGCTCGCGACCAGCAGCTGGTGTTGCGCCGTAAGGTGCTTGGGACGTGGGCAGCTGAGTGGCGTGGCATGACAGCCCCAAATAAACTGCGGGCTGTCAAGGAGACGACCGCTGTGTGGCGTTCCTCCCTGCGGGCTTCTCGCAGGAACTCAGTGGTCCTGTGTCGGCTGCGCATCGGCCATACATACCTGACGCACGGCTATCTGTTGCGTCAGGAGGATCCCCCCCTGTGTCAGTGTGGGTCCCGGCTGATGGTCGGCCACATTTTGCTGGAGTGTCCTCGACTGCGCACACTCCGGCATTCTTTTAATCTCCCGGGCACTTTGGCTCTGGTTTTATCCGATGATGCCTCCATGGCTGATGACGTTTTAAATTTTATCCGTGGTAGTCCGTTTTATGGTTCGATTTAGGGAGGTCCTGCACCTTTCCCTTTCTGTGTCTTTTGTCCTTGTGTCTGTTGCTGTTCTGGTGTGCCGTGCGATGGTTGACTCTTTCCCATTTTTGTTCTCGTGGTCAGTCAACCAGTCTCCGGCCATCTTCCTTTCTTCTGTTTCTTCTGTTTCTTTCTGTCTGGTGTTCCTCTGTCCTGTTCGTGTCTGTAGTGTTTGTTGCTGCATTTGTGTTCTTTTAGCGCCTGGGGGGACGTCTCCTCCCCCTTTGGTTTTTACCTGCTCTGTTGCTTTTCGGCTTGCCTGATTTTGGAATGGGGGACTGATGACCTTCGCTGTTTAGTCCCCCTTAAACATCCCAACAACCACCACCACCACCACCAATGGCCATCCTGCCAGGTGGCCTTTGCTGTGGCTGGGTGGCGCCCGTGGGGAGGGCCCTTGGTCGGAGTAGGTGGCATCAGGGCGGATGACCCGCAATGAAGCGTGGTACATCATCTCTTGCTGGCGGCCAGCCGTCAGCAGTCTCTAAGCGTTCCAAGGCTCAATTCAAGGCTAATGTGTATGACCCCAAATCGTTCCCCTCCCTGGCCACACCATGGGAGGAACGAAGGGCTATGAATGAGAGCGAAAGATACTCGCCCCGGTATCTCGTCTGTACCAGAGCTGACGGGGAATCTTTTATGTCCGTGAAGCCTCAGTTCTTTGTAGAGCATTTAGAGGACAAGTTTGGGGAGGTGGAGGGCTTGTCTAAAATGCGCTCTGGGTCAGTACTGATACAAACGGCATCCTCCGCCCAGTCCCGCAGGTTACTTGCTTGTGACAAGTTGGGGGATGTTAACGTTTCTATTACACCACATAAGAGTTTAAATATGGTCCAGGGTGTTATTTTCCATAGGGATCTCCTTTTGCAGTCTGATGACGAGCTGCGCGCCAACTTAGAACGTAGAGGTGTTCATTTCGTCCGGCGCGTTCATCGGGGTCCGAGGGACAATCAGGTTGCTACCGGTGCCTTCATCTTGGCCTTCGAGGGTGATACGTTACCGGAAAAGGTCAAGGTGATGGTCTACCGATGTGACGTCAAGCCCTATATCCCTCCCCCGATGCGGTGCTTCAAGTGCTGGAAGTTCGGCCATATGTCTTCCCGCTGCACTTCCAGCCTCACATGTCGAGATTGCGGACGCCCGTCTCATCCCGATACTCCATGTGCCCCGCCTCCCATCTGCGTCAACTGCGGGGAGCACCATTCACCTTGCTCGCCTGACTGCACAGTCTTTCAGAAAGAGCGCAAAATCATGGAATATAAGACCCTGGACCGGCTGACCTATACTGAGGCCAAACGGAAATATGACAGACTCCATCCTGTGAGAATGACATCTTCGTATGCAGCTGCTACAACAACTGTGCTAGCTCCATCAGTTGCGAGACTTCCAGCCAGCTCGATAAGCAGTACGACTCCTTCTGCCCCCTTGCCCGTGGGGGGCTCTCCCCAACCGGTTGCTCCTGCACCACCTCCCTCACGAGCAACCTCCTCCCACCCATCGGGGACGTCCGTCCCCGCTTCTCAGCCGGAGAAGCGCCTAACTTCTTCGGCTACTCTCGCCCGTAAGAGTTCCCTTGGGACGCTCCCTTCCCAGGGTTCCCCCAGCGGGATGACGGCCACCAGTGGCATAAGTCCTCACCAGCAGCCGGGCGTAGGGCTTCACGATCCTCCTCTGTCCCGGAGACTGAATCGGTGAAGCCTTCCCAGCCGGTGAAACCCAAGGTTCAGCGAGAGAAGTCCAAGAGAAAGACCTCTAAGGCCAAAGAACTTGCGGTGGCACCAACCCCACCGCACCTTTCGCGCTCTGCGTCTGAGGATGAAGTCGAGATTCTAGCGTCCGCTGAGGACCTTGATCTCGCTGGTCCCTCAGACGCCATGGATGCCTCTCGTCCGGGTACTGAATCGGTGGCAGTGAGTGAACAAGCGGCGTAAATTGCCTTCCCAGTCCTTTCACGCCTTTCTCAGCCATGGACAATACCATCCTCCAGTGGAACTGCGGCGGTTTTTTCCACCATTTAGCTGAGCTCCGCCAACTTCTCAGCCTTCGCCCTTTCTTCTGCATTGCTCTCCAGGAAACTTGGTTTCCGGCGATGCGAACCCCCGCCCTCCGTGGCTATCGGGGTTATTACAAGAACCGAGCAGCTTATGAAAGGGTGTCTGGTGGCGTCTGCATTTATGTCCTTCACACTCTGCACAGCGAGTCTGTCCCTCTCCAGACGCCTTTAGAGGCTGTCGCTGTACGCGTGTGGACGCCACAGGCTGTTACCGTCTGCAGTCTTTACATTCCACCGGATGGTGATGTCTCGCAGCATGTCCTGGCTGCACTGGTCGCCCAATTGCCGCCACCTTTCTTGCTATTGGGCGACTTCAACGCTCATAACCCTCTGTGGGGTGGGTCAGTGGCAACAGGTCGAGGCGCCATCATTGAGCATTTATTGTCGCAGCTCGATCTCTCGCTGTTAAATGATGGTGCCTTCACACACTTCAGTGTGGCGCATGGCACCTACTCCGCCATTGACCTTTCAATCTGTAGCCATAGCCTCTTACCGTCTGTCCAATGGAGTGTGCATGACGACCTGTGTGGTAGTGACCATTTTCCGATCATTTTGTCACTACTACAGCGCCACTCTTCTGGGCGCCCTAGCAGATGGGCTATGAATAAGGCTGACTGGGACTTGTTCTCCTCCACTGCCGCTTTTGAGCCTCTCTCTACCGATGACATTGATGCGGTGGTTCAATCGGTCACCACCGGCATCGTTACTGCCGCCGAATCTGCCATTCCCCATTCCTGTGGGTCCCCACGGCGGAAGGCTGTGCCTTGGTGGTCGCCTGAGATCGCTGAAGCGATTAAAGATCGCCGGCGGGCGCTCCAGCGTCACAAGCGACATCCCTCCCTCGACCACCTTATCGCCTTCAAACGGCTGCGTGCGCGGGCCCGCCTCCTTATCCGCCAAGGCAAGAAGGAGTGCTGGGAGCGGTATGTGTCCACAATTGGCCTCCATGTCACTCCATCGCAGCTCTGGGCCAAGATTTGACGCGTCTACGGCTATCGGCCACCTGTCAGCGTCCCTGCGCTCTCACTGAATGGAGCAGTTTGTACTGACTCCGACGTCATTGCAAATCGCTTAGCAGAGCATTTTGCTATGAGTTCCGCTTCTGCGAATTACCCCCAGGCCTTCCGCTCCATTAAAGAGCGGATGGAACGTCGGAGCCTTTCGTTTCGCACCAACCACCCAGAATCTTACAATGCTCCATTTAGTGAGTGGGAATTTTGCAGTGCCCTCGCTGCTTGCCCTGATACCGCTCCTGGGCCAGATGGCATCCACTGTCAGATGCTGAAACACCTTTCAGTGGACTGCCAGCGGCGCCTTCTCGATCTTTACAACCGTCTTTGGGTCGAGGGGGAGTTTCCGTCGCAATGGCGGGAAGGCATTGTCATCCCCGTTTTGAAACCTGGAAAGAACCCTCTGGAGGTGGACAGCTACCGTCCCATTAGCCTCACCAACGTTCTTTGCAAGTTGCTTGAACGGATGGTAAGCCGGCGCTTGCATTGGGTACTGGAGTCTCGGGGCCTTCTGGCTCCATCTCAGGGTGGGTTCCGTAAAGGCCGCTCCGCCGCCGACAATCTGGTGAGCCTGGAGTCGGCCATCCGTACTGCCTTTTCCCGCCGTCAGCACCTGGTCGCTGTCTTTTTCGACATGCGGAAGGCGTACGATACGACGTGGCGTCATCACATTCTTTCTACGCTTCATGGATGGGGTCTTCGGGGTCCTCTGCCGATTTTTATCCGCAATTTTCTGTCGTGTCGTACCTTCCGCGTGCAAGTCGCGGCCTCTCATAGTTCCTCCCACGTCCAGGAGAACGGTGTGCCACAGGGTTCCGTTTTAAGTGTCTGTCTGTTTTTAATAGCTATTAACGGTCTTGCTGCGGCCGTGGGAAACTCTGTCTCCGCTTCCCTGTATGCTGACGACTTCTGCATTTATTACAGCTCTCCCGGCATTGCAGCTGTTGAACGTCAGCTACAGGGCGCTATCCGTAGGGCGCAGTCTTGGGCTGTAGCGCATGGGTTTCAGTTTTCGGCAGCCAAGACCTGCGTTATGCATTTCTGCCGGCGACGTACTGTCCACTCGGAGCCGCAGCTTTCTCTTAACGGCGAACTTCTTTCGGTGGTGGAATCACACAGGTTTTTGGGGGTGGTTTTCGATGCCCGGTTGACTTGGCTGCCTCATATCCGGCAGCTCAAACAGACGTGTTAGCGGCATCTCAATGCACTGCGATGTTTGAGCCACACCCGCTGGGGAGCCGACCGCTCTACCCTGTTACGGCTCTACCAGGCGTTAATCCGGTCCCGTCTGGATTATGGGTGCCTGGCATATGGCTCAGCATCCCCGTCTGCGTTGCGGGTGCTGGACCCAATTCTCCACAGCGGGATACGCCTTGCCACTGGTGCTTTCCGCACCAGCCCTGTGGACAGCTTACTCGTGGAGGCAGGTGTCCCTCCACTGCGGTTCCGACGCCAACGTTTGCTAGCCGCTTATGCTGCCCATGTTCCAAGCTCGCCCGGGCATCCTAACTATCGTCTCCTGTTCCGGCCGTCAGTCGTCCATCTGCCGGAACGTCGGCCCCGGTCGGGTTGTCCGATCGCCATACGCGTCAAGGAGCTTCTCTGCGGGCTTGGGTTTTTCCCTATTCCGCCTCCTTTCCAGACGCCTCTGCGTACACCCCCGTGGTGTGTTCCTCCCCCTTGCCTTCGGCTCGACTTGGCACAGGGCTCGAAGGACTCGGTCCCTCCAGAGGCCTTCCGCCGCCGCTTTTATTCCATCCTGGCCACGTATCAGGGCTCTGGCATTGTTTACACCGACGGCTCGATGGTTGCTGGTCGAGTCGGTTATGCGCTCACTCTAGGGGACCATTCCGAACAACGTTCCTTGCCGGCTGGCTGCAGCGTTTACACTGCTGAGCTGGTCGCCATCTTTCGAGCCCTAGAGTATATCCGCTCCTGCTCAGGTGAGTCGTTCGTTATCTGTAGCGATTCCCTGAGCGGTTTACGAGCTCTCGACCAGTGTTTCCCTCGTTCTCGTTTGGTGATGGCTATCCACGAGTCTCTGCATACTCTCGCCTGTTGCGGCCGCTCTGTGGTCTTTGTGTGGACCCCCGGTCATGTCGGTATCCCGGGTAACGAACATGTTGACCGCCTGGCGAAAGAGGCCACCAGTAAGCCATCTCTGGACGTTGGCCTCCCAGAGACTGATTTGCGGGCAGTCTTCCGCCGCAAAATCTTGACGCTATGGGACGATGAATGGCGCGAACTGCCAATGCGCAATAAACTCCGTGCTGTCAAGGAGACGATGGCTGTGTGGCGGTCATCCCTGCGAGCCACTCGCAGGGACTCAGTAGTTCTTTGCCGGCTCCGCATTGGCCACTCCCGGCTGACACACAGTTATTTACTGCGCCGGGAGGACCCTCCTCTATGTCGCTGTGGGGCAGCTTTGACAGTGGCCCACATTTTGCTGGCCTGCCCCCTTTTAGCAGTGGTCAGGCAGACATTTGCGCTGCCTGCTACGCTCCCTGCCCTTTTAACAGACGACTCCTCTATGGCTGACTTAGTTTTGCGTTTTATTCGGACAGGGGGATTTTATCATTTACTCTGAGTGTTTCTGTTTTATTTTATTGTTTTGTGTTGACTCTGGCCTTTGGCCTATGATTTTCCACTGGTTTTTTAATGTGTTTCTAAGTGGTTGGCTTTTCCTTATTTATTTCTATGGTCGGCCAACCACCGTCACACTCTGTGTGGTTTTAGTTCGTTTGTCTTGTCCTTGTCTCCGTTTCTCTTGTTCTGTATCGTCTGTGATCTCTTCTGTTCCTTGTTTTTATTCTCTGTGGGTGTTCTTTGTCTTTGGAAAAAGGGACCGATGACCATTGCAGTCTGGTCCCTTTAATCCCTCCAAACCAACCAACCAATCCCCCCCAAACCAACCAACCAACCAACCAATTCGTGTGCGGTACCAGGATGGACGTGAGCGGTATATGTGCGCAAGGACTGGAGATCCGACTCCCTGACCTCTTGTAACAGGGCGATATCGACTTCCGCCGCTCGTAACATGTCACTGAGAAGCTGCAGTTTACGAGCACTGCTGATTTCATTTATGTTTATTGTCGCTATGCGATACGCCTGTTGAGGGTTCATTGGACACAACTCCGCGACACCTTCTGCTTTTAGGGTCGCTGTCCTTTCTCAGAGCCGTCGAAAGGCTCACTTGATCCTGGTCGTGATGCGTTACCCATGGTACCATGGGTGTCGTCCACGGCCAGTGGTTTGTCCGTCGATCCGGAATCCTGAGCGTCAAACTCAACATCATCAGCCCAATTGACTTCATTATGCACAGGGGCGGGGCGGAGCAAGTTCGGAAGGGTTCGATCTGGCTCATCACATGGTTCAAGGGGTCGCGTCGTACTCACATCCATGGGGGTCGCACTGCAGGCGTCAACGCCACAGTGACCAGGGGGGCTGGCCTCTCGCTGCGTAGGGGCCTGGTCTGTTACAGAACTCGTCGCCGGAGTGCCGCGCTGCGTTTGTGCAATCCGTGTGGCTTTTTCACGATATGGGCGAGCTGCTTCGCCGGCATCTGGGGGCGCGATACGTTGTTTCTTGCGCTTCTTTTGTTGGTGACGAGAAGTATGGGCTCCCTCCGCGTCTGAAGGTTGAGATTGTCCCACACTAGGTGTTTCGGAGTCCGCTCCCGCGTCGGGCGTCACGTCAGAGACCACGTCCATCACTTCCGTCCGCGGAGGTTCCACATGCGCGGAAACATCCGGACTGGGGGCGTCTGAAGCCGGCCGCACAGATTGGTCTACCATCGGGGCATCCTGCAGCATGGCCGGCTCTTGTGATGCCGCGGGAGGATCGGTAACAGCGGGGAATGGCACCGCAGCTCCTCGCGCAGCCGCGACATACGTAAGTGGCATAGCTTGTGACCGCTGCGGATCGAGGTTCTCGCCCACAGGCAATTGTGCAATTCGTCGTTGTAGACACTCCGATCGTACGTGACCTTCTTTTCCACAACCAGAGCATGTACGAGGCTGTCCATCATACATGACGATCGCTCTGCAGCCACAAATGTATACGTAGGAGGGGATATGTTTCTGAAGGTCGATTCTCACTTGACGGACACCATTAAGAACAGGGTACTTCTCAAAGCTCAACCACTTCTCCTCTGTATGGGCGAGGACCGTCCCATAGTGTTGCAGGGCCGAAGTTACTTGGTGGGCAGTCACCTCAAATGGTAATTCAAAGACACGTACCGTTTTGATTCCAATGCCCGCTGGTTCCACAAGGACTGTCCCTACATTGCCATCGGAGTGAAGGAACTTATAAGAGCCTCCCGAAGTCCGAATCAGTCGGTCACAGCAATCGTCATTGATAAGTTTCACATCGACAACACTTGCCACTATCGAAAGATGAATACCAAATAGTTCGTTTGGATCTAATTTCACTACCTCTCTCAAAAAACGTTCAACTTCAAGCGCCTTTGGTCGGGCATAGCGGTTCTCGAACGTGAACTTTACTGTCGACTTTCGTAAAGAATGAGCCATGTCAACGTTGTCTGTGTACGATGAACGCTGCGCCGCTAGCAGAACACTCGCCTCCTCCGCTAAGCTGCTGGACGCGGCGAGGACGTAAACAGCACGTCCACGCCGCACGGCTTCTCAAGCCCGACTGTCGACTGAGCTATACCCCCTTTCACGATCTTTCTGTTCCCATAAGTTAAGGAAAAATAGTATACTCTGCCTGGCTAAAGACGTCTAATCGAGCAAAATATTGCGTAATCATTATCTCTCAGTTATATATCAGCGTTAAACGATATAAATATCAAAAATACTAGACACTTCGCGCCTGGAGAAAGTGCGAGTCGGCGCCTTCACCTTAATGTCAGAATGCGAAAATTGCACTAGTAGCTTTTTTCAAGCAAGTTCTGTTCGTCCGTTCTCTGTAATCGTTTGGTATCTGATTAAACTGACATACTCGCCTACGGCTTTCGTGAACGAAAATTTCATTGTGACCCCGACGTGATTTGAACACGCAACCTTCTGATCTGGAGTCAGACGCGCTACCGTTGCGGCACTGTGTCGACGCTGCTTAGGTCTTCTCATGAATAGGTTCCTCGAACACTTACTGTACCGTTCAAACCTAAGAAATAATGACAGTACGATCCACGAGACACTCGTCCCAGATGTACTTGCTCTGGCGGGGGTGTAACTCAGTGGTAGAGTGTCTGCTTCGCATGCAGAAAGTCCTGAGTTCAAATCCCAGCTCCTCCAATTTTTGTTTCTCCGTGCAGCAGTACATGAAAACTTTTGCCTATCACCATATTCTATAAAATTCAGTGTACAAGATTCTTCCCCCAAGCAAGTGGATTTCGTACAGTTCGACCTCATGGCGGGAGGACGATGACCTGCAAGACCCTGGGCTGCGATCCCCCCCATTGAAATGTTGCTCCAAAGCCTTCGGTATGGCGTGCAGGGTGCATCTCAAACATGTATTTGCAACTCACCGCGACAATCGTCATTTGTTTTTTCGAGATACTGAAAAATGAAGGGGGCACCCGGGATTGAACCGGGGACCCCTCGATCTGCAGTCGAATGCTCTACGACTTTTTTTTTTATTTAGGGCCTCCCATCTCCCCTTCTAGCCCTTCCATTCGCTCTCCTTCATGCGCCTTCTTCGGCGAGCTTCATTGCTAAAATCAAATTAAATGCTCCTCCTCACGTAAGGGAATCCATACCAAACGTGGTGAGAAAAGTAAATTTCTCCAACCAAATGAAATTATTCTGTGATGTTGGATGGTTTTTCATAATGAGGGAACTTGATCTGTTGAAAAATGTGGATAAAGAAAGAAAAATTAAGTGGAAAACTGAGAAACGTAGACTTCTTAAGGACACACACAATACATGACACTGATCTCAGATTATAGTCACAGTATATCATTCAACACATCATCCAATACCTTCCTTTTGAAAGAGTATGTGTAGCATATTTCCAAAATGCTTGGTGTGGTTCCGTTGGGCGCGTAGCTTGTAATATTCCTCCGTGATGTAGCAGTTGTAGTCCTCAATGGTGTCTGTGGTCGTTTTGTGGATGGCAAAGTGAACAAAATTGCCGTATAGCCACAGTATGGTATTATTTTTCTGACGCGGAAAATACATCATGTCCGGGGCCGAGAGTTCGGTGGTGGTGATGACTCTACCATCATTGCGCCTGAGGAATGCGACCTGCTGCTTAATGTGGTTCCATATGGTATTGTATCCTTGACAAGTAAACCCGTGAACTGTCGTATCCACATATCCACAACGGCGACACAAGGGAGTATCATGAAGTCCTATAGCATGGAGCCTCTCATTGTTGGCGATGATATCGTTAACCACTTGATACCATGTCGACCGTACTGACATGCTTAAGACTTTATTATGAATATTCTTCCAAACAGTATTCCAATTTTTGGATGGATATTTTTTCTCGATTCGATTCCTGACTGAACAGCGCCATGGAATAGAAGTAGCAGACGACGTGGCGCTACGGCTGGGTGTCAGATGTATACTCTCTTTGTAACTGATCTCAGTGAAGTAAAGTCTGACGTGGTGCAGCTTAAAATGAATCGGAGCCACATTGACAGGAGCATCTAAACTCTGAGGTTCAGTCAGATGAAACAGTTGCGTCGTAATACTGTCGGGGTACTTACGGAGATGTTCTCGAGTACGCTTGATAAATAAAGTCACTGTCTTTTGACGAATATCTGTGAGTCCGAGGCCACCGGCGACCGGAGGTAAGGTCACTGTACGAGCTGCCACTTTAAAAATACAGCCTCTCCATAACAGCTGACAAACTGCCCTCGTAATATTTTTGGCGATGCCCAAGGGAATAGGTAGACATTGCCCCAGGTAAATCGCTTTTGACAGGATCACACAGTTAATCAGTTGTACCCTTTGCATTAAATTGAGGTCCCTATTTCGATGCTCTGTTAATGAGCCTCTGATGTTGGTAAGCATGTTCTTCCAGTTAACGGAAGCCATCTTGAGCGGGCAGCTAGAAAATGTGACACCGAGAGACTTATGTTGGTTCGTGGAAGTGATCCAATCTAAGTCTGCGTTCGCATAACCATTTAGGCTGAGCATAGAGCTTTTCGTGTTATTCACAGCAGCACCAGTAGCACCACAATAAATGTGTAAGGCGGTCTTAAGAGCTTGAACATCGTCGTCACTCCGAACTATGACCCCTAAATCATCTGCATACACATTGGTTACTTTCTTTACCGACATAATCGTGATCCCTTCCAAGAGAACGTTTAAATGTCGGACAAGAGGTTCCAGAGCTATGACATAGAGCAGCATGGAGAGTGGGCTTCCTTGCGGGAAGCCACGACAAATATTTATGGCTCTCGTGCATTGACCATTGACAAGTACTTTTTCCGTCATCCCAGTAATCATACTTTGCAAAGACTTCAAGCACCGTCCCCCAAAACCCAGGGCCGACATTGTTTTAAAAAGATAACGATGATCAATCCGGTCAAAAGCATTTGCAAAATCAATAAAGCATAGAGCACCTTGAAGTTGAGCTGCCGAAAAAATGGAAATCACATCACGATATTCACTGACCGTTTTGAGGATACTTCTATGCGGAAGGACCGTTTGGTCCTGCGCAATGACACGTTGTAGGACTGGAGTCAGTCGCAATTTCAGTGCACGGGCAACAATTTTGTAGTCTCCTTTTAATAAACATATAGGTCGCAGACGACGGACATCCTTCATTCCTCGCCCCTTGGGTACCATCACAAAGACACCCTCTTTAAACTCCGAGGGTATGGAGATACCGTTGATGACTTCATTGATGATGGCGGTGAACACATCGCCGAGAACATTCCAAAACCTGTAGTAAAATTCGACTGGTAAACTATCCGGCCCAGGCGTCTTGTTTACCGGAGAAGTTTTGCGATATCCAAAACATCATCACTAGTAAATATGTCCAATATCGCCCTATTCTCGTCCTCAGTAACTATCGAGTCTGTGCCGTGAAGTAACGTCGCCACAGACTGTTCATTGACGTCAGGGGCAGTATATAAACTCGTAAAAAAGCGATGGATTTCGTTAATGATGTCACGTTGTTCATGGAGCACATCGTTATTCACATCGCGCAGGGTGTTGATAAAACTATTCCTTCTATTCTTTGCATGCCGGAGGAGATGATACAAAGAGGCAGTTTCATCTTCGACAGTGGAATGTGATCTTGACTTTACCTTCAAACCATCAAGTTGTCGTCGTTTCAGTTGGTTAAAATCGCCTTAATTTTCTTTATTTGCATGAAATGGTCAGCAGACAAAACGGGACGATCATACAGTTCTCGCAAACAGGTATAATAAAATTCGATAGTGTCTTTCCGAAGTTGAGCCCTTGCCTTTCCATAGTCGATCAAAGTCATCCTCAGCTTCCTTTTAGCGTAGTTGGTCCACCACTCAATGGTGGAAACGTATCTGGGGCGCGCTCTGAGGCACATATTCCAGGTCACTTGGATGGATTCATTTAAATCTGTTTCGTGAAGAAGACTGACATTCAATTTCCAAAGACCGCGTCCGCAATAGGTCGTTTGCCGGGCAAGATGTATGCTACAACGAACTCCACAGTGATCAGAAAAACTGGTGGGAATCGTGTCTATTGAAGATGCACACTGCATTAAACTATCGGATATATAAATTCTGTCAATTCTACTGGCCGCCAAGTTCGTCATATATGTAAACTTCACAGCTGTGGGGTGAAATAATTCCCATGCGTCTGTAAGACGTAAGGTTGTGACACAATCTTTCAGTGCTTGAGAGAAGTTAAAGTTCGGTTTTTGATCTTTTGACTTCAGTACACAGTTCCAGTCGCCAGCTATAATGATATTTTCTGAATTGTCGTTTAATAAGTGAACCATTTCACCGGTGAAAAAAGTTGTCCTGGCCGCTCGGGAGCTGCTACCAGAGGGGGCATAGACATTAACAACCGTCGTATTAAAGATTTTACAAGATATTCCGCGACCGGATTCTAGAAGACACAAAGGCTCCGCCGGTATACCATGTTTCACCAAAATAGCCGTTCCACATTCATTCTCGAAAGCAACATTTAAAATTTCGGTAAACCCCGGGAAATTAAATTCACTGACCATTACCTCCTGCAAGAGAGCAATATCGGTATCCGAATTATACAAGAAATCTTTCAAAGCCGCCAATTTTGGTGGACTCCTAATCCTGTTAATATTCAAAGTCATTATATTGTAAGTCTGTGACATTCTCTGTAAATGTCGTTCCATTTAGGAAGATAAAACAAATGGACACACCAACATAAAAACCAGTGTAACGTTCAACAAAATCGTCCTGTTATTATCTGTGGACAAATGAGGCATTTCATTTTAGCGCAGCGATCCAGGGTGCCCTGCAAGGAGACTTTCGTCAACTGGTATGCTATCAATGATCATCGGCAGCGTGTCAACTGCCGTCGTTGCTCGTGGTGCACAGTCATCTTCCTTGTCCGTCGCCCAGTCCAACCTAGGGGAAGACCGATCCGTGCTACATTCACGAGATGGCCGTCTGGGTGGACCATCATTGGGAGCCGCCAAGCCTTCTTTACACTCTATCCCTCCTCTAGACCTGTGTGTTACAGGGTTTCTACCATCTTCCCTATCTGGACCATACGTTGAACTATCTGAAATATCCTTATTTTCCTCTGGTCCATCATTGCTTTGGTCATCGTCCATCTTCGTAATCTGACGCAACTTTTCCCTGGTTTTTCGGACCTCGTGCGCCACCGCCGGATGGGCAATCCGCCTCTTCTTGTTTTTTCGCGATCTAGGCGGGGAAGAGACCATATCTTGCCCGTCATCCGGTGGGGAGTGAGGCAGAGTAACTCCGACAGTGGCTGAGTATTCCAACTCCTGGAGCACCGTCGCATCAGTTCGACGCTGGGGAGTATCAGTCGAAACCTCTGGGTTAACTGGCACTTCGTTTTGTAGCCGGGGTAAAGCAGGGTCGCCCTGGTCAGAGACCGTGGAATCGTGAAGGGGAACTGCTTGAGAGACATTGTCGGTACCCGTCGCTTGGATGACACTTATCGCAACGGGACGGGACGGTGGAGCGGTGACAGCCGCAGCCGCATACGAGAGCGGTATATTTACAACTCCAGGTGATCGCGTGTCGCTATCTCCGGGTGGTAACTGCGCGATTCGACGCCGCGAACACTCGGCGCGAATGTGCTCCGTCGAGTTACATATAGAACAAGTTCGCGGCTGTCCATCATAAATAACTAAAGCACGATACCCGGATACACTGATGAAGGACGGGATGTGCTTCAGCAAATTTTTTCGAACCTGCCTCACGCCGTTCAGTACAGGCAACGGATAATCATTTCCCCACTTTTCTTCGTGAATAGAAAGGACACGTCCATATGCACGTAAAACCTCGCTCACATGATCACAAGGGATTTCGAAAGGAAGTTCAAATAACCGCACCGTACGCAAACAAAGTCCACCAAAAGAGACGTGAACTTCGGTAACACTCCCATCAGAACGTGTAAATCTCATAACACCACCACTCTCTTCAACGATACGACTACAGAGATCAGAATCCTTCAATTTAACAAATCCGACTGTTGCAAGGTGCGACAAATGTATTCCAGTAATAGCATCGGAAGGAATCTTGACTTGTTCAATCACAAAATATTGAAATTCCAGGGCAGACGGTTTAACACATCCACGTTCAAAAGTAAACTTAAGAGTATCTCTTCTAAAAATCAAAGCCATCTTCAAACTGGCACCAGCCGGCCGCGGTGGTCTCGCGGTTAAGGCGCTCAGTCCGGAACTGCGCTACTGCTACGGTCGCAGGTTCGAATCCTGCCTCGGGCATGGATGTGTGTGATGTCCTTAGGTTAGTTAGGTTTAAGTAGTTCTAAGTTCTAGGGGACTGATGACCACAGATGTTAAGTCCCATAGTGCTCAGAGCCATTTGAACCATTTGAACCAAACTGGCACCATTACACAAACATCAACACGAGCACCCAGACAGCACAAACGAATGTATTGATAACGGAACGAAAAATCAACTAATAACAAGATAAACAACACAATATGGCGTCACAAGCAGCAGCAAACTTGCCTTGCCCTGAGCAGCGACGGAGCACAGCGTAAACACGTCCGCTCTCCACGATGGCTCAAGCCGGAATGACTGAGCTATACCCCCTTTCACGATCTTTCTGTTCCCATAAGTTAAGGAAAAATAGTATACTCTGCCTGCCTAAAGACGTCTAATCGAGCAAAATATTGCGTAATCATTATCTCTCAGTTATATATTAGCGTTAAACGATATAAATATCAAAAATACTAGACACTTCGCGCCTGGAGAAAGTGCGAGTCGGCGCCTTCACCTTAATGTCAGAATGCGAAAATTGCACTAGTACCTTTTTTCAAGCAAGTTCTGTTCGTCCGTTCTCTGTAATCGTTTGGTATCTGATTAAACTGACTTACTCGCCTATGGCTTTCGTAAACGAAAATTTCATTGTGACCCCGACGTGATTTGAACACGCAACCTTCTGATCTGGAGTCAGACGCGCTTCCGTTGCGCCACGGAGTCGACGCTGCTTAGGTCTTGTCATGAATAGGTTCCTCGAACACTTACTGTACCGTTCAAACCTAAGAAATAATGACAGTAGGATCCACGAGACACTCGTCCCAGATGTATTTTCCCCCCTGCGGGTTCGGGGGTAAGAATAGGCCCGCGGTATTCCTGCCTGTCGTAAGAGGCGACTAAACGGAGTCTCAAACGTTTCGGCCTTCTGTGATGGTCCCCTCTTGGGTTTGACCTCCTTTTTTCTTCCAAATTTCCGTCGTCAGTGCGTGCCATTTGGGGAAGGACACCTTACGTGGTGTTTTTGTATTGGTCCATCATGCTCCACCATCTTGCATGTTACCTATTGTCGTGGGGGGGGGGGACTACGCCCAACATCTTCTGGGTGGTCTCCTCCTCGCCTTGTGCGCACTCTTCTTCTTAGCGCCTACGACAACTGTGGACCCTTTAAACACCTAAAATCCAGCACGGTAGCCAGTTCGTTGTGGTGGGGTCGTCATGTACCCTCTTGGTGGTAGCCCCCTGACCACGCAGGGATCGCACTACAGATGCCTGAGCTGTTTCCTCCCCATGCATGCCAAGGAGTACGTGCCCATCTTGTCTGGGGCACGGGGACTCCGGGCAACGGGATATCGGCCAGGTACCCGTTGCTTTGGCTGGGTGGCGCCCTTGGGGAGAGCCCTCGTTCGGAGTAGGTGGCATCTGGGCGGATGTGGCGCAATGAAGCGCAATAAATCACATCAAGCTGGTGGTCGCACGGCCACCAGCGTCTCTAAGCGAGGTAGAGTCGACTTCGATGCTGCGCAGTATGACCCTCAGACGTTCCCCTCGTTGGCTGCGCCATGGGAGGGACGCCGATCTAGTGCCAAGCGGGAGCCTTATGTACCGCAATACCTTGTCTGCAGCAGGACTGATGGTGACTCCTTTCTTCCGACGAAGCCTATGTTTTTTGTGGAACACCTGGAGGATAAGTTTGGGGAAGTGGCGGGGTTGTCAAAAATGAGGAATGGGTCCATCCTCCTCAAGACGTCCTCCCCAGCCCAGTCACGAGCGTTGCTCTTGTGTGATAAGCTGGGTGACGTCCCTGTTACCGTCACTCCCCACAGTAGCTTAAATATGGTCCAGGGGATTATTTACCATCGTGACCTCTTGTTGCAATCCGATGACGAGCTGAGAGCCGACTTGGAACGACGTGGTGTGCGTTTTGTCCGTCGTGTCCATCGAGGACCCAAGACAAACAGGGTGGCCACCGGTGCCTTTATCTTGGCCTTTGAGGGTGATGTCTTGCCCGAGAAGGTCAAGGTGATGGTTTACCGTTGCGACGTCAAGCCATACGTGCCTCCCCCGATGCGGTGCTTCCAGTGCTGGAAGTTTGGGCATATGTCCTCCCGTTGCCCATCCAGCGCTACATGTCGAGATTGCGGACGCCCCTCTCATCCTGATTCTCCATGTGCACCTCCGCCTGTATGTGTTAACTGTGGGGAGCACCACTCTCCATGCTCGCCGGATTGCCCCGTTCTTCATAAGGAGCGGAAGATCATGGAATTTAAGACCCTGGACCGGCTTACTTATCGAGAGGCTAAACAGAAATATGAAAGGTTGTACCCTGCTTCCCTTCGAACATCTTATGCTGCAGCCACGTTATCGTCGCCCGCACGGGCGACGGTTGTCGCTTCATCTGTGCCGCCTTCAGTGGGCCCTCGGGGCCATGTATCTCTGTCTGCCCCCCTCGTGCCTGGGGGCAAGCCTTCCTCTCTTGCCCCCTTAGCAGTTGGGGGCAAACCCTCTTCTGTCGCTCCCCCCAAGCTTACTTCGGGAGTGACATCTGCTCCACAACCGGGAGGTTCGATTCCTCCCCCTCCTTCTCCCGCGGCGTTGCCTCCGCCGGTTCCTCTCTCGCGGAAGGGGTCCCTTGGGGCTCTCCCTTCCTCCGTTTCTTCTCCTTCCCAGCCAGATGTCAGCCAGTGGCTGAAGGTTCCGCCACCTGCTGGTCGTAGGGCTTCTGCGTCGTCGTCAGCCTCCGACGCTCCTTCAGAGAAGCTCTCCCAGCCCTCTCACCCTAAGGGCAGACGCGAGAAGAAGGAACGGAATGTGTCCAAGAAGAAGGACGTTCCGGCGGTTTCAGCACCGCCTGCTGTACATAGTCCTGGCTCCGGGGATGAGGTGGAGATCCTCGCCTCTGCCGCGGATCTCGCCCTCACGGAACCCTTGGGGGCCTCTCCTATGGACTCAGCTGACTCTCCCCCAGTGGCGGCGGTTGGCTCTGAAGCGCTGTCTGCCTCTTAGTCGCATTCACGCCCTCCCAGTCCCTTCCTGCTTCCATTCTCCAATGGAACTGCGGCGGTTATTTCCGCCACCTGCCAGAGCTCCGGATGCTTCTGAGTGATTCCCCTGTTCTCTGCATTGCTCTGCAGGAAACTTGGTTTCCTGCACTGCGGACCCCCGCCCTTCGCGGTTATCGGGGATACTATAAGAACCGTGCTGCCTGTCAACGAGCGTCAGGTGGGGTTTGCCTCTTTGTTCACCACTCTGTCTGTAGCTCGCCAGTACACCTTCAGACGCCTTTAGAGGCAGTTGCTGCCAGGGTTGAGCTCTCGCCGGCTATTACTGTATGCTCTGTTTACATTCCTCCGGATGGGGAGCTCCCCCGCCATGTCTTGGCTGCGCTGCTGGCTCAACTCCCGCCACCATTGCTGCTTCTGGGCGATTTCAATGCCCACAATCCTCTATGGGGTGGGACTGTCTCCGATGATCGCGGTCGGGCCGTGGAGCATGTGTTGGCTCAGCTCGACCTTAGCCTCTTGAACACCGGTGCTCCCACACATTTCAGTGTGGCCCATGGCTCGTTCTCGGCCATCGATCCCTCTATTTGCAGCCCTGGACTTGTCCCATCCCTCCACTGGAGGGTGCATCCTGACCTGTGTGGCAGTGACCATTTTCCCATCTATTTGTCACTGCCACAGTGTCATTCTTCTGGGCGCTTGCCCCGCTGGGCTCTCCACAGGGCTGACTGGCCAGCTTTTACTTCCGCTGTAACCATTGCGTCTCCCCCACAGGGTGACATTGACGAGGTGGTCCGTGTTTTCACCACGTCCATCATTTCGGCGGCCGAGGCTGCCATCCCCCGTTCCTCTGGCCTCCCTCGGCGGAAGGCTGTCCCCTGGTGGTCGCCGGAGATTGCTGAGGCTATTCGCGACCGTAGGCGGGCTCTCCAGCGTCATAGGCGGCACCCGTCTCTGGAGACCCTCATCGCCTTTAAGAGGCTCCGTGCCTTCGCCCGTCGTCTTATTGCACGGCGTAAGCAGGAGTGCTGGGAGAGGTACGTCTCCTCCCTGGGCTCCCGTGTCTCGTCCTCGCACGTGTGGTCCCGGATCCGGCGGATTTATGGCTCCCAGACCCCTATGGGTGTCCCTGGGCTCTCCTTGGACGGCGCTCTCTGCACGGACGCTGCCGCCATTGCTGAACGGCTAGCCGCGCACTTTGCTCAGAGCTCTGCGACTGCCTCCTATCCCCCCGCCTTTCGCTCTCTAAAGGAGCGAGCCGAGCGGACGCCGTTCTCATTCCACACGCGTCTTTCTGAAACATACAATGCTCCTTTCAGCGAGAGGGAATTCCTCGCCGCCCTCGCCGATTGCCCTGATACAGCACCAGGCCCAGACAGCATCCACGCGCAGATGCTGAAGCATCTCTCCAGGGACTGCCAGAGACACATTCTCGCGATATTTAATCGCATTTGGAGCGAAGGCGTGTTCCCGTCGCAATGGCGGGAGGGCGTTATTGTCCCCATCTTGAAACCCGGTGCGGACCCACTGGCGGTGGACAGCTATCGTCCCATTACCCTCACCAACGTTTTGTGCAAATTGCTCGAACGTATGGTGGGGCGGCGTTTGTGTTGGGTCCTTGAGTCGCGCGGTCTCCTCGCTCCATCCCAGGGTGGCTTCCGTCGGGGCCGGTCTACAGTGGACAATTTGGTGCGGCTGGAATCTGCTGTCCGTACGGCTTTTGCCCGACGTCAGCATCTTGTTGCTGTATTTTTCGATCTGCGGAAGGCGTATGACACCACATGGCGGCATCACATCCTCGCCACGTTGCATGGGTGGGGTCTTCGTGTTCGGCTCCCGGCTTTTCTTCAAAACTTTTTATTGCGCCGCTTTTTCCGGGTGCAAGTCGGTGCCACCTCTAGTTCCTCTTATATACAGGAAAATGGGGTCCCGCAGGGCTCGGTGTTGAGCGTCTCCTTATTTTTAGTGGCCATTAATGGTCTGGCAGCAGCAGTGGGGTCGTCGGTGTCTCCTTCTTTGTATGCCGACGACTTCTGCATCTCATTTAGCTCCACGACTACGGGAGTCGCCGAACGCAGGCTGCAAGTCGCCGTTCGCAAGGCAGCATCATGGGCACTGACTCATGGCTTTCAGTTCTCTGCTGCCAAGACTCGAGTAATGCACTTCTGCAGGCGTCGGACGGTCCACCCTCATCCTGCACTTTACCTCGACGGCCACCTGCTTGAAGTGGTGGACACTTGCCGCTTCTTGGGACTCGTGTTTGATGCCCGGCTCACATGGGTTCCTCATGTTACTCAGCTGAAGCAAAAATGCTGGCGGCACCTCAACGCCCTCCGCTGCCTTAGCCACACGTCTTGGGGTGCAGATCGCTGCACGCTGCTGCGGTTGTACAGAGCCCTTGTGCAGTCCCGGCTTGATTATGGGAGCCTGGCCTATGGGTCTGCGTCCCCCTCAGTGTTAAAGTTGTTAGACCCCATACACCACTGTGGGGTTAGGCTTGCCACTGGCGCTTTTCGCACCAGCCCCGTGGATAGTCTACTGGTGGAGGCCGGGGTTCCCCCACTGCGGATTCGCCGCCATCGTCTGCTTGTCGACTATGCTGTCCACGTTCATTGCTCGCCAGATCATCCCAATCGTCGCCTGCTTTTCCCTGCTATGGTCCTCCATCTGCCCGAACGGCGCCCTAGGTCTGGGCTTTCCATAGCTGTCCGTGTCCAGTCCCTGCTGTCAGAACTGGGGTCATTCCCTCTTCTGCCTCCCTTCCGGGTCCGTACACCTACGCCTCCCTGGTGTTTGTCCCGGCCGTCCGTCCGTCTGGACTTGGCACAGGGACCCAAGGACTCGGTTCCGCCTGTGGCCCTCCGTCGCCGTTTTCTTGCTCTCCTCGCCTCATTTTCGGACTGTGAGACTGTCTACACTGATGGTTCCCTGGTTGATGGTTGCACTGCCTACTCTTTTGCTCATGCTGCTCATGTTGAGCAGCGCTCCTTGCCGGCTGGCTGCAGTATTTTTACTGCAGAGCTGGTGGCCATATTGCGCGCTCTTGACCATATGCGTTTCTGCTCAGGTAGGTCCGTCGTGATCTGCAGTAACTCCCTGAGCAGCCTTCAGGCCATCGACCGCTGCTATCCCTCCTCTCCTCTGGTGTCCTCCATTCAGGAGACTGTTTCCGACATTGCCCATTCTGGTCGTTCGGTGGTCCTGGTTTGGACGCCCGGTCATGTTGGCATCCCAGGGAACGAACGTGTAGACAGGCTGGCCAAAGGGGCGATCGACGCCCCGGCTTTGGAGATCGGCCTTACGGCTCGCGACCAGCAGATGGTGTTGCGCCGTAAGCTGATTGGGATGTGGGCTGCTGAGTGGCGTGGCATGACAGCCCCGAATAAACTGCTGGCTGTCAAGGAGACGACCGCCGTGTGGCGTTCCTCCCTGCGGGCTTCTCGCAGGGACTCGGTAGTCCTGTGTCGGCTGCGCATCGGCCATACCTACCTGACGCACGGCCATCTCTTGCGTCAGGAGGATCCCCCCCTGTGTCAGTGTGGGTCCCGGCTGACGGTCGGCCACATTTTGCTGGAGTGTCCTCGACTGCGCACACTCCGGCAATCTTTTAATCTCCCGGGCACTTTGGCTTTGGTTTTATCTGACGATGCCTCCAGGGCTGATGACGTTTTAAATTTTATCCGTGGTAGTCCGTTTTATGGTTCGATTTAGGGAGGTCCTGCACCTTTCCCTTTCTCTGTCTTTTGTCCTTGTGTCTGTTGCTGTTCTGGTGTGCCGTGAGATGGTTGACTCTTTCCCATTTTTGATCTCGTGGTCAGTCAACCAGTCTCCGGCCATCTTCTTTTCTTCTATTTCTTTCTGTCTGGTGTTTGTCCGTCCTCTTCTTTTCTGTAGTGTTCGTTGCCTAATTTGTGTTCTTTAGCACCTTGGGGTGGGGGGCAGTCTCCTTGCCCTTGGGGTTTTATCTGCTCTGCGACCTTGTCTCGCTTGTTTTTGGAATGGGGGACTGATGACCTTAGCTGTTTAGTCCCCCTTAAACATCCCAACAACCACCACCACCTCAACTACCCTGGCCAGCAAGATCTCCGGATCTGTCCCCCATTGAGCATGTTTGGGACTGGATGAAGCGTCGTCTCACGCGGTCTGCACGTCCAGCACGAACGCTGGTCCAACTGAGGCGCCAGGTGGAAATGGCATGGCAAGCCGTTCCACAGGACTACATCCAGCATCTCTACGATCGTCTCCATGGGAGAATAGCAGCCTGCATTGCTGCGAAAGGTGGATATACACTGTACTAGTGCCGACATTGTGCATGCTCTGTTGCCTGTGTCTATGTGCCTGTGGTTCTGTCAGTGTGATCATGTGATGTATCTGACCCCAGGAATGTGTCAATAAAGTTTCCCCTTCCTGGGACAATGAATTCACGGTGTTCTTATTTCAATTTCCTGGAGTGTATATATGAGACGCCTTAACCACTTTTTTTTTTGTTTTTTATTTGGTTTTTCTTTTCTTTTTTTTATTTCCAATTGCGCCACTTTTTTTCCTTAACCAATTTTTTTCTTCTTTTTTATCCCGTTTTTTGCCTGAGACCGCTTGTTTTGTTTTTGTGTCTTTTCGGAAGCCATCAGTAGGCGCATGACGGGGACAAAGAGGGCAGGGGTCAAAGAACTTGAGGCCTGGCCACGATGCCCCCGCCATTACTCCCACCGAATGGCTCCTTCAGTACATTTTACATGTTATAGAAAAGCGGTTGTAGTCGTGTGTGGTCTTTGCCTGCTCTTTTTATTATGGTGCTGAGCACTGTTTGTACGACATCTGGGTGGAGATCTCATTGGAAGGCTGTCATTCGAGTGATCATTCAACAGTCATTCGAGTAGGAAACATGTTATTTTACTGCAATATACCTCCAGCATTTATGAGACACATATTGGGGGGACCGACATAACAGAAATGGATAAAAGAAGAGGCATTTCCTTCATCTTGAACGTAGATCTCATACTTAATTCCTTCTGTACCCCTAAAATAGTAACTTTATTGTTAGACTGTGCTTTTTAACCAACACCTATTCTTTCGAATAAAATGATCAACATGTTTCCATACATTTTCCTGTGGTCTGCAGAGTGCTTAACTTTACTGTACTCCATTTTCATAAAAAGCTTGAATTCCGTTTCATCGTCACCACCTATTTTATTGATAATGTAATGGACATACTGTCCCATTAACCAGTGTATTGCATTATTTTTGGTTTTGGGGCAATACTTAATTTCAGGTCTGAGAAGCATCATAGGAGTAATAGAATTGGGTGACGTTCGTTGCAGTAGTGCAAGACTTTTCCTGAGCCAAATCCAATTGTTGAAATTTCCACCACACGTGAATCTATGAATCACGGTGTCAACCAGTTTACATTTCCGACATAAGGGGGTTTCAGCTTTCCCAATTTTATAAAGCCGTTCGTTGGTGCTGACAATATCATTGACGGCTTTGTACCATGCCGTTACCACATGTGAATTGAGCCCGTTAAAACTAATATTCTCCCAAATTGCATCCCAGTTGTAATTCATATATTTCGTGGCAATTTTATTTTGGCCTTCGTATTGTTGTCTTTCTCTCATGATATCTCAGGCTGCAATGTGCAGTGAAGTTCTGAGTTTCTCGTTAACATAGCTCAATTCTGTGTACAAGATCCTAACGTATCGCAGTCGGGGATTAATCTTTTGTACGTCTGCCGGTGGCTGAAGGCTTTCTGGTTGGACACATTGAAACAATTGTGTAGTAATACTGCCTGGGTTGGCGTGAAATATGCTTAAAGACCGTTTTATGAAAAGCGCAGAAGCTTTATTACGTATGTCCACCAGTCCGAGGCCTCCATTTCTAGGATGTAAGGTCGCAGTTTTGAGGTTAACCCTGTAGATTTCCCCCTTCCATAAGAAATTTGCCACTCTCGACATTATTTTCTGAGCTATCAACTTCGGCAAGGGAAAAACTTGTGCCATACAGAATGCCTTTGAGAGAATGCGTAAGTTAATGAACTTGACCCTCTGACCCTGGTTCATAAGTCGTTGTGTGTTGTCAATGAGTCCGCCTTGAATCTTTGTGGAAACCTCTTTCCAGTTGAGGGCTGTCATCCTCATGGGACATGCCGTCAGGATTGTCCCCAGGGTTTTATGGTTGGTAACTGACTTCGCCCAATCGATGTGTATCCGGTCAAGACCCCGCATTCCCAAGATTGTACTTTTATTTTCGTTCTTTGTCGCACCCGATGCGCGGCAGTAGTTTTGAAGAATGGCCCCTAGTCGAATTACATCATCTTGCCCTCTTATGACGACACCAACATCGTCAGCATAGGCTCTCACTACAGTTTTCCTACCAGTTATAGTTATGCCCTTTAACCTTTCATGAACACTTCGTAAAAAAGCTCTAACGACACAACAAACAAAAATATAGATAAGGGACTTCCCTGTGGAATGCCGCGGTTTATTGGAATTTGCCGCGACAGCTGACAGTTGACGGCTAATTTAGCGTGCAGACCAGTAGCAATGTTTTTTATAACATTAACAGTTTTGTGGACGAATCCCATTTTTGTCAGTACCTCAAACAGGAAACGGTGATTCACCGAGTCGAAAGCCTTATTAAAATCTATAAAGAGTAGAGCACATTTGATATTGGAAACTGATGCTAAGGCGATGATGTCTCTATATTCAGAAATTGTATTAAAAATACTTCTATTTGCTGCACATGACTGATGTTGAGTAATTAATTTGTCGGTCAGAGGGGAAAGTCTCTTTTTTAAAATCCTGCATACTATTTTGTAGTCAGAGTTTAAAAGTGAAATAGGGCGGTAATTGTTTAAACTTTTCGTTCCTTTGTTTTTCGGTATAAGTACAATTTTGCTATCTTTAAAATCTTCAGGTACCGTCTGCTCGTTAAAAATTCATTGACAATGCATGTAAAAGTGTCACCAATTAAAAACCAGAATTTTAAGTAAAATTCTACACGCAGTCCGTCGGGTCCAGCAGATTTATTTAACGGGGACTTGGTTATTATCTCACGAACCTCTTCGTTACTGACTTCAGAAAGGATTTCGTCGTTTTCAGAACTCGTCAATTGTGGGGATAAAACACTGAGAACCTCTTGCAGAGACCCCTCGTGAGGTGGGCTGGAAGAATATAATGCGTGGTAGTATTGGTATACTGCATTGAGAATCTCCTTCTGAGACGTTAGTGTAGTCCCATTGGATGTTTTAATTTCACTAATGACAGTTCGTCGCCTATTCTTTGCATGCCGAAGCAGATGATATAAGGATGTTGTTTCATCATCTACCATCGACTTCGCCTTTGACTTCAGTTTTAAGCCTTCCATCTGCTGTCTTTTAAAGGCGAGTAATTTCGCTTTGGTCTGTTTTATGTCTTGTAAGCGAATGTTTGACACGTTTGCCTGTTCATAGAGGTCCCGCAACAATCTGTAATAAAATTCCATACTGTTTTTTAACTCCCGCGCTCTTTCTCTGCTGTATCTGATACACACTTTTCTCAGTCTCGGTTTTGCAACCTTAATCCACCAATCTAATACTGTGGGGTGCCTGTCCATCGATCGCAGACATAAGGTCCACGCTTCCGATACTGCGTCTGCCAAATCTTGCTCTTTTAAGAGAGAGACATTTAGATGCCACTGGTTCCCAAAAATCTTAATCGGCTGTGGAGCTAAATTAATGCACGCCTTCATACTGCAGTGGTCACTAAAATATACAGGTACGATTTCTGAATTAAGTAGACATCGTTCTAAGTTTTGGGAAACATAAATTCTGTCTATTCTACTGCGCGAAGTCTGTGTTATATACGTATATTCAACATTCGTTGGATATTTTAGTTCCCATGCTTCCTTAAGTTTTAAGTCGGTTACTAGGCGTTTAAGTTCCAACGAACCGTTAAAGTGTGGTTGTTGATCCTTACGATTTAACACACAGTTAAAATCACCGCCCATTATAAAACTGTTTGGGTTTCGACGTAATAAATATATAATTTCCTCTTCATAAAATGCTGCCCTGTCCTGTCTATTACTATTTCCTGAGGGCGCATATAAGTTAATCAATGTGGTACGTAAAACTTTTATACTAATGGCCCTTCCAGATTCCAAACGCTCTACTTGAGACACGGGAATTACTTCCCTGAGCAGAAACGCTGTTCCTGTATGTGTTTCACAAGATACGTTGACAATGGCGGTGTATCCTGGTACTGCAAGAGACGTCGTTACAACCTCCTGTAGCAACGCGATATCGGTTCCAGAGTCATACAAAAATTCCTTGAGAGCAGCTAGCTTTAATGAGGTTCGAATTTTATTTATATTTATCGTCGTGATAGAGTATGCTTGCATCTGTAACTGGCTATTGGCCACCTACAACCTTGGTCAAAAACTGTTGTACTTTTGGTATGCTGAAATCCGTTTTAGAACTACAGGCGTTTAGAAATCCGCATTATTCCTCGTAACACGGTTGCTAAACGTTAGCTTGTCTTCCATTGTCATCCCGTACCTTAGGACTGAGGGGCTGTTCGACATTGAGTGTTTCAGAAGGCTCATCTGGAGCACCTTCCCGGACAATGTCATATCGTATATTTTTCTGCGATTTGACATCTGACTTTTCGGCTTTTTGTTTGGCGTGGATGCGAGAAACAGTAAGATTCGGTTGTGGTTTTAGCGGACGGCGGTGGACGCCCTGAGAGCCCTGATCTGATTTTGTTGTGGCAATACTCGGCGTGGCCGCTTCAGCAACAGTGTCGCGAGAGATCTGGTTTGTAAACACTGCCTGCTGTTTACATGCTACCTTCGTTTGTTGTGATGCTTGCGACGGTGTTTGCTTATTTTCCGGTTCAGGAGTAAACACTTCCTCTTGGTTACACTCTGGTGTCGGTTGTTGTGGTGTTGCGGTGTCGCGGTGTTGTTGTTCTACCGCTTCCGCGAACTTCCCGTCTGTAAACAGCTGATTATCACTGTTTACAGCTGGGCAAGTTGTCACTGCCTTGGGGACTTCTACTTTCTCGCTGTCGGCAGCGGCCGTTTCATTTTCTGGCAATGAGCGAGGTGTATGAGAAACTGTGATTAAATCCACTTGCATTTCGTCTTGGGGCACAGGCAGAGGTTCAACGCTAGCTTTCTGTTTACGTACAGCAGGAGATTGTCGGGAGGTTTCATCATCGGAATGATCATCTGTATGTTCAAGTGGTCGTTTCTTGTTTAGTACGTCCAACTCTCGGGCAGAAGAATCACAATTCAAGCGTGGTACCAGGGGTGGAAAATCACTACCATCAACAGCAATATTTCCAGAACTAGGTACAGGATCCGGACCCTCACCCTGTTTGGCTGTATTATCAGTTGCCAAAACTTCGCTCAAGGTCATCTTGCGGCGTTGGACTAAATTCGTTTTTAGTACAAAAACACGACGAGGACAGTCCTGCCTTAAATGACACGATTCATTGCATATATGGCACGTAGGGGTTTGACCAGTATAAATCACGTGGGCTTTATGCCCGTCAACAGTTATATGAGATGGGATATTCGACTTTACTTCCATCTCTACCGAACGAATACCATTGAAGCTCTGAATTTTAAATTGCTTCGACCACCGTTCGTTAACTATATCCTTAACCTCACCATATTGAGACAGGGCAACCTTGATTTTCTCATTATCTATCTCGATAGGTGAATTTAACACCCGCACAGATCTATAAAGAGCATCAGCTCTCCTGATAGCTACTTTACTTGTAGTGCCGTCTCTATGCAAAAATTCTACATGATACCCGAATTTTCCAATAATCTTGTCTACCGAAAAGGGGCTCAAAAATTTTACGAAAACACAGTAGTTGTCAGTATCGAGCTGAGTGGTATGCACCATATCAGAATTAATGCCAAGTACCTGATCAAGCCAATCATGAATTTCCAGAGCAGTCGGCTGAACACGTCGTGTTTCCTTGGCGAACGCAAAAACCAGCGTATTCTTCCTCACAGTTGTAGCCATGGTATGCAGAAATCAACGGGAGATTCCGGTAATTACCGAAAACTCCAAAAACGATAAATAAACGTCGGTAGAAAACACACAACAGAACACAGTAGGCAGAATAAACACAAGTTACACACGAAGAAAAATCACAAAAAACAAGGACACCGAAACGCAAATGTAAACACAGGCGAAGCACTGACTACGCGCAGCAAACGGCGGCACGTCCGTACGCGTCGGCAGCTAGAGCCAGAATGCTCGTAGCTTTTTTCAAGCAAGTTCTGTTCGTCCGTTCTCTGTAATCGTTTGGTATATGATTAAACTGACATACTCGCCTATGGCTTTCGTAAACGAAAATTTCATTGTGACCCCGACGTGATTTGAACACGCAACCTTTTGATCTGGAGTCAGACGCGCTACCGTTGCGCCACGGAGTCGACGCTGCTTAGGTCTTGTCATGAATAGGTTCCTCGAACACTTACTGTACCGTTCAAACCTAAGAAATAATGACAGTAGGATCCACGAGACACTCGTCCCAGATGTAACTCAGTAGTAGAGTGTCTGCTTCGCATGCAGAAAGTCTTGGGTTCAAATCCCAGCTCCTCCAATTTTAGTTTCTCCGTGCAGCAGTACATGAAAACTTTTGCCTATCACCATATTCTATAAAATTCAGTGTACAAGATTCTTTCCCCAAGCAAGTGGATTTCGTACAGTTCGACCTCATGGCGGGAGGACGATGACCTGCAAGACCCTGGGCTGCGATCCCCCCCCATTGAAATGTTGCTCCAAAGCCTTCGGTATGGCGTGCAGGGTGCATCTCAAACATGTATTTCCAACTCACCGCGACAATCGTCATTTGTTTTTTCGAGATACTGAAAAATGAAGTGGGCACCCGGGATTGAACCGGGGACCTCTCGATCTGCAGTCGAATGCTCTACGTCTTTTTTTTTTTTTTTTTTTTTTTTTTTTTTTTTTTTTTTTTTTTTTTTTTTTGGCGCCTCCCTTCTCCCCATACAGCCCATCCATACGCTCACCTTGTTTGCCTTCTTCGGCTAGCTTCTTCGCTTTAGTCTCTCTTTACTTTATGAAATTTAGTAAACCAAAATGTTTTTTCCTGCAAACATGGTAAACATGGTAAAATAAAAATGTTGGAATGGACGTACATGTCTTCTTGTACATTGTCCTTAATACCTGGGCCAATGTATGCGTGGTCCCTTTGTAACTGAAGAAATGCCTCTTAAAGAAAAAGAAAAAAAAAGTAAATTGTATATATATGTAAATACTTAAAGATGGGCTAGTTTCAAATCCAGTAGTGGCGAGCATGCTTCCGCCTGATGGGACACTTGGAAGTGAAGCTTTTTTAGGGTTCTGTTGAGGCCTTCTCGGCTACCGTAGCGGCCCCGGGGCCCGCGAAGTCCCCACCGTACTTCGCCCTCAACAGCTATCCCCTACTTCAGCACTCTTCCAAGTGCGGCGCTGAACTGTACTCAGTTAGCCCACTCCATGTCTCTCGAAGAGAATGTTCAACATATTGCCGAATTTCTTTTTGTGATCCTTGGTACGACACAGTCTGTAATATTGTCCCCGTATAAATTCTGTATATTCCAGAACATTGTCATGTCCTTGTTTAGTTACAACGTAGTAGATAAAATTTCCCAGGAGCCATAATACGACATTATGTTTTTGTGTAGGAAAGAGAATCTCATCCGGGAAAAATATAGCATCCAATGTAATTTCTCGACCATCAGTCCGCTTAATGAAACAAATCCGCTTCCGAAGGTCGTTCCATATGTCTCTGTATCCTTTACAAAGGAACCGATGGGATAAGGTGTCAAGTTCAGAACACTGTAGACATTTATCTGTTTCACAAAGTCCGATGGAATACAATTTCTCATTGGTACTAACGATATCATTTACTACCCTATACCATGCCACTTGGACGTCTGTAGGAAGGAATTTATTATGGAGATTGCTCCAAATGTGTTTCCAGTTGCGATGTGGAAACTTTGTCTCCTGCTTATGGTGAGTAGATTTTGATCTTAAACGATCGACCATGTAGCGGCAGTTCCGCTTATGTTTGTCGTGTAAAACAGATTCCATGTAGCTGATCTCCAAATAGTAAAATCTAATATGTTGCAATTTATAATTGATCGTGCTGATATTGATAGGTGGCTTCAGACTGGCAGGTCTATAAAATTTGAACAATTGTGATGTTACGCTGGTCGGGTGGTCCTCAATGAGGTGCAGGGACCGCTTTATAAACAAGGCAGTAGTTTTCGTCTGTATATCCGTTAGATCAAGTCCTCCTTCGTCCGGTTTTAAGGTAATCATTGCAGCAGCGACTCTAAAAATTTCTCCTTGCCAAATGTAGCGACAGACTGTCGACATAATAGCTTTTGCTATTCCTTTAGGGATGGGTAAAATTTGCCCCACATACATGGCCTTAGAGAGAACGGAAAGATTTACAAGTTTAGTTTTTTGCTTTATATTGAGCTCTCTCATATGATGTAACAGGAGAGCACCTCGAATCCTGTCCAACATTTTTTTCCAGTTGGATGCAGTTGTTCGAAGGGGACAACTATAAAAGGTGACACCCAGGGCTGTATGATGGTCGACACATTTCGCCCAAGCAATCGGAGCTTCCGTGAGACCGTTAAGAGGTAAAAACGCACTCTTCGCCTCATTTACTACTGCACCCGTTGCGTTGCAGTAAAGCCGCAAATTTTCTGTTAAACGCAGAAAGTCTTCATTGCTTCTTATTATCACACCAACGTCGTCAGCGTAAGCATTGGTAACTTTCTTCGTACCTGATACGGCGATGCCATCTAAAGCAGCAGTTAAACGTTTCAAAAGAGGTTCCAGTGCAACAACATACAGCATCATTGATAATAGACTCCCTTGTGGGACTCCGTTTCTGATCAAAATATCCTTAGTATAGTGTCCATTCAGGCAGATCTTGGTGTTGATACCTGTTAAAATGTTAGCTAAAATTTTCACATTCGGAGCAGTTAATCCCATACACTTCAAGGTTTGAAAAAGGTATCTGTGGTTGACCCTATCAAAAGCCTTGGCGAAGTCTATAAAAGCAAGACCGCCTGGTTCAGTTGTGTTGGAAAAGATGGCGACTATGTCTCTATATTCACTGACAGTCTTGAACATGCTGCGTCCAGGAAGACAGGTCTGATAACACTCTATGGCCTTGTCGAAGACCGGCCGTAATCTCTCTTTGAAAACCCGCGCTATTATTTTGTAATCAGAATTCAGTAAGATTATAGGTCTCATTTTACCGATATCCTTGATTTCTGTGGTCCTACCTTTCAGAAGAAGCACAGTGATACACTTTTTAAATTCCGGCGGGACGGCCTCTCCATGCAAGACTTCATTTACAATTGCAGTGAAAGTGTGACCAATTACATGCCAATAAGTTCTATAAAACTCTAAAGGCAATCCGTCAGGTCCAGGTGATTTCTTAGAAGGTGACGACTTCAATAAGTCGAAAACATCGTCTGCGGTTATTTCTGTTCTAAAAACGAGGTCATCCTCTTCCGTTAATGTGTTCGCAATGCTAGATGTGGATAAGAAGTCTGTCACTACCGGTTCGTCAATCGGCCGTTCACCATAAAGGGTATCATAAAATCTAAAAACCTCATTCATAATGTCTTTTTGATCTGTCAGGACGCTCGTGTCCTCAGCTCGGAGGTACTCAATAAAATTCCTTCTCCTTTGTTGTTCATGGCGGATTAGATGATATATTGAGGTAGTTTCCTCTTCGACAACAGTCGGTGTGTGTGATTTGATTTTTAAACCCTCTAACTGTGACCTCCTGAGAGGTAGGAGCTTTGCTTTGGTTCTGTTAATTTGTAGGAAAATGTCTTGAGTCATCGGCTGCTCGTAGAGGTCGCGTAAGCAAGCATAGTGGAATTCAATTGTATTTCGGACCCATCGCGCTCGATCTTTACTGTACTCTATCAGAGTAGCTCGTAATTTTTTCTTGGCAACAGAGGTCCACCACTCTATATTAGTTCTATATTTATAACGCTGCCTCAGACAGGCCTGCCAAGTCACCGCTATGAGATCCGCGAGAGAGTTCTCTACCAACATGGTGATGTTTAATTTCCACAGAGGCCTACCCCAGTACGTCTTCTGCTTCATTAAGTGCACACTGCATCGTACGCCTAGGTGGTCGGAGAAAGTAGTGGGTACGACTTCAATTGCAGCGACTTTCTCTTCTAAGTTCGAGGAAACATAGATCCTATCAATTCGGCTTTGCGACCGACTACTGACATAGGTAAAGCGGACCGCAGTGGGATATTTTATTTCCCACGCGTCTTTCCATTTCATGTGGTGGACTAGACAATCGAGTTCGCCGGATTTATTAAAATTTGGACGTTGGTCCTTTTCCTTTAAAACGCAGTTCCAATCGCCGCCGATGAGAACCTCCCTTGGGTTGTCTTTAAGTAAAGTTAAAATGTCACTTTTAAAAAACCTAGCCCTCTCAGATCTAGCATTATTTCCCGATGGAGCATAGACATTGATAAAAGTTGTATTAAAAATTGTACATCTAATGCCCCTCCCTGAATCTAACAAACATACATCTTTCAGTTCAATCCCTTCCCTGACAAGGATCGCCGTCCCACAATGACACTCAGGAGCTACATTTAAAACATGTTTATACCCAGCTACATACAGATCCAAAACTTGAACTTCTTGTAAGAATGCAATATCAGTGTCGGACTGATATAAAAAGTCTCTAAGAGCAGCCACTTTAAGTTCATTCTGTATTTTATTGATGTTTAATGTAGTCACGTGATACGCTTGTTGCATACTGATATATGATTTATTCGAGCTGAAGTTGTACTAAGGATTAATAAATACTCCCGCCCTGTCCGTATCCCTCCTGCTTACGGCACAATACATACGGTAAGCCCACTCCGTTAATAAAAGTTGTCTTCGTCTTTTAGGGAAGTTTTTTCCATATCTTCATCAGTACATTCTTCTCCTTCTTCTGCCCAGTCCAGCCTGGTCCCTAAAGTACTTCGATCGAGCGCGGGTGCGTCTACGACATCTGCAGTTGTAGTGTTGATCTCATTAGAGGATGGTTGGCATCCGTTTTCAGACTGCCGTGTTCTGCAGGGCCCTCGTTGGCACTTGCCGGAGGGGAACCTTCCAACACCTTGTCTTTCCCCTGTATGGACCGGAGCTTGTCTCGTAAAGCAGGAGCCAAACTCTCGGCAGCTTCATGAGCCAATCTCCGCTTCTTGGAGTTTCTTTTTCTCCTTGGGGATCGCACAGGAGACGAGTCTGGAGATTTTCCCGCTGAGGTTGTGGGGGAATCCTCTGACGACTTCTGTCTCTTCTCTTTATCTAAATTGCTGTTGTCACTGTCGTGTGTAGGCCCTATGGTGGGTGCAGCCACCAGCACATCGCTAACTTTAGGTGGTTCGCCAGTATCTGATTCCTGCACACAGTGGTGGCCGTTCGCATTTGCTGTTCCCACGTCTCCTCCATTCGACGTTTCCCCCGTTGGCCCCTCAGTTACCTCTGTATGTAGGTCTGGTGGACCTGCAGTATCCTTTTCTGACTGATCTGAACCCTTCGGACCCCCGTGATGGAAAGTCGAAGAATGCCGGGCAAAGTCAATTCCTGCGGTGTGCAGTACCTCCTGCTGCACACCTGACAGACGTTCAGTCGTAACAGAGATCTCGCGTGTTCCATCAAGTGATTGCCGCCTGTCCGCTCCCCGAACAGCTTCACCGAGACACGGTACTAAGTTATTCTCGGGTACCGCGTGTGCAGAGGGAGCTGCCCCAAGCCCTGCGGGGGCCGGTACTGCGGGGTCGCGAGTGTATGCAGCGGCCGCGTAGGTGAACTTGAGACTAACCGCCGGGCCTGAAACTGCAGTGTCCGCAGCCGGGAGCTGTGGAACACGCCGCTTAGTGCACTCATTCCTAATGTGCTCAGTCGAATTACATAGAGCGCAAGTTCGGGGTTGTCCGTCATATATAACGATAGCTCGATAGCCACACACAGTTATATATGAAGGTATGTGCCTCTGAAGCTCAGTCTTAATTTGACGAACGCCATTCAAGACTGGAAACATATAGGACTCTGACCATTTCTCTGCAATGTTCGAAATTATCCTACCATACGGCCTAAGAACTTTATTTATCTCTTCGGCCGGAATCTCGAAGGGCAACTCAAAGACTCTAGTAGTTCTGATGCCGAGTCCAGCATGAGAAACGATAACATCACTGACAGATCCATCAGAATGATTAAACTTGATGACACCACCACATTTATCTACTATAGAAGAACATAAGTCAGGACTTTGCAATTTAACAAAGGCAGCATTTGAATCAAAGGATAAATGAACGCCAACAACATCATCAACAGAAATCTGTACTTTTTCCATAAACCACTGCTTAATCTCAAACGCTTTCGGTCTCACAAAATTTCTGTCAAATGCAAATTTGATCGTATCTTTCCTCAAAACATTAACTGTATTCATTCTGTCTTCAAATAAATGCTACACAAGTCGCAAGAACGAAAGAAACGATACAAAACAGACCTTGTACCAGCGCCAAAGCCGTTGTTTACACCAATGCGCCAGCGCTGCCGCCACACGTCCGTCCCGCACCGTGGCTGCGACTCGAATTGCGACTGAGCTATACCCCCTTTCACGTTCTTTCCGTTCCCATAACTTAAGGAAAAATATTATACTCTGCCTGGCTAAAGACGTCTAATCGAGCAAAATATTGCGTAATCATTATCTCTCAGTTATATATTAGCGTTAAACGATATAAATATCAAAAATACTAGACACTTCGCGCCTGGAGAAAGTGCGAGTCGGCGCCTTCACCTTAATGTCAGAACGCGAAAATTGCACTAGTAGCTTTTTTCAAGCAAGTTCTGTTCGTCCGTTCTCCGTAATCGTTTGGTATCTGATTAAACTGACATACTCGCCTATGGCTTTCGTAAACGAAAATTTCATTGTGACCCCGACGTGATTTGAACACGCAACCTTCTGATCTGGAGTCAGACGCGCTACCGTTGCGCCACGGAGTCGACGGTGCTTAAGTCTTGTCATGAATAGGTTCCTCGAACACTTACTGTACCGTTCAAACCTAAGAAATAATGACAGTAGGATCCACGAGACACTCATCCCAGATGTACTTGCTCTGGCGGGGGTGTAACTCACTGGTAGAGTGTCTGCTTCGCATGCAGAAAGTCCTGGGTTCAAATCCCAGCTCCTCCAATTTTTGTTTCTCCGTGCAGCAGTACATGAAAACTTTTGCCTATCACCATATTCTACAAAATTCAGTGTACAAGATTCTTCCCCCAAGCAAGTGGATTTCGTACAGTTCGACCTCATGGCGGGAGGACGATGACCTGCAAGACCCTGGGCTGCGATCCCCCCCCCATTGAAATGTTGCTCCAAAGCCTTCGGTATGGCGTGCAGGGTGCATCTCAAACACGTATTTGCAACTCACCGCGACAATCGTCATATGTTTTTTCGACATACTGAAAAATGAAGGGGGCACCCGGGATTGAACCGGGGACCTCTCGATCTGCAGTCGAATGCTCTACGACTTTTTTTTTTTAATTTCTTTTTTGGGCCTCCCATCTCCCCTTCTAGCCCTTCCATTCGCTCTCCTTCATGCGCCTTCTTCGGCGAGCTTCATTGCTAAAATCAAATGAAATACTCCTTCGCACGTAAGGGAATCCATACCAAACGTGGTGAGAAAAGTAAATGTCCCCATCCAAATGAACTTATTCTGTAACGTTGGATGGTTGTTCAAAATGACTGAAAATGATCTGGTGAAAATTGTGGATAAAGAAAGAAAAATTAATTGGAAAACTGAGAAACGTAGGCTTCTTAAGGACACACACAATACAAGACACTGATCTCAGATTTACTCCTAGACTTACGAGCCCTACGACACGGCGAATGCCAATTATTCCGGTCCCTCGATGTCGTCCAGGGTGCCCTGGAAGTCTCGTGTAGGCTGGCGGGATGGGGGCGGCGCGAATTCCCGCGGTCGGCGGCCTTCCTGGGCTTTTTTTTTTGTTGTTTTTTTTTTTTTTATTTTTTGTTTTAGCATAGGCATAGAATGCAAGGCCTTTTCAGGGTTCTGCAAAGGCCTTCACGGCTACCGTAGCGGCCCTGGGGCCCACGAAGTCCCCACTGTACTTCGCCCTTAGCAGCAATCCCCTACTTTGGCATCGCAAAATCCGATATTTTATCCGCTATTCGTCATTGCGTACTTCATCCGATGCCTTGTTTGTCAAATAATATTTTTAGCATGTTACCATACAAAGTCTTGTTGTGTCGTTGTCCACATATTTTATAATATTCCAGTAATACATGTTGCTCATAGTCCAGTACGTCGGGCAAGCCGAGGTTATTAATGACGTAATTGACATAGTTCCCCAGTAGCCATAGGGTAACATTATTCTTCTGAATAGGGAAAGCAACGCTTTCGGGGTTGACGAGAATGTCGACAGTAGGGTGTCTGCCGTCGTTCCTATCGATAAACGCCACCTGTTGGCGAACTCTGTCCCAAATGACCTGGTAGCCGTTGCATATGAGACGATGCCGTAGGGTGTCTATCACATTACAACGTGGACACTGATTTGTGTCACTCAATCCTATAGACTGTAATCTTTCATTTGTGGCAACGGTATTATTGACAACCTTGTACCAGGCACCGCGCACATTGGTGGACAGTACTTTATTGTTTATATTCTTCCATATATTTTCCCAATTTCGGGTGGGGTATTTTAATTCCATTCTGTTTCGGTTGTCCTTTGTAATAAGGCAATCCATGATGAAACTACAGTTTCTTTTGGTCCTATCCGCGACAATGCAGTGCAGATAACTGAGTTCTAAATAGTAGAATCTGATGTGCTGCAATTTGTAAGATATTTTACTTATATTAATAGGTGGTTCCATACTCTCCGGTTTAAGGATTTGGAAAAGTTTCGATGATAAATTATTGTGGCGGCCTTCTAAAAGCTGAAGTGTACGCTTGATATAAAGAGCCGTAGTTTTGCGGCGGATATCGGTCAGTCCGAGGCCTCCTTCTCTCGGTTTTAAAGTTATAGTACTGGCCGCCACTTTAAATATCTCACCTCTCCAAACATACTTGCAGATGAAGCTCATGATGGTTTTGGATATCGCTTTAGGTATCGGCAGTATTTGACCTACATATACGGCTTTCGAAAGGACAGCGTAGTTGATTAATTGCACCCTTTGGATAATGTTCAAGTCTCTAAGTCGGTTCATTATTAAAGTACCTCGAATACTATGTAAGACCTTCTTCCAGTTGAATGTCGTTGTTTGCAGGGGGCATCGGTAGAACCTCACACCTAACGCAGTGTGATGGTCTACAGACCTGGCCCATTCGAGGGCAGTGTTCCTGAAGCCATGGAGATTTAGAAAGGAGCTTTTCATATCGTTGATTTGCGCTCCCGTTGCGAAGCAGTAAAGGCGAACAATCTCTCTCAGTCTTACAACGTCGTCATTGCTTCTGACGATGACTCCGACGTCGTCGGCGTAAGCGTTGGTAGCGTTACTGACCCCTGAAATTGAGATGCCTTCTAATTCCTTGTTTAATCGTTTCAGCAAAGGTTCTAGTGCAACCACAAATAGCATCATTGATAAAGGACTTCCCTGCGGGACACCATTTGCTATTGCGACATCTTGAGTATAGTGTCCATTTATTAAAATTTTGGTTTTCATGCCTTGCAATAGATTTTTTAAGACAATTAAAAATTTTTCGTTAAAACCTATATGCATCAGAGTGGCAAATAAATATTCGTGGTTTACCTTATCAAAGGCTTTAGAAAAGTCGATAAAAACGAGGCCAGCCTTCGTCAATGTCTTTGAGAAGATACTGATTATGTCCCTGTATTCGCAGACTGTTTTAAAAATATTCCGACCCGGGAGACACGTTTGATGGGGACCAATTACGGTATCTAACACCGGTCGGAATCTGTTTTTTACTACCCTGGCAATAATCTTATAATCAGAGTTCATTAAGGATATCGGTCTCATTTTATTGAGCTGTTTGACATCCGAATTGTTTCCCTTCGGAAGTAATACAGTGACACACTCTTTCATTTCGTCAGGTATGTGCCCTCCACGCAAGATTTCGTTGACTACTTGTGTGAATTTATTCCTTATAATATGCCAATATTGGGAATAAAATTCTACGGGTAAACCGTCGGGCCCAGGTGATTTTTTAACAGGTGAGCTTTTAATTACTTCGAAAATGTCTTCAGATAGGATTTCAACAGTGAGGCTCCTGTTGTGTCCTGCAGTTACTAGTTGTTCCATATCACAGTTTCGGAGCAATTCCCGTCCATGATCTGGGTTATACTGGTGAGCACTGTACAATTGATTATAATACCTATGAGCCTCGTTTAAAATATCTTTCTGTTGAGTTAAAAGACTTTGATCTTCAGAGAGCAATGACTGAATAAAATTTCTTCGACGATTTTTTTCGTGTTGGAGTAGATGATAGAGTGAAGCGTGTTCTTCTTCCACTGTGGTTTGAACTCGTGATTTTATTGTCATTCCTTCCAGCTGTTTGCGTTTAAGACTAAGAAGTTCGGCCTTGACCTGTTTGATACCCGTTCTGACAGCCGCGGACATTGGCATATCATAAAGGTCACGCAGACAAGTATAATAGAATTCTATAGTGCGCCGAGACCAAAGTGCCCTTTCCCTACTGTAAGAAATTAGAGTAGATCTAAGTTTCTTTTTGGCGCATAAAGTCCACCAATCGATCGTTGACCGGTATTTGTGGCTTTGTCGGAGTGAAAGTTGCCAAGAAGCTTCTAACTGCTCAGTTAGGGCGTTATCTCGAAGCATGGCGATATTTAATTTCCAAAAAGGACGGCCCCAGTATGTCTTCTGTTTAGGAAGTCCAATGCTGCACCTTAGTGCTAGATGGTCGGAAAATAAAGTTGGTATTCGTTCGACGCCACTGATTTTGCTGGCTAAATTTAAACTTACGTATATGCGGTCGATCCGACTTTGCGCTTTAGTGCTAAAATATGTGTACTGGACAGACACGGGGTATTTGACCTCCCAAGCGTCCTGCCATTTCATTGTTTTCACAAGACCATCTAGTTCTGGGGAGAAATTGAAATTTGGCGTTTGGTCTTTCCTGTGTAGGACACAATTCCAGTCACCTCCGACTATTACATCAACGGGGTTTTCCTTTAGTAAAAACACTAGATCATTTTTTAAAAAATTGGCTCGTTCTGTTCGACCACTGCTTCCCGAAGGTACATAAACATTTATAATCGTAACACCGAAAATCTTAAAACTGATTCCGCGCCCCGATTCCAACATGGTTACATCTGTTATTGCAATACCTTCCTCGACCAGACAGCGGTGCCGCAAGCGCCTTCTGAGGCGACATTGAGAATTGCAGTAAATCCCGGAACATACAAATTTGAAATACACACTTCTTGAAAAAGCGCAATATCGGTATCGGACTGATATATGAAGTCCCGGAGGGCAGCAATTTTAGTTGCACTCTGGATCTTGTTAATATTAACAGTCATAATGTGATACGTTTGATCCATAAGCAAGATGTGTTATTGGTTACTGGACTTTCCGGCGATTAGGCATATGTAGTCCGAATTCACATGTCATTCGTGGGCTCAAAGTGTAGTCGTGAGCTTGAGAGGTTGCGGTTAACATGCCATACCATTGTTCGCAGATACATGTGGCAGTGTTGCCTCCGTATCGTCTGCCAATTCAAAACGACTATTTTGGGGAGATTGTCTACGCTGGGAAGTAGGTACGTCCTGATGGTCTGAAAATTCGAGGCCTGGTGCTCCTTCGTCCCGGACACCATTCTCAGGTGATGTCCGTAGATGCGACGTTATGCTTCCGACCTCAGGTTCCTTCCGGCCATGGTCTTCGATCGTTGTCTGTTCCTGAATGCTCCTCAACCTATCCCGCAGAGCCGGGGCTAAGCTTTCAGCAGCCTGGTGTGCTAACCGCTTTTTGCGACGTTTCCTAGCTTTCCTAGGCGATCTTGACCGCTCTGGAGACGAATCGGGGGACTTTTCGGACGAATGCGGAGACGAAGTCGGCGATGCAAGCCGGTCTTGTGTCCTAGTCGAAGATCCAACGCTGCTCTTTTCACCAGGCGTGGAAGAAAGGACTACCGTAGTTAGACTCGCCTCTGTCGCAGGGGGCCTGTCAGCCGCGCTGTGGGAAGCAGAACCGTAGTCATTGACTCCTTGTGTCAGTTGGATGATCGAGTGATCTATGATCATGTCTTGCCCAACAATATTCTGAACTGGATCGTCCGTTGCCGCTACTTTCGTGTTGGTCTCGTCCTGTCGTGCGCAATCAGGCGGTTGCAGGGAGGTATCCACAGTAACCGCAGAAGGTTCTGCTCGCGAGCTACGAGAAGGCTCGGCGCAGTCGTAAGGTACAGGTACCTGACTTTCACTGGTGGTACACTGGGGCGCTGTATGGTTAATCATAGCTACGGATCTACCACTGTCTATATGGCTGTTAACAATCTCGGGATGCTCGCATTGGTCCCCCAGTTCGAAAGATGTCTGCCGAGCTGATCGCAAAGGTGACGTGGCAGCAGCATACGTCATCTGCAGGTGAACTACAGGCCCTGCACCTGCGGACTCTACACTTGATAATTGAGGAACCCTCCGTCTACTGCACTCAGCACGTACGTGCTCTGTCGAGTTACAAATGGCACAGGTACGAGGCTGTCCATCGTAAATGATCAACGCACGGTATCCTCCAATAATTACAAAGGAAGGAATGTGCTTGAGAAGTTCCATCTTAACCTGGCGAACACCATTCAAAACGGGAAACATGTGTGGATCTGACCACAATTCCGCAACATTGGAAATTACTCTGCCATACGCCCCGAGAACACGACTGATTTCGGCTACAGGCATTTCAAAAGGAAGCTCAAATACTCTTACTGTTCGTATTCCCATCCCAGCATAGGATACTACGACATCGCTAACTGAGCCGTCTAAATGATTGAACTTAATAATACCTCCACATTGTTCAACAAGTGCGACACATTTAGCAGGATCTGCCAATTTCACATATGCCGAGTTAGTCACAAACGATAAATGAACTCCAACTAAATCATCTTTAGTAATTCCAACTTTTTCTGTGAGCCACAGTTTGATTTCAAAAGCTTTCGGTCGTACGAAATTTCTATCGAAAGCGAATTTAATCGTGTCTTTTCTCATTTTCATCAAACCAATACACAATTAAGTGAAGTAATGCGCTTGCGAGCCGGCCTACCTGGCTCGCAGGAAAACAGCCTTGTTGACACGAAACGTCCGCAGCGGCCGCCACACGTCCGTCTCGCGCCGAAGACGAGGCGCGAATACGACTGAGCTATACCCCCTTTCACGATCTTTCCGTTCCCATAACTTAAGGAAAAATATTATACTCTGCCTGGCTAAAGACGTCTAATCGAGCAAAATATTGCGTAATCATTATCTCTCAGTTATATATTAGCGTTAAACGATATAAATATCAAAAATACTAGACACTTCGCGCCTGGAGAAAGTGCGAGTCGGCGCCTTCACCTTAATGTCAGAACGCGAAAATTGCACTAGTAGCTTTTTTTCAAGCAATTTCTGTTCGTCCGTTCTCCGTAATCGTTTGGTATCTGATTAAACTGACATACTCGCCTATGGCTTTCGTAAACGAAAATTTCATTGTGACCCCGACGTGATTTGAACACGCAACCTTCTGATCTGGAGTCAGACGCGCTACCGTTGCGCCACGGAGTCGACGCTGCTTAGGTACTGTCATGAATAGGTTCCTCGAACACTTACTGTACCGTTCAAACCTAAGAAATAATGACAGTAGGATCCACGAGACACTCGTCCCGGATGTACTTGCTCTGGCGGGGGTGTAACTCAGTGGTAGAGTGTCTGCTTCGCATTCAGAAAGTCCTGGGTTCAAATCCCAGCTCCTCCAATTTTTGTTTCTCCGTGCAGCAGTACATGAAAACTTTTGCTTATCACCATATTCTACAAAATTCAGTGTACAAGAATCTTCCCCCAAGCAAGTGGATTTCGTACAGTTCGACCTCATGGCGGGAGGACGATGACCTGCAAGACCCTGGGCTGCGATCCCCCCCCCCCCCCCCCCCCCCATTGAAATGTTGCTCCAAAGCCTTCGGTATGGCGTGCAGGGTGCATCTCAAACATGTATTTGCAACTCACCGCGACAATCGTCATTTGTTTTTTCGAGATACTGAAAAATGAAGGGGGCACCCGGGATTGAACAGGGGACCTCTCGATCTGCAGTCGAATGCTCTACAACTTTTTTTTTTTATTTTTGTCCTCCTATGTGAAAGCCAAGTATCCTAGTCACTTTTTCTTTTCTTTTTTTTTGTTTTTTTTTCACGTTGTCGGGCCAAGCGAAGTACTCGTAACTTGTCATGGACGCTTACCCTACACCAGTCTTCTCAAAAACAATATCTAGCATGTTCCCAAAGAGGCTTTTGTAATGGCGTAATGCTGTCGTTCTCCAGTAGGCCGTTTCCATGTACAATTTGTAGTCTAGTATGTTGTCAGGTCCCTTTACGTTTATTACATAGTTTGCGAAATGGCCTAAGAGCCACATCACACTGTTGTGTTTGGTTGCAGGGTAGTATTTTTCCTGTGGGCGTAAAAGCATCTCTGTTGTGTGATTTCGTCCACCACGACGGGTGAGGATTCGAACTTTGGTCTTAGTCCAATCCCAGTTTCGCAGATGCCCGGCACACGTAAAGCGATGGAGGAGAGTGTCGACTAGTCCACATTGACAACAGTAATACGTGTCACTAAGCCCAATCCTTTGGAGTTTTTCGTTGGTGGCCACTATGTCATTGACGACTCTGTACCACGTGGACGTCACCTCAGAGGAGTGGATAGGGAGGTTAATATTGGTCCATACATTGTGCCATAAAATGGCCGGATATTGTACTTCGATTTTACTTGGGATGTCAGATGTGTCCCAGTGTTCTAATAGTTTCTTGGAAGTTATGTTGGTCGCGCGGAGAATGTCATCACCTAAGTAGCTGATGTCTACGTAAAATTCTCGTATATGCTTTAACTTATAGTTTAGTTTTCCCACGTTGATCGGTGGTTTCATGCATTCTGGCCGGACTACCTGGAATAGTTGAGAAGTGACGTTACTGTGGGCAAGATTAATCATAAATAAGGTTCTTTTTAGGTACAACGCTCTCGCTTTCCTCGCAATGTTAGTGAGTTCTAAACCCCCTGCTGCCCTCGATTGGGTCAGGGTGACGAGTCGCACTTTAAAAAGATTCCCTTTCCAGACTTGGCTATTAGCCGGTCTCATGATAAGTTTGGCTTGCATTCTAGGTACTGGAAAGATCTGTGCAATGTAATACGCTTTAGAGAAAACATAGGTGTTTATGATTCGAATTGTCTGCAGGAGATTCGTAGAGCGCCAGCTAAGTTCACGCAGCGCTCCTCGTATCTTGTTGGTTGTCTCTCTCCAGTTGGTTGCTGTCATCTTCATGGGGCACTTGTTGAAGCTTATGCCTAACGTCTTGTGATGGTCCACCAGAGTGGCCCAAGAGATGTGTACGTTCTTTAAGCCTCGAAGATTCAACAACTTACTCTTTTGTGCGTTAATCTTCGCACCTGATGCTCTATTGTACTTACCAATCTCTGCTTTGAGGATGGCTATTTCACCGCCGTGTCGTATGACAACTCCTACGTCATCGGCGTAAGCTCTGACGGATATGGTGGCCCCAGAAACAGTCACTCCAGTCAATCGTCCATTGATCTGTCGTAGAAAAGGTTCCAACGAGAGAACATATAACAACATTGACAGCGGGTTGCCCTGCGGAACGCCCCTCCGAACATGAATAACTTTCGTCGACTGTCCATTTACAATGATTTTCGCCGTAATTCCAGTCATCAGTTGATGAATAATACGCACCGCACGATCCGAAAACCCCAGCTGCTGCAAAACAAGTTCCACGTATCGATGACTGACATGGTCAAAGGCCTTGCAGAAGTCTAGGAATAATATCGCGCATTTAATATTTGTAACTGCAGCAACAGAAATCAAATCACGAAATTCAGAGATGGTAGTCATTATTGTCCGTCCAGGAAAACAGGCTTGATGGGTGTGGATAACTTTCCGGAGTAGGGGAGTCATCCGTTCTTTAACCGCCCTTGCTAATGTTTTATAGTCATAATTCATGAGCATGAGAGGACGAAAGTTAACGATTTTCTTGTGGCCCGTGCTTTTCGGTATCAAGACAAGTTTACCCTCTTTGAGTTCTGATGGAATTGCACCTCCTCTCACGAGTTCATTAATGACCTCAGTAAACACTGTTCCAATGATATGCCAATACCGTTGATAAAACTCTTTAGGAATACCGTCTGGACCCGCCGATTTAGTTGGAAGAGATGTCTTTACCAGGTCGAACACCTCGTCGACTGTAAAGTCAACAAACAAGGAATTATTGTCATCTATGGTGATTAAATTACGTAATGAGTTGATGACTTCAAAGCCATCACAGTTATCAGACTGGTCCTCGTTGTAGAGCAATTCGTAATGCCGATGGAGTGCACGGACAATGTCACCTTGGTCTGTGAGTACCCTACCGTCTTCTAGTTTGAGATCCTCAAGAAAAGTACGTCGCCGATTAGACTGATGTTTCATCAAATGGTACATTGCGGTTGTTTCATCCTCCAAGAGAGATTTTGCTTTTGATTTGATTTTCAATCCGTCTAACCGTTTCCGTGTGATGCTTAAAAGTTTGGCTTTTACTCGTTTGATCCGTGCTAGGTGAGTGTCTGACCCATGTGACTGTTCATGGAGTTCTCGTAAAACCGTGAAGTAGAAGTCATAGTCCTTTTTTCTGCCATACTTTTGTGAAAACTGTAATTTTTTAATGTTTGTCTCAACTTCACCTTAGCAAGTTTGACCCACCACTCGGTTTTGGTCCCGTAATTCTGAATTGATCTTAAACATTTCGTCCACGTGTCGAGAACGCAATCTTCAAGATCGTCATCTTTTAAATGCGCGATATTGAGGGTCCATTGGTTGCGGTATGCGCGAGTGGACTGCTTGACCAATGTTATGGAAACGGAGAGAGCGCAATGGTCGGAAAAATACGTGGGGATGACGTCCGCATTTAGTACGTGAGTGCTAATATTCTCAGAGACATATATTCGATCAATGCGACTACATGAGGCCGAAGTAAGAAACGTATATTTGACTAACGTAGGGAAGAGGACTTCCCAGGCATCCTTGTATCGCATAGTTTTAAGTAATTCATGAAGCTCCTGAGAATAATTAAAATGTGGAGTCTGGTCTTTCCGATGGACAACACAATTGAAATCACCTCCAACAATGACCTTGATAGGATTCTTCCGATGCAAATACACAACATCTTCCATGAAGAATTTGGCCCTCTCTGACTTTTTAGTGGTACCCGATGGAACATAAACATTTAAAATCGTGACATCATAAACTTGACAACTTAAGCCTCTTCCGGATTCAAGTTTATCCAGTATCACTACTGGTATCCCGACACGACTCATTATAGCAGTTCCTGTACTATCGTCTGATGAGACGTTGAAAAAAGCGTTAAAGCCAGGTATATGAAAATCAGTAAACATGACTTCTTGCAACAAAATTCTGTCCGCCTCCGATTCGTAAATTAATTGTTTCAAAGATAATTTTTTTAAGTCCGAAGTAGTTCTGTTGATATTGAGAGTTACAATGTTATAAGTTTGACTCATTATGTCAAACTAGCGACACGCACTTGTATTCGTGTATGTGGGGCACCGTACACTATATATCTGAGAGTATAAGAACGCCCAATGAAGTGCACATAATCATGTAGGCTCAATTCAGGTAGTAATTCTGCTAAGTTTGTGCATCGGTGGCAACTATAGAAGTCGTGGGCGGACCTGCAGGACAATCGGCGTCGGCGTTCTCGAAGTGCCCCTGGGGGGGTGCTACTTTGCCTTCAGGTGATTTTCTTTCTAATTTAGCCGCTTCGCGCCTTATCTGACTTCTACTGTGAGTTACGTTCGGCGGAGGATTCAACCGGCGTCGTTGAGGATCTTGAGTCATGGCATGAGTTTGAGAAACACCTTTATGCTGCGAAACTTGTTGCCTACTGTGACTATCACGTGGGGGATCTGGCAAATCCTGTGCCATAAGTTGCCGTTCTTCGGTATTGGAAACTGTCACGTCACTGGCAGTCGCCACATCAGGCCGCTCAGTAACGAGAAAAGAAGATTCACATTCCTGCCCCTCGGCCTCTGCTGTCGCTTTGGGAGAGCTTTCTGTCCCAACCTGGACAGTAGCAGTTGCAGACATCGCAACAGCTACCGCAGATACCTTAACATTCCCGCCCTGAGACGTGGATTCGACCTCCATAACGTTCACTTCTGACCCGCCGTCACCAGAACAGGATTTTTGCTTTTGAACAGGGTTCGCTTGGTGAGATTCTTCCTCATCTGAGGAGTCACTAACTGAGTCATGAGGTCTCTTTTGACTGGAATTGTTCCGTTCACTAGCAGCCGTGTCAGAGTGCGCGTCGACAGAAGACACCATAAGTTGATTGCCATCGAGCGTAATAGGTTCGGTACTAATTGCGGAAGGTGAAGTAGCAGCAGGCTGTTCAACTTTACCATTCATCAGAACGTCACTGAACGTCAGCCGCTGCCTCCTCTGCAGAGTGTTTTTCAGGACAAATACGCGACGCGGACAATCCTGACGCAGATGCCCACTCTCATTACAAATATGACAGGTGGGCGTCTGACCGGCATAGGTGGCTAGTACCTTGTACCCACAAACCATAATATGTGACGGAATGCTGACTTTAACATGCATCTCTACAGATCTCACTCCACTGTAGCATTGCAACCGGTGTTCACGAGACCACAACTCATTCCTAATAGACCTAACCTCGCCATATGCAGATAAGACCTCTCGCAGATAGCAATTCTCTACTTCGGGTGGCAAGTTAAACACTCTCACATTTTTGTACTCGAGATCAGCAGTAGAAATTGTAACAGTACTCACTGTTCCATCACGGTGAAGAAAGTCAATCGTGCCACCATGGTTTGCCAGTAAACGCTCCATCACAAGAGTGTCCAGCAGTTTGACGAAAAAACAATACTGCTCCAGATCGTAATAAGCAGTATGCACTTGCTCCGATGTAATGCCAACAACATCCACAATCCAGTCGTGCACTTCAAGGGAGCTTGGTTGAACGGACCTTGTGGACTTGTCAAACTGAAACTTGATTGTATTCTTCCGTGGAAATAAACGTGACATGTCGCTAATCAACCCGGCAAGGGCTAATAGCACTTATACTTGACAAAACACAACTGACAAACGACACAACACGAAACTGAAACACGGAACGGGAACACAACACGCGATGAGAGACAAACAGCAAAACGTAAACACCGCTAGGGACTCGGAGCTCGCGACACTTCCTCACTCCAGCGCGTCTCAAGCGGAACTATATATATTTTTTTTTTTTTTCATTAGTCCCCTAGACCTTAGAACTAGTTAAACCTAACTAACCTAAGGACATCACAAACATCCATGCCCGAGGCAGGATTCGAACCTGCGACCGTAGCGGTCTTGCGGTTCCAGACTGCAGCGCCTTTAACCGCACGGCCACTTCGGCCGGCTAATTTCATTGTGACCCCGACGTGATTTGAACACGCAACCTTCTGATCTGGAGTCGGACGCGCTACCGTTGCGCCACGGAGTCGACGCTGCTTAGGTCTTGTCATGAATAGGTTCCTCGAACACTTACTGTACCGTTCAAACCTAAGAAATAATGACAGTAGGATCCACGAGACACTCGTCCCAGATGTACTTGCTCTGGCAGGGGTGTAACTCAGTGGTAGAGTGTCTGTTTCGCATGCAGAAAGTCCTGGGTTCAAATCCCAGCTCCTCCAATTTTTGTTTCTCCGTGCAGCAGTACATGAAAACTTTTGCCTATCACCATATTCTACAAAATTCAGTGTACAAGATTCTTCCCCCAAGCAAGTGGATTTCGTACAGTTCGACCTCATGGCGGGAGGACGATGACCTGCAAGACCCTGGGCTGCGATCCCCCCCCATTGAAATGTTGCTCCAAAGCCTTCGGTATGGCGTGCAGGGTGCATCTCAAACATGTATTTGCAACTCACCGCGACAATCGTCATTTGTTTTTTTCGAGATACTGAAAAATGAAGGGGGCACCCGCGATTGAACCGGGGACCTCTCGATCTGCAGTCGAATGCTCTACCCCCCTGCGGGTTCGGGGGTTAGAATAGGCCCGCGGTATTCCTGCCTGTCGTAAGAGGCGACTAAAAGGAGTCTCAAACGTTTCGGCCTTATGTGATGGTTCCCTCTCGGGTTTGACCTCCATCTATCTAAATTACTCCGAAGAGCGAGCCAATTGGGGAAGGGCACCTTACATGGTGCACTGTATCCTTCGTGCAATTAGACCTATAGCCGTCTTTCTCGTCGTTGCAATGGTGTCCCGCTCGTTTTCGATCTCTTGGGCGATTACCACGCTGCACTCTGCAGTGTTTCTTTTAACTGTGACGACGACCTTGGCCATTTTTGCACCTAAGATCCAGCACGGTAGCCAGTCCGTTGTGGTGGGGTCGCCATGTACCCTCTTGGTTGTAGCCCCCTGACAACACAGGGATCGCTCTACTGATGCCTGCGCCGTTCACTCCCCACGTATGCCAAGGAGTAGATGCCCATCTCCCTGGGGCATCAGGACTCCCGGCAATGGCCATCCTGCCAGGTGGCCTTTGCTGTGGCTGGGTGGCGCCCGTGGGGAGGGCCCTTGGTCGGAGTAGGTGGCATCAGGGCGGATGACCCGCAATGAAGCGTGGTACATCATCTGTCGCTGGCGGCCAGCCGTCAGCAGTCTCTAAGCGTTCGAGAGCCCATTTTAAAGGTACCGTTCATGACCCCAAATCGTTCCCCTCCCTCGCCACACCATGGGAGGAACGACAGGCATTGCGTGACACTGAGACGTATTCGCCCAGATATCTTGTCTGTACCAGAGCTGATGGGGAATCTTTTCTATCCGTGAAGCCTCAGTTCTTTGTAGAGCATTTAGAGGACAAGTTCGGTGAGGTGGAGGGCTTGTCCAAGATGCGGTCTGGATCGGTGTTGATAAAAACGGCATCCTCTGCCCAGTCACGGAGGTTGCTCAATTGTGACAAGTTGGGGGATGTTTCCGTTAGCATCACGCCGCATAAGAGTCTGAACATGGTCCAGGGTATTATATTCCTATTAAAAATAGTAATTATTTACAATTTTATTGATCACTGCTGTTCCCATAATGCATTCAAAAGTAATAGTATTATATTCCACCGGGATCTTCTTCTGCAGTCCGACGATGAATTACGCGCCAACCTCGAACGACGAGGTGTTCACTTCGTCCGGCGCGTCCATCGGGGTCCGAGGGATAATCAGGTCGCCACTGGTGACTTCATCTTGGGCTTTGAGGGTGATGTCTTACCCGAAAAGGTTAAGGTGATGGTTTACCGTTGTGATGTGAAACCATATATCCCTCCTCCGATGCGGTGTTTTAAATGCTGGAAGTTCGGGCACATGTCATCTTGCTGTACTTCCAGCATGACGTGTCGGGATTGCGGACGTCCTTCGCGTCCCGATACTCCATGTGCCCCGCCTCCTATCTGTGTTAACTGCGGAGAACACCATTCCCCCTGCTCGCCGGACTGTAGGATATTGCAGAAAGAACGGAAGATAATGGAATATAAGACCTTGGACCGGCTGACCTACCCCGAGGCTAGACGGAAATATGAGAGGCTCCATCCTGTGGCAATGCCGTCAACCTACGCCGCTGCTGCAACGACGGTTCTCCCGTCATCACGAATCGGCTCTAAGATCGGTCAGCATCCACCGGCCCCCTTGCTTGTGGGGGGCACTTCACACCCTGTTGCTCCTGCTCCATCTTCTTCAGGAGCAACACCCTCCCAACCTTCGGGGACATCAGCTCCCCCTTCCCAGCCGGAGAAGCGTAAGACTTCTTCAGCTGCTCTCGCCAGGAAGGGATCCCTTGGGGACCTCCCTTCGCAAGTTCCGACCAGTGGAAAAGCGGACGCCCGCAAGTGGTTGAAACAACCGGCAGTCCCTGGTCGTCGGGCCTCGCGGTCGTCGTCTGTCCCTGAGACTGACCCAGTGAAGCCCATGCAGCCTGAAGCGCCGAAGGCACAGCGTGACAAGCAGAAAAAGAAGAAAGTCCCCAAGACCAACGGTAATGCGGTGGCACCGATCCCGCCGCTTCCTACAAGCTCTGCCTCTGAGGACGAGGTGGAGATTCTGGCGTCCGCTGAGGACCTCGCTCTTGCCGGTCCCGCGGACGCAATGGATGGCATTTGCACGGATGCTCCATCGGAGGCAGCAGGTGACCCAGTGGCGTAATCTGCCTTCCCAGTCCCGTCACGCCTTTCCCAGCCATGGACAACACCATCCTCCAGTGGAACTGCAGCGGTTTCTTCCACCATCTAGCTAAGCTCCGCCATCTTATCAGCCTTCACCCTCTCTTCTGCATTGCTCTCCAGGAAACTTGGTTTCCAGCACTGCGAACCCCCGCCCTCCGTGGCTATCGGGGTTATTATAAGAACCGAGCAGCTTATGAAAGGGTGTCTGGTGGCGTCTGCATATATGTCCTTCACACTCTGCACAGCGAGTCTGTCCTTCTCCAGACGCCTTTAGAGGCTGTCGCTGTACGCGTGTGGACGCCACAGGCTGTTACCGTCTGCAGTCTTTACATTTCACCGGATGGTGATGTCTCGCAGCATGTCCTGGCTGCACTGGTCGCCCAATTGCCGCCACCTTTCTTGCTATTGGGCGCCTTCAACGCTCATAACCCTCTGTGGGGTGGGTCAGTGGCAACAGGTCGAGGCGCCATCGTTGAGCATTTATTGTCGCAGCTCGATCTCTCGCTGTTAAATGATGGTGCCTTCACACACTTCAGTGTGGCGCATGGCACCTACTCCGCCATTGACCTTTCAATCTGTAGCCATAGCCTCTTACCGTCTGTCCAATGGAGTGTGCATGACGACCTGTGTGGTAGTGACCATTTTCCGATCATTTGTCACTACCACAGCGCCACTCTTCTGGGCGCCCTAGCAGATGGGCTATGAATAAGGCTGACTGGGACTTGTTCTCCTCCACTGCCGCTTTTGAGCCTCTCTCTACCGATGACATTGATGCGGTGGTTCAATCGGTCACCACCGGCATCGTTACTGCCGCCGAATCTGCCATTCCCCATTCCTGTGGGTCCCCTCGGCGGAAGGCTGTGCCTTGGTGGTCGCCTGAGATCGCTGAAGCGATTAAAGATCGCCGGCGGGCGCTCCAGCGTCACAAGCGACATCCCTCCCTCGACCACCTTATCGCCTTCAAACGGCTGCGTGCGCGGGCCCGCCTCCTTATCCGCCAAGGCAAGAAGGAGTGCTGGGAGCGGTATGTGTCCACAATTGGCCTCCATGTCACTCCATCGCAGCTCTGGGCCAAGATTCGACGCGTCTACGGCTATCGGCCACCTGTCAGCGTCCCTGCGCTCTCACTGAATGGAGCAGTTTGTACTGACTCCGACGTCATTGCAAATCGCTTCGCAGAGCATTTTGCTATGAGTTCCGCTTCTGCGAATTACCCCCAGGCCTTCCGCTCCATTAAAGAGCGGATGGAACGTCGGAGCCTTTCGTTTCGCACCAACCACCCAGAATCTTACAATGCTCCATTTAGTGAGTGGGAATTTCGCAGTGCCCTCGCTGCTTGCCCTGATACCGCTCCTGGGCCAGATGGCATCCACTGTCAGATGCTGAAACACCTTTCAGTGGACTGCCAGCGGCGCCTTCTCGATCTTTACAACCGTCTTTGGGTCGAGGGGGAGTTTCCGTCGCAATGGCGGGAAGGCATTGTAATCCCCGTTTGGAAACCTGGAAATAACCCTCTGGAGGTGGACAGCTACCGTCCCATTAGCCTCACCAACGTTCTTTGCAAGTTGCTTGAACGGATGGTGAGCCGGCGCTTGCATTGGGTACTGGAGTCTCGGGGCCTTCTGGCTCCATCTCAGGCTGGGTTCCGTAAAGGCCGCTCCGCCACCGACAATCTGGTGAGCCTGGAGTCGGCCATCCGTACTGCCTTTTCCGGCCGTCAGCACCTGGTCGCTGTCTTTTTCGACATGCGGAAGGCGTACGATACGACGTGGCGTCATCACATTCTTTCTACGCTTCATGGATGGGGTCTTCGGGGTCCTCTGCCGATTTTTATCCGCAATTTTCTGTCGTGTCGTACCTTCCGCGTGCAAGTCGCGGCCTCGTATAGTTCCTCCCACGTCCAGGAGAACGGTGTGCCACAGGGTTCCGTTTTAAGTGTCTGTCTGTTTTTAATAGCTATTAACGGTCTTGCTGCGGCCGTGGGAAACTCTGTCTCCGCTTCCCTGTATGCTGACGACTTCTGCATTTATTACAGCTCTCCCGGCATTGCAGCTGTTGAACGTCAGCTACAGGGCGCTATCCGTAGGGCGCAGTCTTGGGCTGTAGCGCATGGGTTTCAGTTTTCGGCAGCCAAGACCTGCGTTATGCATTTCTGCCGGCGACGTACTGTCCACTCGGAGCCGCAGCTTTCTCTTAACGGCGAACTTCTTTCGGTGGTGGAATCACACAGGTTTTTGGGGGTGGTTTTCGATGCCCGGTTGACTTGGCTGCCTCATATCCGGCAGCTCAAACAGACGTGTTAGCGGCATCTCAATGCACTGCGATGTTTGAGCCACACCCGCTGGGGAGCCGACCGCTCTACCCTGTTACGGCTCTACCAGGCGTTAATCCGGTCCCGTCTGGATTATGGGTGCCTGGCATATGGCTCAGCATCCCCGTCTGCGTTGCGGGTGCTGGACCCAATTCTCCACAGCGGGATACGCCTTGCCACTGGTGCTTTCCGCACCAGCCCTGTGGACAGCTTACTCGTGGAGGCAGGTGTCCCTCCACTGCGGTTCCGACGCCAACGTTTGCTAGCCGCTTATGCTGCCCATGTTCTAAGCTCGCCCGGGCATCCTAACTATCGTCTCCTGTTCCCGCCGTCAGTCGTCCATCTGCCGGAACGTCGGCCCCGGTCGGGTTGTCCGATCGCCATACGCGTCAAGGAGCTTCTCTGGGGGCTTGGGTTTTTCCCTATTCCGCCTCCTTTCCAGACGCCTCTGCGTACACCCCCGTGGTGTGTTCCTCGCCCTTGCCTTCGGCTCGACTTGGCACAGGGCTCGAAGGACTCGGTCCCTCCAGAGGCCTTCCGCCGCCGCTTTTATTCCATCCTGGCCACGTATCAGGGCTCTGGCATTGTTTACACCGACGGCTCGATGGTTGCTGGTCGAGTCGGTTATGCGCTCACTCTAGGGGACCATTCCGAACAACGTTCCTTGCCGGCTGGCTGCAGCGTTTACACTGCTGAGCTGGTCGCCATCTTTCGAGCCTTAGAGTATATCCGCTCCTGCTCAGGTGAGTCCTTCGTTATCTGTAGCGATTCCCTGAGCAGTTTACGAGCACTCGACCAGTGTTTTCCTCGTTCCCGTCTGGTGATGGCTATCCATGAGTCCCTGCATACTCTTGTGCGTTGCGGCCGCTCTGCGGTCTTCGTGTGGACCCCAGGCCATGTTGGGATCCCCGGCAACGAGAATGTTGACCGGCTGGCGAAAGAGGCGACTAGTGCACCATCTCTGGACGTTGGCCTCCCGGAGACAGATTTGCGAGCGTTCCTACGCCGCAAAATTCTAGACCTTTGGGACACTGAATGACGCGCCCTGCCTTCACGCAACAAACTTCGGGCCATCAAGGGGGCTACCGGTGTGTGGCGCTCCTCCTTGCGGGTCTCTCGCAAGGAGTCTGTTGTCCTCTGCCGGCTGCGCATTGGGCCCACTCGGCTTACGCACGGCCACTTATTGCGCCGTGAGGACGCGCCTCTATGTCGCTGCGGCTCCGTTTTATCCGTGGTTCATGTTTTATTGGAGTGTCCGTTTTTAGCTGCGCTCAGGCAGTCGTTGGCACTGCCTGACTCGCTCCCTGCCCTTTTAACAGATGACCCGGCTATGGCTGACTTAGTTTTACGTTTTATTCGGGCAGGGGGTTTTTATTCTTTACTCTGAGTGTTTCTGTTTTTATCTTATTGTTTTGTGTTGATTCTGGCCTTTGGCCTCCGGTTTTAAACTGATCTTTTTTAATGTGTTTCCAGTGGTTGGCTTTTCCTTTTTTATTTCTCTGGTCGGCCAACCACCGTCACACTCTGTGTGCTTTTAGTTCGTTTTGTCTTGTCTTTGTCTCAGTTTCTCTTGTCCTGTATCGTCTGTGATCTCTTTTGTTCCTCGTTTTTATTCTCTGTGGGTGTTCTTTGTCTTTGGAAAAAGGGACCGATGACCATAGCAGTCTGGTCCCTTTAATCCCCCAAACCAACCAACCTAGTTTTACGTTTTATTCGGGCAGGGGGTTTTTATTCTTTAATCTGAGTGTTTCTGTTTTTCTCTTCTTGTTTTGTGTTGATTCTGGCCTTTGGCCTCCGGTTTTAAACTGATTTTTTAATGTGTTTCAAGTGGTTGGCTTTTCCTTTCTTATTTCCATGGTCGGCCAACCACCGTCACACTCTGTGTGCTTTTATTTCGTTTTGTCTGGTCTTTGTCTCAGTTTCTCTTGTTCAGTGTCGTCTGTGCTCTATTCTGTTACTCGTATTTTATTCTCTGTGGGTGTTTTTTTAGTACTTGGACAAAGGGACCGATGACCGTAGCAGTCTGGTCCCTTTAATCCCCCCAAACCAACCAACCAACCAATCGAATGCTGGCGTGCAGGGTGCATCTCAAACATGTATTTGCAACTCACCGCGACAATCGTCATTTGTTTTTTCGAGATACTGAAAAATGAAGGGGGCACCCGGGATTGAACCGGGGACCTCTCGATCTGCAGTCGAATGCTCTACGACTGAGCTATACCCCCTTTCACGATCTTTCCGTTCCCATAACTTAAGGAAAAATATTATACTCTGCCTGGCTAAAGACGTCTAATCGAGCAAAATATTGCGTAATCATTATCTCTCAGTTATATATTAGCGTCAAGCGATATAAATATCAAAAATACTAGACACTTCGCGCCTGGAGAAAGTGCCAGTCGGCGCCTTCACCTTAATGTCAGAACGCGAAAATTGCACTATTAGCTTTTTTTCAAGCAAGTTCTGTTCGTCCGTTCTCCGTAATCGTTTGGTATCTGATTAAACTGACATACTCGCCTATGGCTTTCGTAAACGAAAAATTTCACTGCGACCCCGACGTGATTTGAACACGCAACCTTCTGATCTGGAGTCAGACGCGCTACCGTTGCGCCACAGAGTCGACGCTGTTTAGGTCTTGTCATGAATAGGTTCCTCGAACACTTACTGATATAGTACTGATATAGTAGCCTTGTTCCAACACTGTCTATCCTCAGCCTATTTTCAGTATAATGGTGAATTTTATGAATAGATCGATGGGGTAGCCATGGGAAGTCCCCCAAGTCCCGCAATTGCGAATTTATTCATGGAATATTTTGAACATCAAGCATTGCAGTCGGCCAAAAAAAGCCCCTCGAAGTGGTATCGGTATGTGGATGATACCTTTGTAATATGGAATCATGAGGAAGAAGACTTGAATGATTTTCTGGTACACTTAAATAGCATCAACCCAAAGATTAAATTTACTATGGAGAAGGAGAAGAATGGACAACTTAACTTCTTGGATGTATCAGTTATCAAACGGGCGGATGGGACCTTAGGCCATAAGGTCTACAGGAAAGGTACACATACCGATCGCCACCTCCATAAGAACTCAAACCACCACCCTAGGCAAAAGAGGGGGGTCATAAAAACACTAGTGGATAGGGACAATAATATTTGTGAACCAGGCTACTTACAAGAAGAACTAAATCATTTACGAATGGCCTTTGCGTAAAATGGTTATACAAAAAACGAGATTAATCGAGCAATTCACCCAAATAGAAAAATGCCTAAAAATAGGAGACAGCAACAACCATCAGCTAGAAAAGTATTTATTCCGTTCATCCATAATATCACGGATCGCATTGGAAAAGTACTAGCCAAGTTTCAGGTAGAGACCATTTTTAGACCTACTAAGAAAATTAGTGAATGCCTAAGATCAACAAAAGATGCTCGTCACCCCCTAGCCACCCCAGGGGTATATAAAATTCCGTGTAGTTGCGGCAGGGTTTACATAGGAACTACCAAAAGAAGCATCAATACACGGTTGACGGAGCACAAAAGAAACTGTCGCTTGGGACATATCGACAAATCGGCAGTAGCGGAACATGTTTTTAAGGATGGAGATCACGACATAAAATTTGGTGAAACAAGCGTGCTAGCGAGGACGTCGCACTATTATACACGTATGTATAGAGAGGCAATTGAAATCCACAAACATCAATACAATTTTAATCGTAAAGAAGAAGGATTAAAATTGGATAAGATATGGCGGTCGACGTTGCATCAATCACGTGACAATCGATTGCCTGCAATCGAGAGAACAGACGATAGCCAGAGATAGCTGCACATCGACGCCATGTGACGTGTGGTGGCGCCCCCTACGATCTCTATATAAGCGGCGGCCCCAGCTCCTAGCAGCCAGTCGTCGACTCACCTCGGAAGATGTTCTCCGTAGTTGAGAACGAAACGTCAGGGAGAAGAAGTTCTACAGATCGACCACGGCAACTTAGCCCGGAAGAGTTTACTGATAAACTTACTGTACCGTTCAAACCTAAGAAATAATGACAGTAGGATCCACGAGACACTCGTCCCAGATGTACTTGCTCTGGCGGGGGTGTAACTCAGTGGTAGAGTGTCTGCTTCGCATGCAGAAAGTCCTGGGTTCAAATCCCAGCTCCTCCAATTTTTGTTTCTCCGTGCAGCAGTACATGAAAACTTTTGCCTATCACCATATTCTACAAAATTCAGTGTACAAGATTCTTCCCCCAAGCAAGTGGATTTCGTACAGTTCGACCTCATGGCGGGAGGACGATGACCTGCAAGACCCTGGGCTGCGATCCCCCCCCCCATTGAAATGTTGCTCCAAAGCCTTCGGTATGGCGTGCAGGGTGCATCTCAAACATGTATTTGCAACTCACCGCGACAATCGTCATTTGTTCTTTCGAGATACTGAAAAATGAAGTGGGCACCCTGGATTGAACCGGGGACCTCTCGATCTGCAGTCGAATGCTCTACGACTTTTTTTTTTCTTTTTTTTTTTTGGGCCTCCCATCTCCCCTTCTAGCCCTTCCATTCGCTCTCCATCATGCGCCTTCTTCGGCGAGCTTCAGTGCCCCACTTTTGATGTTGTTGTTGTTTTTAATGGGTTATGAAACTAAATTGCCTCTTGAAGACAATGTTAGAAAATTGTAAATAGTAATCCGAATTGATTACGGTGAAAATAACTCTCTCTATAATACTATTGACTGCATTAACAGAACGCAAAATATTCTTCCATTAGAATTTAAACAAAAGTGAGAGAGAAGCAAAAATAAAAAGTAAGATAGGAAATTAAACTTCTTCAGTGATGCACGTCTTTTGCATGAGAATAGTTTTTCCTTACTATTCTTGTGCTGTGGCATGACTCCTGTTACTTCGTGGGAAAACATGCTTTTTCTCCCCCTGCGGGTTCTGGGGTAAGAATAGGCCCGCGGTATTCCTGCCTGTCGTAAGAGGCGACTAAAAGGAGTCTCAAACGTTTCGGCCTTCTGTGATGGTCCCCTCTTGGGTTTGACCTCCTTTTTTCTTCCAAATTTCCGTCGTCAGTGCGTGCCATTTGGGGAAGGACACCTTACGTGGTGTTTTTGTATTGGTCCATCATGCTCCACCATCTTGCATGTTACCTATTGTCGTGTGGTGGGGACTACGCCCAACATCTTCTGGGTGGTCTCCTTCTCGCCTTGTGCGCACTCTTCTTCTTAGCGCCTACGACAACTGTGGACCCTTTAAACACCTAAAATCCAGCACGGTAGCCAGTCCGTTGTGGTGGGGTCGTCATGTACCCTCTTGGTGGTAGCCCCCTGACCACGCAGGGATCGCACTACAGATGCCTGAGCTGTTTCCTCCCCATGCATGCCAAGGAGTATGTGCCCATCTTGTCTGGGGCACGGGGACTCCGGGCAACGGGATATCGGCCAGGTACCCGTTGCTTTGGCTGGGTGGCGCCCTTGGGGAGAGCCCTCGTTCGGAGTAGGTGGCATCTGGGCGGATGTGGCGCAATGAAGCGCAATAAATCACATCAAGCTGGTGGTCGCACGGCCACCAGCGTCTCTAAGCGAGGTAGAGTCGACTTCGATGCTGCGCAGTATGACCCTCAGACGTTCCCCTCGTTGGCTGCGCCATGGGAGGGATGCCGATCTAGTGCCAAGCAGGAGCCTTACGTACCGCAATACCTTGTCTGCAGCAGGACTGATGGTGACTCCTTTCTTCCGACGAAGCCTATGTTTTTTGTGGAACACCTGGAGGATAAGTTTGGGGAAGTGGCGGGGTTGTCAAAAATGAGGAATGGGTCCATCCTCCTCAAGACGTCCTCCCCAGCCCAGTCACGAGCGTTGCTCTTGTGTGATAAGCTGGGTGACGTCCCTGTTACCGTCACTCCCCACAGTAGCTTAAATATGGTCCAGGGGATTATTTACCATCGTGACCTCTTGTTGCAATCCGATGACGAGCTGAGAGCCGACTTGGAACGACGTGGTGTGCATTTTGTCCGTCGTGTCCATCGAGGACCCAAGACAAACAGGGTGGACACCGGTGCCTTTATCTTGGCCTTTGAGGGTGATGTCTTGCCCGAGAAGGTCAAGGTGATGGTTTACCGTTGCGACGTCAAGCCATACGTGCCTCCCCCGATGCGGTGCTTCCAGTGCTGGAAGTTTCGGCATATGTCCTCCCGTTGCCCATCCAGCGCTACATGTCGAGATTGCGGACGCCCCTCTCATCCTGATTCTCCATGTGCACCTCCGCCTGTATGTGTTAACTGTGGGGAGCACCACTCTCCATGCTCGCCGGATTGCCCCGTTCTTCATAAGGAGCGGAAGATCATGGAATTTAAGACCCTGGACCGGCTTACTTATCGAGAGGCTAAACAGAAATATGAAAGGTTGTATCCTGCTTCCCTTCGAACATCTTATGCTGCAGCCACGTTATCGTCGCCCGCACGAGCGACGGTTGTCGCTTCATCTGTGCCGCCTTCAGTGGGCCCTCGGGGCCATGTATCTCTGTCTGCCCCCCTCGTGCCTGGGGGCAAGCCTTCCTCTCTTGCCCCCTTAGCAGTTGGGGGCAAACCCTCTTCTGTCGCTCCCCCCAAGCTTACTTCGGGAGTGACATCTGCTCCACAACCGGGAGGTTCGATTCCTCCCCCTCCTTCTCCGGCGGCGTTGCCTCCGCCGGTTTTTCTCACGCGGAAGGGGTCCCTTGGGGCTCTCCCTTCCTCCGTTTCTTCTCCTTCCCAGCCAGATGTCAGCCAGTGGCTGAAGGTTCCGCCACCTGCTGGTCGTAGGGCTTCTGCGTCGTCGTCAGCCTCCGACGCTCCTTCAGAGAAGCTCTCCCAGCCCTCTCACCCTAAGGGCAGACGCGAGAAGAAGGAACGGAATGTGTCCAAGAAGAAGGACGTTCCGGCGGTTTCAGCACCGCCTGCTGTACATAGTCCTGGCTCCGGGGATGAGGTGGAGATCCTCGCCTCTGCCGCGGATCTCGCCCTCACGGAACCCTTGGGGGCCTCTCCTATGGACTCAGCTGACTCTCCCCCAGTGGCGGCGGTTGGCTCTGAAGCGCTGTCTGCCTCTTAGTCGCATTCACGCCCTCCCAGTCCCTTCCTGCTTCCATTCTCCAATGGAACTGCGGCGGTTATTTCCGCCACCTGCCAGAGCTCCGGATGCTTCTGAGTGATTCCCCTGTTCTCTGCATTGCTCTGCAGGAAACTTGGTTTCCTGCACTGCGGACCCCCGCCCTTCGCGGTTATCGGGGATACTATAAGAACCGTGCTGCCTGTCAACGAGCGTCAGGTGGGGTTTGCCTCTTTGTTCACCACTCTGTCTGTAGCTCGCCAGTACACCTTCAGACGCCTTTAGAGGCAGTTGCTGCCAGGGTTGAGCTCTCGCCGGCTATTACTGTTTGCTCTGTTTACATTCCTCCGGATGGGGAGCTCCCCCGCCATGTCTTGGCTGCGCTGCTGGCTCAACTCCCGCCACCATTGCTGCTTCTGGGCGATTTCAATGCCCACAATCCTCTATGGGGTGGGACTGTCTCCGATGATCGCGGTCGGGCCGTGGAGCATGTGTTGGCTCAGCTCGACCTTAGCCTCTTGAACACCGGTGCTCCCACGCATTTAAGTGTGGCCCATGGCTCGTTCTCGGCCATCGATCTCTCTATTTGCAGCCCTGGCCTTGTCCCATCCCTCCACTGGAGGGTGCATCCTGACCTGTGTGGCAGTGACCATTTTCCCATCTCTTTGTCACTGCCACAGTGTCATCCTTCTGGGCGCTTGCCCCGCTGGGCTCTCCACAGGGCTGACTGGCCAGCTTTTACTTCCGCTGTAACCATTGCGTCTCCCCCACAGGGTGACATTGACGAGGTGGTCCGTGTTTTCACCACGTCCATCATTTCGGCGGCCGAGGCTGCCATCCCCCGTTCCTCTGGCCTCCCTCGGCGGAAGGCTGTCCCCTGGTGGTCGCCGGAGATTGCTGAGGCTATTCGCGACCGTAGGCGGGCTCTCCAGCGTCATAGGCGGCACCCGTCTCTGGAGACCCTCATCGCCTTTAAGAGGCTCCGTGCCTTCGCCCGTCGTCTTATTGCACGGCGTAAGCAGGAGTGCTGGGAGAGGTACGTCTCCTCCCTGGGCTCCCGTGTCTCGTCCTCGCACGTGTGGTCCCGGATCCGGCGGATTTATGGCTCCCAGACCCCTATGGGTGTCCCTGGGCTCTCCTTGGACGGCGCTGTCTGCACGGACGCTGCCGCCATTGCTGAACGGCTAGCCGCGCACTTTGCTCAGAGCTCTGCGACTGCATCCTATCCCCCTGCCTTTCGCTCTCTAAAGGAGCGAGCCGAGCGGACGCCGTTCTCTTTCCACACGCGTCGTTCTGAAACATACAATGCTCCTTTCAGCGAGAGGGAATTCCTCGCCGCCCTCGCCGATTGCCCTGATACAGCACCAGGCCCAGACTGCATCCACGCGCAGATGCTGAAGCATCTCTCCAGGGACTGCCAGAGACACATTCTCGCGATATTTAATCGCATTTGGAGCGAAGGCGTGTTCCCGTCGCAATGGCGCGGGAGGGCGTTATTGTCCCCATCTTGAAACCCGGTGCGGACCCACTGGCGGTGGACAGCTATCGTCCCATTACCCTCACCAACGTTTTGTGCAAATTGCTCGAACGTATGGTGGGGCGGCGTTTGTGTTGGGTCCTTGAGTCGCGCGGTCTCCTCGCTCCATCCCAGGGTGGCTTCCGTCGGGGCCGGTCTGCAGTGGACAATTTGGTGCGGCTGGAATCTGCTGTCCGTACGGCTTTTGCCCGACGTCAGCATCTTGTTGCTGTATTTTTCGATCTGCGGAAGGCGTATGACACCACATGGAGGCATCACATCCTCGCCACGTTGCATGGGTGGGGTCTTCGTGGTCGGCTCCCGGCTTTTCTTCAAAGCTTTTTTATTGCGCCGCTCTTTCCGGGTGCAAGTCGGTGCCACCTCTAGTTCCTCTTATATACAGGAAAATGGGGTCCCGCAGGGCTCGGTGTTGAGCGTCTCCTTATTTTTAGTGGCCATTAATGGTCTGGCAGCAGCAGTGGGGTCGTCGGTGTCTCCTTCTTTGTATGCCGACGACTTCTGCATCTCATTTAGCTCCACGACTACGGGGCCCCCAGGGGCTCAGCATTCGTTTGCTGGGTACGGGCTTGGCGACCCCGGGGTTCCTGAGCTGGGGACTGGTAAGCGCCGCCAGTCCCCTGTCACCGTAACCTCTAAGCATACTTCAACGACCACCGTGCGGCGCGGCGGTGGAATGTTGTGTGTCTCAGGGAATGGGAATCTTGGCTTGACCGCCCGGATCGCGAGGATGGAATAAACCTCTATAAAAAAACCCTCAATCTCAAGGTGTGCTGCGCGCTGATGAGATGCATGGCTGTTGAGGTGGAACAGTCGATAGCGGGCAACCTCTGGGGAACCTGCCGCACCTCAGTTGTATAAGGCTTACCTAGGCACGCGGGGCTCTGTCTAGGTGGACTTCTAGTTCCCTAGCTGCTCGTGGGACCGAGATGGATCCTTCGAAATTCTCTTTTCTTCCTCCCAGCGGAAAGGGTGGGCCGCTGGCAGGTTCTAACACTCAGTCTCTTAAGAGGGCCCGTGCAGTCAGTCCCCCTGACTCCGGCGCTTCTTTGAAAAGTCCAGTCTTAGGTAACAGAATGCATTCTGGTAATCCGAATGTGTTTCTCATTGTGAAACGGAAGGAGGGTAGTTTCGAGAAGGTTTCGCCCTTCTATATACAAAAGGGATTGGAGGGAATCTGTGGCTCCTTAAAATCTGTGAAGCGCTTACGTAATGGGACCTTGCTAGTGGAAACTTCCACTTCCCAGCAAGCAACTAACCTCCAATCTGCTAAATGCCTTGGAGAGTATGCCATAGACACCGAACTGCACAGCACCTTGAACTATAGCAAAGGTGTTGTGACATGCCGGGATCTAGCTGATATTCCCAAGGAAGAACTGCAACGTGAGTGGGCTCTGGAAGGTATCGTTGATGTCCAACACATCATGAAGAGGGTTGATGGCACTCTTGTCAAATCCGACTCCTTTATTCTGACCTTCAGTAGCACCACAATTCCTGAACATGTTAAAGCTGGCTTCCTTCGCCTTAGTGTGAGGCCTTATTTCCCGGCCCCAATGCGCTGTTTCAAATGCCAGCGTTTTGGGCATACCACCTTAGGCTGTAAAGGCGAAGCGACTTGTGGAAACTGTGGTCAGGCTGCTCATGAAGGAGTTGGTTGCTCGTCTCCGGCTAAATGTATTAATTGCTCTGGGAACCACCCTGTTTGGGAAGGGACTGCCGCATATTTTTAGAGGAACGCAAGGTCCAGGAAATAAAAACAACCAAGCGTATCCCCTATGGTGAGGCCAAGAAGATTTATAAGTCGATGCAACCTCCCACATTTGCTACATCTTTTGCATCCCTGGTACAGAAGCCTACTCCAAAAGTCGATGCCTCAACGCAGACTGAGGTGGTGAGTGTTGGCACTAACACCTGTAGCTGTCCGTGCACTTGCAACGCAGCCAGTGTTCCAGAGCCAGTAGCCCCTACTCGAACGGCAGACAAAAGTACAGTGGCGGACTTGGTCCAGCCCCTCGCGCCTCCAACAGCTGAGGTTGTCCCCAAGCCCAGTGCGCCAATTACCACTCCAACATCCGCTCCCCCAAAGTCCACCAAGCTACAGAAAGCTACTGTGCAGCAGCAACAGCGGGTCAAATCCCGTGGTAAACCATCTGACCATGCGGATGTTGTTTTATGTGAGGCTTCATCTGACTCTTCCCCAGAGTTGATGGAGTACGATGTATGTGTGGGGCAATCATCTCGTCCCACGCCTGCCCCTCCACCTGCTGCGGTCTCCCCACCCCGTCGGAGAGACAGGATGAAGGTGCTCCCCCAACATAGATGGCTCCCATACTCCAGTGGAACTTGCAAGGGTTCAGGACGCATGTGGAAGAACTTCGTCTACTTTCTCAGGGTCGACCATTGTGTCTCTGTCTCCAGGAGACGTATTTCCATCCATCATACTCCCCTGAGATACGAGGCTATACACTCCACAAAAAGGACGACCTGCGTGGAGAGAGAGCTAGAGGAGGCGTAGGTATTTTCGTCAGGACGGACTACCATTCCTCGCCTCTCTCACTTACGACGACTCTACAGGCCGTCGCTGTGTCCGTGCACGTGCGTCATCCATTGACTGTATGTTCACTTTACTTGCCCCCACATGATGCTCTTGATGAAGCGGCCCTCACCGACCTTCTTACACAGCTCCCCCAGCCATTCATTATTTGTGGTGATTTTAATGCCCACAATGTGCTTTGGGGCTCTGCAATTACCTGTCCCAGGGGTAGAGCAATTGAGAGGCTTCTCCTGTCATCCTGTGCCTACTTGCTCAATGGAGGACAGAGTACTCATTTCTGCACGGCGACTGGGTCGTTCTCTGCCATTGATCTCTCGCTTTGCTCTCCAGCTCTTGCCGCTAGTGCTCACTGGGAAGTGGTCGCTGACTTGCACGGCAGTGATCATTTCCCAATCTGGATTCACCTGCCAGATGGCGTGGGCCCCGAAAGGAGACCACCACGATGGGTACTCAGTGGAGCTGACTGGACACTTTATAGCCAGTTGGCCCAATTCGAACACTGTGCGAATGTTGAGGTGTGGGTGGATCATATTACCAAAACGGTCCACCATGCCGCTGCGGCATCCATTCCACAGTCCACAGGCCACCGGAAAAGGCCACCTGTGCCTTGGTGGAGTGACGAATGCCGCTCTGCAATCAGGACCAGGCGTGCGGCTCTGCGGCGGTTCCAGTGTCGGCCGACTGCTGAGAATCTTGCAGCCTTTCGGGTGGCGAGGGCGAGATGTCGCCGCATTATTCGTGAGAGCAAGAAGAGGTCGTGGCAAAAGTTCCTGAACACCATTAATCGTTCCACCAAAAGTTCCATTGTGTGGGAGACCATTAGGAGAATTTCTGGCAGAGGAGGGAGGTGCCCCATAGCTGCTGTAATGAATAACGGCACTCTCCACACAGATCCGCGAGACATTGCCCAGACTATGGCAGCATATTTTGCGACAGTTACTGCCACAACCAGTCAGGATCCAGGTTTCCAGCGCCATAGAGCGGTTGCTGAGAGGTGTAGTCTGAACTTCCAGCCCACCTCTCATGAAGTTTACAACTGCCCATTTTCTATGTGGGAGCTGGATTCTGCATTGTCTGGAGCTCGTGATACTTCCCCTGGTCACGACAGGATCCATTACAGTATGCTATGGCACCTCACAATGCGCAACAAAGAAATCCTCCTCGCACTTTTTAATGCCATTTGGGCGTCGGGTCATTTTCCTGACGCGTGGCGTGAGGCAGTTTTAATCCCTTTTTTAAAACCTGGGAAAGACCGCTCGAGCCCAAGTAGCTACCGTAGTATTGCCCTCACTAGTTGCATAGGGAAGACCTTGGAGCGGATGGTCAACCGCCGCCTTGTCTGGATGTTAGAATCCCGGCAGCTACTTAGTCGCTATCAGTGTGGGTTCAGGAGGTTTCGTTCCACCTTCGATAACCTTGCCCTCCTGGAGGCGGCTATCCAACAAGCTTTCCTACGCCGTCATCACCTTATAGGTGTATTTTTCGACATCGAGAAGGCCTACGATACCACTTGGCGGCGTCTCATCGTGGAGCAGCTTCACGAATGGGGTTTTCGAGGTTGTCTTCCTCTTTTTATTCAGTCTTTCCTCTCGCCACGATATTTTAGATACCGAATTGGTGACGTCCTGTCTGATCGCTTTGAGCAGGAGAATGGTGTCCCTCAGGGTAGCGTTTTAAGTGTGACTCTGTTTGCCATCGCTATTAATCGCATTACGTCCATGGTGAAAAGTCCTGTCCAGTGTTCTTTGTTTGTGGATGATTTCTCTTTGTTCTGCTCTTCTTCAAGCCTTGCAACGACAACTCGTCAGTTGCAACTTACGATTAGGCGTTTGGATGACTGGGCGCTGAAGAGTGGATTTAAGTTTTCCACCGAGAAGTCTGTATGTGTTCTTTTTAACCGTTCTCGTTCGATTTTCACCTTTCCTGAGTTGCGCTTGAGGGACACTATTCTTTGTTTTAAAGACACGGTGAGATTTCTGGGGCTCATTTTTGACTCGAGGCTCACGTGGTTACCTCATCTTAAAGACCTGAAACGGCGGTCGCTTCAGGCTTTAAGCATTTTAAAATGTCTTAGCCACAGTACATGGGGAGCTGACAGGACTTGTCTGCTCCAGTTTTACAGGGCGTTTGTGCGATCTCGGCTCGATTATGGGTGCACGGTGTATGGGTCTGCGAGGCCTTCGTACTTAAAGATTTTGGACGTTGTCCACCATGAAGGGCTGCGGTTGGCCACTGGGGCATTCCGAACTAGCCCCATACCAAGCCTCTGTGCAGAGGCTGGTGAACCGCCACTTCATATGCGGCGACGGCTACTTACGGCACGCCAGGCGTATAAAACTTTGTCCACACCATACACACCTGCATACCATACCGTTGCTCAGCCTCCTTTGGCACGGTTATTTCATAACCGGCAACGTGCGATGCAGCCCTATGGGATTCGCGCACAGGATTGCCTCGCTGCAATGTCTATGGCTGGTCTTCGTGTTTTACGTCGCGGTTGGAGCAGATCTCCACCTTGGCTCCTCCGGAGACCCAAACTTATTTTAGATTTGACTCGTTTTAAGAAGGATGGCACTCCAGATTTTACATTCCAGTCACTTTTTTTTAACATTTTAGATGTGCATCACGGTTTCACTGTGGTTTACACTGATGGCTCCAAACAGGAGAATTTCCTTGGCTGTTCTGTGGTGTTCCCTGACCATGTTACCCGGATTCGCCTCCCTGCTGAATATACCGTTTTCGCAGCAGAGCTCCACGCGATCCTGACGGCACTGGAGCAGATGCATCGTGTTCGGGGCGATCGATTTCTTCTCTGCTCCGATTCTCTTAGTGCCTTACAATCGCTGCAGGACCTATACCCGACTGAAGAGATGGTCCAGCTGATACATAGCCAACTGTACTTGCTCCAACAGCGGGGTAAAGAGGTATCCTTCTGCTGGGTGCCTGGTCATGTCGGCATATGGGGCAATGAACAGGCTGATCGGGCTGCCAAGGAGTCCTGCAGAGAGCATGATGTGGTCCAGTGTCCTATCCCCTTGCAGTCAGTCATCGCTGCACTCCACAGGAAGTGCATGGAGTTGTGGGAGGACGAATGGCTGGCGGTGTCGGCCAATAAACTGCGGTCGGTAAAGTCAACCACTCGGCCGTGGCGTTCCTCCTGCCGGTTGCTCAGGCGAGAAGAGGTGGCCCTCACACGTCTGCGGATTGGGCACTGTCCTGTGACGCATAGCTATTTATTACGGCGGGAGGATCCTCCGTTTTGTGACGCTTGTGGTGTGCACATCTCTGTCCGGCACATTTTAACAGACTGCATTTTATACCGTGCTGCAAGGGCAGAAGCACAAGTTGATGGGGATCTGCCTTGTGTTTTAGCTGACGATGAGACGTGTGTGTCTAGGGTTTTTAAGTTCTGTGATGTGTCTGGACTCTGGCCTAAACTTTTAGGCTGGAGGTTTTAGTGTGTTGCAGAGTGGCTGACTCCTCCCCTTTTTTCCTTGCGGTCAGCCAGCCACTTCCATCTGCTACATTGTTTTAGCTCCCTCTAACATTTTCTTCCTGTGTTGTCCATGTTTTACTGCTGACGCCCTGCTTCATCCCACGCTTCGGTGTGGGTGAGCACATTTTTTCAATGATTCTTCCCCGTGTTTTATGTTCCATTTTATGTCAATGTTCTGAGGGTTTTTTTTTCTTGACACCCGTCTCACTATGATACTGCACGGGCGCTGAAGACCTTGCTGTCGTGCGCCCCCAAAACCCCTCTACTCCTACTACTACTACGACTACGGGAGTCGCCGAACGCAGGCTGCAAGTCGCCGTTCGCAAGGCAGCATCATGGGCACTGACTCATGGCTTTCAGTTCTCTGCTGCCAAGACTCGAGTAATGCACTTCTGCAGGCGTCGGACGGTCCACCCTCATCCTGCACTTTACCTCGACGGCCACCTGCTTGAAGTGGTGGACACTTGCCGCTTCCTGGGACTCGTGTTTGATGCCCGGCTCACATGGGTTCCTCATGTTACTCAGCTGAAGCAAAAATGCTGGCGGCACCTCAACGCCCTCCGCTGCCTTAGCCACACGTCTTGGGGTGCAGATCGCTGCACGCTGCTGCGGTTGTACAGAGCCCTTGTGCAGTCCCGGCTTGATTATGGGAGCCTGGCCTATGGGTCTGCGTCCCCCTCAGTGTTAAAGTTGTTAGACCCCATACACCACTGTGGGGTTAGGCTTGCCACTGGCGCTTTTCGCACCAGCCCCGTGGATAGTCTACTGGTGGAGGCCGGGGTTCCCCCACTGCGGATTCGCCGCCATCGTCTGCTTGTCGACTATGCTGTCCACGTTCATTGCTCGCCAGATCATCCCAATCGTCGCCTGCTTTTCCCTGCTATGGTCCTCCATCTGCCCGAACGGCGCCCTCGGTCTGGGCTTTCCATAGCTGTCCGTGTCCAGTCCCTGCTGTCAGAACTGGGGTCATTCCCTCTTCTGCCTCCCTTCCGGGTCCGTACACCTACGCCTCCCTGGTGTTTGTCCCGGCCGTCCGTCCGTCTGGACTTGGCACAGGGACCCAAGGACTCGGTTCCGCCTGTGGCCCTCCGTCGCCGTTTTCTTGCTCTCCTCGCCTCATTTTCGGACTGTGAGACTGTCTACACTGATGGTTCCCTGGTTGATGGTCGCACTGCCTACTCTTTTGCTCATGCTGCTCATGTTGAGCAGCGCTCCTTGCCGGCTGGCTGCAGTATTTTTACTGCAGAGCTGGTGGCCATATTGCGCGCTCTTGACCATATGCGTTTCTGCTCAGGTAGGTCCGTCGTGATCTGCAGTGACTCCCTGAGCAGCCTTCAGGCCATCGACCGCTGCTATCCCTCCTCTCCTCTGGTGTCCTCCATTCAGGAGACTGTTTCCTCCATTGCCCGTTCTGGTCGTTCGGTGGTCCTGGTTTGGACGCCCGGTCATGTTGGCATCCCAGGGAACGAACGTGTAGACAGGCTGGCCAAAGGGGCGATCGACGCCCCGGCTTTGGAGATCGGCCTTACGGCTCGCGACCAGCAGATGGTGTTGCGCCGTAAGCTGATTGGGATGTGGGCTGCTGAGTGGCGTGGCATGACAGCCCCAAATAAACTGCGGGCTGTCAAGGAGACGACCGCCCTGTGGCGTTCCTCCCTGCGGGCTTCTCGCAGGGACTCGGTAGTCCTGTGTCGGCTGCGCATCGGCCATACCTACCTGACGCACGGCCATCTCTTGCGTCAGGAGGATCCCCCCCTGTGTCAGTGTGGGTCCCGGCTGACGGTCGACCACATTTTGCTGGAGTGTCCTCGACTGCGCACACTCCGGCAATCTTTTAATCTCCCGGGCACTTTGGCTTTGGTTTTATCTGACGATGCCTCCAGGGCTAATGACGTTTTAAATTTTATCCGTGGTAGTCCGTTTTATGGTTCGATTTAGGGAGGTCCTGCACCTTTCCCTTTCTGTGTCTTTTGTCCTTGTGTCTGTTGCTGTTCTGGTGTGCCGTGAGATGGTTGACTCTTTCCCATTTTTGTTCTCGTGGTCAGTCAACCAGTCTCCGGCCATCGTCCTTTCTTCTGTTTCTTTCTGTCTGGTGTGCCTCTGTCCTGTTCTTGTTTGTAGTGTTTGTTGCTGCATTTGTGTTCTTTTAGCGCCTGGGGGGACGTCTCCTCCCCCTTTGGTTTTTACCTGGTCCGTTGTTTTTCGGCTCGCCTGATTTTGGACTGGGGGACTGATGACCTTCGCTGTTTAGTCCCCCTTAAACATCCCAACAACCACCACCACCACCATGCTTTTTCGGGGTTCTGTTGAGGCCTTCACGGCTACCGTATCGGTCCCAGGGCACACGAAGTCCCCACCGTACTTCACCCTCAACAGCAATCCCCTACTTTCGCAGTCTGTCTTGTTCGGTCGATTTCATATTATTTAGGTATTAACCGATGCCTTGTTTCTGAAACAAAATTTGCATCATATTTCCGAACTTCTTTTTATAGTCTTTGTTCCGGTATATTTTGAAGTATTCGTATTTCATATATTCTCGATATTCTCGTAGATTATCATTGCCTTTGTTGTTAACAACATAATTGACAAAATTTCCGAATAGCCACAAGATGACATTGTTTTTTTGTGGTGGAAAGGAAATTTCTTCTGGGAAGAGTATATCGTTTAATGTGATTTCTCTTCCATCGGTCCGTTTGAGAAAAGCGACTTGCAATACAATGTCATTCCAAATATTCTTGTATCCATTACAGATGAAGCGATGCTTTAAGGAGTCCAAATTGTGACATTTTGGGCACACATTGGTTGCTTGTAGTCCTATTGAATACAGTTTTTCATTGGTACTAATAATGTCGTTGACAACTTTGTACCATGACGCTTGCACATCCGTAGTCAGTGTTTTGTTATTTATATTTGCCCATATTTTTTCCCAGTTTTTGTTTGGATACTTCAGCTCCATTTTATTTTGGTTTTCGTGTGATCGTAACTTCTCTACTATATATTTACTTGTCCTCTTATTTTTGTCTGTTAAAATGCATGTCAAGTAGGTTAATTCTACATAAAAATCCTTAATATGCTTCAGGTTGTAATTTATGTTGTGAACATCTACTGGCGGCTGCATGCTTCCGGGTTTGAGAAGGTCAAATAGAGCGGCAGTTATGCTGTTCGGCTGTGTTTCTATAAGTTTCAGCGTTCTTTTAATGAAGAGGGCAGTGTTTTTCCTCCGAAGGTCTGTCAGCCCTAGGCCTCCGTTTTCGGGTCTCGATGTAGTCGTTCCCACTGCTACTCTAAAAATATGGCCCTTCCATACGTATCGACAGATTGTGCTCATTATAGATTTCACTATGTCTGGAGGTGTGGGTAAGATCTGAGCGACATATGCAGCTTTCGAAAGAACTGCACAGTTGATTAGTTTAATTCTTTGCTTGATATTTAAGTCTCTCGTTTCATGCAGTATTAAGCTGCCTCTGATTTTTCCTAACACCTGTTTCCAATTAGCTGCCGTCGTTCTTAATGGGCAACTGTAAAAAGTTATGCCCAAAGCAGTGTGACGGTCCACCCTGCTTGCCCACGGTAGCTGCACATTGTCAAGACCATGTAAATTTAAAAAGGAACTTTTCGTTTCATTTATCCTCGCACCAGTTGCCGTGCAATAAAGCAATAACTTGTCTGTTAGCTGGGCACAGTCATCATCGCTCCTTACTAGAACCCCCACATCGTCAGCGTATGCATTTGTAACCGTCTTCAGCCCAGCTATTGTTATGCCTTCTAAGGTTGTGTTCAAAAGCCGTAAAAGGGGTTCCAGAGAAACCACATAAAACAACATGGACAAAGGACTTCCCTGAGGAACTCCACTAGATATCAATACTTCATTAGTATATTGTCCATTGATCGAGATTTTGGTTCGTATGCCTCTGACGATGTTCATTAAAACCGCTAAGTTGCCATCATTGAAACCTATGTGTTTCAAGATGCTGAACAGATATCCGTAGTTGACTCTGTCAAACGCTTTAGCAAAATCAATGAAGGCAATGCCTCCATCCGCTGACGATGATGAGAAAATAGAAATAATGTCTCGATATTCACATACAGACTTAAAAATGGTACGTCGAGGGAGACACGTCTGGTGGCATCCAATGACTTTTCCTAAAATAGGTACCATTCGTTCTTTAATTACACGCGCAACTACCTTGTAATCTGAGTTCATCAGACTGATCGGCCTCATTTTAGTAATATCTTTCGTGTCCGTACTCCTTCCCTTTGGAAGTAGTACAGTTACACTTTCCTTGAAAGCAGCAGGAATTGCCTCTCCCCTCAAGACGTCATTAACTACTTCCGTGAATTGGGAACCTATTAGGTGCCAAAAGGTCCTATAAAACTCCACAGGCAGGCCGTCTGGGCCTGGAGACTTACGTGAAGGTGAAGATTTGAGTATATCAAAAACCTCGTCATTCGTAATGTCTATCGTTAAACCTCTGTTCTCCTCCTCTGTAATGACTGCCTCTATTCCGGAGTTCTGTAAAAACTCTTGTACTGAGTTGTCGTCAGTAGCATTTCCAGAATATAATTGCTGAAAATATCTATGTGCTTCAGTTAAGATATCCCTTTGTTCTGTCAGGACTCTGTTATCTTCCGTTCTGAGGCTGGCAATAAAATTTCTTCTTCTGTTTTTTGTGTGTTGTATCAAGTGGTAGATGGAGGTATTTTCTGCCTCCACCGTCGTCCTAGTGTGTAATTTGACTTGTAATCCCTCCAAATGTACCCTCTTGATACTTATCATTTTGGCTTTAACGTTTTTAATATTGATAAAGACGTCTTGAGACATTGGTTGGTCGTAAAGGTCTCTTAAGCAAGAGTAGTAAAACTCCATTGTGTGTCTTGACCACATTGCCCTTTCCTTGGCGTAAGATATCAGCGCTGCCCTTACCTTTTTCTTAGCGGCCATAGTCCACCATTCAATAGTTGTTCTATATTTAGTACGCATCCTTAGCACAGACTGCCAAGTTTCTTGCACCTTGAAAGCTAGAGCGTTTTCAGAGAGGGTATTGATATTTAATTTCCATAGTGGGCGACCCCAATATGTCTTTTGCCTGGTTAATTTGATGCTGCACCTCACTCCGAGGTGGTCAGAGAAGGCAGCTGGTATCACCTCGATACTACTAACTTTAGTGCCTAAAGTGGGGGTGACATATATTCTGTCGATTCTGCTCTGTGTAGCACCAGTGATATATGTGAAGCGAACCAGCGTCGGATATTTTATTTCCCATGCGTCAAACCACTTCATGTTGGTGACCAAAGCCTGCAGTTCTTGCGAGAAGTTAAAAGTTGGTCGCTGATCCTTTTTATTTAAAACGCAATTAAAATCTCCACCAATGACAATTTCTGCAGGGTTTTCTTGGAGTAGAAATAAAATGTCACTTTTAAAAAAGGCTGCCCTCTCACGTCTCGCATTGTTGCCTGAAGGTGCGTATAGGTTTATAAAAGTGGTGTTAAAAATTTTGCAGCTAATTCCCCTCCCCGACTCTAAAAGGCACACGTTTGTCATCTCGATCCCTTCTTTAGCAAGGATGGCTGTTCCACACGCGTTTTCTGGTGCCACATTCAACACCTCTTTGTACCCTGAAACATACAATTATTTGACATTAACTTCCTGCAGGAAGGCGACATCTGTATCTGACTGATACAGAAAGTCCTTCAGTGCAGCTACCTTTGCTTGACTCTGAATTTTATTTATGTTTAAGGTGGTCACGTTATATGTATGTTCCACTGTGAGACGCTACGAGACAGTAGACAGAGGACACGGTATTGGAACCGCGCACAATAACTTCAGGTTAGATATATATAGTGTTATTTTATTTTACTTTTATTCCATTGACGGTTTTCCTTCTTTTTTGTTTCTTTCTTCTTAGAGTTCGGTGTGACAATTTTTAATAAAAAAATTCTTCCTCAAAATCCCCTTCCGCCCCCATTTCATCGGTCTGATCCTCCTTTTCGTCCGCCCAGTTAAATCGTGGCTCGGTGATGTCGTGTCCATGTCCTTGTCCAAGTCTGGTTTCATTGTCCATATCTGATGCCGTATTGTCATGCAAGGGTTCATATGTTCCGGGTGGCGTGTCAGCCCGTTCTGGTCCCTTGTTCCGATCCGAAGACTCGCCGACCACTTCCTTTTGTGTATCTTCGTCCTTCCTTTCGGTCTCCTGTATCTTCCTCAGCCGCTCTCTTAAAGGAGGGGCCAAATTCTCTGCAGCTTGATGTGCTCTGCGTCTCTTTTTATTTTTTGATGATTTCGGTGAAATCGTCGGTGAAACCGTCGGTGAAACCTTTGGTGAACTTCCCGGCGACTCCATGGAAGGTCGAGGAGAAGTCACCTGTCCCGCCTTCGTGGTGGAAGATTTTTGAGCTCCGTTAATTTCGGAGTCGGCAGTTGCTGCTGTTTCTACGACGCGTGAGACGGGTGGTGTCATTGGTTCGTCTTCTTGCGCCCCTCCTTTTCTTTTGACGTTTCCTGAACCTGTCCGTGGTGTCCTATCATCTGTGGGGTTGTCAGTTTTCTGTTGTATCACTGCCTCTTTATGTCCATCTACTGTAGTTACCTCTGGGATGTTGGCCTTTTCGTGTGTAACTACCGCTTCGCACTCTGCCATGTCTAAATCAGGTATGATCGATGAAGTTGGTCGCTCGTTGGAAGAGTTGTCAGACTCAGAGGGCAAGCGCGGTGCGTCCTCAGTGACGTCATTACTGGCCAGATTCTGATTGTCATCGGTAGTCAACTCCGCGGTGCTTCCCGTTGCCGTGCGCGCGTCGGAGGTTCCCGACTGCTCGGTCATATTCTGTTGATAGGGGGCCCGGCTAGCTGCCGCGGCAGCGTACGTCACTTGCATGCTAACAACTTGTCCTGGGACAGCCGCCTCGTTAGTCGGTAACTAAGGAACACGCCTTCTACTGCACTCACTTCTGACGTGCCCTGGGGCGTTACATAACGCACAAGTCCGTGGCTGCCCATCATAAATTATGAGAGCGCGATGGCCACAAATATTCAAGTAAGATGGGATATGTCGTAAGAGCTCAATCTTAATCTGTCTAACTCCATTCAAAACCGGAAACATGTATTGCTCCGACCATTTTTCTGCAATATTAGATATAACCCTACCATAGGTCCCCCTGCGGGTTCGGGGGTAAGAATAGGCCCGCGGTATTCCTGCCTGTCGTAAGAGGCGACTAAAAGGAGTCTCAAACGTTTTGGCCTTAATGTGATGGTCCCCATTAGGGTTTGACCTCCATTTTTCCAAATTCCACAGAAGTACGAGCCTTTTGGGGAAGGACACCTTACGTGGTGCACCATCAGTCCTCTGTGCCCTACGACCTTGGCACTCTTGATCGTCTTTGCGTCGTACCTGCACCCTCCATCCCTCATTTTGGGCATAGACACCTGATGTATTGTGTAAGTACCGCCCTTAGTGCGTCACCACCAGCACCTACGATCACTATGGACTACCCATGGCACCCAAAATCCAGCACGGTAGCCAGCCCGTTGTGGTGGGGTCGTCATGTACCCTCTAGGTTGTAGCCCCCTGACAACACAGGGATCGTACTGCCGATGCCTGAGCTGACACCTCCCCACGTAAGCCAAGGAGTAGATGCTCGTCTCTCTGGGGCATCGGGACTCCCGGCAACGGCCATCCTGCCAGGTGGCCTTTGCTGTGGCTGGGTGGCGCCCGTGGGGAGAGCCCCTGGTCGGAGTGGGTGGCATCGGGGCGGATGCCCCGCAATGAAGCGGGTGAAATCTCAATCTGGTGGTCGTCCGACCGCCAATGTCTCTAAGCGTGGTAAGGTGGAATTTAACGCTGTGACATATAACCCGAAGTCGTTCCCTTCCCTAGCCACACCATGGGAGGAACGTAGGGCTGCAGACAGACAGGAGCCGTATTCGCCACGATACCTTGTATGCAGCAGAACTGATGGGGATTCGTTTTTGGGGACTAAGCCTCTTTTCTTCGTGCACAATCTCGAAGATAAGTTTGGGGAAGTGGCATCTCTTTCCAAAATGAGGAGCGGGGCCATTTTGATACAAGCAGCTTCATCTGCGCAGTCCCAGGCATTACTCGCCTGTGAGAAGCTCGGTGACATCCCCGTCACTGTCACTCCCCATAAGTCCTTAAATTTGGTCCAGGGGATTATTTTTCATAAAGATCTTCTGCTACAGTCTGATGACGAGCTACGTGAGAACCTGGCACGACGAGGTGTACACTTTGTCCGTCGTGTCTTTCGGGGGCCGAAGGATAATAGGGTCGCTACCGGTGCTTTCATCCTGGCCTTTGAGGGCGACTGCTTGCCTGAGAAAGTCAAGGTCATGATATACCGGTGCGATGTCAAGCCCTATGTCCCGCCCCCTATGCGATGCTTCCAGTGCTGGAAATTCGGACACATGTCCTCCAGGTGCACTTCCAGCCCCACGTGTCGTGATTGTGGACGACCTCCACATCCTAATGCTCCATGTGCTCCGCCTCCCACCTGCGTTAACTGTGGGGAGCATCATTCTCCCTGCTCACCAGACTGTGCAGTCTATCAACGAGAGCGGAAGATACAAGAAATTAAGACCTTGGACCGTTTAAGTTACCAAGAGGCAAAGAAGAAATTAGAACGGCTCAACCCCACACCTATGTTGAGGAGTTATGCTACTGTCACACTGCCGCCACCAGCTCCTGCACAGACTCCCTTCTCTGTTGGCCCACAGAGAAATCAGGTAACGTCTGCCCCACCGCTGGGACAGGCCGCTCTCTCTTCCACTGCTCCCAAAACACCGAGTTTGGGAGCGGTGCGCCCCAAGCAACCGGGGACGTTGGTCCCCACCTCTCAGCCGGAGCGGCGACAGCCCTCTCCGGCTCCTCAGCCGGGGAAGCGACAGCTCCCTCCGGCTGCTCAGCCGGGGACGCAACAGCCTCCTCCGGCCTCACTTGTTCGGAAGGGATCCCTTGGGGGCGTCCCTTCCAAGGACTTCCCCAGTGTCTCACAAGACACTAGCCAGTGGCTGAAGAAGCCACCAGCTGCTGGTCGAAGGGCTTCACGCTCTTCCTCTGTTCCTGATGATGCGTCAGGAAAGCCCTCCCAGCATGACAACCCTCCTCCCAAAGACAAGAGAGAGAAAAGGAAGCTCTCCAAGAAGAATAAGGACCCAGTGGTTCCCGCACCAACGCTCCCTGTCAGCTCAGCCTCTGAGGACGAGGTCGAGCTCTTTGCGTCCCCTGATGACCTGGATCTCGCCGTCTCCTCAGAAACGATGGCCGTAGTGACGTCCGTCGCTCAGTCGGTGGCAGCATGTGACCCTGCCAAGTAATTTGCCTTTTCAGTGCCTGCATGCCCCTACCGGACATGCTTTGTACAATCCTCCAGTGGAATTGTGGCGGTTATTTTAGCCATCTCCCTGAGCTACGACAGCTCCTAAGCCTGACACCTGCTTTCTGCATTGCCCTCCAAGAAACCTGGTTCCCGGCAATGCGGACCCCTGTTCTTCGTGGATACAGGGGCTATTACTGCAACCGTAGCACTTACAATTGTGTGTCAGGTGGAGCCTGCGTGTATGTCCTTACCTCTGTATATAGTGCTCCTGTGCCCCTTCAAACATCATTGGAAGCTGTGGCTGTCCGTGTAAGGACTACCCAGGACATAACCGTCTGCAGTGTTTATCTCCCTCCAGGTGGTACAGTCTCCCTGACCGAAATGGCTGCGCTTGTCGCCCAACTCCCCACGCCTTTCCTTCTCCTGGGGGATTTTAACGCCCACAATCCCCTGTGGGGTGGAACGAAGGTTACTGGCCGAGGCAGGGAGGTCGAGAATCTCATCTCCCAACTCGACCTCTGCCTCTTAAACTCTGGCGCCGCCACACATTTCAGTGTGGCGCATGACACGTTCTCGGCCATCGATCTGTCGTTGTGCAGCCCAGGGCTTGTACCATCGGTCCACTGGAGAGTCCATGAGGACTTGTGTGGTAGTGACCATTTTCCGATCTTCCTTTCACTACCACAGCGTCACTCCTTTGCGCGCTCGCCTAGATGGGCATTTAGCAAGGCGAACTGGGACACGTTCTGCTCTGCTGCCACTGTTGACTCTCTCCCCCATGGTACCATCGATGTGGCGGTTGAGACACTGACTGCAGCGATTGTTTCCGCTGCGGAACGTACCATTCCTCGTTCGTTCGGGTGCCCCCGGCGTAAGTCGGTGCCTTGGTGGTCTCCAGAGGTCGCTGCCGCCATTAAAGAACGTCGGCGGGCTCTTCAGCGACATAAGCGGCACCCGTCTTTGGAGAACCTCATTTTATTCAAACGTCTCCGTGCTCAGGTACGGAGGCTTATCAAACGGCGGAAACAGGAGTGTTGGGAGAGGTACGTTTCCAAGATTGGTTCCCGTACTTCCCCCTCCCAGGTGTGGCTGAAGATTCGGCGCATCTTTGGATTGCAGTACTCTACAGGTGTCCCAGGGCTTACCATCAACGGGGCAGTATCCACCGATGCCGATGCAATCGCAGAGCATTTCGCTCAGCACTATGTCCGGGCCTCTGCGTCGGGGAATTACCCGCCTGCGTTTCGCGCGCTCAAACGCCGGGAGGAAGGCAAACGGCTTTCTTTCGCTTCTCGCCACCCTGAGGCGTATAACGCCCCATTTAGTTTGTGGGAACTCCAGAGCGCTCTGGCACAGTGCCCCGATACAGCCTCTGGGCCAGATGGCGTCCACAATCAGATGCTAAAACACCTGTCCCCGGACTGTCAGCGATGTGTTCTTGCCATCTTCAACCGCCTATGGGGTGATGGTGTCTTTCCGTCGCAGTGGCGAGAAAGTACCATCATTCCAGTGCTGAAGCCTGGTAAGGACCCGCTTACTGTGGATAGTTATCGGCCCATTAGCTTAACCAATACTCTGTGCAAGCTGCTGGAACGCATGGTGAGTCGACGGCTGTGTTGGCTGCTCGAGTCTCGGGGTCTCCTGGCTCCATGCCAGAGCGGCTTCCGTCAGGGCCGTTCCACCGCCGATACTTTGGTCCTCCTTGAGTCTGCAATCCGCACTGCTTTTTCCAGGCGCCAACACCTCGTCTCCGTCTTTTTTGACCTCTCCAGAGCATATGACACGACGTGGCGCCACCATATTCTCGCCACGTTGCACGGGTGGGGTCTCCGGGGCTCTCTCCCCATTTTTATTCAGAATTTTTTATCTGTTCGGACATTCCGCGTTTTAATTGGCACATCCCATAGTTCCCTTCATATCCAGGAGAACGGCGTTCCACAGGGCTCTGTATTGAGCGTGCCCCTTTTCCTTGTGGCCATTAATGGCCTTGCAGCAGCAGTAGGGTCCTCTGTCTCGCCCACGTTATATGCTGACGATTTCTGCATCTTTTTCAGCTCCTCCACCATTGGCGTTGCAGAACGTCGGTTGCAGGGAGCCATACGCAAGGCACAGGCGTGGGCCCTAGCCCATGGGTTTCAGTTTTCTCCTGCGAAGACTTGTGTTATGCACTTTTGTCGGCGTCGCACTGTCCATCCCCACCCTGAGCTTTATCTTCAGGATGCTAAGCTCAGGGTTGTTGACACTTACCGTTTTCTGGGATTGCTGTTCGATGCCCGGCTTACTTGGCTTCCACATATTCGTGAGCTCAAGCGTCAGTGCTGGCAGCATCTGAATGCCCTCCGCTGCCTCAGCAACACAACTTGGGGTGCCGACCGTAACACGCTGCTGCAGCTCTACAAAGCCCTTGTGCTGTCCCGACTGGATTATGGGAGTGTGGCGTATGGCTCAGCGTCGCACTCAGCGTTGCAACTGCTGGACCCCATTCACCACTGTGGGGTTCGACAGGCGACAGGAGCATTCCGCACCAGTCCTGTTAATAGCCTACTTGCTGAGGCAGGGGTTCCTCCGCTCTACATTCGGCGTCAACAACTCTTAGCCAACTATGCTGCCCACGTCCGTTGTTCTCCCCGTCACCCTAACTACCGTCTCCTTTTCACCGATGCGGCAGTCCATCTTCCACGCCGGCGGCCGCGATCAGGCCATGCAATTGGGATCCGTGTTCAGTCCCTGCTTAGTGAACTCGAGTCTTTGCCTCTTCCATCTGCTTTTCAGGTCCGCCCACATACACCACCTTGGTGTATCCGTCGGCCGCAGCTTCAGCTGGACCTCTCCCAATGGCAAAAGGATTCAGTTCCTCCTGCAGTCTTGCGCCGCCAATTTCTTGCTCTCCTCGACGAATCCCGTGACTCGGAGGTTATCTATACCGATGGCTCGATGGTTGATGGCCGTGTGGGGTACGCTTATGTTCATGCGGACTATGTCGACCAACGCTCCTTGCCGGACGGCTGCAGTGTTTACACTGCAGAGCTAACAGCTATTTTTCGTGCCCTTGAGCGTGTTCGTACCAGCACTGGCGAGTCTTTTGTCATTTGCAGTGACTCTCTCAGTAGTCTCCAGGCTCTTGACCAGTGCTGCCCACGCCATCCCATTGTTGTTGCCATCCAGGAGTCCGTTCATGCTCTTGCACAACGTGGCCGTTCAGTGGTGTTCATATGGACCCCGGGACACGTTGGGATAGCGGGCAACGAACACGCCGACAAGTTAGCTAAAGAAGCCACCCGCAAACTGCCGTTGGAGATCGGCCTCCCGGCCACTGATCTCCGATCGGTGTTACGCCGTCGGGTCTTTGGGATGTGGGCCGACGAATGGCGCACCCTGTCTGTGCCCAACAAGCTGCGGCGTGTAAAGGAGACAACGACTGTGTGGGGTTCCTCCATGCGGGCCTCTCGGAGGGACTCTGTGGTTCTCTGTAGGCTCCGCATTGGTCACTCTTGGCTGACGCATGGTCATCTGCTGCGTCGAGAGGACCCCCCTCATTGTCGCTGTGGTGTGCTTATGACGGTGGCCCATATATTGTTGGACTGTCCTCTTTTAACCGCCCTCAGGCGAACTTTTAATCTCCAGGGTGCTTTATCATCTCTCTTAGGTGACAATGTCTCTATGGCAGATCAGGTTTTAAGTTTTATTCGCGCAAGCGGCTTTTATAGGTCCATTTAAATTTTTTTTTAACATCACCCTCTTTTGAGCTCTCTCTTTTACTTAGTTTTGTGTTGTGATTCGACTCCGCCCTAAACTTTTAGGCCGGAGGTTTTAACGTGTTGCAGAGTGGCTGGCTCATCCTATTATTTTCGTGATCAGCCAGCCACAGTTCTCTGCTGTGCAGTTTTACTTCCAATCTGCCTTTGTTCTCTATGTTGTTTTTGTTGCTGTGCTCTGTTTTCCATGTTGTCTTACAATGGCCCATGGGGCTTATCTTCCCCTGGAGTTTTTCTTTTAGTGCTTCGCTTGACTGGTGGATAGTTCCCCTGTGCTCTGTGTTTTTATGAAACAAGGGACCGATGACCTTTGTAGTTTGGTCCCTTTAATCTTTAACCCAACCAACCAACCAACCTACCATAGGGCTGAAGAGCAGCATTGATTGCTCCGGCAGGGACCTCGAACGGCAGTTCGAAACCTCTCACTGTTCGAATACCTAGCCCAGCACGGGAAACAAGAACGTCACTAACGGTTCCGTCTGCATGATTAAATTTCATTTTGCCGCCACACTTGTCAACTATCGAGGAGCACAAGTCAGAGGAAATCAATTTCAAAAAGACAGAATTGGAAACAAAAGAAAGATGAACGCCAATAATTTCGTCTCCCGTGATCTTAACTGTTTCTGAAAGCCACCTTTTGATCTCAAAGGCCTTTGGTCTTTTACAGGTCCAATCAAAAGCGAATCTAACCGTATCTCTTCTTTCACAGTTAATTTCGTTCATTTTGTCATTTTATATCACTGAAAGATGCAAAGTAAACAAGGAGCTCTACTGACCTTCGTAACAGCCACACAGCCGCTGTTTACGCCAGCCCTCCTAGCGCTGCCGCCACACGTCCGTCCGGCTCGGCGGCCGAGCAGCGAATGCCCCACGACTCAGCTATACCCCCTTTCACGATCTTTCCGTTCCCATAACTTAAGGAAAAATATTATACTCTGCCTGGCTAAAGACGTCTAATCGAGCAAAATATTGCGTAATCATTATCTCTCAGTTATATATTAGCGTTAAACGATATAAATATCAAAAATACTAGACACTTCGCGCCTGGAGAAAGTGCGAGTCGGCGCCTTCACCTTAATGTCAGAACGCGAAAATTGCACTAGTAGCTTTTTTTTTAGCAAGTTCTGTTCGTCCGTTCTCCGTAATCGTTTGGTATCTGATTAAACTGACATACTCGCCTATGGCTTTCGTAAACGAAAATTTCATTGTGACTCCGACGTGATTTGAACACGCAACCTTCTGATCTGGAGTCAGACGCGCTACCGTTGCGCCACGGAGTCGACGCTGCTTAGGTCTTGTCATGAATAGGTTCCTCGAACACTTACTGTACCGTTCAAACCTAAGAAATAATGACAGTAGGATCCACGAGACACTCGTCCCAGATGTACTTGCTCTGGCGGGGGTGTAACTCAGTGGTAGAGTGTCTGCTTCGCATGCAGAAAGTCCTGGGTGCAAATCCCAGCTCCTCCAATTTTTGTTTCTCCGTGCAGCAGTACATGAAAACTTTTGCCTATCACCATATTCTACAAAATTCAGTGTACAAGATTCTTCCCCCAAGCAAGTGGATTTCGTACAGTTCGACCTCATGGCGGGAGGACGATGACCTGCAAGACCTTGGGCTGCGATCCCCCCCCCCCCCCCCCATTGAAATGTTGCTCCAAAGCCTTCGGTATGGCGTGCAGGGTGCATCTCAAACATGTATTTGCAACTCACCGAGACAATCGTCATTTGTTTTTTCGAGATACTGAAAAATGAAGGGGGCACCTGGGATTGAACCGGGGACCTCTCGATCTGCAGTCGAATGCTCTACGACCTTTTTTTTCTGTTTTTTTTTTTTTTTTACTTTTTCGGGCCTCCATCCACCCCTTATAGCCCGTCCTTCTCCTCGCCATTAATTCGCCTTCGTCGACGCGGCATCAAAGGCCTTTGATTTAAGGAAAATGAAAACGTTGTGGATTAGATGTGTCGTTCAGATACAAACATCCATAGGAAGGAAATAGTAACTGAAATTTATCGTGGCTCCATTGCCTCGTGGTAACAGAAAACGTCAAAGAAGTTAAAAGAAAAGTGAAAATCCATTTCTTCGAAAATAAAAAGGCTTTGTTTTGAATTCTGCGAAATTGAAAGAGAACTAAAATATTTCTCGAAACAGAAAACTGAATTTTCTTCTTCTTACAAAATGAAGCTTGATGTCTTGCCAAATCGATTACTTTAGTGGTGTTTGTAACTTGTGGTTCGATCAACATGACGTATTATTCGCCGTATAGACGGTCCGTCTTATCTTGAGTGAATAGCTGCTGAATTTTCGTTAACATGAAATTCAATCAATTGATCTGGTAGTCACTTTGTTTTTACATTATAGTTTTGAGCAGGTAGTTGGCGAAGTTATCCTTATAGTTTTTCGTTTTCATTAGTATATGATGGTGAGTTGTAAGATAGACCCAGAAGTCTTCTTTACTCTTATCTTCTTTTGTAAATAAGTAATGTACAGTAGCGGCTTTTAACCAGTTTAGAGCGTTCCTTCTCGTCCGTGGGTACGGGGTATCGTCCGGCGTCAGAAAGGCAGCAGGTGTTATATATCTGGGCGATGTTCGACTGATGAGTGCTAACTTGTTCGTGATATATTCCCATATATCTTTTACTTTGTCGCACACAAACCTGTGTTCATCATTGTCTATTAAATTACACGTTGTGCACAAAGGTGAGTCTGCGAGGTGTATGTTATGTAGTTTGGAGTTAGTAGGCAATTTTCTGTTAACTGCGAAATACCAAGTGGCTTTCATTGTTGACGGCAAGTACGGACAATGGATGTTCTCCCAGATTACCTTCCAGTCGAAAAAGTGGTATTTTTCTTCGATGTTATTTTTCTTCTTATCTTTCAGGAGTTCCTCGTACACGTGTTTCACATCCTTCATTTCTTGTTCGGGGATCCTTGTTTGTACATAACTGTACTCCAGTAAAAACCATTTTAAGTGGTAAAGTCCGTTTGGGATATGTTGCATCGTGATAGGTGGACTAAGGTCGGCCGGAGCTATCTCAGTAAGCAGGTGAGCAGCGAGACTATCTGTTGGGTGCTTCCATTGGTGGAAAGTTTTTGATATGTATAAAGCTTGCGCCTTCTTTCCAACATCGACAAGATTTAAGCCACCATTTTTTGTGGCAAGCGTTAAGGTGTCAAACTGAACTTTAGAAATTTGGTGATGGCTGACAAACTGTCCTAATGCTGACATAATTCTTTTTGCAGTGAGTGCAGACATTGGTAAAACTTGAGCGATATAATTGAGTTTAGAGGTGAGGTATACATTTGCGACCGTTACTTTCTGAATTTCATTTAGTTTTCGTACACTGTGTTCCCGTATGCTGGCACGAATAGTCCGTAGAAGCATTCTATAGTTGGTTGCAATGGTGTGCCGAATGTTACTCTGAAAATCAATTCCAAGACACTTGAAGATCTGCAGCTGACGTAGTTGTCTGTGAGGGTGCGATCCTAGGCCGCGGCCAATATTGAATATTCCAGACTTCGTCCAGTTTAGTTGTGCACCTGACGCTTGCTCATATTGCCTGACTAGCTGTAGTGCGGTCTCCACTTCAGTTCTATTTAGTACAAGGAAACCGACATCGTCTGCATACGCCTTGCACACTACTCGGGAGCCATGTATGACGATGCCCTGTAAACTTTGCGTCAGGGAAGCTAACAAAGGCTCAATGGCAATCGCAAAAAGCGCCATGGACATTGGGCAGCCCTGCCTGACGGAACTGGCTATCCCTATTGCTCGGGTAGGTTGGCCATTGATGATGACTCTGGATAAATTAGTCTCTACCATCTGTTGTATAATTGCGACGAACCCAGGTGGAAAACCCATCGCATACATAGTACGAAAGAGATACTGGTGGTTGACCCTGTCAAAGGCTTTGTCGAAGTCCAAAGACATGATGGCACACTTCAGCTTACAGACGTCCGCAATGGAGATTAAATCACGGTAATCGCACAAAGTCTGTTGAATTTTCCGATCCTTGCCCACGCTGGTCAGGTAAGGGCCAATGATACTGGTCATTGTAGATTTGAGCCTGTGGGCCAAAAGTCTCGCAAAGATTTTATAGTCGCTGTTGAGCAGCGTTATCGGTCTTAGATTTTTTACGTTTGCTCTGCCTGAGTTTTTTTTAATTAGAACGATAATGCCTTCACAGAAGCTGGTGCGGATCACGTTGTTGTGGTCTAGAAGTTCGTTACAGATGCAAGTGATCTTCGCCTTTATGGTGTTCCAGAATTTTTGATAGAATTCGGCGGGAATTCCGTCAGGTCCGGCGGATTTATTCTTGGCACTTTCCCAGAGTACATATTCCACGTCTTCTTCGGTTGCCACGTCTAATAGCTTTTCCGCGCCCACGAGACTGACTCTGTTGCGCAAATTATTCAAAAGAGCATCCTGCGCGTGCACGTTAACTTCTTTATTGGACGTCAAGGTGGTGAAGTAGTTTAGCACCGCCGCTTTAATCTCGTTGTGCGTAGTCAGCGTTGCGCCATCCTCAGCAATTAACTCCGTCAGTATTTTACGGGACCCTTTCCTACTTTCTTGGATCATATGGTAGACGGAGGTGAGTTCTTGGTGTACAGTAGTCTGGACCCGTGACCTGACTTTGTAGCCTTCTAGCTGCGTCCTCCTTAGGGTCAGGATTTTGGCCTGGATTTTCTTAATTCGTTGACAATTCTTGACAGCCGAAGAGCCGAGCATATACAGTTCCCGCAGACAATGAAAATAGAAATTGATCGTCCTTTGAAGCCAAAAGCCCTTTTCCCGTGCGTAGTTCATGAAACACCACCTAATTTTAGGTTTGGCGCACCTGAGCCACCAATCAATGGCCGAATTATAAGAGGCAAATCGGTGCTCACATTCTCGCCAAGTATTGAGGAAGGCTTCTTGACACGCCGAGTCTTGTAGATGTGAAACATTTAATTTCCACGGGCCCCTGTATCGACACGTCCGTTGTCGGTCGAGAGTGATAGTACAGATGTATGCAGCATGATCTGAGAACGCCACCGGCCATACTTCTGACTGCAGAATGTTATTCCTCAAAGTGGGTGTGACATAAATGCGATCGAGACGGCTTGCCGAATGGGTCGTGATATGGGTAAACCCAGGTGCTGCACCATGCTTGAGCTCCCAAGAGTCAACTAAGCGCAAGGCCCGTACAATTCGTTCCAGTTCAAGTGATTTGTTAAAATTGGGAGTCTGGTCCTTTGCACTGATGACACAGTTAAAGTCGCCTCCGAAGATGACATTGTCGTGGCGGACGCCAAAGAGAGGAACTATTTCTTCTTTAAAGAATTCTGCTCTTTGACGTCTATTACTGGAACCGGATGGGGCATATACATTAATTAGTCTGTTGTTATAAAAAGTGCCAGCAATGCCCCTACTGTTCGGCAGTTTCGTGACGTCATTAATAATGATACCTTCCTTCACAATAAAAGCTGTACCTAATTCGCAACCGGCCCCAGGATTAGTGATGACATTATAACCTGGTATGCAATCAAGTCCGATCTCTGCTACTTCTTGTACAAATAAAATGTCTACATCAGCTGCATATAAAAAGTCTTTTAAATGTTGTAGTTTAAGAGCGCTGCGTATCTTATTAATATTGAGAGTAGCAAGTCGATAGGCCTGTGGCGGAATTGTGGTGGACTAAACAGGAACAATACCTAAAACCAGTCCGATATCAAACAGAAATAACGCTGGAAATACAAGTCACGTCGTAAAAGCACTTTGGAAGCAATTCCAGATAACAAAAACATGTATAGACAGTCACTTTAAAGGCAGAGTTAAAAATATTCTCCGTTTGAGAAGGGATCAGTCGTGCGTTCTTTTTGCGCGGTAGATTCTGTCGAGGCGTTAGCTTTCTCATTAACATCGTCGTCTTTGGAGACTAAAGTTACGGCTGTCACCGCTTCGGAAGTATCCATGCTGTCGACGTCGGCAGTGGATTCTGTATCGTCTGCCCAACTAGTTGGCGGTGGCTGTGTCGAGGGCGTTACCGACTCGTGAGCAGGATAGAGTTTGACCATGCGGACATCCCAGTCGGCTCGGAGTTGAGCTGACTGTTCGGGGTTCAGAGGTAGAGCATCTGAGACATTGTCAATGACTGATGGTAAACTGGCTGAGGGATGATCATGGTTTGCGCTATCAGATGCTTTGTCACTGAGTTGTTCACCTATCTGTTTAGCATTTTCGCGCAGAACCGGTGCCATCTGTTCTGCACCCTGGCGGGCAACTCTCCGTTTTTTAGTTTTTCTGGGAGACGTACGATTTTGTGGGCCTTGATCGGAACCTGCTGAAGATTCCCCCCGTGGAGTAGCAGCGGCCGATGGGGACGCAGACGTTTGCATGTCGGATGCCTGTTCTTCTGTGACTACGACGGACGGCGATATTTCTATGGGTTGAGGTGGGGTCTCTTCCGGCGTTGCAACAGTCTCCATTCGCGTCACTGTCGCAGGCACTACAGTATTTTCACTGACTTCGGTGACCGTGGATATAGCCGGAAGCCCACGCGCTGCGGCGACGTACGTCACAGGCAGTGATGTCATCGCGGGGGGCCTGGCAGCCTCGCCGGCAGGCAGCTGCGCCACTCGCCTCTGCATGCATTCGGCACGCACGTGACCCGTCGAGTTGCATGCGGCACACGTTCGAGGCTGATCATCGTACATGACTATCGCACGATACCCGCATACGTTAACATAAGACGGGATGTGCTTCTGCAGCTCGATTTTCAATTGCCGCACCCCATTAAGAACCGGGAACTTACGTGCACTAGACCAACGTTCCGCAATATTGGTTATGATTTTACCGTATGGACAGAGCACTGCGTTGATCTGTTCACTGGTTATTTCAAATGGAAGTTCAAAAATCCTAACAGTCCGTATTCCTAGGCCGGCATGCGAAACAGCAACTTCTCCCACATGTCCATCACTATGTTTAAACTTTAGGATACCACCACAAAATTCAACGATTTTCTCACACATCTCTGATCTAGCTAATTTAACGAAAACGGTGCTACTGACAATCGAAAGATGTATCCCGATTATGTCCTCAAGTCCTATCTTTACTTCATCTTCTAACCATTGCTCAACTTCAAAAGATTTAGGTCGGACAAAGTTTCTGTCAAAAGTAAACTTCAGTGTGTCTTTCCTACTCGGTTAAGACATCACGAAATCGAGTTCATTTTCAGATCACACCAAAACACTGGTAGACACTGAAGCAAGCGCAGCGACTCACCACACGTAAACAGCGACGGCGCGGCGCGCAGCACAGCACGTCCGACCTCGACCGCGTCCGCCGGCTGACTGCGACTGAGCTATACCCCCCTTCACGATCTTTCCGTTCCCATAACTTAAGGAAGAATATTATACTCTGCCTGGCTAAAGACGTCTAATCGAGCAAAATATTGCGTAATCATTATCTCTCAGTTATATATTAGCGTTAAACGATATAAATATCGAAAATACTAGACACTTCGCGCCTGGAGAAAGTGCGAGTCGGCGCCTTCACCTTAATGTCAGAATGCGAAAATTGCACTAGTAGCTTTTTTTCAAGCAAGTTCTGTTCGTCCGTTCTCCGTAATCGTTTGGTATCTGATTAAACTGACATACTCGCCTATGGCTTTCGTAAACGAAAATTTCATTGTGACCCCGACGTGATTTGAACACGCAACCTTCTGATCTGGAGTCAGACGCGCTACCGTTGCGCCACGGAGTCGACGCTGCTTAGGTCTTGTCATGAATAGGTTCCTCGAACACTTACTGTACCGTTCAAACCTAAGAAATAATGACAGTAGGATCCACGAGACACTCGTCCCAGATGTACTTGCTCTGGCGGGGGTGTAACTCAGTGGTAGAGTGTCTGCTTCGCATGCAGAAAGTCCTGGGTTCAAATCCCAGCTCCTCCAATTTTTGTTTCTCCGTGCAGCAGTACATGAAAACTTTTGCCTATCACCATATTCTACAAAATTCAGTGTACAAGATTCTTCCCCCAAGCAAGTGGATTTCGTACAGTTCGACCTCATGGCGGGAGGACGATGACCTGCAAGACCCTGGGCTGCGATCCCCTCCCATTGAAATGTTGCTCCAAAGCCTTCGGTATGGCGTGCAGGGTGCATCTCAAACATGTATTTGCAACTCTCCGCGACAATCGTCATTTGTTTTTTCGAGATACTGAAAAATGAAGGGGGCACCCGGGATTGAACCGGGGACCTCTCGATCTGCAGTCGAATGCTCTACGACCTTTTTTTTTTTCGCCTTAACCACTTTTTTTTTTACTTTGTTTGACAATTTTTTAACTTTCTTTTTGTTCCTTATCATTTTTTTTGTCTGGTTGGGCTAATGTTCCAAATGGTATTTTTTTTTTCCTTAATGTCGAATCTCTTTGTTCGTTGTATTGTGGTTATTCGTTTGTCTTCTGCCCTTCTTTGTTCGTTTTCTTTCTTCTGGTTTGCATTTTTGTTTATTCAAACACACTAAATTATGTATGTCGTCGAAAGAACTGCTACTGGGAAGGAAATATTCGTGAAATTCAGACGTTATCATATGCATCATCCCCAGGAGACAAATGAATGTCTTCGCAGAGAGTATATCCTTCGACTGTAGTACAGGGATGACGAATTGTTGTAACAGATGTCCCACTTATCCATGTTCTATGGCATCTCAAGGACGACGTGAAGAAAATGTTGAAATGTTGACTGATACCGGTGACCATATTGGCTGGTTGTGCGCCAGTGTTGGGTTGAGAGATAGACTTGAAAATCTAAGACATTAGGGGCACTGCCGGACAGAATATAGTTGATAAAATGTCCCACGAGCCATAGGTAACTGTTATGTTTGGCAGCTGGAAAAAGTCGGAAATCTGGGCGCAGAATGTCGTGGATCTGAATCGCATGAGGCGCAGTCCGGTTAAGCACAGCGAGTTTTTTGCGCGTCCAGTTCCGGATGTGCACTTGGTCCTTGCAGACAAACAGATGTGGAATAGTCGCCACCACGTGGCACAAGCCGCAGTAGGGACTCGGTTCAAGATTAATCCTGTGTCGCTTTTCTTGCGTCGGAACAGTTTCAGTGACCACGTCATAACATTTGGAGCGAACATCTGTCGGAAGCGTCGGATTGTGAATGTTAGTCCAAACGAGGGACCAATTGCAAGCCGGATACTTCTTTTCCAAGGGCCCAGGCAGTGACGGCCGAAGTAATTGGCGGTACAGTTGAACTGTCGGCTTCTTGAAAAGCTCATCGTCGAGATAGCTACTTTCAAGATAATGCAGTGCTATATGCTGAAAGTGCGAGCTGACGCGGCCAATGTCCACAGGCGGAGATAAGTTGCGAGGGCGGGACAGCTGATAGAGCCGCTTCGTGACGGTGTCCTCGCTGGCGGTGAGTATCCGCCATGAGCGTCTCAGATACAGAGCAAGGGCGTGAATGCCGGGGTTTTTCAAGCCAAGGCCTCCCATATCGCATGGCAAAGCAGTCGTGGTGAAGGAAACCTTAAAAATATTGAGCTTCCAGACGTACCAGGCGGCCGCTGCTAGAAGTGATCTTGCTACTGTGGTTGGCATGGGTAGGACGGCGGCAACAAACTGTAATTTGGAGAGGGCATAAGAATTGACGAAAAACGCTCGCTGCAAACGATCGAGGTGTCGCATGTTCTGGTCGCGCAGGAGTGCTTTTATCGCCTGAATTTTGGGTATCCAATTTTTGTGAGACATGTCCTGTGGCCGGGCCGTGACGTAGAGACCAAGGTGTTTTCTAGTCTGCACACAGGGCCGCCAAGCGTCGCCTGTGAGCGGTCGTTCCTAACCAAGCGTTAAGACGGCGGATTTATTGACGTTTAACATTGCACCACTATCGCTTTGGAATTCCTCAAGAATGCGCTTCGCTGCGGTGACATCGCGAACATCATTAAGGAGCACGCTGACATCGTCGGCGTATGCTTGGACCACAGACTTGACACCATAAAACTGGAATCCAGGTAGGCTATGATGTAGGCGGCGCAACAAGGGTTCCATGAGGATCGCATAAAGCGTCGTTGAGAGAGGGCGGCCTTGCTTGATACCCCGTGAGAGCTGGATGTACTCCGTCAATGTATTATTGATCAGGAACCGTGTACGTGTACCACTGATACAGTTGTTGATGAGGTGGATAAAATTAAGACTGAAGCCCATTGTTTCCATCCCGCTACTGAGATAACGATAGCCCGATCGTAAGCCTTGTCAAAATCGAGAAATGCTATGGCCATTGGAGTGCGGGTGTCCCAGGTGAGGGAGACTAGATCCCGATACAGCGCCAAAATGGTGGACAGTGAGCGACCACGTATCGCACTCATTTGGTATGGTCCCAGAAGATCGGGTAACAGCTGCCGTAATCGGGCATTGAGGGCTCGCGTCAGAAGTTTAAAGTCCGCATTGAGCAAAGTAATGGGCCGCAGATCGTTGGTGGTGGTCGGCGTCGGCGTCTTAGGTAGTAAAAAGTTAACCCCTCTGTGAAGGCTTGGGGCAGAGCAATCCCACGTAGTATTTCATTGTACACCTCCGTGAGTCCGTCCCCTAATATAGGCCAATATTTGACGCAAAACTCGACAGAGAGCCCGTCCGTGCCCGGAGATTTATTTCGTGGTGCGGCAAGCAGGGCATCCTTTAGTTCTTCGTTGGTAAAGGGAGCGAGCGAGTCCCGATTGTGGTCGTCGGTAATGCGGTACGGTGGGTGTCCAGAGTGATACCATTCTCGCACTTTCTCATGTGGTACACCCGCACGGGTGTAAAGTGCGGCAAAGTGGTTGGCAACATGGTTTTTGATGTCGCGGTGTTGGGTATAAAATGCACCGTCGGCATCTTGCAACTTATGAATAAGTTTCCTGCGCGCCGCATGTAACTGTTGGACGATATGGTGAACAGACGTCTGCTGTTGCGGCAAGTTGGTGAAGTCACGTGCACGAATCTGGTGGCCGATAGCGTTGCGTCCCATCAAGGATGTAATTTTCGCTTGGAGTCTGCGTACGTGCGTGATGTTATTAGGCACCTGATGATAATCCCGGTACAATTCTCGCAGGGCGCAGAAATAGAATTCAGTGATTTCCTTCTCACTGCGCGCGCGAATCCTGGCGTGGTGTTTGAGGCAAGTAATGAGTTTCCTCTTTGCATAAAGCGTCCACCAATCAATCCACGTGGGGTACGTGGGCCTGCGTGATGTTACGGAATGCCAAACCGACCGTATCTCACGCTCTAAAGTGGCGTCTTGTAAGAGGCGACCGTTGAGTTGCCATCGTCCGAAGCCTCTGTAAACCTTCTGCGGCGAGTGATTAAAGACGGTGTGGTAAGCGATATGGTCACTGAAATTAACGGGCCAATATTCGCAAGTTCCCACGTCGGCTAAAAGACCGCGGTGCACATATATGGGATCTAACCTGCTGGAAGACGTCTGCGTAAAGTGAGTAAAGGCAGCTTCATCTGGGTGTAAGGTCTCCCACGTGTCGACTAACTGCAATTCTGTGACCAGTGTCAGCAGTTCCTGGCTGAAGTTAAAATTCGGCGTTTGATCGGAGCGGCGCAAAACGCAGTTAAAGTCACCACCCATAATAATACGCAGGAGCAAGTCGGTGATTAAAGGCGCTATCTCTCCAGTATAAAACTCCCTCCTCGCCGCTCGCGCGCTGGAACCGGAAGGAGCGTACACATTAAGAAGGAGTACATCATGGAACTGGGCGGCAATGCCCCGTCCGGTAGGTAACATGGACAAACAAGAACATTCAATGCCTTCCCGATACAGAATGATGGTACCGGCCTCCGTTCCTATATTGACAATGGCGTCATAACCGGGGACGTCTGCTAGGAGTGGAGTCATTGCTTCCTGTACGAACAGAATATCTATATCAGCGGCCTGTAAATACTGTCGAAGGCTGTGGATTTTTGCTTGAGAGACAATGCGGTTTACATTCATAGTAGAAATCTTATAGGATTGTCGTGAACGGAGCGATATGGGACGACTGGTCATCTGCAGATGGAAACAGGTAAGATTTTTATCCCTTCAGCAGTCGTCCGCTTCGAAGGTCGAATAAGTCTAGACGTCGCCGTCCGTGGAAGCTGCATTGCGCCGAGGCGTAAGCAGCGTATCACCAGTTGCCATCGGTTCGTCACGGTCGGGAGTGCCGGACATATCTTCAGTGTCATCCGCCCAATTGACAACAGACACAGCCATTGTCGCGCCTGCTGTGGCGGTTCCGGAACCGCATTGCGGGCCGTCACCCTGCGCATCCGGCACTTGGTCCGTCCGCGGTGGTGCACAAGTCTCTGCCCTCCCCGTGTCAAGGTGGGAGACATCATCGGCAATAGTCATGGGTGAGGCCAACGACGGAAGACAATCGTCGGTCCCCGAAGTGTCATCGCAGATCATGCGGCCTGCTTGCTTGGCCTTTTCACGCAAGAGGGGCGCCGATTGGGCTGCCTCAGGACGAGCGATCCGACGTTTCTTGTGTTTTTTCGGGGAGGACCTACCGACGGACACTTCCGCATTCTCTAAAGGAAGAGGAAGAGTCCCTGTCTCTTGCCGTCTGTCAACATCGGTAGTAGCAGCCTCTACGCCGTCGACCCGAGCTGCCTCACGTGAGGCGTCACGGGGCGCCGCGTCTAGTAAGCCAGTGGCCGGCAAAGCGTCCTGAGTGGTAGATATTTCCATAGGTACATCTCCGTCCTTCGTAATATCGGCCACACGAAGGCCCACGTCCACAGCCGGCGCCGTGGGCGTATTTGCACGGACCGCCGCTACATAAGTAGTCGGTAATATTGTCGGTTGCGTGGGAGTGGCTAGTTCACCCGCAGGCAGCTGTGTTACACGTCGTTGGATGCACTGTGCTCGGACGTGTCCTGTGGAATTACAGCCGGAACATGTACGGGGCTGTCCCTCATACATGATTATCGCCCTGTATCCACAAATCGTTAGGTAGGATGGAATATGCCGTTGCAATTCGATCTTAATTTGCCGCACACCATTCAAGACAGGGTACTTATGGAACGAGGCCCACTTTTCGGCAATGTTACTGATAATTTTGCCGTAGGACTGCAGAGAAGCACTAATTTGTTCGGCCGTGATTTCAAAAGGCAACTCGAAAATCCTGACGGTGCGAATACCAAGACCAGCGTGGACAACAGTCACCTCACCAACATTCCCGTCACTGTGTCGAAATTTATAGGTACCACCACATGACTCGACGATTTTGTCGCACAATTCTGGGTCACGCAATTTGATATAAACTGTGCTACTAACAATAGACAAATGAATACCAATGATATCGGTGGGGGGTAATTTTACGTCTTCATCAAGAAATCGTTAGACTTCGTAATACTTCGGTCGAGAGAAACTGCCATCAAACATAAACTTCAAAGTATCTTTTCGCTTCCCCCTGCGGGTTCGGGGGTATGAATAGGCCCGCGGTAGTCCTGCCTGTCGTAAGAGGCGACTAAAAGGAGTCTCAAACGTTTCGGCCTTATGTGATGGTCCCCTCTCGGGTTTGACCTCCATCTATCTAAATTATTCCGAAGAGCGAGCCAATTGGGGAAGGGCACTTTACATGGTGCACTGTATCCTTCGTGCAATTAGACCTATAGCCGTCTTTCTCGTCGTTGCAATGGTGTCCCGCTCGTTTTCGATCTCTTGGGCGATTCCCACGCTGCACTCCGCAGTGTTTCTTTTAACTGTGACGACGACCTTGGCCATTTTTGCACCTAAGATCCAGCACGGTAGCCAGTCCGTTGTGGTGGGGTCGCCATGTACCCTCTTGGTTGTAGCCCCCTGACAACACAGGGATCGCTCTACTGATGCCTGCGCCGTTCACTCCCCACGTATGCCAAGGAGTAGATGCCCATCTCCCTGGGGCATCGGGACTCCCGGCAATGGCCATCCTGCCAGGTGGCCTTTGCTGTGGCTGGGTGGCGCCCGTGGGGAGGGCCCTTGGTCGGAGTAGGTGGCATCAGGGCGGATGACCCGCAATGAAGCGTGGTACATCATCTATCGCTGGTGGGCCTCCACCAGCAGTCTCCAAGCGATCGAGGTCTAACCTCAACGGGAAGAAATTGGATCAGAGATCGTTTCCCTCCCTAGCTACTCCATGGGAGGAACGTCTTGCTAAAGAAGGCAGTGGCGAATATTCACCCCGGTACCTTGTGTGTACGCGGGTTGATGGAGAATCGTTCGTGTCGACCAAGCCCCAATTTTTTGTGGAGCATTTAGAGGACAAGTTCGGGGAGGTGGAGGGCTTGTCCAAGATGCGCTCTGGCTCTGTGCTCATCAAAACGGCATCCTCTGCCCAGTCACGGAGGTTGCTCAATTGTGACAAGTTGGGGAATGTTTCAGTTACCATCACGCCGCATAAGAGTCTCAACATGGTCCAGGGTATTATATTCCATAGGGATCTTCTTCTGCAGTCCGACGATGAATTACGCGCCAACCTCGAACGACGAGGTGTTCACTTCGTCCGGCGCGTCCATCGGGGTCCGAGGGATAATCAGGTAGCCACCGGTGCCTTCATCTTGGCCTTTGAGGGTGATGTCTTACCCGAAAAGGTTAAGGTGATGGTTTACCGTTGTGATGTGAAACCATATATCCCTCCTCCGATGCGGTGTTTTAAATGCTGGAAGTTCGGGCACATGTCATCTCGCTGTACTTCCAGCATCACGTGTCGGGATTGCGGACGTCCTTCGCATCCTGATACTCCATGTGCTCCGCCTCCCGTCTGTGTTAACTGTGGAGAACACCACTCCCCCTGCTCACCGGACTGTCGGATCTTCCAGAAGGAAAGGAAGATAATGGAATATAAGACCCTGGACCGCCTGACCTACACAGAGGCACGGCGGAAATATGAGCGGCTACATCCTGTGCCCATGACATCCACCTATGCCGCTGCTGCAACAGCGGTCCGATCCTCTCCCGTGTCGTCACGTACTGTTGCCTCTCAGCTATGTCAAAAAGACCCGGCCCCCTTGGTTGTGGGGAGCACTTCGCCCTCTGTTGCTCCATCTACTCCAGGAGCGACACCACCCCAACCATCGGGGACATTCGTCCCCCCTTCCCAGCCGGAGAAGCGTAGGGCTTCTTCGGCTACTCTAGCCAGGAAGGGGTCCCTTGGGGCCCTCCCTTCCCAGGCTTTGCCCAGTGTCAAAGCGGATACCCGCAAAGTTTTGAAGCAACAACCGGTCGCTGGTCATAGGGCTTCACGGTCGTCGTCCGTCCCTGAGACTGACCCAGTGGGGCCCTCCCAGCCAGACCCTCCCAAGGCACAGCGTGCGAAGCCATTGAAGAAAAAGGCTCCCAAGCATCCTGACATTGCGGTGGCACCTGTCCCACCGCAACCTTCAACCTCTGCGTCTGAGGACGAGGTGGAGATCCTGGCGTCCGCTGAGGACCTCGATCTCGCCAGTCCCTCTGACGCCATGGAAAGCACTGGCACAGGTGCTCACTTGGAGGCAGCAGGTGACCCAGTGGCGTAATCTGCCTTCCCCGTCCCGTCACGCCTTTCCCAGCAATGGCCAGTACCATCCTCCAGTGGAACTGCAGCGGTTTCTTCCACCATTTAGCTGAGCTCCGCCAACTTATCAGCCGTCATCCTTTCCTTTGCATTGCTCTGCAGGAAACTTGGTTTCCAGCAATGCGAACCCCCGCCCTCCGTGGCTATCGGGGTTATTTTAAGAACCGGGCAACTTACGAAAGGGTGTCTGGTGGCGTCTGCATATATGTCCTGAACTCTCTTCACAGCGAGTTTGTACCTCTACAAACAGCTTTAGAGGCTGTCGCTGTTCGGGTGTGGACGCCACAGGCTATCACCGTCTGCAGTATTTACCTTCCACCTGATGGTACTGTCGTGCAGCATGTCCTGGCTGCTCTGATAGCACAACTGCCGCCGCCTTTTTTGCTGCTGGGCGATTTCAATGCCCACAACCCTCTATGGGGTGGGACTGTCTCCGATGATCGTGGTCGGGCCGTGGAGCATGTGTTGGCTCAGCTCGACCTTAGCCTCTTAAACACCGGTGCTCCCACGCATTTCAGTGTGGCCCATGGCTCGTTCTCGGCCATCGATCTCTCTATTTGCAGCCCTGGACTTGTCCCATCCCTCCACTGGAGGGTGCATCCTGACCTGTGTGGTAGTGACCATTTTCCCATCTATTTGTCACTGCCACAGTGTCATTCTTCTGGGCGCTTGCCCCGCTGGGCTTTCCACAGGGCTGACTGGCCAGCTTTTACTTCCGCTGTAACCATTGCGTCTCCCCCACAGGGTGACATTGACGAGGTGGTCCGTGTTTTAACCACGTCCATCATTTCAGCGGCCGAGGCTACCATCCCCCGTTCCTCTGGCCTCCCTCGGCGGAAGGCTGTGCCCTGGTGGTCGCCGGAGATTGCTGAGGCTATTCGCGACCGTAGGCGGGCTCTCCAGCGTCATAGGCGGCACCCGTCTCTGGAGACCCTCATCGCCTTTAAGAGGCTCCGTGCCTTCGCCCGTCGACTTATTGCACGGCGTAAGCAGGAGTGCTGGGAGAGGTACGTCTCTTCCCTGGGCTCCCGTGTCTCGTCCTCGCACGTGTGGTCCCGGATCCGGCGGATTTATGGCTCCCAGACCCCTGTGGGTGTCCCTGGGCTCTCCTTGGACGGCGCTGTCTGCACGGACGCTGCCGCCATTGCTGAACGGCTAGCCGCGCACTTTGCTCAGAGCTCTGCGACTGCATCCTATCCCCCCGCCTTTCGCTCTCTAAAGGAGCGAGCCGAGCGGACGCCGTTCTCATTCCACACGCGTCATTATGAAACATACAATGCTCCTTTCAGCGAGAGGGAACTCCTCGCTGCCCTCGCCGATTGCCCTGATACAGCACCGGGACCGGACTGCATCCACGCGCAGATGCTGAAGCATCTCTCCAGGGACTGCCAGAGACACATCCTCACCATCTTAAACCGCATTTGGAGCGAGGGCGTGTTCCCGTCGCAATGGCGAGAGGGTCTTATTGTCCCCATCGTGAAGCCCGGTGCGGACCCACTGGCGGTGGACAGCTATCGTCCCATTACCCTCACCAACGTTTTGTGCAAATTGCTCGAACGTATGGTGGGGCGGCGTTTGTGTTGGGTCCTTGAGTCGCGCGGTCTCCTCGCTCCATCCCAGGGCGGCTTCCGTCGGGGCCGGTCTGCAGTGGACAATTTGGTGCGGCTCGAATCTGCTGTCCGTACGGCTTTTGCCCGACGTCAGCATCTTGTTGCTGTATTTTTCGATCTGCGGAAGGCGTATGACACCACATGGCGGCATCACATCATCGCCACGTTGCATGGGTGGGGTCTTCGTGGTCGGCTCCCGGCTTTTCTTCAAAACTTTTTATTGCGCCGCTCTTTCCGGGTGCAAGTCGGTGCCACCTCTAGTTCCTCTTATATACAGGAAAATGGGGTCCCGCAGGGCTCGGTGTTGAGCGTCTCCTTATTTTTAGTGGCCATTAATGGTCTGGCAGCAGCAGTGGGGTCGTCGGTGTCTCCTTCTTTGTATGCCGACGACTTCTGCATCTCATTTAGCTCCACGACTACGGGAGTCGCCGAACGCAGGCTGCAAGTCGCCGTTCGCAAGGCAGCATCATGGGCACTGACTCATGGCTTTCAGTTCTCTGCTGCCAAGACTCGAGTAATGCACTTCTGCAGGCGTCGGACGGTCCACCCTCATCCTGCACTTTACCTCGACGGCCACCTGCTTGAAGTGGTGGACACTTGCCGCTTCTTGGGACTCGTGTTTGATGCCCGGCTCACATGGGTTCCTCATGTTACTCAGCTGAAGCAAAAATGCTGGCGGCACCTCAACGCCCTCCGCTGCCTTAGCCACACGTCTTGGGGTGCAGATCGCTGCACGCTGCTGCGGTTGTACAGAGCCCTTGTGCAGTCCCGGCTTGATTATGGGAGCCTGGCCTATGGGTCTGCGTCCCCCTCAGTGTTAAAGTTGTTAGACCCCATACACCACTGTGGGGTTAGGCTTGCCACTGGCGCTTTTCGCACCAGCCCCGTGGATAGTCTACTGGTGGAGGCCGGGGTTCCCCCACTGCGGATTCGCCGCCATCGTCTGCTTGTCGACTATGCTGTCCACGTTCATTGCTCGCCAGATCATCCCAATCGTCGCCTGCTTTTCCCTGCTATGGTCCTCCATCTGCCCGAACGGCGCCCTAGGTCTGGGCTTTCCATAGCTGTCCGTGTCCAGTCCCTGCTGTCAGAACTGGGGTCATTCCCTCTTCTGCCTCCCTTCCGGGTCCGTACACCTACGCCTCCCTGGTGTTTGTCCCGGCCGTCCGTCCGTCTGGACTTGGCACAGGGACCCAAGGACTCGGTTCCGCCTGTGGCCCTCCGTCGCCGTTTTCTTGCTCTCCTCGACTCATTTCCGGGCTGTGAGCCTGTCTACACTGATGGTTCCCTGGTTGATGGTCGCACTGCCTACGCTTTTGCTCATTCTGCCCATGTTGAGCAACGCTCCTTGCCGGCTGGCTGCAGTATTTTTACTGCGGAGCTGGTGGCCATCTTGCGAGCTCTTGAGCATATGCGTTCCTGCTCAGATGCGTCCGTCGTCATCTGCAGTGACTCCCTGAGCAGCCTCCAGGCCATCGACCGCTGCTATCCCTCTTCTCCTCTGGTGTCCTCTATTCGGGAGTCTGTCTCCACCATTACCCACTCTGGTCGTTCGGTGGATTTTGTTTGGACGCCAGGTCACGTTGGCATCCCGGGGAACGAACGTGTTGACAGGCTGGCCAAAGGGGCGATAGACGCCCCAGCTTTGGAGATCGGCCTTACGGCTCGCGACCAGCAGCTGGTGTTGCGCCGTAAGGTACTTGGGATGTGGGCTGCTGAGTGGCGTGGCATGACAGCCCCGAATAAACTACGGGCTGTCAAGGGGACGACCGATGTGTGGCGTTCCTCCCTGCGGGCTTCTCGCAGGGACTCGGTAGTCCTGTGTCGGCTGCGCATCGGCCATACATACCTGACGCACGGCCATCTGTTGCGTCAGGAGGATCCCCCCTTGTGTCGGTGTGGGTCCCGGCTGACGGTCGGCCACATTTTGCTGGAGTGTCCTCGACTGCGCACACTCCGGCAATCTTTTAATCTCCCGGGCACTTTGGCTTTGGTTTTATCCGACGATGCCTCCATGGCTGACTATGTTTTACATTTTATCCGTAGTAGTCGTTTTTATGGTTTGATTTAGGGAGGTCCTGCGCCGTTCCCTTTCTGTGTCTTTTGTCCTTGTGTCTGTGGCTTTTCTGGTGTGCCGTCAGATGGTTGACTCTTTCCCTTTTTTTCTCATGGTCAGTCAACCAGTCTCCGGCCATCCTCCTTTCTTCTGTTTCTTTCTGTATGGTGTTCCTCTGTCCTGTTCTTGTCTGTAGTGTTTGTTGCTGCATTTGTGTTCTTTTAGCGCCTGGGGGGACGTCTCCTCCCCCTTTGGTTTTTACATGCTCCGTCGATTTTGGGCTCGCCTGATTTTGGAATGGGGGACTGATGACCCTCGCTGTTTAGTCCCCCTTCAACATCCCAACAACAACAACAACAACAACATCTTTTCGCTCTGGGTGATCCATGTTAGGTTCTAGTCGTTAACAACAAGATGTAATGCGCGCCGCAACGGCCCTCGACTCACCACGCGCCGCACCGCAAGCCGCAGCTGAGCACGTAAACAACGCTCCAGGCACGTCCGACTGGCACGACGGCCGCGCCTCGACTGAAGACTGAGCTATACCCCCTTTCACGATCTTTGCGTTCCCATAACTTAAGGAAAAATATTATACTCTGCCTGGCTAAATACGTCTAATCGAGCAAAATATTGCGTAATCATTATCTCTCAGTTATATATTAGCGTTAAACGATATAAATATCAAAAATACTAGACACTTCGCGCCTGGAGAAAGTGCGAGTCGGCGCCTTCACCTTAATGTCAGAACGCGAAAATTGCACTAGTAGCTTTTTTTCAAGCAAGTTCTGTTCGTCCGTTCTCCGTAATCGTTTGGTATCTGATTAAACTGACATACTCGCCTATGGCTTCCGTAAACGAAAATTTCATTGTGACCCCGACGTGATTCGAACACGCAACCTTCTGATCTGGAGTCAGACGCGCTACCGTTGCGCCACGGAGTCGACGCTGCTTTGGTCTTGTCGTGAATAGGTTCCTCGAACACTTACTGTACCGTTCAAACCTAAGAAATAATGACAGTAGGATCCACGAGACACTCGTCCCAGATGTACTTGCTCTGGCGGGGGTGTAACTCAGTGGTAGAGTGTCTGCTTCAATGCAGAAAGTCCTGGGTTCAAATCCCAGCTCCTCCAATTTTTGTTTCTCCGTGCAGCAGTACATGAAAACTTTTGCCTATCACCATATTCTACAAAATTCAGTGTACAAGATTCTTCCCCCAAGCAAGTGGATTTCGTACAGTTCGACCTCATGGCGGGAGGACGATGACCTGCAAGACCCTGGGCTGCGATCCCCCCCATTGAAATGTTGCTCCAAAGCCTTCGGTATGGCGTGCAGGGTGCATCTCAAACATGTATTTGCAACTCACCGCGACAATCGTCATTTGTTTTTTCGAGATACTGAAAAATGAAGGGGGCACCCGGGATTGAACCGGGGACCTCTCGATCTGCAGTCGAATGCTCTACGACTTTTTTTTTCTTTTTTTTTCTTTTTTTTATTTTTTTGCAATGTCGTATGCTAGACGGATAGGGCGTCATTTTACTGTCAAATAATGTTGCTCTCTTATTGCACCGGTATTTGGTAACTGAGAACGCCCCTAGCTCCATTATGGCTGGCAAAATTTATAATCCGGTTCTTCTGGGCTACTTCAAGTGCGCTTGGTACTGGCTTTCCTGAGCTCACCCTACTCGCATTGTCACAGCTCTGTCAAAGTGTGATGCTAACTAATAATGAGAAACTCTTAGCCACGCTCAATCTTACATGCCACCCCTTGGTTGTTGCCGTCGCTAGTAAGATGAGGGTAGACTGTCGCACAATTAAGCTGAATCTCCACTCACGGTGCACATATTCCGCAAAGACAACCTTGTTTTCCGTTGCATGCAAAATTACCGTCTGCGTTTCTATCGAATTCCACCTACGTACTTTACTGGTGCCGCATTCTTGTTATATCCATGTGCTATAACAGGCGTCTACTCTTCATTGAGGAGCTGCAACCGGGGCTGAGTTCCACCTACTCTTCAGCACGGTCAAAATGGCAGGGCTCGTCCGGGATTTGAACCCGGGACCTCCTGCACCCAAACCAGGAATCATACCCCTTTTTTTTTTTTTTTTTTTTTTTTTTTTGTTTTTTTTTTTGGGGTCTCCTTCCTCCCCTTCAACCCATCCTTTACGCTCGCCAAGTGTTGCCTTCTCGGCCCGGCTTCTCCGCCTTTAAGAATGAAAGTAACTTGATGATGTGGAAACGCGCTTCTTCTGAACGACGAACGAAGTATGCCCCTTCTGTTGCCTTTGTTTGCAACATGGCTTGAATAAAAATAAATGTAAATTCCATTGAGAAGGCAGTCTCATAATTGTTGTGGAAATGTAACTGCATCTGTAGATTTCGTTCTCCGTGCGTGGAAAAACGGAAAGAAGCAAACTCATTATTGCTGATAAGTATAATTTCCTTTTTCAGAAGGTAATGAAGTAAAATAGGCTTCTTCTGCTTGATTTTACACTTAATTAACATAAATGTGTCTTCTTGTGAAAAGAAAAGGAAAGAAAAACAGAAACTAAATAAATGGCATATACCAGTTTCATCACTGTGTTTCTCCGAAACCAAAGTAATAGATACTGACTACTTTCTGTTGGAAATCCTCCTCCTGCTACGTGAAGCTTGAATGTGCAATGTAAATTACGCATTTCTAATGGTTACAGGATTGTTTTAGTTAAAAAGTTTGCGTAATTTTCTTTGTATTTTTTAGTACACATCAACTTGTGGTGCTCAGTTGTAAGGTATACCCAGAAGTCCTCCCTATTGCTTGATTCTTTTGTTAGGACGTAATGCATCGTTTGGCCTTTCAACCAGTTAATTGCATTTCGTTTTGTTTTAGGGTAAGGTATACCGTCAGGGTTTAAAAATTCAGCAGTCGTAACGGCATTGGGCGTAGTTCTGCTGATGCTCGCTATCTTTTGTCTTATGTAGAGCCATATTTCTTTTACCCTGTCACACAGCAATCTATGCTCTTCGGTATCTGGTATTTTACATAATGGACACAGCGGTGATTCGGCCAATCGAATAGAGTGAAGTTTAGAGTTCGTCGTAATTTTTCTGTTTACAGCATAGTACCAGGTCGATTTGACATACGTTGGCAAGTTCCGGCAGTGAATATTTTCCCATATTGTTTCCCAGTTATAACAAGGATACTTTTGTTCTACGTCGTTTCTGGGTTTGTCTTTCATCAAGTTATTATAAAGTTCTTTTACTTTCATGATGTCTTTTCCAAGAATCCTTGCCTGCATATAGCTGTATTCTACGAAAAAGTATTTCAAGTGGTATAGTCCGTTGGGTATGTGTTGGACATTTATAGGTGCAGTGACGTCAGCAGGAGCTATTTCGTTTAACAAATGTGCAGCAAGGGTACCACTTGGCTCTTTCCATTGTTTGTATGTGGTAGCAAGGTATAAGGCTTGCGCTTTTTTGCTGACATCGGTAAGATTTAACCCACCACATTTCGTAGGGAGCATCAGAATGTCATATTTGACTTTGAAAATACGTCCGCGGCTCACAAAGTGTCCTAGTGCAGATGCGATGCTTTTCAACAAAGTCGCAGGTGGTGGCAGAACTTGTGCTACATAATTAACTTTGGATGTAATGTATACATTTGCCACTGTTCCTTTTTGAAGTTCATCGAGTTTCCTAATACTATGTGCTTGTACAGAGGCGCGTATGCTGTTAAGTAATTTTCGATAATTCGCAGCAATAGTATGCTTGATATTTCTTTTAAAATCTATGCCGAGACATTTCATGGTTACAAGCTCGCGTAACAGATCCTGCGTTTGCGTCCCAATTCCACGGCCGATGTTGAAAATCCCCGACTTTGTTCTATTAAGTTTTGCACCAGATGCCTGTTCATATTTTGTTACTATTCGTAGTGCGCTCTGTACTTCAGCGCCATTCACGACTAGGAAGCCAACATCATCAGCGTATGCCTTGCACACGATCTTTTCTCCATGTATTTGTAGTCCTTGTAGATGTTTCATAAGGGAGGCAAGCAGGGGCTCGATGGCGATGGCGAAGAGTGCCATTGACATTGGACACCCTTGCCTAATGGAGCTGGTGACGGCAATCGGGCGGCTAATGTGTCCATTGATGACAAATCTGGCTGAGTTGTTTGTTACTGTATTTCTTACTACCGCAATGAATAGAGGTGGGAAGCCCATTGCGCCCATGGTGCGAAGGAGAAAACTATGATTAACTCTGTCGAAGGCTTTGTCAAAGTCGAGTGAGATGAGTGCACATTTTATTTTGCAGACGTCGGCCGTTGAGATTAGGTCCCTGTAATCACAGAGGGTCTGGAGAATTCTTCTGTTTTTGCCCACACTTGTTTGATAAGGGCCAGTGACGCTGGTCATTGTGGTTTTCAGCCTGCGAGCGAGGATGCGGCCAAAGATTTTGTAATCGCTGTTTAAAAGCGTAATTGGCCTCAGAGCGCTTACAGATTTCGTATTGGTAGTTTTTGGCACTAGCACTACGAGTCCCTCACGAAATTCCTTCGGGATGTCATTGTCAGGGTTTAGCAGTTCGTTGCAGATGAGAGTAAACTTGCCTTTTACGAGGCCACTGAATCTGCGATAAAATTCTGCCGGAACTCCATCTGCCCCTGGAGCCTTATTTTTCGTGCTTCCATACATAGCTTCTTCGACGTCTTCTTCAGTCACTTCCGAGATGAGAGTTTGTGCTTCCGCGTGGCATACTTTGCCCTGGAGGTTAATCATTAACTCGTCTTGAAGCTGTTCGTCAACCGGCTGACTAGACATTAAGGATTCAAAATGCTGTACGATTGCCTCTTTAATCTCTCTTTGCTTCGTCAGCTTCCTTCCATCATCAGTTGTTATTTCAGATAATATCTTGCGAGCCGCCCTTTTGCTTTCACGAATGACATGATAAATGGAAGTGACCTCGTGCTGGGCTAAGTTCTGGGCACGCGACCTTATTTGGTAGCCTTCCAGTTGTTTACGCCGTAGTGCTAAGATTTTTGCTTTAATTTTGTTAATTCTTTCGTAGTTGTCCACAACTGTTGCAACGCACTTGTACAAATCCCTTAGACACTGAAAGTAAAATTCTATAGTTGATTTGTACCAAAAGTTTTTATCTTTGGAGTAGTTTATGAAAATCCTCCGTATTTTAGGTTTGGCATGTTTCAGCCACCAGTCAGTGCCAGAGTTGTACGAGCTAAATTTGCTTTCACACTCTCTCCATACCTTGTGAAATGCCTCCTGACAAGCATGGTCTTCCAGATGTGACACATTGAGCTTCCATGTGCCTCGACCTCTGAATGTCCCTTGTTTTATCAGATTGATTGTGTGGTGTCACCGCCAGACACCACACTTGCTAGGTGGTAGCTTAAATCGGCCGCGGTCCATGTAGTACATGTCGGACCCGCGTGTCGCCACTGTGTAATCGCAGACCTAGCGCCACCACCAAGGCAGGTCTCGTGATACGAGAGAGCACTCGCCCCAGTTGTACGAGAACCTAGCTACCGACCAGATGTACGAAGCCTTTCTCTCTCATTAGCCGAGAGACAGAATAGCCATCAGCTAAGTTAATGGCTACGAACTAGCAAGGCGCATTAGCCATACAGTGATTAAACTTAAAGTCTCCTGTGTATCGTCAAGATCGATGTACCACAATGATATTAAAGATAAGTATTAATCCTGCTCCGTACTTTTCTTCCTAACATTAATTACGTATCCTGTTCCAGTACATCACGCCCGTCTGCGTTAGTCTAGCTTGCCTTTTCAGCCATCTCAACTTCACGGTGTCGGCCCAGCTACCGACACAACAGATTGTGCATATGTAAGCAGCATGATCTGAAAAAACGGTAGGCCATACTTCGGACTGCAAAATGAGGTGTTTCAAATTGTGCGTTACATATATCCTGTCGAGACGGCTCGCCGAGTGACTTGTGGCGTGGGTGAAGCCAGGGGCTGCACCGTGCATATGTTCCCATGAGTCTATTAGTCTTAAGTCATTAACTATACGTTCCAGTTCAGTACACTTGTTAAAATTGGGAGTTTGGTCTTTGGCATGCAAAACACAATTAAAATCTCCTCCTAGGATAAGGTGATCATATCGAGTTCCAAATAGTGGGACAATTTCTTTTTTAAAGAACTCCGTTCTGCGGTGCCTGTTACTGGATCCTGAAGGGGCATACACGTTAATGAGCCGTATGTTGTTTATTGTGGCCGCTATGCCTTTACTGTTTGGTAGTTTTACTACATCTTGGACTACTATGCCCTCCTTTGTGAGCAGAGCCGTGCCCATTTCCGCTCCATGCCCTGGGTTTGTAATGGCGTTGAAGTCAGGTACGTTACCAAGCTCAATGTCTGTCACTTCTTGTAAAAGTATAATGTCACTGTCAGAAGCATATATAAAATCTTTTAAGTTCTGTAGTTTAAAGGCACTGTGAATCTTATTAAGGTTTACTGTCGCGATTTTGTATGCTTGTATGTCAGTTATTCTTCATTCTACTTGATCTAACTTTAAAAAACATTCTTCTGTTTTGTCTCGCAAACGTCAGCTTTAAAACGCATCTTAATAATATTCTCCGGTAGCAAATGTTTCAGCGGTGTGTCCTTGTTCTTTAGAATGTTCGTTCGCGGAGACGTCGTCGTTGAAGAAATCAGCCACCTGTGGGGCTAGCTTACAGTCTGTCTGAGTTTCTGAAACTTCTGTCATTTCAGCGTCGGCATTGTTATGGTCGCTTTCGTCTGCCCAGCTGGTGGAGGTTGTCGTCGTGGGTGGGACGAGTGAAGCTTCATGAGAGTGACTCGTTTCTTGAGGGTCGTTGGATGCTTTCTTTGTTGGCTTTCCTTGGACGTCTCGTTTTTCCAGCGCAGAAGGGGAACGCTCCACAGAAACTGGTGTCGCTTTCGTGTTGCTACAGATCTGTTGGCGTAAGGTACTACCTATTTCCTTCGCTTTTTGTCGGAGTGTGGGAGCTGTCTCCTCTGCACCTTTGCGCGCCAGCCGGCGTTTCTTATTTTTCTTCGGAGAATTGCCTCTCGACGGACTTTCTTCAGTATCCACGTTAGTGTCGCTTTCCTGCAAGGTGTGTCGGTCTTCAGCTTCCGGCGGATCTGCTGCCTTTACAATTGCAGGTGCCTGTGTCGGTGGAACTTCAACTGTTTCCGTAGATTGGCGGGACTCTTGTAGGTCGTTAGCTATGACGGCACTGACGTCCATCGGAATTTCAGTGTTTGGAGAATTTGTATTTGCACACGATTCAGGGGCTGAGGAGACAGTCGGCCGTTCGCGTGCCACGGCGGCGTAGGTTCCTGGCAGTGTTGTCATCGCCGGTGGCCTGGCGGCCTCGCCGGCCGGCAGCTGTGCAACGCGCCGCTGTATACATTCTGCGCGAACGTGCCCAGGCTTGTTACAGGCGGCACAGGTTCGCGGTTGGTCGTCATAAATTACAATCCCTCTATATCCGCAGACATTGATGTACGACGGGATGTGCTTTTGTAACTCTACACGAAGCTGACGTACGCCATTTAATACTGGGAATTTATGCGCGCTTGACCATTTCTCGGCAAAGTTGCTGAGCACTTTCCCGAAGGATGAAATTACAGCATTAATTTGGTCTGTTGTAATCTCAAAAGGTAACTCGAAGATTCGAATTGTGCGAATGCCAAAACCAGCATGTGCAACGGTGACTTCACCAACGTTTCCATCTGAGTGCTTAAATTTCATGACACCTCCGGAAGATTCAACTATTTTCTCGCACAACTCGGAACTACGCATTTTAACAAACACGACACAAGTTACAATCGACAGGTGGATCCCAATTACATCATTAAAGGAGAGCTTCACATCTTCTTCTAACCAATTTTCTACGTCAAACGACTTGGGTCTAACATATCGAGGATCAAAGGTAAGTTTCAACGTATCTTTTCGACTTGGTTGAGCCATCACTGCATGCTACTCATTACTTCTCGAAGCGTTCTATAAAAAGAGTTTTAATCCGCAGCAAGCGCAAGACTTACCACGCGGAAGCACAGACGGCGCAGCGCACACCACACTACGTCCTACCTCCACGCCGTCCGCCGGCGAACTGACGACTGAGCTATACCCCCTTTCACGATCTTTCCGTTCCCATAACTTAAGGAAAAATATTATACTCTGCCTGGCTAAAGACGTCTAATCGAGCAAAATATTGCGTAATCATTATCTCTCAGTTATATATTAGCGTTAAACGATATAAATATCAAAAATACTAGACACTTCGCGCCTGGAGAAAGTGCGAGTCGGCGCCTTCACCTTAATGTCAGAACGCGAAAATTGCACTAGTAGCTTTTTTTCAAGCAAGTTCTGTTCGTCCGTTCTCCGTAATCGTTTGGTATCTGATTAAACTGACATACTCGCCTATGGCTTTCGTAAACGAAAATTTCATTGTGACCCCGACGTGATTTGAACACGCAACCTTCTGATCTGGAGTCAGACGCGCTACCGTTGCGCCACGGAGTCGACGCTGCTTTGGTCTTGTCGTGAATAGGTTCCTCGAACACTTACTGTACCGTTCAAACCTAAGAAATAATGACAGTAGGATCCACGAGACACTCGTCCCAGATGTACTTGCTCTGGCGGGGGTGTAACTCAGTGGTAGAGTGTCTGCTTCGCATGCAGAAAGTCCTGGGTTCAAATCCCAGCTCCTCCAATTTTTGTTTCTCCGTGCAGCAGTACATGAAAACTTTTGCCTATCACCATATTCTACAAAATTCAGTGTACAAGATTCTTCCCCCAAGCAAGTGGATTTCGTACAGTTCGACCTCATGGCGGGAGGACGATGACCTGCAAGACCCTGGGCTGCGATCCCCCCCCCCCCCCCCCCCATTGAAATGTTGCTCCAAAGCCTTCGGTATGGCGTGCAGGGTGCATCTCAAACATGTATTTGCAACTCACCGCGACAATCATCATTTGTTTTTTCGAGATACTGAAAAATGAAGGGGGCACCCGGGATTGAACCGGGGACCTCTCGATCTGCAGTCGAATGCTCTACGACTTTTTTTTTTTTTAAATATATTTTTTTCTGCACCCTAAGCAGGAATCATACCCCTAGTCCAACTTTTTTTTTTCTCTGCCACTTTTTTTTTTTTTTTTTTTTTGCCCGCCGTAATCTTCTCATGTTAGTAGTGTGCGCGGGACTATATTTTATTATATGTTATTTTTTTTATTTTATTTTATGTTTTTTTTATTTTTTTATATTATATTGTTTATTTTTTTACCTTTTTTTTCCTTTATTGTTCCTTACTTTTTTAATTAAAGCTTGGTTAGTTCGAGCGCCATTGGGTAGTTGGCAAAAAGTATTTTATATTGGGGTTACTGACAAGTTGTGTCGCTTTACTTACACTGTAGATTCTGAAATCATCATACGTATCGTCTTTTCTTTTAGTCATAATATAATCTATTGTATGGCCTGCCAACCAGGTCCACATATTCCGTTTCGACGGGGGGAAAAGGTCGTTATCAGGCTGCAGTATCATCTCGGGTGTTATTGCCGTGATCGTAGTTCTCCCGACCAGCGCCAGTTGCCGCCGACACCATTCCCATATCTTTTTATTTTCCCCACAGATACATCTGTGCTGCAGTGTATCTATGAGGTCGCAGTCGCTGCACTTCTCGGTGGTTGCCAACTTGATTCTGTGGAGCTTTTCCTTAGTAGAAATTGTTTCGTTCACTACCTTGTACCACGTGGATCTGATTCCCGTATCCAGGACCGTATTAGTTATGTTCTTCCAGACCTTGGACCACCGTATATGTGGGTGCTTGATTTCCATTCTGTTCTTTCGACCATTGTCGTTCAGATACTTATAAAGCTCTGCTGTTGTTTTGTCGCGTAAGACAGTGGTCTGCCGCCGAAGGTAACTCATGTCAAGCAAAAACCTCCTGATGTGATTGAATGTAGGCGGTATGGAGTCCAAGCGGACAGGGGCCTCTAAACTAATGGGCCTGTGTGACTCGATGACAGCTCTGAGTACACTGTGTGGGTATTCGTGATAAATTTGGAGAGTTCTACGTATCAGAAGTGCTCGACATTTAGCGTCAACATCGACCACACCAAGGCCCCCATGACTGGGGGGGAGTGTCGTCACATTGATTCCCACTTTGAAGATATCACCTCGCCAGAGGTACCAACCGACAGCTGCCATCACCCGACTGGCTATTTTATCAATTATAGGTAGTATTTGGCCTACATACCAAATTTTCGATAAGATTTTTGTGTTTACAAAATGTACCCTTTGTAGTAAATTTTGTACTCTACTATTATTCTGTTGCAGGCACGCTCTCGTCATGTTGAGAATGTCCCTCCAAGCCGCCGCTGTCGTTTTCAGAGGGCAACTGGACATTTTGAGACCGAGAAGTTTCAGATTGTCGGTTCGCTCATATTCGTCAGTCCCGTGGAAGGGGAACCCATTCCCCAAAGGCAGCAATTTTGTTTTACGTCTGTTGAGTTTCGAACCGGACGCTTGTTCATAGTCCTGAACGATAGACTGCACGTCACGAAGGTCATGTGCAGAAGTAAGCACTACCCCCACATCATCCGCATATGCAATGCAAGTAATGGTGCTGCCATATATATTTATTCCTGGGAGCTGTTGATTGATCCTCCTAATGAGTGGCTCAATCGCAATGACAAAAAGCGTCATTGACAAGGGACAGCCCTGGCGGATAGACTTCTCTATAGGAATTGAGTGCGTAAGATGTCCATTAACGTTGATCTTTGACGTGGCCCGGTTCAAAAGATTTTTAATCATCTGGACGAATTGTTCTCCAAATCCAAGATGGGTCATCAACGGAAAAAGGTAATGGTGTCGGATCCTGTCAAAGGCTTTATTAAGATCGAGTGCTAAAATTGCCGCTTCCAGACCTGTAGTTGCGCAGTAGCTGATGATCTCTCTGTAGTCAGTCAGACTCTTAATGATCGTGCGCCCAGGAACCGCCGCCGTCTGACTAGGGTGTATTATTTTAGGAAGGACTCGTTTGATCCTGGCTGCCATGACGCGGGCTACTATCTTGTAGTCCGTGTTAAGTAAACAAATGGGGCGGAATTTATTCATGTCGTTACAGGGGTATTCTTTAGGGATGAGAACGATGATGCCGTCGTTGAAGCCTTCAGGTATATTTTGCCCTTCTTTAATTTCATTACATATTTCAACAAAACACCTTTCTAGCAAATACCAAAACTGTTTATAAAATTCCACCGGTAGCCCATCCGCACCAGGAGATTTATTTCCCTGCGCCTTTTGGAGCGCTGATTTGAGTTCTTGTGGGGTTGTGTCCGCCAACAACAGGTCTACATCTGGTGGGTCCAGTCTTTCAGGTAGGCTAGTTTGCATACGTATCACAGACTCCTCGTCCGCGGGTTCCAAGGCATAAAGCTTAGTGTAGTATTCTGCTACACATGTCTTGATGCCGCCTTGATCATTCACCTGGTTACCGTCCTCTGTCCGGAGACTATAGATCATTTTACGCTGTGCGCGACGCTTCTCTGCCCCAAGATGATATACCGAGGGTATTTCCCCCGCCGTGCTATGATGGTCCCTGGATCGGATCATAATACCTTCCATTCGTTTCCTCTTCAATGCCGTTAATTTCGCCTTGACTTTTTTAATTCGTAAAAAGGTGTCTGCTGTTGGACAATTGCTTTCATATAATTCCCGAAGGCAGCGGAAGTAAAATTCGAACATACTCTGTTGGTCGCGGTTTCGTTCATAACAGTACGTTTTTAAGCAACGGATGAGTTGAGGTTTCGCACATTTGTACCACCAGCATATGGTGCTGATGAAGTTCCGTCGTCGCCTGCTGCAGGCGCCCCACACGACTTCCATTCGTGTTCGCAAATCATCTTCTTGAAGAACAGCGACGTTGAGTTTCCACATGTTTCTGCCACGAAAGATGTTCTGTCGAGGCATTTTCAGGAGACAGTGATAGGCGAGATGGTCAGAAAAGTACACTGGCCACGTTTCAGGCCCGCCGACATTGGCACGTAAACACTGTGTGACATAAATTCTATCAAGTCGACTGGACGACGTAGATGTGTGGAACGTGAAGCAGGGGCGGTCTCCATTAATGAGCTCCCACGTGTCAGTCAATCGCAACTCTCGTACGAGGCGGCCCAACTCCCTCTACGACTGAGCTATACCCCCTTTCACGATCTTTCCGTTCCCATAACTTAAGGAAAAATATTATACTCTGCCTGGCTAAAGACGTCTAATCGAGCAAAATATTGCGTAATCATTATCTCTCAGTTATATATTAGCGTTAAACGATATAAATATCAAAAATACTAGACACTTCGCGCCTGGAGAAAGTGCGAGTCGGCGCCTTCACCTTAATGTCAGAACGCGAAAATTGCACTAGTAGCTTTTTTTCAAGCAAGTTCTGTTCGTCCGTTCTCCGTAATCGTTTGGTATCTGATTAAACTGACATACTCGCCTATGGCTTTCGTAAACGAAAATTTCATTGTGACCCCGACGTGATTTGAACACGCAACCTTCTGATCTGGAGTCAGACGCGATTCCGAGCTGGGATGCCGCGGGCGAACGACGTGTGTTGCGATGCGACGGGTGTGGCGGATCGCCGTCCGGCGGAGCTTGCTCCGTCGGCGGCCCCATCCGGCCCCCCACCTACAACGACCCTGCACTCGACGACGGTAACGACTGGGCCTACGAAACGGACGAGGACAGCCGCAGCCGGCGGCGTTATTGCGCTGCCTACAACCACCGCCATCTGCATCTCCACCATCACCACCACAACCATTACCACCACAACCATCACATCTACAGTCATCTGCCCCTCCCCTGCCACTCCCGGTTGCAGTTTCATTGATGACTGCATCAATGAAACTGCAACCGGGAGTGGCAGGGGAGGGGCAGATGACTGTAGATGTGATGGTTGTGGTGGTAATGGTTGTGGTGGTGATGGTGGAGATGCAGACGACGGTAACGACTGGGCCTACGAAACGGACGAGGACAGCCGCAGCCGGCGGCGTTATTGCGCTGCCTACAACCACCGCCATCTGCATCTCCACCATCACCACCACAACCATTACCACCACAACCATCACATCTACAGTCATCTGCCCCTCCCCTGCCACTCCCGGTTGCAGTTTCATTGATGCAGTCATCAATGAAACTGCACCTAGGGCTACTAGGGAAAAATGCGCATCAGGGCCCCCTTCATGTGGGACAAGCCCGCGTGCGCCGAGATCTAGATCCCGCTCCCCCCTCCCCCCCCCCCCCTGCCGTACCACCACTCGACATGCCGGACTTAGAGGATGCTGTATGCGTTCCTAAACCGCATCCGGCACCCAACGACGTCACCACGTCGTCTGTAATGACAGAAGCTGACCTAATGGAGGGACTAGAAGAACATATGATCGCCCTCCGCGATGCTGCAGAGGAGGGGGACCTGCAGGTCGACCCTGTTCGGCGTCAGGCCCTCCTCTATCTGAACATGACTGCCGCGACCGACGACAGCGATGGCGGGAGCGTGATGGAGTTTGATGACGACCATCGGCGCCCGGTCGCTGAGCGTCGGAAGCGGCAGTTAGCCTCGTCATCAGACTCCGAGGCCACCCAGCCCGCCGAACGCGGCCTATCCAAAAAGAACAAGGCCATTGTTGACGCGGAGGGCTTCCAGGTGCCGCGCAAAACGGCACCTCGTCGCCAGTTCACCACGTCACTGTCCGACGTGCCGCAGACACTCCTCCCACTCCCCCGCCCCCCCAACCATCAGCCACCCCCCCCCCCCTCCCATCTACATACAACACAAGGGACCCTACAAAGAGCTTCAAGATATCCTAACTACTCACACTGAATACCCCTTCCGTATAAAATGGTCTGGAGCAGATAATTATCGCCTGCATCTCCAGTCCGCCGCAGACCTTGCTAAGACACTCCATATCCTCAGTAAGCGCAACATAAGTTTCTCCACCCCCCTTAAAAGGACCCGCCGCCTTCAGGTGGTTGTCAGAGGGCTCCCCATGGAGTACTCTGATGACGACCTGAGGAAGGCACTCACGGCATTGAACATAACCACCACAATCATATCCAGGATCATTTCCCCTCGTACCCGACTCCCCACCCCACTCTTCTTCGTCTCCGCCCCTGGCACGCCGGAGAACCGCCACCTCCTAACCCTCTCACTCATCGATCGCGTTTGCGTGACGATGGAGAAACCGCGCTCCAGGAGGATGACCCTGGTATGCTACCGTTGCCAGGGCCTGGCGCACTTTGCGGGTGATTGCACCCGTGAGGTGCGTTGCGTGAAGTGTGCCGGGGGACAGGCCTCCTCGGAGTGCACTAAACCCCGAGACGCCCCCCTACCTGTGCCCGCTGTGGAGGAAATCACACGGGCAGTTACATGGGCTGCCCAAAAATCAAATCGTTCAAGGCAACCCAGAAACGATTTGCTGGGCCGGCGACGGCGGTCCGCCCGGGCACCAGTTACTCTGGTGACCTGGCAGGTTCGGCGCCGTGGGCCCACCCCCCCCATGCGTCTCGCTCCCATCCCGCCCCTCCGGGCTCCTACCCACCCCCCCCTCCTCTCCATCCCTATCCAACCCCCCCCCAACAGCCTTCCCTCACCTCCCTCCCCAGCAGGTGTCAAGCACTGCTTCCCCCTCCCCACGGCGGGTGTCACGCTTCGCTGCTCCTTCCCCATCCCACCAGCAGGCGTTAAGCACTGCTACCCCCTCTCCCACCTCGGTACAGTCCCAGCAGCACCCTCTCCCCTCCCCATCCTCTGCTCCCACCCACCTCAACGACCTCATCACCCATGTTGTTGAAGCACTGACCTCAGCAATCTCCGGCACCTTCAACTCCCTCCTCCAAACCATCCCACACCAACTTGCCACCGCCCTCTCCCAATCCATGTTCCCCGCCACCACTACCACTCCCATTCCGACCAGTCATGGCTGTTAGACATCATGGATTGACAGCCATGATCTGGAATGCCAATGGTCTCCCCAACAACAGGGGGAGTTCCGACAGTTCCTCCTTGATGAGAGGGTTGATATTTGCCTTGTTACAGAGACACATCTCAAACCCGGTGTTTTCGTCCGTGTAGCAAACTACTCCTGCTACAGGACAGACAGGCCCACCGCCTATGGTGGCACGGCGGTGTACGTTCGTAACTCCCTCCGCCACCACCCTATTTCCCTCCCCCCACTCAACACTGTGGAAGCCACTGGCGTCGTCGTCCACACGGTGAGGAGTCCCATCACGTTTGTGGCTCTTTGTAGACCACCACGAGGCCTTCTAGAAACACCGGACTATGAAGCATTGCTGTCGCTCGGCAACGACGTCTTCGTTGGCGGTGACTTCAATGCTAAACACGCTGCCTGGAACAGTAGATTAACAAACACATCAGGTCGTCGACTCCTCCGGGTCACTGAGCGGCATCATGCCCGCACCATCGGCCCGCACGACCCCACCATTTACCCCTCTGGAGGACATCCCCCAGATGTTTTAGACATCGCAGTGGTGAAAGGGCTACCCAACCCCATCACTGCAGCCAACCGCATCGCTCTTGCCTCTGACCACTGCCCGGTCATCTGTTCCATCGATCTCGTTGGAACCCCGACCGCGCCGAGTGATGGCCTGAACATCCGCGGTATTGACTGGCAGTCCTACCAGAGAAGGGTCGAAGCAGCCCTACCCACAATCCCTGCTGCCGATCAAACGGACGCAGATCGTACCCTAATACACCTCACCACCGTTGTCCTAGATGCTGCAACAGCAGCGACCCCTCACCAAACCACACCGGCCCCCAGATCATCTGCGTCCTCTCCCCCACCATATCCTTGCCCTCATCACAGAGAAAAACCGGATCATCCGAGAATGGCAGCTCACTCGGAACCCGGCAACCAAGCGCCTCATCAATAGACTGCAGCGCCAAATCAAGGCTGCGGTGCAAGACCACCGCAATCAGGAATGGGAGAACAAAATCTCTGCCATTGACCTGAGTGACCCGTCCGCCTGGCGGCTCACAAAAAGCTTTCTGAGGCGAGGGCAACGGATTCCCCCACTCCAGGTCGGCAATGACTTTGTGTCCGAACCAGATGCCAAGGCTAACGCCTTGGCGGATGTCTTCGCGCACAACTTCACCCCGGTCAATGACCCCGTTGACCCCGACCATATCCGCCTGGTAACGGCACGCCTCCCTCAACTCCCTGAGGATGAAATCACCCCCATTAATGAAGAGGAGGTAGAACTGCAATTGCGGCACCTCCAATCCAAGAAAGCTGGCGGCCCTGAAAAGCTGACGAATGCCCTCCTCAAGCAGCTACCCCCAGCTACTATTCCCATCCTGACGGCCACCTTCAACAACATCCTCTCAACCAGGCAATATCCCACTGCCTGGAAACATGCTCAAGTGGTCGCCATACCCAAGGCTGGGAAGGATCTTCGTTCCCCTGCCAGCTATCGCCCCATCAGCCTCTTGCCCGCCATCTCCAAGGTGTTCGAGAGGCTGTACCTTAAACGACCACATTGCCCGAGAACGAGTCCTCCCTGATGAGCAGTTTGGCGTCAGGCAGGGACACGCAACCACTCACCAACTCCTGCGCCTTGTAGAAGAGGCACTGGACGCCATAGAACGTAGGGAGTACTTTGGGGCCATACTCCTCGACGTGTCCAGAGCGTTTGACTCGGTCTGGCACGAGGGGCTGCTCTACAAATTATTTTCCCTTGGCTTCCCAGTGTCCCATGTACGGCTTATAGCCACATACCTGGAAGGCCGCACCTTCCATGTCGGGATCCCAGATGGGAAATCCACACGACGACGAATCAGAGCAGGAGTACCACAAGGCAGCGTACTTGGACCGCTACTCTACTCCCTCTTTACAGCTGATCTGCCCTCTGCGCCGAGGGTACAATTAGCTCTCTACGCAGATGACACTGCACTCTTCTCTCGTTCTCGGAGTGCGGCAGTTCTTCAACAGCGGCTCCAGGGGACTACAGAGTCCCTAACCGTTTGGGCTAGGACCTGGCGTCTGGCATTTAATCCCTCCAAAACCCAAGCCCTTATCATCTGCCGACGCCGTATTCCCATTCGACTCCCTCAGGTGGCGGTCCTTGGTACCCCAGTCCCCTGGACTCGTACTGCAAAGTACTTGGGTGTTACCCTGGACCAACGCCTAACCTGGCGCCCCCACATCGACGAGGTGCGTCGTAAAGCAATGGGGCGGCTATGCCTGCTCTACCCTCTCATCAACGCCACCTCTTCCCTCCCCACGCACCTTGCTGTTAGACTGTACACCTCCCTTGTTCGCCCCATCCTTGAATACGCGGCGGTGGTGTGCGGCAATGCTGCCCCCACCCACCTCCGCCGACTCCAAACCATCCAGAACCGGGCTCTCCGGCGTGCCCTCCGCCTCCTCTTCGACTTCCCAACCCACGAGCTCCACCTCCTGGCTGAAGTGCCGCTCCTTCGTACCCGCATCCTCTCTGCAGCCCAGTCCTTTTACCAACAAACCCGTCTCTCTCCTAATCCCTTAATCCTCTCCCTGGGTACCCGTGTTCACTGTCTGGCCACCACCCGATGGCCAGACCTTTTATTTCGCCCCCCATGACTTCACATACAATAGCCATCCCACCTCGCGACAATCACTCTCTCACACCATAGACCCTCCCCCCAACATGTCATGTCATTCACCCCCCGCCAACCCACACCCCCAATCCCCACTGTCGGCCTAATTCACGACAGGCCTTTCCTCTTTCACTCCTTCATCTGTCACCCTCTGACTTCTTTCTCTCTCCCCGCCCCCCCAACCCACCACTCCAAGACTCACTGCCGTCACCATCAAGACGCCGCTATGGAGAAGAAGAAGAGGCCAGGAGAATGGCCTTTCGTTTTCACTGTCTCCCACTATTCCTCCTCCTCTCTTTAACTCTGTAATGTAGTCGTAAACCCCGGCTAGTCTATGGGCCGTTCGTTTTCCACCACCCTCCTACTGTCCCTCCTACTGTCCTGTCTTCTTTCAAAAAAAAAAAAAAGAAAAAAAACCGGGCCAGTCAATTGGGCCTTTCGTTTTCCCACTTCTTAAACTATCACTCTCACTATCCTTTCATCTTTAAAAAAAAAAAAAAAAAACAAAAAAACAAAAAAAAAAGAAAAAAACACAGCACAAAAGTCAAGAAACTACACCCGTCATGTCACACCCACATTCTCTCCACATCAATTAAGAAGGAGAAGCGCATCAAAAGCGCTAGAACTTCGCTCACAGCTGAGGGTTCACCCCTCCACCATGTGCGTCGTCGTCGAGTCAGACGCGCTACCGTTGCGCCACGGAGTCGACGCTGCTTAGGTCTTGTCATGAATAGGTTCCTCGAACACTTACTGTACCGTTCAAACCTAAGAAATAATGACAGTAGGATCCACGAGACACTCGTCCCAGATGTACTTGCTCTGGCGGGGGTGTGAATCAGTGGTAGAGTGTCTGCTTCGCATGCAGAAAGTCCTGGGTTCAAATCCCAGCTCCTCCAATTTTTGTTTCTCCGTGCAGCAGTACATGAAAACTTTTGCCTATCACCATATTCTACAAAATTCAGTGTACAAGATTCTTCCCCCAAGCAAGTGGATTTCGTACAGTTCGACCTCATGGCGGGAGGACGATGACCTGCAAGACCCTGGGCTGCGATCCCCCCCCCATTGAAATGTTGCTCCAAAGCCTTCGGTATGGCGTGCAGGGTGCATCTCAAACATGTATTTGCAACTCACCGCGACAATCGTCATTTGTTTTTTCGAGATACTGAAAAATGAAGGGGCACCCGGCATTGAACCGGGGACCTCTCGACCTGCAGTCGAATGCTCTACGATTTTTTTTTTTTTTTTTTTTACAGCTTATTTCCTGCTGCCACAAATGAGCTACAATCCTATTCAATGAAATAAATTTTCCGAAAGGCATCAAATCTACTTGAAATGATACGTGGCTATCAGCACCATTATTCAACACACATGCTCGACTGTGCGCAGACGCCTGTGGCGTAGCTCTTGGGTCCTGAGTCAGACGCAGTAGTTCCAAAAAACTCTCCTGATCGGCACTGTGCCGAAAATTTCGCTACACAACCCCTTTGTCTTGCTTGAGCTTCAGGTAGACGCCGGTTTGCAGCCAGGAAGCGGACAGCAGCAACTTTCAACTAGATTTGTAGTACTCAAACAACTCAGTAAAACAGCATGCGTCTTTTGCAGAACTGGAAAAACCCGACCGTGACAGGATTCGAACCTGCAATCTCCGGATCCGAAGTCTGACGCCTTATCCATTACGATACACGGTCACTGGCGCAATATTCTTCCCCACACACACCTCATTTTCGCCATTTGTACGCTTGCCGGAATGAATTTCCCATCTTTGACGCAATTCTCCATCTCCAATTTCAGTACTAAAAAGGCGACGCTACTTCTTGCTGTGTCCCATCGCAAGTTACATTCAAGCCCTTATGACGCTGATCAAACAAGAGGTTGCAAATCAGCTTCAATCGCTTACTGCCATCTCAGTCGGTTGCAGAAGGTACCTCACCCTATGTCATACAATGGCGAGTTGCCGCTATTACCAAAGCGGCGGCGGCGCCGACGACGACATCCGCGAGGGTCTCTACCAGGGGTAGAAAATACATCACAAGAACTAAGTATTCCACGTCGGCATTCTCCGGAGACTGCCAAAAGCAGCAGTTTCTGGTGCCTACTTTAATAGCACCATTCGCACTATTCATTTGCGGGAGCATTTCTTAAATACCGCACCCATTCATAATTTTTTTTATCCTTGACCGCTTTTTTCGTAAGATCTACGGTAGAAGGGGCTGTTACAAAATTCATTTGCCTCCTGTGAGGATCGAACTCACGACCTCTGGTTTACTAGACCAGCGCTCTGCAACTTTTTTGTTTTTTTTTTCTTATCCATTTTTTTTTCTAAGTCAGACGCCTTAACTACTTTTTTTTTTTTATTGCTTTCACTGTAATGACCCAGTGCAGCTCGGGGGAGGCGCGTTGGGCAGGGGTCGAAACCCGAGGCCTGGCCATGACGTCTCCTCCTCCCTGCACTGAAGCACAGTGGCACCAATACGTAGTAATTGTCCTTGGTTCGGAGTCTCATGATACTGATATGTGGACACGGGGCTTATTTATGCGTTGTCTATCTGAACAGGTAAAAGCTTAGCAGGAAGGCAAAATAACTAAGAGCTAGCGTGAATGTCTCCCCTATCATGAAGTGAGATCAGTATCCCCCTATACCGGTGCCATTAATGCAACTGGCGCAAGAGCGAGCAATAGAAGTGGAAACTTAACCAATCCCCTGCTTTTCGAAAACAATACTGAGCATATTCGCAAAGTCCCTCTTAAGATGTGGGAAAGATTGTTGCGTCCAGTACTCATGAAGCATGTAACCAGTAAACGAAATAAAATCGGAAATACCATCACCATCAACCACTGCAAAAATGTAACGGCCAAGAAGCCACATAATGGTGTTGTTCTTTGTCCGGGGATAAAAAACCGTGTCCGGCCAGCAGAGAATGTCAGTTGTAAAAGCTGATTCCGAGCTTCTGGTGAGTAACGCCAATTGTCGGCGCAGCCAGTACCACATGCGAAGACGGTCAGCGCAGGTAAATCGATGTGGGAGTGTATCAATACAACCACACGTTTGACAAAGCGGAGTGACACTTAAACCTATACGATAAAGTCGTTAGTTCGTAGGAATCAGCTGATTAACTACCTTATACCATAGGGAGGCAACAGTTGCGGAATGAACGGGTAAGCTGATATTCGTCCATATGTTACGCCAATGAAAAAGGGGATATTGTAAAACAATCGGGATGGAAGAAGAAGACCTGTGCCATTTGTCAAGCAGTGTTCGCGTAGTAAAAACAGGACTACGTTGTAAGTGGAGATCCAGATAACTAATCTCAATGTAGAAGTCCCGAACATGCCGTAGCTTCGCATTTAGAGGCCCTACTTTAATAGGCGGTGACAAGCTCGCAGGACGAACGACATGGAATAATCGCGAAGTAACAGTCGGGGACTCAGAAAATAAAAGATGGAGGGTGCGCTTAGCATAAAGGGCAGCAGCCTTGACACGGACATCGGTGAACGACAAGCCGCCCTCAAGTCGCGGCTTCATAAGAACATGACAACGTAATTTAAAAATGTGCCCCCGCCAAATATATCTGTTAATAAGCTGGACCATTTTTGCACCCTGCATTCTGGGAAGCGGAAACAACTGAGCAACGTAATATACTTTACATAAAACATAAGTGTCTAATACATGCTTTTTTTGCAGTATCGGCATCGAACGCCATGAGTGTTCGAATAAAACACCTTGAAGCTTGGAAATGGCCACTTGCCAATTTTTCGCAGCCATACGAAGAGGACACCGTTCAAGATAGATACCTAAATGTGTATGATGTTCAAAAGCCGTAACCCACGGAACAACCACATGTTCAAAGCCCCGCAAATTCAGGAGTTTGCTTTTACGGGGGTTGATACGAGAACCGGAGGCCGCAGAAAATTTATCTAGTTCCAATTTCAACGGCGGCACTTCTGCGGTGGAACGAAGCAAAACAACCAAATCATCAGCATAAGCTGTTGCTGTCTGGGTAACCCCAGAGATCGTAAGACCACGAAGCGTCGAGTTGAGACGTGTGAGGAGTGGTTGAAGGGAGAGAGCATAAAGGGTCATAGATAAAGGGCTACCTTGCGGGACGCCACGTTTAATATCAATGACCTTCGTTAGCTGTCCATTAATGTCAATCTTAGCAGAAATACCAGTCGTCATATTCTTAAGAACCAGCAGCGCCTTTTCATTAAAACCGAGTCGGCGCAGCAGAAGCTCTAAAAACGAATGGGACACGCGATCAAAAGCCTTACTAAAATCAACAAATAAAAGCGCACAGGAAATATTGGTGACAGCGACAATCGACACAATATCACGATACCCCGCCAGAGGCGTCAAGATGGAGCGCCCCGGAAAGCAGCTTTGACAAGGAGTTATCACAGGTGTAAGCAAGAGGGATAGACGTGCATTAACAGCCCTAGCAGCCGTCTTATAATCAAAGTTTAAAAGGGTTAAAGGACGAATGTCACTAGCTGTCTTCAAACCAGCAGATTTCGGTATCAGGACAACCGTACCTCTCTTGAAATCGGCTGGAATTGTGCCACCATTCAAAATTTCATTTACTATATCCGTAAAAACAGGCCCTATAATAGTCCAAAAGCGAACAAAAAACTCCTTAGGAAGGCCATCCGGACCAGGAGATTTGTGAGATGGTGAACAAGCAATGAAAGCTGAAATTTCGTCTGCAGTAAAAGGAGCTAAAAATTCCATATTATGGTCCTCTGTTAAAACTGATGGGATAGCAGTTAAAATCTCGTCAACATCATGCGGATCAGAATCAGCCACAGCATATAAGGTCTCATAGTAGCAGGTAAGTTCATGGGTTATTTGATTCTGTAAGGTAAGCCGGCGACCATCAGCTGCCATAAGGCCGTCAATCAATACACGTCGACGATTCTTGTGGTGACGAAACAGATGGTACATGGAAGTCATTTCATGTGCTAAGGTGGACGGCGGTTTAGATTTAATCTTCAATCCTTCCATCTGAAGCCGTTTAATACTAAGGAGCTTGGCTTTAATTTTCCGAACCTCAGAAAGGTGGGCACATGTCATTCGAGAAGTATCATAAAGTTCGCGAAGCACCGAATAATAATACTCAAAAGTCAGTTTCAGATCTCGCGCTCTATGATAACTGTAGGACATTAAAGTGCGACGTAGTTTTGGCTTCGCACAGTGGATCCACCAGTGAAGCTTGGACGGATAGAATCGCAGAGAACGTAAACACATGTCCCACGCCGTCTGTATTAGAGGTTCGATGTCAGGGTCATCGAGCAAGGAGACATTTAATTTCCACAGTGGCCGATAAAGTTTAAGAGGCTGACGCTCCAAATTAATGATAACCGCAAGGGCACAATGATCCGTAAAACTGGCTGGAATAACATCTACATTTAAAACAGAAACACTAAGGGGATCAGAAATATACAATCGGTCCAGTCGACTACTTGACGTGGCAGTAAAAAATGTAAATTTAACTAAAGTGGGGTGTTTAACCTCCCACGCATCGCGTAGTCGTAGTTGACGTACAAGAGAATGTAGCTCGAAACAATAATTAAAATGAGGGGATTGGTCCTTAGCTTGTAATACACAATTAAAATCACCCCCCAATATCAAAGTCGCAGGATTTTTGCGTAAAAGATAAATCAGATCCTCTTTATAAAAACGAGACCTTTCCTGCCATTTGCTGGAACCAGAGGGGCCGTAAATATTAACCAAGGTTGTGTCAAATAACCGACAACCAATACCCCTTCCCGAGTCTAAGAGCTCAATTTCGGTAACGGGGATACCGTCACGAATTAGTAATGCAGTACCTGTGGAAAACTCAGGCGCAAAATTTATAATAGTGCGAAAGCCAGGAACAAACAGGTGTGCAACGGAGACTTCCTGCAGGAAAACAACATCAGCTGCAGAGTCATAAATGAACTGCTGCAGAGACGCTAACTTCAGAGCAGATTGAATGCTATTTATTTTTAAGGTAATAAACGTGTACGCCTGCAACATCAACGAAAAAAGGGAAAATGAACCCTAGTTACACCACATTAGAAGCAACTACATCCAGATCATCAACATCAGACATGGCAGAGGGTGATTGCCCGGAATCAACGGAATCAGAGTCATCCTTTGCATGCTTGTGTTTTTTCCGCACCGCGTGAAGATTGGGGGGCACTTTCACCCGACGGCGTATCTGATGCACACCAGATTCAAGAGCAAGAGGAGTGGGGGGTTCGAGATCAGGCACGTCAACCAAGGCATCCGAAGGATTAGCAGGGCGAGAGGAATCAGAAGAAGGAGCAAGCAAGGGGAAAACTGTATCAGGAACATCGGCACCGGCATCAGAAGGTGTAGGTATTGGAAGTGTAGGAGGTGGAGAGATAGGTTTGGAATCCGCTGAAGCGGAGCGCGCAGTTCTAGAAGCGATTTGCCGACAAACAGCTGTCTGCACCGAAGTGTCGTCAACATGTTGTGATGCCTGTGTCGGGAGGGATGTCAACACCACCTCGACCGAACGTTGGGGCTCTTGCGCCGACAGCGTGGCAGCAGGTTTGACGTCATCAGGCAAAGCAGGAGACACAGTGGGAACAGAATCCAAAACAAGCATGGGAGATTCCGGAATTCTCTCGTCAGATCCGCAAACCGGCTGCGAAACAGCAGCTTCGTCATCAGTGCTACCGGTATCACTAGCACGACGGCGTTTGTTATTGGAAACAGACGGGATCGGTGTAGAAGCAGCCGATACATCTGGGCGAGTGGGTAACGGGGGAAAACCTGCATCAGAGGAAGGTGTCACCCGTTGTGAAGAATCTACTGCAGGAGGCTGACACGAGACAGTGGAGGAAGCTGCTGGCACAAGATCGGCAACCGTTAATTTGCGGCGTTGTGCTAGCCCATTTTTAAGCACAAACACCCGCTTAGGGCAATTAGCACGAACATGACCATTTTCATTACATAGAAAACACGTACCAACTTGCCCCTCATAAGTAAGATGAACACGATAACCACATACAACCAGATGGGACGGTATATTCGACTTAATATGCATTTCAACCGATCTGATACCATTATAACATTGCAGCTTATGTTGTGCAGACCAACGTTCATTTCGAATTGACCGAACGGTACCATAACCAAGCAAAGCTTCCTTGAGATAACTGTTTTCAACTTCAGGGGGTAAATTATAAACCCGAACTGTGGTATACGTAATTTCCGCATTTGAAACAGTAACACTGCTAACAGAACCATCTCTATGACGGAACGACACTTGCTCACCATGTTTAAGTAAAATCTTATCTAGCAAAACCGGGTTCAACAATTTCGCAAAAAAGCAGTAAAGTTCTGTGTCAAAATACGCCGTATGTACCTGGTCCGATGTAATGCCGATCGTATCCACAATCCATTCGTGAATTTCCAACGAAGTTGGTTGAACAATCCTGGTGGCCTTGTTAAACTGAAATCTGAGAGTACACTTCCGCGGAAACAACCGGGAAGCCATAACACTTAATTAATGCGGCAAAAGCCGCTATACAACACAAATCACAACACAAACACTAAGGCGACGAAACAACGAAGAAAAGAAGACAAAGAAACGTCACACACAGAAAGTAAATAGTCACAACCCGAGGGAAACGGCGGATCGAATACACAGCACGTCCGATCGCTGTCGCGTCTCAAGCGGAACTACGACTGAGCTATACCCCCTTTCACGATCTTTCCGTTCCCATAACTTAAGGAAAAATATTATACTCTGCCTGGCTAAAGACGTCTAATCGAGCAAAATATTGCGTAATCATTATCTCTCAGTTATATATTAGCGTTAAACGATATAAATATCAAAAATACTAGACACTTCGCGCCTGGAGAAAGTGCGAGTCGGCGCCTTCACCTTAATGTCAGAACGCGAAAATTGCACTAGTAGCTTTTTTTCAAGCAAGTGGTAGAGTGTCTGCTTCGCATGCAGAAAGTCCTGGGTTCAAATCCCAGCTCCTCCAATTTTTGTTTCTCCGTGCAGCAGTACATGAAAACTTTTGCCTATCACCATATTCTACAAAACTCAGTGTACAAGAATCTTCCCCCAAGCAAGTGGATTTCGTACAGTTCGACCTCATGGCGGGAGGACGATGACCTGCAAGACCCTGGGCTGCGATCCCACCACATTGAAATGTTGCTCCAAAGCCTTCGGTATGGCGTGCAGGGTGCATCTCAAACATGTATTTGCAACTCACCGCGACAATCGTCATTTGTTTTTTCGAGGTAGTTCCGCTTTAGACACCGTGCAGTGTGGACGTGCCTAGTCTTCCGCTCCGCCGTAGCGTTACGTATAGTGGACTATCGTTTTTGTTTACGTGTTGTGTTGCAACTTCTGTGAGTGTTTCTCCGTCGTTGTTTCGTACCTTGTGTTTTTTTCTGTCCTTATTTCAGTGTCTTTTGTGTAGCGGTTTCGACCGCATATTTTGAAAATGTCGTCCCAGGTTATTCCTCGTCAGGCTACAGTTAGTTTTGCTTTTGACAAGTCAACCCGCCATGTGCAACCTAGTTCTCTTGAGATTCATGATTGGTTGGTAGATACCTTTGGTGTTCATTCGGATCAGGTGCACACTGCTTATTTTGATACCGAACTGTATGTTTTCTTTGTTAAGTTTATGGACCCACTTCAGGTTGATAAAATTCTTTCTAAATACGGTCATCAAGTTCTCTTTCGGCATCGGGATGATTCTGTAAGTACCGTGCTGCTTTCCAATGCTTCCATTACGTACACCAGTGTTCGTGTTTACAATCTTCCACCGGAGGTGGATAATGTCTATCTTAAGGAGGTTCTACAGAAGTATGGCGATGTAAAGAGCATTCGCCTTGAACGCTGGTCAAGCCAACATCGCCTGCAATGTTACAGTGGTATTCGTTCAGTCGAAATGCACGTTAAGCAGAATATTCCATCTCACCTGCAGATCGGTGGATATCGTGTCCATGTAACATATAGTGGTCAGGTTGGCACCTGTTTTTTGTGCAATGAAAGTGGTCACGTGCGTACCGACTGTCCGCGGAGAGTTTTTGTTTTAAAAAATTCTCTCGAACAGCGTCGCAAGTTAAAGGTCGCTGACCTCGTTGCAGGTGGTTCTGCTCTTGGTGTAGCACAGTCCAGTGGTAGTAGCGCCCCGCCACAGGTTTTGCGCACCCCTGACACAGAATTTCCTCCTTTGCGTGCTAAATCTGATGTTGTTCCGTCTGTCCCTCAGGTGGGTGTGCCACTTTTGAATAATAAGAGGCGTCGCCCACACGATGGAAATAGTACGGATGAGGATCTCCCTGAGATTCCCCAGTCCGAGCGACCGGCATCCTCCGAGCCACCGTGTACTGTAGCTGCTCCCTGCCCTCCTGAGGTAGCGGTTACGGTGGCGGCTGCTGGCGCCCCTCCGGCCTCCGGCGCTGCTTCTCTCGAGTCGGGTCGTCGGTCGGGCCTGTTGGCGCCGTCTTCCGAACCGACTTCGATGTCACAACAAGTGGAGCCGCGACAACTTCCTGCTTCGCTGCCCCATACCTCTGCCAGCGGAGCTGCTCCGCTTCCTTCCAACTCTGCGGCCTCGGACCTTCCTGCTCACGTTTCGCCTCCGTGCAGTCCATGTTTGCCGGAAGCTAGTGCAGGTGTTGACCATTCCGTTTTGTCGGATGTTTCCCCCGCGACCCCGGATCCCGCATGTGGACCGGCGCGGGTGGTGTCGGATACAGAACTTGACCCTCCTACGTCACCGGCGGCTGAAGCTTCCTTGCCCGTCAGCCGACGCAAGTTACGCGTTCAGCCGAACGTTAATGCTGTTCGTAAAAAGCCGAAACGTAAGGGATCCGCGGAACGGGGTAGCAGTCCCCCTCCCTCGGATGCCTCCGTCACCCCTGCTATGGACTGTGACGCTGGTGCGTCGGTGTAGGTGATTTGTTTTCTCGCTTTTCTCTCTATGGTTCAAGCATACACCTTTCTTACCTTAAATGTTAACCGTATTGAGTCCGACGTTCGCATTGCCTCTTTGCGGCAGATTATTTACGACGCCTGTGCGGACGGAGTGTTTTTGCAGGAAGTGTTGTTTTCTGATCTCTCGCTACCTGGATTTCAAACTGTTTTTAATGTCGCGCCGGAATATTCAACAGGAACTGCTCTTTTCTTTCGAGAGGGCATTCCTATTACTGACATTGAATTCCTTGACTCTGGCCGTGGGATTGGTTGTCGTCTATTTGATCTCCGCCTCGTTGTTTTGTACGCCCCCTCTGGTTCGGGTCACACTGTGGCTCGGTCGCGCTTTTATAAAGAAGAGCTTATTTATCTTTTGCGCCAGAGTCCTCGGAGTCTCCTGCTCGGAGGCGATTTTAATTGTGTTTTACGCCCTGAAGACCAATCCCCCAATTTTAATTATTGCCGTGATTTACATGACTTAGTTCGTACGATGCATCTGCGTGATGTTTGGGAACACAAATATCCAACCCTGGTGAAATATACGTTTTTTACCGCGTCCTCATGCAGTAGACTCGACAGATTCTATTTATCTGATTTTTTATGGGATAAAATTCTTTCTGTCGATGTTATTCCTACTAGTTTTTCTGACCATTGTGCTTTTACTGCAACTGTAAATCTTAGTCAGCAACCTGCAAAACTTTATCGTTCCCAGTGGATGTTAAATGTTTCCCACCTTGCCGACAGTGCTATGGATGATGTTATAAGTGGCGTGTGGGAGCGATGTCTTCGCTCTGTCCCGCGATACCCCTCCTTGCTGGTTTGGTGGACTGCGTTTGCCAAGCCCAAGATTCGTCAGACTTTGATTTTTTACTGTGCTGCAAGGGCGCGTGATTTTAAGAACACGTATGAATATTACTACTCTGTCCTGCGTGAACTATATGACGCGGCGGGTACCTCTCCTTTGCGGATCCATGATGTTCGTCGTCTTAAAGCCAAGCTCTTGAGCCTTAAACGACGACAGATGGATGGTCTGCGAGTTAAGTCGAAACCTCACTCTCTTGTTGAAGGTGAACTGACATCCTTGTACCACCTGCTACGGCATCAGACTCGTCGTCGTCGCTCCTTCATCTCTTCTCTTATGGTGGATGATGGACGGCAGCTTATTGCACAGGAGGAAATGGTTCGTGCTCTCCATCAGTATTACGCTAGTCTCTATTCTGCCGATGATTCTGGTGAGTCTCTTTCGGATGACGTCCTTGGGGATCTAGCTGCGACGATCACGCCTGAAGCGAACGGCGAATTTCTCCGGGAATTCCAGGTAGATGATGTTTTCGATTTTATTGCTCGCTATCCGTCCAGTAAATCGCCGGGTCCAGACGGCCTGTCTAAAGAATTTTATCTCCGTTTTTGGCCTCTTTTGGGTGGCATTTTTACGCAGATTTTAAATGAGATTGTAAGGGGGATGGATGTGCCTGCCGATTTTAAAGTAGGGAAAATTGTTTTAATTCCGAAGTCCTCTGGTCGTTTATCTGCTGCCAATCTTCGTCCGCTCACATTGCTGAATTTTGACTATAAGACAGCTGCTAGAGCGCTCAATAGCAGGTTGTCTTCTCTGCTTCGGGGTGTGATTGGTGCACATCAATGTTGTTTTCATGATAGATCTATTCTGACACCAGTAGCCGAATATCGGGATGTTGTCTCGGTTGCGGCGGTTACAAACGTACATTGTGCCTTTGCCTTCCTTGATTTTTATAAGGCTTTTGATCACGCCAGTCATGTGTTTTTAGATCGTGTTTTAGGTACAATAGGTTTTAACGCTTCATCACGTGGTGTTCTTGGCAATTTGTATAGGGGAATAACAGCTCGGGTGTCAGTCAATGGGCAGCTGACGCCGCCCATTGCTATCCGCCGCGGAGTGCCTCAGGGTAGTCCGCTCTCTATGTCTTTATTCGTATTGTCCCTGGAACCGCTGCTTCGGACTATTGCTCTCAAGCTTCAGGGTATGTCCCTCTCTGGTGGGAAGCTCTCTGTTAAGGCATATGCGGATGATGTCGTTGTTCTCCTCCGTCAACGTGATGATATCCCGTTGTTGAATGGGGCAGTTGATGCATACTGTCGTGTCTCTGGAGCGCGTCTCAATCAGGGTAAATGTAAGTTCCTTGATATTCGAGGATTTCGCGATGCTGACGTCCCTTGGGCCACTTTTGTCGATCGCCATACGTCCTTGGGGATTATCATTGATCGGTGTCCTCTAAAAATGGCGGCTCTCAATTGGAAATCTGTCACCGAGAAGATACAGGGGGCTCTGATGGTCCATGAGCAGCGCTCTGCTACCATTTTGCAAAAAGTCAGAATTTTAGACACCTACGTTCTATGTAAAGCTTATTATGTTGCTCAGCTGTTCCCACTTCCCATGATGGTGGCGAAAAGGTTGCGCCAATTGTCTAGCAGGTTTATATGGAAGGGCCATCTATTCAAGTTACGTTACGAGGTTATGACGAAACCGCGTATTTCCGGAGGCTTGGGCCTCTCTGACATTACTCGCAAGGCGTCTGCTTTGTACGTCCGCCGTACGACTCTAATTGTTACGCAAGAAGTGACTACACTTACATCCAGGCTTTTTACTGTTGTGCGTCCGGCGAGCCTTGCTCCACCTGTCGATGTCGGACGCCTAAATTTTAAGTTGAAACACATTCGGGAATTTTACATTGCGGTGAGTTACCTCGGTGACGTCTTCTTGCGGCGACCGGTGCCAACGACCAAGGGCTTGATTGCCCGCTGGGAGGGGCTGGCCGGTCCCAATCCAATAGAACTGGCGTCTCCATCTGTGTCCTGGAGGAACGTATGGAAGAATGTTAGTCTGCCGATCCACTCTATGGCCGTGGCGTCCACGTGGTATAGGGTAATAAATAATTTGGTTCACACCAATGTACGACTGCACCGTATTGGTCTTTCTGACACGGACACCTGTACTCGGTGTGGTCTCCTGGATACCCTTGAACATCGATTCACCTGCTGTGGGCACCTTGCTAATTGGCGTTGGCTCAGGAAACAACTTGCTTTTGTCACTAGGTCTGCTGAAGCCGCTTATACTATTGACATCATCGTCCGGCCCGATTCTTCCTTTTTTCCGCGAACGAAGCTCCATACCGTCATGTGGTTGATTGGCCATTTCGTACATTTTGTCAACAGTTGTCATGAAGAGGATGGACACCTAGCGTTTCGGCAGTACATGCTTACTGCTTACTGGCAGCGCTTGCGATTGCCAGACCTTCGAGATGATTTTGCCAATACGCTTAGCCTGACATTTGAAAGAGAGGGTGTTGGCTAAGGTCACCTGTGTGAGCCATTTTCTTTTATACTGTTTCTGGATTTGCCGCCTTTATGTATGTTTCTTCTCTACACCAGGACTGAAGTTTTCGTGGACCTTTAGGGCGCACAAGAACAACAACCGAGAGACCAAGAACCGAGGCAGTAGGGGATAGTACGACGCCCTTGTACAGGTGCCATTCGGAAACGGGACGGTGGAGTCATCGTGGCCAGGCCTCGGACTTCGACCCCTGCCACTTTGCTTCCGCAGGCCTGACTCTCGCACAATGAAAACAAACAAAAAAATAAACTAAGAAACAGAAACAAACGGTAAATCAAAGAAAACAAGGAAGAAAAAAAAAAGTCGGTAGAGCAGAAATAAAAAAAAAAGAAGTGGCTAGGATACCTGGCTCTCACCCAGGAGGCCCGGGTTCGATTCCCGGTACCGGAAATGCGCATTTTGTTGCTCCTCTTATGCGACTTGGGAAAAAAAAGATGGTAGAGCACTTGCCCGCGAAAGGCAAAGGTCCCGAGTTCGAGTAATAAAAAAAAAAAAAAAAAAAAAGTGGTAGAGTGTCTGCTTCGCATGCAGAAAGTCCTGGGTTCAAATCCCAGCTCCTCCAATTTTTGTTTCTCCGTGCAGCAGTACATGAAAACTTTTGCCTATCACCATATTCTACAAAATTCAGTGTACAAGATTCTTCCCCCAAGCAATTGGATTTCGTACAGTTCGACCTCATGGCGGGAGGACGATGACCTGCAAGACCCTGGGCTGCGATCCCCCCCCATTGAAATGTTGCTCCAAAGCCTTCGGTATGGCGTGCAGGGTGCATCTCAAACATGTATTTGCAACTCACCGCGACAATCGTCATTTGTTTTTTCGAGATACTGAAAAATGAAGGGGGCACCCGGGATTGAACCGGGGACCTCTCGATCTGCAGTCGAATGCTCTACGACTTTTTTTTTTTTTTTTTTTTTTTTTATGTGGGCCTCCCATCTCCCCATACAGCCCATCCATTCGCTCACCTTTTTTGCCTTCGTCGGCTAGCTTCGATGCTATACTCTTGTGATGCCATTTCACTGTGGATATTTTGAAATGTATAGTTGTTATATGTTGAATCCTTTTTGTTTGAAGTGATATTGAAAAATTTTTTTTGTTGTTTTTGTTTTATTTCGTTTTTTTTTTTTTGTTGTTTTGTTTGTTTGTTCTTTTTTTTTATTTTTGTTTCCGTTAATATTGTTTATTTGATTTTACTGCATGCGGAGTTGCAGGGTGCCGTCGTCATTCAAAGCTCGTCTTCTCGAAAGTTTGTTATGCCTTTGGCTTCCCCAAGCGATGGCTTGGACTAGTCTGATATATTCCATTTTTGCTGTGTGGTTTCCCAAGTCTCCTTCTCTTAGCTCCGAACGACTCAGCCGCGAAAACTGCGCTCTGCATACGAATGTGGTAAAGAGAAATGATGAAATCCATGTTGCCGCGGAATGATTTGAAGAAGAAGGAAAGAAAAAAATTGAAGAAATAAATCCGGTTTCATCTTCCCTCGTCGACGTCAAATAAATAAAGAAGCAAGTAATGTTCGCAGTTGAGTGAAACGGATACATCTTCCATGTAAGGTTGCAAACATAAAACATAAACGAAAAACCCAGTGGACTCCACGTCCAAACGAATGGTCAGCTTCACCATCCATGTTGGGAGAATGTAAATCAAATTCCTGCTGAATTAACGGAGACGAAGGGCTAGGTTAAACAAGACATTTAAAACACCAAGCATGAACATTCCCAATCAGTGACTACTGCAGACACCATGAGTGTCGACTTTGTTCCTTTTCTTCTTTTTCGTTGTTTCATTGTTTTCGTTGGACATATTTGTTTTTTTTTTTATTTGTAATTTATTTATTGAGATTTTCATTTATATTTGATAAGGTGGATGTATACGTGGCCGTGGAAGAAACCTTACTGAATTCGTTTACAGGGTCGTGATTTGGAGCGCTAAGATATAATTTGCAAACTTTTGCCTATGTTTGACATCCTGCATTAGCAGTTGTGCCTGTGTGGCGAGGTATAATCTGTAGTCCAGGTATGAACGCCCCTCCTGGGCGCCAAGTAAGTAACATAGGGTGTGTCCAGCCAACCACGTCCAGGTGTTTGCCTTGGTTGTGGGGTAGTACGCGTCGTCGGGTTGGAGCACGGACGTAAGAGAGATGTGCCGTCGTGCCGTGCGGCAGATCAAAGCCATGGTCAATCTACACCACTCCCAAATAAGACTGTTCGCACCACAAACACATCTGTGTTGCAAAGTGTCGACAAGGCCGCACTCCCTACATTTGTCAGTAGCTGACAAATGTATTTTATGAAGTTTTTCGGCTGTGGGTAGAGTTTCATTAACAACTTTATACCACAATGATCGAATACCGGTATCTAGCACTTTGTTATGTATAGTCTTCCAGATTAGAGCCCAGTCTTTAGAGGGATACTTCAGTTCCATGCGGTTGACCCTGCCTGTGTCGTTCAGTAGCCGGTAGAGGTGGGCAGTGGTAAGGTCACGTAGCGGGACTCTCGATTTCATTTGGAGATAACTACTTTCTAAAAGAAACATCCTAATGTGGTTGGCTTTGAAATGCGTTTCCCGAAGGTTGATGGGGATGTGCATAGTCTGAGGCTGAAATGTGCGTATGGCCATACTCAGCGCGCTGTCAGGATATTCGTGGCAGAGCTGCAGTGTACGCCGGATCAAGAGTGCCTTACATTTGGTTTGAACATCCGTCAGGCCGAGGCCGCCTTTGTCTGGTGGGAGAGTGATGACATTGATGCCCACCTTGAAGATGTCACCCCTCCAGATGTACCAACCTACTGCCGACATAATTTTCCTCGCAACACTGTCGACCACAGGAAGTATTTGCCCGACATACCAAATTTTCGAGAGAATTATGGTATTAACGAAATGAACTCTCTGCAATAAGTCCTGTTCTCTGCCTTTATGATACTGTAAGCAGCCCCGAGACATAGCCAAAAGATGTTTCCAATTGTCTACCGTTGTTCGTAGGGGGCAACTGCTCCTCTTGATACCAAGAAGTTTGAGAGTCGCACATCTTCTGTACGGCAAAGGGGCGTCTGTGCGAAAGCCACTGCCTATAGGCAGGAGGCAAGTCTTTCCATAGTTTAGCTGAGAACCGGATGCTCGCTCGTAATCGGTGATACTATTCCTAACGGCCGTGAGGTCTTGTTCCGAACGCACAATGACACCCACATCGTCGGCGTACGCAATGCATTTGAGGGTGCTGGAATACAGGGTTAAACCTTGAAGGTTACAATTCAGCATCCTTACAAGTGGCTCAATTGCGATCACGAAGAGACACATGGACATGGGACAGCCCTGTCTGATTGACCGCTGAATCGGAATCCGCCGGGTGAATTGACCATTGACGATGATCTGAGAAGTGGCCGAGGTGTACATGTTGCTGACCATTGCAGTAAAGCCGTCACCAAATCCTAAGTGGTTCATGGTGTGGAAGAGGTAGCGATGCAGGATCCGATCAAAGGCCTGACATTGATCTAAAGCCAAAATTGCTGCTTCCGGGCGTGTGATGGCAGTAAACGAAATGAGCTCCCTGTAATCTGCAAGACATTTAAAGATCGTGCGGCCCGGGACCGCTGCTGCCTGGCTGTGATGTATAATTTTTGCAAGGACATGTTTAAGTCTACCTGCTATGACGCGGGCCACAATCTTGTAGTCAGAGTTCAACAGGGAGATAGGGCGGAATTTGGCAATATCCTGATGGGGGTATGCTTTTGGGACCAAAACGATCAGGCTGTCATTGAAACCATCTGGTAACTGTTGGCCGGCGCGCAGTTCATTGCAGATGCAAACAAAACAATGTTCGAGGAGGTCCCAGAACTGCTTATAAAATTCAATCGGCAGACCATCAATGCCGGGCGATTTGTTGGCCTGGGCCCTGCTCAGTGCCTCCCGAATCTCCACCGCGGTGACATCACTGATCAACAATTGCCTGTCGTCCTCATCGAGCGTTGTCGGAAGATATGCATGCATCGCCGCGATTGCCGCATCATCGGCTGGTTGTGCTCTGTATAGTCGCTCGTAGTAGTCCGTTAGAGACTCCTTAATTTCAGCCTGGGTCGTCACAAAGGTACCGTCTTCAGTTCGTAAGCGGGTAATCAATTTTTGTCGTGCGCGGCGTTTCTCTGTCCCTAGGTGGAAGGCGGATGGTTGTTCGTCAGAAGTGCCGGCGCTATCTCGCGAACGGATTTTAACGCCTTCCATTTGCCTGCGTTTGAGGAGCGTCAACTTTGATTTGATCCGTTTAATCTGAAGAAATTGGTCCTGCGTGACATATGCTTCAGAATACAAGTCACGGAGACAGCGAAAATAAAATTCAAAAGTCTCTTTCTGCATCCGGCTCCTGTCAGAACTATACGCCTTCAAACAACGAATAAGCCTAGGTTTTGCACAACGGCACCACCACTGCGTTACCGATGGGAATGGTGGTCGTCGATGTAAACAAATTTCCCAGGCTTCTTGTAGACGGTCTCGTAACTCCTGTTCCCTGAGAATACTGACGTTGAGTTTCCATCCTGTCCGACCACGGAAAGTTTGCTGGCGCGCCATACGAATGATACAATGGTAAGCTAAATGGTCGGAAAAATACAGGGGCCACGTTTCCGAGGAAGATACCCGCTCACGCAGGTTTTTCCCCACGTAGATCCTGTCGAGGCGGCTGGCCATTTGTGCAGTATGGTACGTGAAGCACCGTTGTTCCCCGTGTGTTATTTCCCACGTATCCTCCAGCTCTAATTGACGTACTGTTTCGCCGAGAGCGGCACATCCATTAAAGTTCGGCCACTGGTCCTTTGGCTTCAAAACACAATTAAAATCGCCTCCGATAACCACGTCCTCCCGGCTGCGGCGCAAAAGATATAATAAGTCAGTGGCAAAGAACTGAGCTCGTCTCGTTCTATTCTGATTCCCGGAAGGGGCATATACATTAACAAATCTAATGCCGTTGATAAGGCACGCTATACCCCTGCCATTTTCGAGTCCCCCCCTGCGGGTTCGGGGGTTAGAATTGGCCCGCGGTATTCCTGCCTGTCGTACGAGGCGACTAAAAGGAGTCTCAAACGTTTCGGCCTTATGTGATGGTCCCCTCTCGGGTTTGACCTCCATCTATCCAAATTATTCCGAAGAGCGAGCCAATTGGGGAAGGGCACCTTACATGGTGCACTGTATCCTTCGTGCAATTAGACCTCTTGCCGTCTTTCTCGTCGTTGCGATGGTGTCCCGCTCGTTTTCGATCTCATGGGCGATTACCACGCTGCACTCTGCAGTGTTTCTTTTAACTGTGACGACGACCTTGGCCATTTTTGCACCTAAGATCCAGCACGGTAGCCAGTCCGTTGTGGTGGGGTCGCCATGTACCCTCTTGGTTGTAGCCCCCTGACAACACAGGGATCGCTCTACTGATGCCTGCGCCGTTCACTCCCCACGTATGCCAAGGAGTAGATGCCCATCTCCCTGGGGCATCGGGACTCCCGGCAATGGCCATCCTGCCAGGTGGCCTTTGCTGTGGCTGGGTGGCGCCCGTGGGGAGGGCCCTTGGTCGGAGTAGGTGGCATCAGGGCGGATGACCCGCACTGAAGCGTGGTACATCATCTGTCGCTGGCGGCCAGCCGTCAGCAGTCTCTAAGCGTTCGAGAGCCCATTTTAAAGGTAACGTTTATGACCCCAAATCGTTCCCCTCCCTCGCCACACCATGGGAGGAACGACAGGCATTGCGTGACACTGAGACGTATTCGCCCAGATATCTTGTCTGTACCAGAGCTGATGGGGAATCTTTTCTATCCGTGAAGCCTCAGTTCTTTGTAGAGCATTTAGAGGACAAGTTTGGGGAGGTGGAGGGCTTGTCCATGATGCGGTCCGGATCGGTGTTGATAAAAACGGCATCCTCCGCCCAGTCGCGGGCCTTGCTCGCTTGTACTAAGCTGGGGGATGTCTCCGTCACTATCACGCCCCATAAAAGTCTGAACATGGTACAGGGCATTATCTTTCACAGGGATCTGCTTTTACAGTCCGACGACGAGCTGCGCGCCAACTTGGAGCGCCGAGGTGTCCATTTCGTCCGGCGCGTCCACCGGGGTCCGAGGGATCGTCAAGTTGCCACCGGTGCCTTCATCTTGGCCTTCGAGGGTGACACGTTACCTGAGAAGGTCAAGGTGATGGTGTACCGTTGTGATGTCAAGCCGTATATCCCTCCCCCGATGCGGTGCTTCAAGTGTTGGAAGTTCGGCCACATGTCTTCCCGCTGTGCTTCCGACCTCGTCTGTCGCGATTGCGGTCGACCTTCCCATCCTGATCATCCCTGTGCGCCGCCTCCAATCTGTGTGAACTGTGGTGCGCACCATCCGCCTTGCTCGCCAGACTGTCCGATCCTGCAGAAGGAGCGGAAGATCATGGAAATAAAGACTATCGACCGCCTGACGTACACTGAGGCGAAGCGGAAATATGATCGGCTTCATCCGGTGCGCATGCCAGTTTCTTATGCCGCCACTGTCACTCCTTCTCCACTTCCATCCGCTCTGGTCACCTCTCAGAGTCGAAGTCCCACACCTGCCCCCTTGATGGTGGGGGGCACTAAACCTCCTGTTGCTCCTGCTCCATCTACTTCAGGAGCAACACCCCCCCAACCATCGGGGACATCAGTCCCCCCTTCCCAGCCGGAGAAGCGTAAGACTTCTTCGGCTCCTCTCGTAAGGAAGGGGTCCCTTGGGGACCTTCCTTCGCACGCTCCAACAGGTTCCAAAACCGACGGCCGCAAGTGGCTCAAACAACCGCCAGTCCCTGGTCGTCGGGACACACGATCATCGTCTGTCCCTGAGACTGACCCAGTGACGCCCTCCAAGCCTGAACCACCAAAGGCACAGCGCGCGAAGCAGCAGAAGAAGAAACTCCCCAAGGCTACCGACGTTGCGGTGGCACCCATTCCACCGCTGCCTACAAGCTCTGCGTCTGAGGACGAGGTGGAGATCCTGGCGTCCGCTGAGGACCTCGATCTCGCCAGTCCCTCCGACGCCATGGAAAGCACTGGCACAGGTGCTCACTTGGAGGCAGCGGGTGACCCAGTGGCGTAATCTGCCTTCCCTGTCCCGTCACGCCTTTCCCAGCAATGGCCAGTACCATCCTCCAGTGGAACTGCAGCGGTTTCTTCCACCATTTAGCTGAGCTCCGCCAACTTATCAGCCGTCATCCTTTCCTTTGCATTGCTCTGCAGGAAACTTGGTTTCCAGCAATGCGAACCCCCGCCCTCCGTGGCTCTCGGGGTTATTTTAAGAACCGGGCAACTTACGAAAGGGTGTCTGGTGGCGTCTGCATATATGTCCTGAACTCTCTTCACGGCGAGTTTGTACCTCTACAAACAGCTTTAGAGGCTGTCGCTGTTCGGGTGTGGACGCCACAGGCTATCACCGTCTGCAGTATTTACCTTCCACCTGATGGTACTGTCGCGCAGCATGTCCTGGCTGCTCTGATAGCACAACTGCCGCCACCTTTTTTGCTGCTGGGCGATTTCAATGCCCACAACCCTCTATGGGGTGGGACTGTCTCCGATGATCGTGGTCGGGCCGTGGAGCATGTGTTGGCTCAGCTCGACCTTAGCCTCTTAAACACCGGTGCTCCCACGCATTTCAGTGTGGCCCATGGCTCGTTCTCGGCCATAGATCTCTCTATTTGCAGCCCTGGACTTGTCCCATCCCTCCACTGGAGGGTGCATCCTGACCTGTGTGGTAGTGACCATTTTCCCATCTATTTGTCACTGCCACAGTGTCATTCTTCTGGGCGCTTGCCCCGCTGGGCTTTCCACAGGGCTGACTGGCCAGCTTTTACTTCCGCTGTAACCATTGCGTCTCCCCCACAGGGTGACATTGACGAGGTGGTCCGTGTTTTAACCACGTCCATCGTTTCAGCGGCCGAGGCTACCATCCCCCGTTCCTCTGGCCTCCCTCGGCGGAAGGCTGTCCCCTGGTGGTCGCCGGAGATTGCTGAGGCTATTCGCGACCGTAGGCGGGCTCTCCAGCGTCATAGGCGGCACCCGTCTCTGGAGACCCTCATCGCCTTTAAGAGGCTCCGTGCCTTCGCCCGTCGACTTATTGCACGGCGTAAGCAGGAGTGCTGGGAGAGGTACGTCTCCTCCCTGGGCTCCCGTGTCTCGTCCTCGCACGTGTGGTCCCGTATCCGGCGGATTTATGGCTCCCAGACCCCTGTGGGTGTCCCTGGGCTCTCCTTGGACGGCGCTGTCTGCACGGACGCTGCCGCCATTGCTGAACGGCTAGCCGCGCACTTTGCTCAGAGCTCTGCGACTGCATCCTATCCCCCCGCCTTTCGCTCTCTAAAGGAGCGAGCCGAGCGGACGCCGTTCTCCTTCCACACGCGTCATTATGAAACATACAATGCTCCTTTCAGCGAGAGGGAACTCCTCGCTGCCCTCGCCGATTGCCCTGATACAGCACCAGGACCGGACTGCATCCATGCGCAGATGCTGAAGCATCTCTCCAGGGACTGCCAGACACACATCCTCGCCATCTTTAACCGCATTTGGAACGAGGGCGTGTTCCCGTCGCAATGGCGAGAGGGTCTTATTGTCCCCATCGTGAAGCCCGGTGCGGACCCACTGGCGGTGGACAGCTATCGTCCCATTACCCTCACCAACGTTTTGTGCAAATTGCTCGAACGTATGGTGGGGCGGCGTTTGTGTTGGGTCCTTGAGTCGCGCGGTCTCCTCGCTCCATCCCAGGGTGGCTTCCGTCGGGGCCGGTCTGCAGTGGACAATTTGGTGCGGCTGGAATCTGCTGTCCGTACGGCTTTTGCCCGACGTCAGCACCTTGTTGCTGTATTTTTCGATCTGCGGAAGGCGTATGACACCACATGGAGGCATCACATCCTCGCCACGTTGCATGGGTGGGGTCTTCGTGGTCGGCTCCCGGCTTTTCTTCAAAGCTTTTTATTGCGCCGCTCTTTCCGGGTGCAAGTCGGTGCCACCTCTAGTTCCTCTTATATACAGGAAAATGGGGTCCCTCAGGGCTCGGTGTTGAGCGTCTCGTTATTTCTAGTGGCCATTAATGGTCTGGCTGCAGCAGTGGGGTCGTCGGTGTCTCCTTCTTTGTATGCCGACGACTTCTGCATCTCATTTAGCTCCACGACTACGGGAGTCGCCGAACGCAGGTTGCAAGTCGCCGTTCGCAAGGCAGCATCATGGGCTCTGGCTCATGGTTTTCAGTTCTCTGCTGCCAAGACTCGGGTTATGCACTTCTGCAGGCGTCGGACGGTCCACCCTCATCCTGAACTTTACCTCGACGGCCACCTGCTTGACGTGGTGGACACTTGCCGCTTCTTGGGACTCGTGTTTGATGCCCGGCTCACATGGGTTCCTCATGTTACTCAGCTGAAGCAAAAATGCTGGCGGCACCTCAACGCCCTCCGCTGCCTTAGCCACACGTCTTGGGGTGCAGATCGCTGCACGCTACTGCAATTGTACAGAGCCCTTGTGCAGTCCCGGCTTGATTATGGGAGCCTGGCCTATGGGTCTGCGTCACCCTCAGTGTTGAAGTTGTTAGACCCCATACACCACTGTGGGGTCCGGCTTGCAACTGGCGCTTTTCGTACGAGCCCCGTGGATAGTTTACTGGTGGAGGCCGGGGTTCCCCTGCTGCGGTTTCGCCGCCATCGACTGCTCGCCGACTATGCTGTCCACGTGCATTGCTCGCCAGGCCATCCCAATCGTCGCCTGCTTTTCCCTGCCATGGTCCTCCATCTGCCCGAACGGCGACCTAGGTCTGGGCTTTCCGTTGCTGTCCGAGTTCAGTCCCTGCTGTCGGACTTGGGTTCATTCCCTCTTCCGCCTCCCTTCCGGGTCCATGCACCTACGCCTCCCTGGTGTTTGTCCCGGCCGTCCGTCCGTCTGGACTTGGCACAGGGACCCAAGGACTCGGTTCCGCCTGTGGCCCTCCGTCGCCGATTTCTTGCTCTCCTCGCCTCATTTTCGGACTGTGAGACTGTCTACACTGATGGTTCCCTGGTTGATGGTCGCACTGCCTACGCCTTTGCTCACTCTGACCATGTTGAGCAACGCTCCTTGCCGGCTGGCTGCAGTATTTTTACTGCAGAGCTGGTGGCCATCTTGCGCGCTCTTGAGCACATGCGTTTCTGCTCAGGTAGGTCCGTTGTCATCTGCAGTGACTCCCTGAGCAGCCTTCAGGCCATCGACCGCTGCTATCCCTCCTCTCCTCTGGTGTCCTCCATTCAGGCGGCTGTTTCCGCCATAGCCCGTTCTGGTGGTTCAGTGGTCCTGGTTTGGACGCCCGGTCATGTTGGCATCCCAGGGAACGAACGTGTAGACAGGCTGGCCAAAGGGGCGATAGACGCCCCAGCTTTGGATATCGGCCTTACGGCTCGCGACCAGCAGCTGGTGTTGCGCCGTAAGGTACTTGGGATGTGGGCTGCTGAGTGGCGTGGCATGACAGCCCCGAATAAACTACGGGCTGTCAAGGGGACGACCGATGTGTGGCGTTCCTCCCTGCGGGCTTCTCGCAGGGACTCGGTAGTCCTATGTCGGCTGCGCATCGGCCATACCTACCTGACGCACGGCCATCTGTTGCGTCAGGAGGATCCCCCCTTGTGTCGGTGTGGGTCCCGGCTGACGGTCGGCCACATTTTGCTGGAGTGTCCTCGACTGCGCACACTCCGGCAATCTTTTAATCTCCCGGGCACTTTGGCTTTGGTTTTATCCGACGATGCCTCCATGGCTGATACCGTTTTAAATTTTATCCGTGGTAGTCCGTTTTATGGTTCGATTTAGGGAGGTCCTGCGCCTTTCCCTTTCTGTGTCTATTGTCCTTGTGTCTGTTGCTGTTCTGGTGTGCCGTGAGCTGGTTGACTCTTTCCCATTTTTGATCTCGTGGTCAGTCAACCAGTCTCCGGCCATCTTCCTTTCTTCTGTTTCTTTCTGTTTCTTTCTGTCTGGTGTTCCTATGTCCTGTTCTTGTCTGTAGTGTTTGTTGCTGGATTTGTGTGCTTTTAGCGCCTGGGGGGACGTCTCCTCCCCCTTTGGTTTTTATCTGCTTCGTCGATTTCCGGCTCGCCTGATTTTGGAATGGGGGACTGATGACCTTCGCTGTTTAGTCCCCCTTAAACATCCAACAACCACCACCACCATTTTCGAGTCGTTCAACGTCGGAGACGGCCACGCCCACTTTGGTTAATAGAGCGGTACCTGAAGAACTGTCTGGGGTGGTGTTTTTGAGTAATTGGTAGCCAGGAATGTCAGGCTGAAATTTATCATCGACCTCCTGCAACAGCACAATATCAGCATCGCAGCTGTATAAATAATCACGAAAGCTAGAGAGCTTCTGTACAGAAGTAATTCTATTAACGTTAATTGTAGCTAACTTATAATCCTGGTAGGACTGCATGAACTGCTAAATGTTGGCAGAAAGAGAAAAAAAGCAAATTAGATATGCAGAATCACAGAAAATTATAACCTTTAGTAGGTATCAGAGAGGTAATCATCGTCCCCCGTCGGGTGTTTTGAGACAGGTCGTGTCGTACTTAAGTCGCCGACCGGTAATGCGGGTAAATTTCCTGGAGATGGCCCTACCACAGACAGGCTCTGGTCCATCATTACATCGTCAGTGTCATCTGCCCAACTGACCACATGAACAGCGGCCACCTCGCCAATTGAGCCCTGATCATTTGGAGATTGATGTTCGGGGGTATCCCTGAGGTCCGCACGAGGGTTCTGTTCCTCGTTCGCAGCGACCTGGCCGTCACCATCGGGGTGGGGCACGGAGACGTCCGAAACCTGTGGGGTCTCATGCAGCGGCTGTTCAGTGGGGTGGTCAAGAGAGACGTCAGGCAAGGAACGTGCAATTTGCGCCCCTTTTTCGCGCAAAGGTGGTGCGGTGTGCTCGGCATCTTTGTGGGCGATCCTCCTTTTCTTGTGTTTCTTGGGAGAAGTTTCGACTCTTTGAAGTTCTGCAGCCGACGAGGAAGAAGTGGAGTCCTGTGCAGGAGGAAGTGCATTCTGAACTGAAATGGGATCCATATTGCTGTTAACGTGGCGACCAGTGTGAGCTTCCTGGGAATTAGCAACCTCTTGGTGGATGTCTAAAGACGGAACCGCCGGGATGCTACTGGCCACCGGTACTTCTGTAGGAGGAACAGCGATGCCGGCCAGACTGGAAGTGTCCATGGGCGTATCTAGAACAGTGTCCGAAGCCCTGGGATCTGTGACCACGTCAGGTTGCACCGCCGCGGCCGTGGCCGAGCGGACTGCCGCTACATATGTGAGAGGCAGTGTCGACATCCTGTCAGTTTCCGTCCTTTCGCCAGGTGGTAATTGCGTCACTCGTCGCTGCATACACTGAGCGCGTACGTGATCAGTGGCACCACAACCTGCACAAGTTCTAGGTTGACCGTCGTACATAACGATCGCCCTGTATCCACAAATAGTGAGATATGACGGGATGTGTCTCTTCAACTCTATCTTGACCTGACGAACACCGTTCAAAACAGGGACTTTGAAAGACAACCACTTTTCGGCAACATTGCTAATGACCTTACCATAGCTGTCCAAAGCAGCGTTGATGTGTTCCGCGGGTACTTCAAACGGTAGTTCGAATATTCGAACGGTGCGGACACCAAACCCTGCATGAGACACGAGAACCTCTCCAACATTCCCATCACAATGCTTAAACTTCAAACGACCACTACAAGAGTCAATGATTTGGTCACAGATTTCGGAAGATTTAAACTTTATATAGGCAGTGCTGCTAACTATCGATAAATGGACGCCAAGAATGTCATCAAAGGATCGTTTCAAAGCTTCCTCAATCCACGATTCTAATTCAAACGATTTTGGTCTTGCATAGTTTGAATCAAACACAAACTTCAAAGTATCCCGTCGTGTTAATTGACTCATGTCGGAATCCTACACATATTCCAAACAATAACACGTTACTGTGTACAGCAAAGGCGGCACTCACCAAACAGCCAGCAGCAGCGGCGACGTAAGCACCACACGTCCGCTCACCACGGCCGCCGAGGGCCGACTGACCGACTGAGCTATACCCCCTTTCACGATCTTTCCGTTCCCATAACTTAAGGAAAAGTATTATACTCTGCCTGGCTAAAGACGTCTAATCGAGCAAAATATTGCGTAATCATTATCTCTCAGTTATATATTAGCGTTAAACGATATAAATATCAAAAATACTAGACACTTCGCGCCTGGAGAAAGTGCGAGTCGGCGCCTTCACCTTAATGTCAGAACGCGAAAATTGCACTAGTAGCTTTTTTTCAAGCAAGATCTGTTCGTCCGTTCTCCGTAATCGTTTGGTATCTGATTAAACTGACATACTCGCCTATGGCTTTCGTAAACGAAAATTTCATTGTGACCCCGACGTGATTTGAACACGCAACCTTCTGATCTGGAGTCAGACGCGCTACCGTTGCTTTGGTCTTGTCATGAATAGGTTCCTCGAACACTTACTGTACCGTTCAAACCTAAGAAATAATGACAGTAGGATCCACGAGACACTCGTCCCAGATGTACTTGCTCTGGCGGGGGTGTAACTCAGTGGTAGAGTGTCTGCTTCGCATGCAGAAAGTCCTGGGTTCAAATCCCAGCTCCTCCAATTTTTGTTTCTCCGTGCAGCAGTACATGAAAACTTTTGCCTATCACCATATTCTACAAAATTCAGTGTACAAGATTCTTCCCCCAAGCAAGTGGATTTCGTACAGTTCGACCTCATGGCGGGAGGACGATGACGTGCAAGACCCTGGGCTGCGATCCCCCCCCCATTGAAATGTTGCTCCAAAGCCTTCGGTATGGCGTGCAGGGTGCATCTCAAACATGTATTTGCAACTCACCGCGACAATCGTCATTTGTTTTTTCGAGATACTGAAAAATGAAGGAGGCACCCGGGATTGAACCGGGGACCTCTCGATGTGCAGTCGAATGCTCTACGACTTTTTTTTTTTTTTTTTTTTTTTTTTTTTTGTCTCGGTACTTGGTCTCTCGGTTGTTGTTCGTGTGCGCCCTAAAGGTCTACGAAAACTTCAGTCCTGGCGTAGAGAAGAAACATACATAAAGGCGGCAAATCCAGAAACAGTATAAAAGAAGATGGCTCACACAGATGACCTTAGCCAACACCCTCTCTTTCAAATGTCAGGCTAAGGATATTTGCAAAATCATCTCGGAGGCCTGGCAATCGCAAGCGCTGCCAGTAAGCAGTAAGCATGTACTGCCGAAACGCTAGGTGTCCATCCTCTTCATGACAACTGTTGACAAAATGTACGAAATGGCCAATCAACCACATGACGGTATGGAGCTTCGTTCGCGGAAAAAAGGAAGAATCGGGCCGGACGATGATGTCAATAGTATAAGCGGCTTCAGCAGACCTAGTGACAAAAGCAAGTTGTTTCCTGAGCCAACGCCAATTAGCAAGGTGCCCACAGCAGGTGAATCGATGTTCAAGGGTATCCAGGAGACCACACCGAGTACAGGTGTCCGTGTCAGAAAGACCAATACGGTGCAGTCGTACATTGGTGGGAACCAAATTATTTATTACCCTATACCACGTGGACGCCACGGCCATCGAGTTAATCGGCAGACTAACGTTCTTCCAGACGTTCCTTCAGGACACAGATGGAGACGCCAGTTCTATCGGATTGGGACCGGCCAGCCCCTCCCAGCGGGCAATCAAGCCCTTGGTCGTTGGCACCGGTCGCCGCAAGAAGACGTCACCGAGGTAACTCACCGCAATGTAAAATTCCCGAATGTGTTTCAACTTAAAATTTAGGCGTCCGACATCGACAGGTGGAGCAAGGCTCGCCGGACGCACAACAGTAAAAAGCCTGGATGTAATTGAAGTCACTTCTTGCGTAACAATTAGAGTCGTTCGGCGGACGTACAAAGCAGACGCCTTGCGAGTAATGTCAGAGAGGCCCAAGCCTCCGGAGAGACGCGGTTTCGTCATTACCTCGTAACGTAACTTGAATAGATGGCCCTTCCATATAAACCTGCTAGACAATTGGCGCAACCTTTTCGCCACCATCATGGGAAGTGGGAACAGCTGAGCAACATAATAAGCTTTACATAGAACGTAGGTGTCTAAAATTCTGACTTTTTGCAAAATGGTAGCAGAGCGCTGCTCATGGACCATCAGAGCCCCCTGTATCTTCTCGGTGACAGATTTCCAATTGAGAGCCGCCATTTTTAGAGGACACCGATCAATGATAATCCCCAAGGACGTATGGCGATCGACAAAAGTGGCCCAAGGGACATCCGCATCGCGAAATCCTCGAATATCAAGGAACTTACATTTACCCTGATTGAGACGCGCTCCAGAGACACGACAGTATGCATCAACTGCCCCTTTCAACAACGGGATATCATCACGTTGACGGAGGAGAACAACGACATCATCCGCATATGCCTTAACAGAGAGCTTCCCACCAGAGAGGGACATACCCTGAAGCTTGAGAGCAATAGTCCGAAGCAGCGGTTCCAGGGACAATACGAATAAAGACATAGAGAGCGGACTACCCTGAGGCACTCCGCGGCGGATAGCAATGGGCGGCGTCAACTGCCCATTGACTGACACCCGAGCTGTTATTCTCCTATACAAATTGCCAAGAACACCACGTGATGAAGCGTTAAAACCTATTGTACCTAAAACACGATCTAAAAACACATGACTGACGTGATCAAAAGCCTTATAAAAATCAAGGAAGGCAAAGGCACAATGTACGTTTGTAACCGCCGCAACCGAGACAACATCCCGATATTCGGCTACTGGGGTCAGAATAGATCTATCATGAAAACAACATTGATGTGCACCAATCACACCCCGAAGCAGAGAAGACAACCGGCTATTGAGCGCTCTAGCAGCTGTCTTATAGTCAAAATTCAGCAATGTGAGCGGACGAAGATTGGCAGCAGATAAACGACCAGAGGACTTCGGAATTAAAACAATTTTCCCTACTTTAAAATCGGCAGGCACATCCATCCCCCTGACAATCTCATTTAAAATCTGCGTAAAAATGCCACCCAAAAGAGGCCAAAAACGGAGATAAAATTCTTTAGGCAGGCCGTCTGGACCCGGCGATTTACTGGACGGATAGCGAGCAATAAAATCGAAAACATCATCTACCTGGAATTCCCGGAGAAATTCGCCGTTCGCGTCAGGTGCGATCGTCGCAGTTAGATCTCCAAAGACATCATCCGAAAGAGACTCACCAGAATCATCGGCAGAATATAGACTAGTGTAATACTGATGAAGAGCACGAACCATTTCCTCCTGTGCAATAAGCTGTCGCCCATCATCCACCGTAAGAGAAGAGATGAAGGAGCGACGACGACGAGTCTGATGCCGTAGCAGGTGGTACAAGGATGTCAGTTCACCTTCAACAAGAGAGTGAGGTTTCGACTTAACTCGCAGACCATCCATCTGTCGTCGTTTAAGGCTCAAGAGCTTGGCTTTAATACGACGAACATCATGGATCCGCAGAGGAGAGGTACCCGCCGCGTCATATAGTTCACGCAGGACAGAGTAGTAATATTCATACGTGTTCTTAAAATCACGCGCCCTAGCAGCACAGTAGAAAATCAAAGTCTGACGAATCTTGGGCTTGGCAAACGCAGTCCACCAAACCAGCAAGGAGGGGTATCGCGGGACAGAGCGAAGACATCGCTCCCACACGCCACTTATAACATCATCCATAGCACTGTCGGCAAGGTGGGAAACATTTAACATCCACTGGGAACGATAAAGTTTTGCAGGTTGGCGACTAAGATTTACAGTTGCAGTAAAAGCACAATGGTCAGAAAAACTAGTAGGAATAACATCGACAGAAAGAATTTTATCACATAAAAAATCAGATAAATAGAATCTGTCGAGTCTACTGCATGAGGACGCGGTAAAAAACGTATATTTCACCAGGGTTGGATATTTGTGTTCCCAAACATCACGCAGATGCATCGTACGAACTAAGTCATGTAAATCACGGCAATAATTAAAATTGGGGGACTGGTCTGCAGGGCGTAAAACACAATCAAAATCGCCTCCGAGCAGGAGACTCCGAGGACTCTGGCGCAAAGGATAAATAAGCTCTTCTTTATAAAAGCGCGATCGAGCCACAGTGTGACCCGAACCAGAGGGGGCATACAAAACAACGAGGCGGAGATCAAAAAGACGACAACCAATCCCACGGCCAGAGTCAAGGAATTCAATGTCAGTAATAGGAATGCCCTCTCGAAAGAAAAGAGCAGTTCCTGTTGAATATTCCGGCGCGACATTAAAAACAGTTTGAAATCCAGGTAGAGAGAGATCAGAAAACAACACTTCCTGCAAAAACACTACGTCCGCACAGGCGTCGTAAATAAACTGCCGCAAAGAGGCAATGCGAACGTCGGACTCAATACGGTTAACATTTAAGGTAAGAAAGGTGTATGCTTGAACCATAGAGAGAAAAGCGAGAAAACAAATCACCTACACCGACTCCCCCTGCGGGTTCGGGGGTAAGAATAGGCCCGCGGTATTCCTGCCTGTCGTAAGAGGCGACTAAAAGGAGTCTCAAACGTTTCGGCCTTCTGTGATGGTCCCCTCTTGGGTTTGACCTCCTTTTTTCTTCCAAATTTCCGTCGTCAGTGCGTGCCATTTGGGGAAGGACACCTTACGTGGTGTTTTTGTATTGGTCCATCATGCTCCACCATCTTGCATGTTACCTATTGTCGTGGGGGGGGGGGACTCCGCCCAACATCTTCTGGGTGGTCTCCTCCTCGCCTTGTGCGCACTCTTCTTCTTAGCGCCTACGACAACTGTGGACCCTTTAAACACCTAAAATCCAGCACGGTAGCCAGTCCGTTGTGGTGGGGTCGTCATGTACCCTCTTGGTGGTAGCCCCCTGACCACGCAGGGATCGCACTACAGATGCCTGAGCTGTTTCCTCCCCATGCATGCCAAGGAGTACGTGCCCATCTTGTCTGGGGCACGGGGACTCCGGGCAACGGGATATCGGCCAGGTACCCGTTGCTTTGGCTGGGTGGCGCCCTTGGGGAGAGCCCTCGTTCGGAGTAGGTGGCATCTGGGCGGATGTGGCGCAATGAAGCGCAATAAATCACATCAAGCTGGTGGTCGCACGGCCACCAGCGTCTCTAAGCGAGGTAGAGTCGACTTCGATGCTGCGCAGTATGACCCTCAGACGTTCCCCTCGTTGGCTGCGCCATGGGAGGGACGCCGATCTAGTGCCAAGCGGGAGCCTTACGTACCGCAATACCTTGTCTGCAGCAGGACTGATGGTGACTCCTTTCTTCCGACGAAGCCTATGTTTTTTGTGGAACACCTGGAGGATAAGTTTGGGGAAGTGGGGGGTTGTCAAAAATGAGGAATGGGTCCATCCTCCTCAAGACGTCCTCCCCAGCCCAGTCACGAGCGTTGCTCTTGTGTGATAAGCTGGGTGACGTCCCTGTTACCGTCACTCCCCACAGTAGCTTAAATATGGTCCAGGGGATTATTTACCATCGTGACCTCTTGTTGCAATCCGATGACGAGCTGAGAGCCGACTTGGAACGACGTGGTGTGCATTTTGTCCGTCGTGTCCATCGAGGACCCAAGACAAACAGAGTGGCCACCGGTGCCTTTATCTTGGCCTTTGAGGGTGATGTCTTGCCCGAGAAGGTCAAGGTGATGGTTTACCGTTGCGACGTCAAGCCATACGTGCCTCCCCCGATGCGGTGCTTCCAGTGCTGGAAGTTTGGGCATATGTCCTCCCGTTGCCCATCCAGCGCTACATGTCGAGATTGCGGACGCCCCTCTCATCCTGATTCTCCATGTGCACCTCCGCCTGTATGTGTTAACTGTGGGGAGCACCACTCTCCATGCTCGCCGGATTGCCCCGTTCTTCATAAGGAGCGGAAGATCATGGAATTTAAGACCCTGGACCGGCTTACTTATCGAGATGCTAAACAGAAATATGAAAGGTTGTACCCTGCTTCCCTTCGAACATCTTATGCTGCAGCCACGTTATCGTCGCCCGCACGGGCGACGGTTGTCGCTTCATCTGTGCCGCCTTCAGTGGGCCCTCGGGGCCATGTATCTCTGTCTGCCCCCCTCGTGCCTGGGGGCAAGCCTTCCTCTCTTGCCCCCTTAGCAGTTGGGGGCAAACCCTCTTCTGTCGCTCCCCCCAAGCTTACTTCGGGAGTGACATCTGCTCCACAACCGGGAGGCTCGATTCCTCCCCCTCCTTCTCCGGCGGCGTTGCCTCCGCCGGTTCCTCTCTCGCGGAAGGGGTCCCTCGGGGCTCTCCCTTCCTCCGTTTCTTCTCCTTCCCAGCCAGATGTCAGCCAGTGGCTGAAGGTTCCGCCACCTGCTGGTCGTAGGGCTTCTGCGTCGTCGTCAGCCTCCGACGCTCCTTCAGAGAAGCTCTCCCAGCCCTCTCACCCTAAGGGCAGACGCGAGAAGAAGGAACGGAATGTGTCCAAGAAGAAGGACGTTCCGGCGGTTTCAGCACCGCCTGCTGTACATAGTCCTGGCTCCGGGGATGAGGTGGAGATCCTCGCCTCTGCCGCGGATCTCGCCCTCACGGAACCCTTGGGGGCCTCTCCTATGGACTCAGCTGACTCTCCCCCAGTGGCGGCGGTTGGCTCTGAAGCGCTGTCTGCCTCTTAGTCGCATTCACGCCCTCCCAGTCCCTTCCTGCTTCCATTCTCCAATGGAACTGCGGCGGTTATTTCCGCCACCTGCCAGAGCTCCGGATGCTTCTGAGTGATTCCCCTGTTCTCTGCATTGCTCTGCAGGAAACTTGGTTTCCTGCACTGCGGACCCCCGCCCTTCGCGGTTATCGGGGATACTATAAGAACCGTGCTGCCTGTCAACGAGCGTCAGGTGGGGTTTGCCTCTTTGTTCACCACTCTGTCTGTAGCTCGCCAGTACACCTTCAGACGCCTTTAGAGGCAGTTGCTGCCAGGGTTGAGCTCTCGCCGGCTATTACTGTATGCTCTGTTTACATTCCTCCGGATGGGGAGCTCCCCCGCCATGTCTTGGCTGCGCTGCTGGCTCAACTCCCGCCACCATTGCTGCTTCTGGGCGATTTCAATGCCCACAATCCTCTATGGGGTGGGACTGTCTCCGATGATCGCGGTCGGGCCGTGGAGCATGTGTTGGCTCAGCTCGACCTTAGCCTCTTGAACACCGGTGCTCCCACACATTTCAGTGTGGCCCATGGCTCGTTCTCGGCCATCGATCTCTCTATTTGCAGCCCTGGACTTGTCCCATCCCTCCACTGGAGGGTGCATCCTGACCTGTGTGGCAGTGACCATTTTCCCATCTATTTGTCACTGCCACAGTGTCATTCTTCTGGGCGCTTGCCCCGCTGGGCTCTCCACAGGGCTGACTGGCCAGCTTTTACTTCCGCTGTAACCATTGCGTCTCCCCCACAGGGCGACATTGACGAGGTGGTCCGTGTTTTCACCACGTCCATCATTTCGGCGGCCGAGGCTGCCATCCCCCGTTCCTCTGGCCTCCCTCGGCGGAAGGCTGTCCCCTGGTGGTCGCCGGAGATTGCTGAGGCTATTCGCGACCGTAGGCGGGCTCTCCAGCGTCATAGGCGGCACCCGTCTCTGGAGACCCTCATCGCCTTTAAGAGGCTCCGTGCCTTCGCCCGTCGTCTTATTGCACGGCGTAAGCAGGAGTGCTGGGAGAGGTACGTCTCCTCCCTGGGCTCCCGTGTCTCGTCCTCGCACGTGTGGTCCCGGATCCGGCGGATTTATGGCTCCCAGACCCCTATGGGTGTCCCTGGGCTCTCCTTGGACGGCGCTGTCTGCACGGACGCTGCCGCCATTGCTGAACGGCTAGCCGCGCACTTTGCTCAGAGCTCTGCGACTGCATCCTATCCCCCTGCCTTTCGCTCTCTAAAGGAGCGAGCCGAGCGGACGCCGTTCTCTTTCCACACGCGTCGTTCTGAAACATACAATGCTCCTTTCAGCGAGAGACAATTCCTTGCCGCCCTCGCCGATTGCCCTGATACAGCACCAGGCCCAGACTGCATCCACGCGCAGATGCTGAAGCATCTCTCCAGGGACTGCCAGAGACACATTCTCGCGATATTTAATCGCATTTGGAGCGAAGGCGTGTTCCCGTCGCAATGGCGGGAGGGCGTTATTGTCCCCATCTTGAAACCCGGTGCGGACCCACTGGCGGTGGACAGCTATCGTCCCATTACCCTCACCAACGTTTTGTGCAAATTGTTCGAACGTATGGTGGGGCGGCGTTTGTGTTGGGTCCTTGAGTCGCGCGGTCTCCTCGCTCCATCCCAGGGTGGCTTCCGTCGGGGCCGGTCTGCAGTGGACAATTTGGTGCGGCTCGAATCTGCTGTCCGTACGGCTTTTGCCCGACGTCAGCATCTTGTTGCTGTATTTTTCGATCTGCGGAAGGCGTATGACACCACATGGCGGCATCACATCCTCGCCACGTTGCATGGGTGGGGTCTTCGTGGTCGGCTCCCGGCTTTTCTTCAAAACTTTTTATTGCGCCGCTCTTTCCGGGTGCAAGTCGGTGCCACCTCTAGTTCCTCTTATATACAGGAAAATGGGGTCCCGCAGGGCTCGGTGTTGAGCGTCTCCTTATTTTTAGTGGCCATTAATGGTCTGGCAGCAGCAGTGGGGTCGTCGGTGTCTCCTTCTTTGTATGCCGACGACTTCTGCATCTCATTTAGCTCCACGACTACGGGAGTCGCCGAACGCAGGCTGCAAGTCGCCGTTCGCAAGGCAGCATCATGGGCACTGACTCATGGCTTTCAGTTCTCTGCTGCCAAGACTCGAGTAATGCACTTCTGCAGGCGTCGGACGGTCCACCCTCATCCTGCACTTTACCTCGACGGCCACCTGCTTGAAGTGGTGGACACTTGCCGCTTCTTGGGACTCGTGTTTGATGCCCGGCTCACATGGGTTCCTCATGTTACTCAGCTGAAGCAAAAATGCTGGCGGCACCTCAACGCCCTCCGCTGCCTTAGCCACACGTCTTGGGGTGCAGATCGCTGCACGCTGCTGCGGTTGTACAGAGCCCTTGTGCAGTCCCGGCTTGATTATGGGAGCCTGGCCTATGGGTCTGCGTCCCCCTCAGTGTTAAAGTTGTTAGACCCCATACACCACTGTGGGGTTAGGCTTGCCACTAGCGCTTTTCGCACCAGCCCCGTGGATAGTCTACTGGTGGAGGCCGGGGTTCCCCCACTGCGGATTCGCCGCCATCGTCTGCTTGTCGACTATGCTGTCCACGTTCATTGCTCGCCAGATCATCCCAATCGTCGCCTGCTTTTCCCTGCTATGGTCCTCCATCTGCCCGAACGGCGCCCTAGGTCTGGGCTTTCCATAGCTGTCCGTGTCCAGTCCCTGCTGTCAGAACTGGGGTCATTCCCTCTTCTGCCTCCCTTCCGGGTCCGTACACCTACGCCTCCCTGGTGTTTGTCTCGGCCGTCCGTCCGTCTGGACTTGGCACAGGGACCCAAGGACTCGGTTCCGCCTGTGGCCCTCCGTCGCCGTTTTCTTGCTCTCCTCGCCTCATTTTCGGACTGTGAGACTGTCTACACTGATGGTTCCCTGGTTGATGGTTGCACTGCCTACTCTTTTGCTCATGCTGCTCATGTTGAGCAGCGCTCCTTGCCGGCTGGCTGCAGTATTTTTACTGCGGAGCTGGTGGCCATATTGCGCGCTCTTGACCATATGCGTTTCTGCTCAGGTAGGTCCGTCGTGATCTGCAGTGACTCCCTGAGCAGCCTTCAGGCCATCGACCGCTGCTATCCCTCCTCTCCTCTGGTGTCCTCCATTCAGGAGACTGTTTCCGACATTGCCCGTTCTGGTCGTTCGGTGGTCCTGGTTTGGACGCCCGGTCATGTTGGCATCCCAGGGAACGAACGTGTAGACAGGCTGGCCAAAGGGGCGATCGACGCCCCGGCTTTGGAGATCGGCCTTACGGCTCGCGACCAGCAGATGGTGTTGCGCCGTAAGCTGATTGGGATGTGGGCTGCTGAGTGGCGTGGCATGACAGCCCCGAATAAACTGCGGGCTGTCAAGGAGACGACCGCCGTGTGGCGTTCCTCCCTGCGGGCTTCTCGCAGGGACTCGGTAGTCCTGTGTCGGCTGCGCATCGGCCATACGTACCTGACGCACGGCCATCTCTTGCGTCAGGAGGATCCCCCCCTGTGTCAGTGTGGGTCCCGGCTGACGGTCGGCCACATTTTGCTGGAGTGTCCTCGACTGCGCACACTCCGGCAATCTTTTAATCTCCCGGGCACTTTGGCTTTGGTTTTATCTGACGATGCCTCCAGGGCTGATGACGTTTTAAATTTTATCCGTGGTAGTCCGTTTTATGGTTCGATTTAGGGAGGTCCTGCACCTTTCCCTTTCTGTGTCTTTTGTCCTTGTGTCTGTTGCTGTTCTGGTGTGCCGTGAGATGGTTGACTCTTTCCCATTTTTGTTCTCGTGGTCAGTCAACCAGTCTCCGGCCATCTTCCTTTCTTCTGTTTCTTTCTGTCTGGTGTGCCTCTGTCCTGTTCTTGTTTGTAGTGTTTGTTGCTGCATTTGTGTTCTTTTAGCGCCTGGGGGGCCGTCTCCTCCCCCTTCGGTTTTTACCTTCTCCGTCGATTTTGGGCTCGCCTGATTTTGGAATGGGGGACTGATGACCTTCGCTGTTTAGTCCCCCTTAAACATCCCAACAACCACCACCACCACCTACACCGACGCACTAGCGTCACAGTCCATAGCAGGGGTGACGGAGGCATCCGAGGGAGGGGGACTGCTACCCCGTTCCGCGGATCCCTTACGTTTCGGTTTTTTACGAACAGCATTAACGTTCGGCTGAACGCGTAACTTGCGTCGGCTGACGGGCAAGGAAGCTTCAGCCGCCGGTGACGTAGGAGGGTCAAGTTCTGTATCCGACACCACCCGCGCCGGTCCACATGCGGGATCCGGGGTCGCGGGGGAAACATCCGACAAAACGGAATGGTCAACACCTGCACTAGCTTCCGGCAAACATGGACTGCACGGAGGCGAAACGTGAGCAGGAAGGTCCGAGGCCGCAGAGTTGGAAGGAAGCGGAGCAGCTCCGCTGGCAGAGGTATGGGGCAGCGAAGCAGGAAGTTGTCGCGGCTCCACTTGTTGTGACATCGAAGTCGGTTCGGAAGACGGCGCCAACAGGCCCGACCGACGACCCGACTCGAGAGAAGCTGCGTCGGAGGCCGGAGGGGCGCCAGCAGCCGCCACCGGAACCGCTACCTCAGGAGGGCAGGGAGCAGCTACAGTACACAGTGGCTCGGAGGATGCCGGTCGCTCGGACTGGGGCATCTCAGGGAGATCCTCATCCGTACTATTTCCATCGTGTGGGCGACGCCTCTTATTATTCAAAAGTGGCACACCCACCTGAGGGACAGATGGAACAACATCAGATTTAGCACGCAAAGGAGGAAATTCTGTATCAGGGGTGCGCAAAACCTGTGGCGGGGCGCTACTACCACTAGACTGTGCTACACCAAGAGCAGAACCACCTGCAACGAGGTCAGCGACCGTTAACTTGCGACGCTGTTCGAGAGAATTTTTTAAAACAAAAACTCTCCGCGGACAGTCGGTACGCACGTGACCACTTTCATTGCACAAAAAACAGGTGCCAACCTGACCACTATATGTTACATGGACACGATATCCACCGATCTGCAGGTGAGATGGAATATTCTGCTTAACGTGCATTTCGACTGAACGAATACCACTGTAACATTGCAGGCGATGTTGGCTTGACCAGCGTTCAAGGCGAATGCTCTTTACATCACCATACTTCTGTAGACCCTCCTTAAGATAGACATTATCCACCTCCGGTGGAAGGTTGTAAACACGAACACTGGTGTACGTAATGGAAGCATTGGAAAGCAGCACGGTACTTACAGAATCATCCCGATGCCGAAAGAGAACTTGATGACCATATTTAGAATGAATTTTATCAACCTGAAGTGGGTCCATAAACTTAACAAAGAAAACATACAGTTCGGTATCAAAATAAGCAGTGTGCACCTGATACGAATGAACACCAAAGGTATCTACCAACCAATCATGAATCTCAAGAGAACTAGGTTGCACATGGCGGGTTGACTTGTCAAAAGCAAAACTAACTGTAGCCTGACGAGGAATAACCTGGGACGACATTTTCAAAATATGCGGTCGAAACCGCTACACAAAAAACACTGAAATAATGACAGAAAGTAACACAAGGTACGAAACAACGACGGAGAAACACTCTCAGAAGTTGCAACACAACACGTAAACAAAAACGATAGTCCACTATACGTAACGCTACGGCGGAGCGGAAGACTAGGCACGTCCACACTGCACGGCGTCTAAAGCGGAACTATGACTGAGCTATACCCCCTTTCACGATCTTTCCGTTCCCATAACTTAAGGAAAAATATTATACTCTGCCTGGCTAAAGACGTCTAATCGAGCAAAATATTGCGTAATCATTATCTCTCAGTTATATATTAGCGTTAAACGACATAAATATCAAAAATACTAGACACTTCGCGCCTGGAGAAAGTGCGAGTCGGCGCCTTCACCTTAATGTCAGAACGCGAAAATTGCACTAGTAGCTTTTTTTCAAGCAAGTTCTGTTCGTCCGTTCTCCGTAATCGTTTGGTATCTGATTAAACTGACAGACTCGCCTATGGCTTTCGTAAACGAAAATTTCATTGTGACCCCGACGTGATTTGAACACGCAACCTTCTGATCTGGAGTCAGACGCGCTACCGTTGCGCCACGGAGTCGACGCTGCTTTGGTCTTGTCATGAATAGGTTCCTCGAACACTTACTGTACCGTTCAAACCTAAGAAATAATGACAGTAGGATCCACGAGACACTCGTCCCAGATGTACTTGCTCTGGCGAGGGTGTAACTCAGTGGTAGAGTGTCTGCTTCGCATGCAGAAAGTCCTGGGTTCAAATCCCAGCTCCTCCAATTTTTGTTTCTCCGTGCAGCAGTACATGAAAACTTTTGCCTATCACCATATTCTACAAAATTCAGTGTACAAGATTCTTCCCCCAAGCAAGTGGATTTCGTACAGTTCGACCTCATGGCGGGAGGACGATGACCTGCAAGACCCTGGGCTGCAATCCCCCCCCATTGAAATGTTGCTCCAAAGCCTTCGGTATGGCGTGCAGGGTGCATCTCAAACATGTATTTGCAACTCACCGCGACAATCGTCATTTGTTTTTTCGAGATACTGAAAAATGAAGGGGGCACCCGGGATTGAACCGGGGACCTCTCGATGTGCAGTCGAATGCTCTACGACTTTTTTTTTTTTTTCGCCTTAACCACTTTTTTTTTAAACCACTTTTTTTTGTTGTTTTTTTTTTTTGTTTTTGTTAACGTGATAACCGCTACACCACTTTTTCTTTTTTTTTTCCTTAACCACATTTTTTTTTTGTTTTTTTTTTTTTTTTTCAAGGAGAATAGAAGCTTAGCAGCATGAGGCAGGTGGAGGCAAAACGGGCAGGGGTCTGAGATTTGAGGCCTGGCCGTGATGTCTCCCCCCAGTCCCGTTGCTGAGTTGCTTCATTATAGTATTCTTGACTGAATATGGAAGCTATGCGTTGTGTTCATCCTACTCCTGAACCGATTGACCCTTGATGTTAGGCAAAAAATTCAGTTCATGTTGAGGCATTTGCAATTGAAGCTGATAGCTTGTAGCATGTGTGGTATGTATTTAGTTGATATATATTATTCCCACTGCTTCTTGACAACAAAAAACATGCCTCTTTGTAACAGAAAAGTAATGCATGAAGCAATGGATGCTGATGGTGTATATTTGGTTGCTCTTGTTCTAGTTTTTTTTTTGTATTAAGTTGTTTGTTTTATTTTCACTTTTGTTCTTGTAAGGGAAGAAACTTCATTGAATGCAAAAAATAAGTGTTATGGTAAGGCATTGTTGCCATAGCCTTATTGTCTTCTTGATAGGTATAATAATAATAAAAAAAAGGAGAAAAATCCTCTTCCATTAAAAGAAATGAGACTTCCATGTTAGTAATAAAATCGTAGAAAAAAAAACCTTATCTGTACCCTACGATGGTGATTTTTTTGTTGTTTTTTTGTTCTTAATTTTTTTCTTTTGTTTTTCTTTTTAACTTTTTTTTTGTTTTTTTTTCGGCTCCTGCTGGGGAATGAACAAAATAGCCTTCTGAGTTAGCAGAGTATAATTGATGGTAATATGAAGCCGTAAAATTGTAATTTTTTTTTCTGGTTTTTAGAAAACAAGCGTCCATTCGCTTAAAGAAATGATTTGCGTTTATCTCAGCTGCATGTCAACCAATGCCCAGTCGCTCAAATACTATTTTTAGCATATTTCCGTAGTTCTTCTTGTGATCTTTATATTTGAGGGCTCTATAAAAAGCAAACTTCAAGTTCACGTAAAACTCAATGGAATTCTCAGATCCCAGGTGATTAATTACGTAATTCACATAGTGTCCCATTAACCAGTGGACGGAGTTGTTTTTTGCTGCGGGAAAATAGCGAGTCTGAGGCCTGAGGAATGTCACAGGGGGAAAATTTTCTACCGAAGACCTCGTAAGAAATGCAAGTTGTTCTCTAATCCAATTACAGATTTGTAGATTCCCACCGCACGTTAATCTGTGCACTAACGTATCGATCAGTTTGCATTTGAGACATAGATTCGTTTCGCTAATGCCGATTGCATGTAGCCTTTCATTAGTGCTGATGGTCCCATTCACTGTTTTATACCATGTTGATGTGACGTCGGATGGAAGACCACGCATATGAATATTTTCCCATATGGCGTCCCAATCAAAATGTGGGTATTTGCTTCCTAATTTGTTTCTCCCCTCCATTTTCCTTCGATGACACAGAATATCGCGGGCCGTGATCCGTCCTGAGTTGATTATGGCATTGCCAAGATAGCTGAGTTCCACGAAATATACTCGAACGTGCTGGAGCCGGTTATTTATTTGTTGCACATTCACCGGTGGCTGTAGACTTGCAGGCCTGACAACTTCAAATAATTTAGTTGTAATACTGTCAGCATGGTCGCTAAGGATAGTGGCGGTCCTCTTTATAAAAAGTGCAGACGCCTTATTTCTAATGTCAACTAAACCTAAACCTCCTTTCCTGGGATCTAAGGTCGCTGTTGCCGCATCTACTCGGAAGATTTCACCTCTCCACAGATAACTGGCAATGGTAGACATTATCTGTTTTCCAATCATTTTTGGTAACGGGAAGATCTGCGCTGTAAAGTAACCCTTGGAGAGGAGGCAGTTGTTAATGAAAAGTACCCTCTGAACTTGGTTCATATTACGGGAAAGGTTTTCTCTTGTTATTCCAAGAATTTGTCCTGACGTATTTCTCCAATTGATAGCTGCCATTTTCAATGGACAAGGCGTCAGCGTTATTCCCAGTGCTTTGCACTGGGTGACTTTTGTGGCCCAGGCTAATGTGGTGTGTTGAAAACCCCGTAGGTTTAAAAGTTTGCTTTTGTTTGCGTTGACACTCGCTCCGGAGACGCTACAGTACTTCTTAATTAGTATTTCCAATTTCGAAATGTCTTCGGCATTACGCACTACGACCCCGACATCATCGGCATAGGCGTTTATAACAGTTCGGTGAGCAGATAATGTGAGGCCAGTCAGGGTGACATGAACACTGCGGACAAAAGGCTCTAAAGACAGCACAAAGAGGAGCATTGAGAGGGGGCTTCCTTGAGGCACGCCACGCCTGATCTGGATCTGCTTTGTCCTCTGGCTGTTGACTGATATACAAGCGCTGATTCCTGTTGCAATATTTCTAATCACACTTAGGACGCGCTCATTAAAACCTATTTTCTTCAGTGTGGCATTAAGGAATCTATGATCCACACGATCAAAAGCTTTCTGGAAGTCAATAAACATGATAGCACATTTGATATTGGTCACAGCAGTGATTGCAATTACATCTCTATATTCAGCTATGCTTTTAAAAATACTCCTATTAGGAACACATGACTGGTATGGGCTTACTATCTTTGTAGCGAGCTGTGAGAGTCTGGTGTTTATAATTCTGCCGATGATTTTATAATCAGAGTTTAACAGAGAGATAGGACGAAAGTTATTAAGGTTTGTTTTTGCAGTATTTTTTGGAATGAGTACTATTGTGCTCTCTTTAAAAACAGAAGGTATCTGTTTTCCCTGAAGTACCTCGTTTGTGATTCGGGTAAACATGTCACCAATCAAAGGCCAGTATCGTATATAAAATTCAACAGGCAAACCATCCGGTCCCGGTGATTTCTTCAAAGGAGACTTGCAGATGGTTCTATAGATTTCTTCGTTAGTACACTCGACGAGAAGGCTTTCGTTTTCCTCGTCCGACACCTGAGGAGCTATGGAACTAAGGTACTCATCGAAGGACTCTTCACATACAGGACTGAGTATAGGTCTTCGTAATACTTGTGCACTGCATTGACGATGTCTCTCTGAGTCATGAGTGTCTCGCCATTTTCAGACTGAAGTCCATCGATGAAGGTGCGTCTCCTATTTCTTTCGTGCCTCAGTAGATGGTACAAGGAAGCATGTTCATCCTCCACGACTGTTTTAGCCTTTGATTTTATTTTCAGGCCCTCCATCTGCTGTCTTTTAATGCTGAGCAACTTGGCCTTGGTTCGCTTGATATCTACCAGACGGATTTTGGAAGTGTCTGCCTGCTCGTATAGATTTCGCAGCATGGTGTAATAAAATTCTATGGAATTTTTTAAGTCTTTCGATCGTTGTGCACCATAATGGATGAGAACTTTTCGCAGTTTAGGCTTTGCCCTGTTGCACCACCAGTCTAGTACTGAGACATGCCTGTTTACGGAGCGGAGGCACATCGCCCACGCTTCTGTCAAACTTTCCTCTAGTCCGTCTTCCTGCGTCAGTGACATGTTAAGGTGCCATTGACTTCTGAAACGACGAGTAGGTTGCGCAGTAAGGCTGACGGTAGCAAGCATGGCACTATGATCAGAAAAGTAGACAGGAGTCGTCTCCGCTTGAATGAAAGAGCTGACTAGACTTTGCGATATGTAGAGTCTGTCAATTCTACTTCGTGAGTGAGGACCGATATATGTGAAAGCCACAAATGTGGGATACGTTATTTCCCAAGCATCTTTAAGTTGTAAAACAGTGACAAAACGCTTCAGTTCATTGCAGTTATTAAAATTTGGAACCTGGTCTTTTTTATTGATCACACAATTAAAATCACCGCCGATTATAAGATCCGTTGGGTTTTTCCGCAATAAATAAATGATCTCGTCTTGAAAGAACTGTGCTCTTGCCATTCTATTGGATGTGCCGGAAGGGGCATACAGATTGATAAGAGTAAAACCAAAGACTTTTATACCTATCGCTCTGCCGGATTCCAATCTTTCAATATCCGTGACAGGGATCCCCTCCCTGACTAAAATCGCTGTCCCTATGTTAGTGTCAAGCGAGACATTTAAAATAGACAAATATCCTGGCACTGTAAGGTTAGTGAGTACAACTTCTTGTAGGAAAACAATGTCCGTCCCTGACTCATATAGGTACTCTTTGAGCGCTGCAATTTTAGTCGTCGTTGTAATCCTGTTAATATTGATAGTTGCAAGTGTATACGCCTGGGACATTTAGTTGACAGAAAAATGTACATAAAGGAATAAAAAAAATAGTAAAATAATGATAAAAACAGGGAGCTGTGCCGCTTCTAGAAGGGATAAAATATTCCACTTCACAAGCCCCTACAAGAATAAACGACAGAGAAATACCTATGAGTATGGAAAATACATGAACCACTGCTTTTGGTTCCTCCGAAAAATGACTAAGACAATAGTACAAACAGAACATAAAGCGGTTCAACGACTTTTTTTTCCCCTTTTGTTTTTTTATTGAATTGTGATCCTCAGGTTGGTGGAGTATTCCTAAGTTCTCGGGTTTTAGTTTTGCAGAGGGGCTTTCCATCACTAATGTTACTTGAAGGTATATCCTTAGGTTTTTCCGTAATAATTTCATACAGGACATTCTTGGCCGTTGCGTCATCTTGTCCAGGTTGTTGTTTGCTTTGGTTACGGGAAGCTCTGAGATTAGGTTGCGGTTTGAGTCGACGTCTTTGGACATCGTGGTTCAACGCGCCGTCCTTCGCGTTGTCTATCTTCACCACCGTTGAGTCCGAAGCTGCCGCAACAGTGTCCTGTTTATGACGTCCACTTCCTTGTCCTTCCGGCACTAACTCCAGGGCACTGACTGAATCGGTTGGTTGGGGGTCGGTGAGTTCGTGAACGCGGTTCTGCTCCGTCACCTCGCGGGGTTCGGAGTGCGGCTCGTCCGTCGCCGCGACAACCGTTACTGCTTCGCCTCCGTGGTCGGTTGGTACCTGTGCGGCAGCCGACAGCGGTTGGGTTGTCTTAGCAGCGGTCGTCATTGCCATACATGTACTGTCTGTCTCCTCTAACACAACCGCATCACACTGCTTCTGTTTGCGGGTGGAGGGGGAGTTGCGGGAGGACTCGCCGTCCGAGCCGTCATCAGTCACCTCCAACGGTCGTTTCTTATTCTGAAGATCGCATTCGGAAACAGAAGGGTGACTTGTTATTACTTTCAGAGGTGGGAACTCTGTGGTAGTTACAGCGGGCACTGTAGAAGTACCTGCACCACCGTCATTAGCAGAAGGAGGGGAGTTGCTGCTTGGTAAGACGTCGCTAAGGGTCAATTTTTGACGCTGTGTTAGATTATTCCGGAGGACAAAAACACGGCGTGGACAATCTTGTCTGAAATGACCTGTCTCGTTACAAATATTGCACGTACGCTCCTGTCCAGAATAAACAACATGTGCTTTATGACCTGCAACAGATATATGGGACGGAATATTGGCTTTCAAATCCATTTCGACGGACCTAATGCCATTATAACACTGTATCTCGTACAGCTTCGACCATCTTTCGTTATAGATGGATTTAACATCCCCATATTTAGATAGAGCGTCTTTGATCAACTGATTGTCAACTTCGATAGGAACGTTCAAACTCCTCACATTGGTGTACATAATATCAACTTTTCGTACAGAAACATTACTTTTTGAACCATCACGATGAACAAATTCAACAGAATTACCCCATTTTGCAATTAACTTATCGACAGTCACGGAGTTCAGAAATTTAACATAAACACAGTATTTTTCAGCATCTAACTGCGTGGTGTGAACAGAGTCAGAATTGATACAGATTACCTCTGTGAGCCAGTCGTGGATCTCCAGTGCAGTGGGTTGGACTGGCCGGGTTTCCTTCTCAAACGAGAAGACTAATGTATTCTTCCTAACGGTGTCAGACATGATCTTCTGAGCCGACGAAATTCCGGTACAAACCGAAATCGCGACGAAGAACGAAACGGAGAATGGACAATAACACTTCAAAAACACTTATCAGGACCACCAAATGCAATAATACTACGAAATTTCACAGACAGCTGTACGTAAACACAAAACACCGGCGAGTGCGCTAACGTATGTGGAGCAAGCAGCAAGCACGTCCGACCGCGGCGACGGCTAAAGCCAGAATGCGACTGAGCTATACCCCCTTTCACGATCTTTCCGTTCCCATAACTTAAGGAAAAATATTATACTCTGCCTGGCTAAAGACGTCTAATCGAGCAAAATATTGCGTAATCATTATCTCTCAGTTATATATTAGCGTTAAACGATATAAATATCAAAAATACTAGACACTTCGCGCCTGGAGAAAGTGCGAGTCGGCGCCTTCACCTTAATGTCAGAACGCGAAAATTGCACTAGTAGCTTTTTTTCAAGCAAGTTCTGTTCGTCCGTTCTCCGTAATCGTTTGGTATCTGATTAAACTGACATACTCGCCTATGGCTTTCGTAAACGAAAATTTCATTGTGACCCCGACGTGATTTGAACACGCAACCTTCTGATCTGGAGTCAGACGCGCTACCGTTGCGCCACGGAGTCGACGCTGCTTTGGTCTTGTCGTGAATAGGTTCCTCGAACACTTACTGTACCGTTCAAACCTAATAAATAATGACAGTAGGATCCACGAGACACTCGTCCCAGATGTACTTGCTCTGGCGGGGGTGTAACTCAGTGGTAGAGTGTCTGCTTCGCATGCAGAAAGTCCTGGGTTCAAATCCCAGCTCCTCCAATTTTTGTTTCTCCGTGCAGCAGTACATGAAAACTTTTGCCTATCACCATATTCTACAAAATTCAGTGTACAAGATTCTTCCCCCAACCAAGTGGATTTCGTACAGTTCGACCTCATGGCGGGAGGACGATGACGTGCAAGACCCTGGGCTGCGATCCCCCCCCATTGAAATGTTGCTCCAAAGCCTTCGGTATGGCGTGCAGGGTGCATCTCAAACATGTATTTGCAACTCACCGCGACAATCGTCATTTGTTTTTTCGAGATACTGAAAAATGGAGGGGGCACCCGGGATTGAACCTGGGACCTCTCGATCTGCAGTCGAATGCTCTACGACTTTTTTTTTTTTTTTTTTTCTAATAAAACGTCGCCTAAATGCTGTCTACAAACTTATCGCGCTAAGCTCGTAACACACTATCGAAGACTGCTGGCACATGATGCAACAACAAATTGCACCAGTTGTTACGTCTCATACGTTGGAGCAGAGAATTTACGTGTTTTGTCGACACTCACTGGGCAATTGGAAAATTCACAAGCATTTCGAATGCAATGTTTCCCACGTTTTCGCTCATTTCACGGTTCCGTTGAAGACGTTCTTCACCACCTGACACAGAAAAAGGAATGCAGTCGGTAGGATATTTTTAATTCTTTTGCTTCTAATGGAGTTAGTTGTCTAGTGAGTTCCTCTTACGGCATGCACTAGGCAACCAGAACAGCTACAGGAGAGAGTCATTTTTGTTGTCAGCGGTAGTTGCATTATCACAAACGCAGAGTAATTCCATTGGCGTCGCATCAAAACGAATACTTGCCGAAACCCGGGATCGAACCAGGGACCTTTAGATCTTCAGTCTAACGCTCTCCCAACTTTTTTTTTTTTTTTCACAATGGGAAGAATCTTGTACACCGAACCCCGCAGAACACGGCGACAGGCAAAAGCCCCCATGCACCGCTGCACGGAGAAACAAAAATTGGAGGAGCCGGGACCCGAACCCAGGACCCCCCGCACGCGAAGCAGACACTCTACCACTCGAACGAATATATCTATTGAAAAAAATATTAAAGAATATCCACCACACAGCCACTTCAAAAGAAGTACAGTACTGAAATTAAAATCCTAAAACATGACTATATAATGTAGACTGCTTACTGAAATAAAGATTAAAACACGAAAACTTCAGTCCTGGTGTAGAGAAGAAACATACATATAGGCGGCAAATCCAGAAACAGTATAAAAGAAAATGGCTCACACAGGTGACCTTAGCCAACACCCTCTCTTTCAAATGTCAGGCTAAGCATATTGGCAAAATCATCTCGGAGGCCTGGCAATCGCAAGCGCTGCCAGTAAGCAGTAAGCATGTACTGCCGAAACGCTAGGTGTCCATCCTCTTCATGACAACTGTTGACAAAATGTACGAAATGGCCAATCAACCACACGACGGTATGGAGCTTCGTTCGCGGAAAAAAGGAAGAATCGGGCCGGACGATGATGTCAATAGTATAAGCGGCTTCAGCAGACCTAGTGACAAAAGCAAGTTGTTTCCTGAGCCAACGCCAATTAGCAAGGTGCCCACAGCAGGTGAATCGATGTTCAAGGGTATCCAGGAGACCACACCGAGTACAGGTGTCCGTGTCAGAAAGACCAATACGGTGCAGTCGTACATTGGTGGGAACCAAATTATTTATTACCCTATACCACGTGGACGCCACGGCCATAGAGTGGATCGGCAGACTAACGTTCTTCCAGACGTTCCTCCAGGACACAGATGGAGACGCCAGTTCTATTGGATTGGGACCGGCCAGCCCCTCCCAGCGGGCAATCAAGCCCTTGGTCGTTGGCACCGGTCGCCGCAAGAAGACGTCACCGAGGTAACTCACCGCAATGTAAAATTCCCGAATGTGTTTCAACTTAAAATTTAGGCGTCCGACATCGACAGGTGGAGCAAGGCTCGCCGGACGCACAACAGTAAAAAGCCTGGATGTAATTGAAGTCACTTCTTGCGTAACAATTAGAGTCGTTCGGCGGACGTACAAAGCAGACGCCTTGCGAGTAATGTCAGAGAGGCCCAAGCCTCCGGAGAGACGCGGTTTCGTCATTACCTCGTAACGTAACTTGAATAGATGGCCCTTCCATATAAACCTGCTAGACAATTGGCGCAACCTTTTCGCCACCATCATGGGAAGTGGGAACAGCTGAGCAACATAATAAGCTTTACATAGAACGTAGGTGTCTAAAATTCTGACTTTTTGCAAAATGGTAGCAGAGCGCTGCTCATGGACCATCAGAGCCCCCTGTATCTTCTCGGTGACAGATTTCCAATTGAGAGCCGCCATTTTTAGAGGACACCGATCAATGATAATCCCCAAGGACGTATGGCGATCGACAAAAGTGGCCCAAGGGACGTCAGCATCGCGAAATCCTCGAATATGAAGGAACTTACATTTACCCTGATTGAGACGCGCTCCAGAGACACGACAGTATGCATCAACCGCCCCTTTCAACAACGGGATATCATCACGTTGACGGAGGAGAACAACGACATCATCCGCATATGCCTTAACAGAGAGCTTCCCACCAGAGAGGGACATACCCTGAAGCTTGAGAGCAATAGTCCGAAGCAGCGGTTCCAGGTACAATACGAATAAAGACATAGAGAGCGGACTACCCTGAGGCACTCCGCGGCGGATAGCAATGGGCGGCGTCAGCTGCCCATTGACTGACACCCGAGCTGTTATTCCCCTATACAAATTGCCAAGAACACCACGTGATGAAGCGTTAAAACCTATTGTACCTAAAACACGATCTAAAAACACATGACTGACGTGATCAAAAGCCTTATAAAAATCAAGGAAGGCAAAGGCACAATGTACGTTTGTAACCGCCGCAACCGAGACAACATCCCGATATTCGGCTACTGGTGTCAGAATAGATCTATCATGAAAACAACATTGATGTGCACCAATCACACCCCGAAGCAGAGAAGACAACCGGCTATTGAGCGCTCTAGCAGCTGTCTTATAGTCAAAATTCAGCAATGTGAGCGGACGAAGATTGGCAGCAGATAAACGACCAGAGGACTTCGGGATTAAAACAATTTTCCCTACTTTAAAATCGGCAGGCACATCCATCCCCCTGACAATCTCATTTAAAATCTGCGTAAAAATGCCACCCAAAAGAGGCCAAAAACGGAGATAAAATTCTTTAGGCAGGCCGTCTGGACCCGGCGATTTACTGGACGGAGAGCGAGCAATAAAATCGAAAACATCATCTACCTGGAACTCCCGGAGAAATTCGCCGTTCGCGTCAGGCGCGATCGTCGCAGTTAGATCCCCAAAGACATCATCCGAAAGAGACTCACCAGAATCATCGGCAGAATATAGACTAGTGTAATACTGATGAAGAGCACGAACCATTTCCTCCTGTGCAATAAGCTGTCGCCCATCATCCACCGTAAGAGAAGAGATGAAGGAGCGACGACGACGAGTCTGATGCCGTAGCAGGTGGTACAAGGATGTCAGTTCACCTTCAACAAGAGAGTGAGGTTTCGACTTAACTCGCAGACCATCCATCTGTCGTCGTTTAAGGCTCAAGAGCTTGGCTTTAATACGACGAACATCATGGATCCGCAGTGGAGAGGTACCCGCCGCGTCATATAGTTCACGCAGGACAGAGTAGTAATATTCATACGTGTTCTTAAAATCACGCGTCCTAGCAGCACAGTAGAAAATCAAAGTCTGACGAATCTTGGGCTTGGCAAACGCAGTCCACCAAACCAGCAAGGAGGGGTATCGCGGGACAGAGCGAAGACATCGCTCCCACACGCCACTTATAACATCATCCATAGCACTGTCGGCAAGGTGGGAAACATTTAACATCCACTGGGAACGATAAAGTTTTGCAGGTTGGCGACTAAGATTTACAGTTGCAGTAAAAGCACAATGGTTAGAAAAACTAGTAGGAATAACATCGACAGAAAGAATTTTATCACATAAAAAATCAGATAAATAGAATCTGTCGAGTCTACTGCATGAGGACGCGGTAAAAAACGTATATTTCACCAGGGTTGGATATTTGTGTTCCCAAACATCACGCAGATGCATCGTACGAACTAAGTCATGTAAATCACGGCAATAATTAAAATTGGGGGACTGGTCTGCAGGGCGTAAAACACAATTAAAATCGCCTCCGAGCAGGAGACTCCGAGGACTCTGGCGCAAAAGATAAATAAGCTCTTCTTTATAAAAGCGCGATCGAGCCACAGTGTGACCCGAACCAGAGGGGGCATACAAAACAACGAGGCGGAGATCAAAAAGACGACAACCAATCCCACGGCCAGAGTCAAGGAATTCAATGTCAGTAATAGGAATGCCCTCTCGAAAGAAAAGAGCAGTTCCTGTTGAATATTCCGGCGCGACATTAAAAACAGTTTGAAATCCAGGTAGAGAGAGATCAGAAAACAACACTTCCTGCAAAAACACTACGTCCGCACAGGCGTCGTAAATAAACTGCCGCAAAGAGGCAATGCGAACGTCGGACTCAATACGGTTAACTTTTAAGGTAAGAAAGGTGTATGCTTGAACCATAGAGAGAAAAGCGAGAAAACAAATCACCTACACCGACGCACCAGCGTCACAGTCCATAGCAGGGGTGACGGAGGCATCCGAGGGAGGGGGACTGCTACCCCGTTCCGCGGATCCCTTACGTTTCGGTTTTTTACGAACAGCATTAACGTTCGGCTGAACGCGTAACTTGCGTCGGCTGACGGGCAAGGAAACTTCAGCCGCCGGTGACGTAGGAGGGTCAAGTTCTGTATCCGACACCACCCGCGCCGGTCCACATGCGGGATCCGGGGTCGCGGGGGAAACAGCCGACAAAACGGAATGGTCAACACCTGCACTAGCTTCCGGCAAACATGGACTGCACGGAGGCGAAACGTGAGCAGGAAGGTCCGAGGCCGCAGAGTTGGAAGGAAGCGGAGCAGCTCCGCTGGCAGAGGTATGGGGCAGCGAAGCAGGAAGTTGTCGCGGCTCCACTTGTTGTGACATCGAAGTCGGTTCGGAAGACGGCGCCAACAGGCCCGACCGACGACCCGACTCGAGAGAAGCTGCGTCGGAGGCCGGAGGGGCGCCAGCAGCCGCCACCGGAACCGCTACCTCAGGAGGGCAGGGAGCAGCTACAGTACACAGTGGCTCGGAGGATGCCGGTCGCTCGGACTGGGGCATCTCAGGGAGATCCTCATCCGTACTATTTCCATCGTGTGGGCGACGCCTCTTATTATTCAAAAGTGGCACACCCACCTGAGGGACAGACGGAACAACATCAGATTTAGCACGCAAAGGAGGAAATTCTGTATCAGGGGAGCGCAAAACCTGTGGCGGGGCGCTACTACCACTGGACTGTGCTACACCAAGAGCAGAACCACCTGCAACGAGGTCAGCGACCGTTAACTTGCGACGCTGTTCGAGAGAATTTTTTAAAACAAAAACTCTCCGCGGACAGTCGGTACGCACGTGACCACTTTCATTGCACAAAAAACAGGTGCCAACCTGACCACTATATGTTACATGGACACGATATCCACCGATTTGCAGGTGAGATGGAATATTCTGCTTAACGTGGATTTCGACTGAACGAATACCACTGTAACATTGCAGGCGATGTTGGCTTGACCAGCGTTCAAGGCGAATGCTCTTTACATCACCATACTTCTGTAGACCCTCCTTAAGATAGACATTATCCACCTCCGGTGGAAGGTTGTAAACACGAACATTGGTATACGTGATGGAAGCATTGGAAAGCAGCACGGTACTTACAGAATCATCCCGATGCCGAAAGAGAACTTGATGACCGTATTTAGAAAGAATTTTATCAACCTGAAGTGGGTCCATAAACTTAACAAAGAAAACATACAGTTCGGTATCAAAATAAGCAGTGTGCACCTGATCCGAATGAACACCAAAGGTATCTACCAACCAATCATGAATCTCAAGAGAACTAGGTTGCACATGGCGGGTTGACTTGTCAAAAGCAAAACTAACTGTAGCCTGACGAGGAATAACCTGGGACGACATTTTCAAAATATGCGGTCGAAACCGCTACACAAAAGACACTGAAATAAGGACAGAAAAAAACACACAAGGTACGAAAACAACGACGGAGAAACACTCACAGAAGTTGCAACACAACACGTAAACAAAAACGATAGCCCACTATACGTAACGCTACGGCGGAGCGGAAGACAAGGCACGTCCACACTGCACGGCGTCTAAAGCGGAACTGAAAAATTGCACTAGTAGCTTTTTTTCAAGCAAGTTCTGTTCGTCCGTTCTCCGTAATCGTTTGGTATCTGATTAAACTGACATACTCGCCTATGGCTTTCGTAAACGAAAATTTCATTGTGACCCCGACGTGATTCGAACACGCAACCTTCTGATCTGGAGTCAGACGCGCTACCGTTGCGCCACGGAGTCGACGCTGCTTAGGTCCTGTCATGAATAGGTTCCTCGAACACTTACTGTACCCTTCAAACCTAAGAAATAATGACAGTAGGATCCACGAGACACTCGTCCCAGATGTACTTGCTCTGCCGGGGGTGTAACTCAGTGGTAGAGTGTCTGCTTCGCATGCAGAAAGTCCTGGGTTCAAATCCCAGCTCCTCCAATTTTTGTTTCTCCGTGCAGCAGTACATGAAAACTTTTGCCTATCACCATATTCTACAAAATTCAGTGTACAAGATTCTTCCGCCAAGCAAGTGGATTTCGTACAGTTCGACCTCATGGCGGGAGGACGATGACCTGCAAGACCCTGGGCTGCGATCCCCCCCATTGAAATGTTGCTCCAAAGCCTTCGGTATGGCGTGCAGGGTGCATCTCAAACATGTATTTGCAACTCACCGCGACAATCGTCATTTGTTTTTTCGAGATACTGAAAAATGAAGGGGGCACCCGGGATTGAACCGGGGACCTCTCGATCTGCAGTCGAATGCTCTACGACCTTTTTTTTTTTTTCAGGCGCCTTAACCATTTTTTTTTTTTTTTTTTACCCGGGGTCGAACCGGTGACCTTCTGCGTGTTAGGCAGACGTGATAACCGCTACACTACTTTTTTTTTTTTTTCTCGAACCACCAATCTTTCGGCTAACAGCCGAACGCGCTAGCCGATACTCTTGTGTGAAGCAAACGGAGAGTGGTCAGGTCCTTGCAGGTGGAGACAAGGCGGGCAGGGGTCGAAACCCGAGGCCCGCCCGCGATGGCTCCCCCCACCCATCCCTGATGCACTCCTTCAAGCAGACACTTGTTATAAACCTTTGTTTCTTATCTTTGCTGTTATATAATTATTTGGTCGGTTAGAGTTGTTAACCCTCTGCTCCGATGTATATAGTGCTGACACATTTGTAAATAAACATTTCTTCTTTGTCGTGTGTCGTTTGTGTGTTTTGGTCCATATCCAAAGACATTCCTCTTCCATTAGAGGTGTGAAATTGTCATGAATAAGCAACAAGGAAAGGGAGACTATTGAAAGAAATACATGGACCAGGTATAACAGAAAGTATAACTTAAGAAAAAGAAATATAGAAATAAAACAGAATACATTTCTTCTTGACTGGCTTCCATCGTCCAATGTGGTCATCCTATGCCATGTTTCTCAAAAGAGATGTCCATCATGTTGCCGAATAATTTTTTACTGTCAGTGACACATTGAATTTTCCAGTATGCCAGCTGCATGTAGGTTAGAAAACTAATAAAATCGTCCTCTCCACGAACATTAATGATATAATTAACATAGTGCCCCAGGATCCACATTACCGTATTGTTTTTCGTGGCAGGGTAAAACTTTTTGTCGGGACGCATTAGGATATCCAGCTTCAGGTTGTCTTCCGCGCTCCTTGAGAGTACGGCGATCCTCTGCTTGACCCATCGCCAATTCAGTGCATGGCCACCGCAAGTAAACCGATGGATCAGAGAATCGATGAGCCCACAACAGAGACAGAGATTTGTGTCACTTAACCCAATTGCATGTAGCTTTTCATTGGTGGCAATCGTGTTATTTACCACCCTGTACCAGGTTGAAGCAACATCCGAAGAGTGTACTTTCAAGCTGACGTTGGCCCACACCGTTGTCCAGTCGGTAGTCGGATACTTCTGTTCTATTGTATTTGGGGCCGCCGACTTTTCCCACTCACGTTGCAAGTCCCGAGTTGACAGTGGTCGTCGCTGTAGAACACCCACATCTGCATAACTAACATGAAGGAAAAATTCTCTGATGTGTTTCAATTTGTAATGGATTTTTCCGACGTCAATCGGTGGTCGCACACTCGCTGGACGCACTGTGAGGAACAAGTTTTGAGTAACAGTGCAGTGGCTGTCATGGAGTAAAGTCGTGGTCCGCTTGACGTACAAGGCCATTGCCTTCCCGGCGATGTTAACTAACTCAAGCCCACCAGTAGTTCTCGACTTGGCCAGCGTATCGGAGGACAATTTAAATATGTTTCCCTTCCAGATGAATTGATTGGCAACCTGCATGATCTTTCTGGCCTGAAGCTTGGGAATGGGAAAGAACTGTGCAACATAATACGCCTTGGAGAAGACGTAGGTATTGAGAATCCTGATTTTTTCGATAATGTTCACAGCACGCCAGCGACATTCGACAATGGTTCCTTGTATCAGATGCGTCACTGACTTCCAATTGGAGGCCGCCATTTTGAGAGGGCACCTATTCAAGGTGATTCCTAGTAGTTTGTGAGATTCCACAACATGCGCCCACGGTATAGTTAAGCTCTCGAAACCCCTGATATCGAGCACTTTACATTTCCGGTCACTTAGTTGTGCTCCAGACACTTCACTATATTGGTCGATCGCCCGTTTAACACGGATCACCTCGTCGTCACTGCGTAACAGTACGGCAACATCGTCAGCGTACGCACGGACTATGAATGTGTGACCGGAGATTGACACTCCTGACAACTGGTGATAAAGAGACCGAAGGAAGGGTTCCAGTGGCAGCACAAAAAGCGACATTGAGAGTGGACTGCCCTGGGGGACACCCCGCTGAATGGATATCGGTTGCGTCAGCTGTCCATTGACTTGTATCCTCGCTGATATACCAGATATCAAATTGCGAAGGACTGTTATCACCCCTGCCTCGAGTCCTATTTTGTCCATTACGTGAAAAAGGTATCGGTGGTTCACATGATCAAAGGCTTTATGAAAGTCTAGAAAAAGCAGCGCACAATTCAGGTTGGTGACTGAGGCAATGGAGATGAGGTCCCGAATTTCAGACATCGCAGACATGGCATTCCGTCCAGGCACGCAGGCCTGGTGCCGCCGGACAACTTTGTGAATGAGCGGAGACATTCGGGTGTTAACAGCTCTGGCTATAGTTTTGTAGTCAAAATTGAGCAGGGTGAGCGGACGCAGATTATCAAATCGCTTACACCCTTTGCGTTTGGGAACAAGGACAATTTTACCCTCCTTCATCGCACCAGGAACAGGCGCCCCAGCAATGATTTCATTTAAAATTTCTGTAAAAGTAACACCAATTACATCCCAATACCGAAGATAAAACTCCTTGGGAAGGCCGTCCAGTCCTGGGGCTTTGTTAGCTGGCGACTTAACAATAAGTTCTAAAGTCTCCTCGACACTAAACGCAGCCAGAAAGTCACGATTATCATCCTCAGTAACAGACGTGTCCAGCAACTGGAGTACAGTAGCAGTCAAGCCATCATTGGTTGGGAAGTCCGAGTACAGGCCGTGATAATAGCTCTGGATTGCCGTGACTATGTCAGGTTGCCGAGTGAGAAGTTCCCCGTGATCAGTTACCAGTTCGTCTATAAATAAGCGTCTACGGTTCGTCTGATGCTTAATAAGATGATACATGGAAGTTGTCTCAGATTGAACAAAAGAGTTGACTTTTGACTTGATTTTTAATCCTTCTAGTTGTTTACGTTTGATACTGAGCATCTTAGCCTTGATTTGCTTTATTTGAGCCGTGTAAATATTATTGACGCCAGATTTGTCGTAGAGCTCCCTTAAAATCGAATAGTAAAATTCAGTGGTCCTCTTTGCATCCCTTGATTGCGTATTACAGTACGAAATCAAAATCCGACGCAACTTTGGTTTAGCAAATGACGTCCACCACTCGACTTTTGTACGGTATCTATTGACAGAGCGAAGACAAAAAGTCCAAGTCCGTGTGACAAGTACCTCGAGATCGGCGTCCTGAAGGTGGGAAATATTGAACATCCAGTGACTTCTGAAACGTTTGGTGGGTTGTCTGTCCAATTGTATAACGGCGGCGTAGGCGCAGTGATCGCTACATGGGACGGGAATGACCTCCGAGTCAACAACATGGTCTCCAAGCTGAGAAGACACATATATTCTGTCGAGGCGGCTACTCGAGGTGGAAGTGAAGTATGTAAATTTCACAAGGGTAGGGTGAAGGAGTTCCCACGTATCCTTTAGATTCATTCGTAAAACCAGATCATGAAGCTCCTTACAATAGTTAAAATGCGGCCGCTGATCTTTTTGATGTACAACACAGTTAAAATCTCCTCCTAAAATTAAGGCAGTCGGATTTTTACGAAGCAGGTAAATTAGTTCGTCTTTAAAGAACTCGGTCCTTGCGAACCTGTGTCCACTCCCTGATGGCGCGTACAGGTTCACGAGCGTGACGCCGAATATTTTGCAGCATATGCCACGCCCCGACTCCAGTGTTTCAACGTCGGAGACGGGGATGCCGTCACGCACGAGAATGGCTGTGCCAGTGCTAAGTTCGAAGGCAACATTGGTAATACAGTGGAAACCGGGAATGACCAGATCGGGAACAAGGAATTCCTGCAATAGAAGTATATCAGCGGCAGACTCATATACGAACTGCCTAAAGACTGCAAGTTTCAATTCAGACGTGATCCTGTTAACATTAACACTCAGGAACTTGTACGCTTGCGCCATGGAATTGACGGAGCTACTTTAAATTAACGTGATCATCGTCACCGGCAAACCAATCCATTCGTGAACCAGCTGGTGGAGAGTGGCCATCACCATCGTTCGCATCCGAGAGGGCTTGCAGTTTGTGTTTGCTGCGTGGTACATTCAAGTTCGGTTGGAATTACTTTTTGTTCCTCCCGACACTTGCGACTTTTTCCGCAGAAAGAGGCATCGGAGAATCGACACAGGTCTCCTGGGAAGGTGGCCCTGCTACAGCAACCTGCATGTGCGTCTCACCGGATAGTCCTTCCGGAGACGCGCTAAGTTCTTGTTTACCCACACGTTGGGATTGTTTGGAAACACCCTCCCGGTCAGGTTGTTGACAAGCAAGGCTGAGATCTCGCTCTGTGTTGACACACTCGTCGGCGTGTTCGGTGTCAGTGTCGCGTGGCTGTGATACGAGTTGGGGACCTGCGCACATCCCGTCGACGTCACTGTGGGCAACGTGCTGAGGGTCACTATCGGGATGTTGGGGAAACGACTCGACAGACGTGGACGGTAAGCAAGAACCAACCTGGGACGTAGCACTACCGTCATCGGGCGAAGAAGTATTAACATCAACACTTGATTCTGGTATAGCGTCTTGTGAAAGCTCAATGTCGCCTGCCGGTTGTTTGATATCAAGTGTGGCAGGTGTTACCGGTACAGAGACGCCATCATCCGAACTACTACTGTCGCACGTTCGACGTCTCTTGGACGCCACCGCAGTGACGGGACGGGCGAGAGGGTTCTGATCCCCGCCCTTCGCAAGAGGAATAGTAGGGAACTCGTCGTCAAAAGGTTTTTCATGTACAGTCACAGTGTCAGTGGAAGGGGACGGCTCATTACTTGGTAATTGGGTGCCTGTCACTAAATCAGCTAAAGTGAGCCTCTTACGTTGTTGGAAAGTAGGCTTTAAGACGGTCATTCTTTTAGGGCAATTTTGCCGTAAATGACCACTTTCATTGCAGTTAAAACACGTAGAAACTTGCCCAGAATATGTAACCTGCACCTTATACCCACAAACAAATACATGGGAGGGGATGTTGACTTTAACTTGCATCTCAACCGATCTGATGCCAGAAAAACATTGCAACTTATGTTGCCTGGACCACTTTTCAAGTCTAATGTTACGCACTTCGCCATATTTCGTGAGCACATCTTTTAAGAAACAATTGTCTACTTCAGGGGGCAGGTTGTAAATACGCACGTTAGAGATCTCGACATCCGCGTTAGTAACTTGGACAGTACTCACAGTGCCATCGCGATGCCGGAACTCGACGCCGCCGCCATGTTTCTGCAAAAGTCGTTCCAGTAGGAGGGGATTCAGGAGCTTCACGAAAAAGCAGTACAAATCCAGGTCGTAGTAGGCAGTGTGAACTTGATCAGTGGTTATGCCTATTGTATCGACGATCCATTCATGAACTTCCAGCGAACTTGGCTGAACTGATCGCGTAGCCTTATCAAACTCGAACTGCAGGGTATTTTTCCTTGGAATCGTGGGAACCATCGTGCAAATTAACCCTAATGGGCTAACTGCATACAGCAAAACACTGAAAACAATGACACTAACACACAACAACGCACAATCACGTGAAACAGAAAGCACAAATGCAACGTAAACAAAGCAAGTGACACTGAGCGCTCCGAACGTCCGCACGCTGCCGCGTCTCAAGCGGTAATGAGATACTGAAAAATGAAGGGGGCACCCGGGATTGAACCGGGGACCTCTCGATCTGCAGTCGAATGCTCTACGACTGAGCTATACCCCCTTTCACGATCTTTGCGTTCCCATAACTTAAGGAAAAATATTATACTCTGCCTGGCTAAAGACGTCTAATCGAGCAAAATATTGCGTAATCATTATCTCTCAGTTATATATTAGCGTTAAACGATATAAATATCAAAAATACTAGACACTTCGCGCCTGGAGAAAGTGCGAGTCGGCGCCTTCACCTTAATGTCAGAACGCGAAAATTGCACTAGTAGCTTTTTTTCAAGCAAGTTCTGTTCGTCCGTTCTCCGTAATCGTTTGGTATCTGATTAAACTGACATACTCGCCTATGGCTTTCGTAAACGAAAATTTCATTGTGACCCCGACGTGATTTGAACACGCAACCTTCTGATCTGGAGTCAGACGCGCTACCGTTGCGCCACGAAGTCGACGCTGCTTAGGTCTTGTCATGAATAGGTTCCTCGAACACTTACTGTACCGTTCAAACCTAAGAAATAATGACAGTAGGATCCACGAGACACTCGTCCCAGATGTACTTGCTCCGCCGGGGGTGTAACTCAGTGGTAGAGTGTCTGCTTCGCATGCAGAAAGTCCTGGGTTCAAATCCCAGCTCCTCCAATTTTTGTTTCTCCGTGCAGCAGTACATGAAAACTTTTGCCTATCACCATATTCTACAAAATTCAGTGTACAAGATTCTTCCCCCAAGCAAGTGGATTTCGTACAGTTCGACCTCATGGCGGGAGGACGATGACCTGCAAGACCCTGGGCTGCGATCCCCCCCCCCCATTGAAATGTTGCTCCAAAGCCTTCGGTATGGCGTGCAGGGTGCATCTCAAACATGTATTTGCAACTCACCGCGACAATCGTCATTTGTTTTTTCGAGATACTGAAAAATGAAGGGGGCACCCGGGATTGAACCGGGGACCTCTCGATCTGCAGTCGAATGCTCTACGACTTTTTTTTTTTTTTTTTTTTTTTAGTATTCTTAAAACGGAAATTTTCATCTTGTTGAGAATGGCGTCACTGGTTTGCACCCGCATTCGCCCACGCATGTCACATGTGTGCGAAAATGTTTGCTCCTCTTTACGCAAAATCGCACGCAGCCAGTAGGATTCGAACCTACGCTCCCACAGGGAATCTGATTTCCAGTCGGACGCCTTAACCACTCGGCCACGACTGCCGTTAGCGCGGTGCAACTGCTACCGTTTAAAGCACTGTGGTGTCAGAAAACTGCGTAGCTGCATTATTTTCCGTAGCGTTTCCTGCGCTAACAGACGAATCGCTACCAAAGTATTAAAATTTCCACCTGGACAGGGACTTGAACCCTGGACCCTTAGCTTAAAAGCCTAATGCTCTACCGACTTTTTTTTTTTTCTTTTTTTTTTTTTGAAGCAGACACACTACCACTCGAACGAATATATCCATTGAAAAAAATATTAAAGAATATCCACCACACAGCCACTTCAAAAGAAGTACAGTACTGAAATTAAAATCCTAAATCATGACTATATAATGTAGACTGCTTACTGAAATAAAGGTTAAAACACGAAAACTTCAGTCCTGGTGTAGAGAAGAAACATACATAAAGGCGGCAAATTCAGAAACAGTATAAAAGAAAATGGCTCACACAGGTGACCTTAGCCAACACCCTCTCTTTCAAATGTCAGGCTAAGCATATTGGCAAAATCATCTCGGAGGCCTGGCAATCGCAAGCGCTGCCAGTAAGCAGTAAGCATGTACTGCCGAAACGCTAGGTGTCCATCCTCTTCATGACAACTGTTGACAAAATGTACGAAATGGCCAATCAACCACATGACGGTATGGAGCTTCGTCCGCGGAAAAAAGGAAGAATCGGGCCGGATGATGATGTCAATAGTATAAGCGGCTTCAGCAGACCTAGTGACAAAAGCAAGTTGTTTCCTGAGCCAACGCCAATTAGCAAGGTGCCCACAGCAGGTGAATCGATGTTCAAGGGTATCCAGGAGACCACACCGAGTACAGGTGTCCGTGTCAGAAAGACCAATACGGTGCAGTCGTACATTGGTGGGAACCAAATTATTTATTACCCTATACCACGTGGACGCCACGGCCATAGAGTGGATCGGCAGACTAACGTTCTTCCAGACGTTCCTCCAGGACACGGATGGAGACGCCAGTTCTACTGGATTGGGACTGGCCAGCCCCTCCCAGCGGGAAATCAAGCCCTTGGTCGTTGGCACCGGTCGCCGCAAGAAGACGTCACCGAGGTAACTCACCGCAATGTAAAATTCCCGAATGTGTTTCAACTTAAAATTTAGGCGTCCGACATCGACAGGTGGAGCAAGGCTCGCCGGACGCACAACAGTAAAAAGCCTGGATGTAATTGAAGTCACTTCTTGCGTAACAATTAGAGTCGTTCGGCGGACGTACAAAGCAGACGCCTTGCGAGTAATGTCAGAGAGGCCCAAGCCTCCGGAGAGACGCGGTTTCGTCATTACCTCGTAACGTAACTTGAATAGATGGCCCTTCCATATAAACCTGCTAGACAATTGGCGCAACCTTTTCGCCACCATCATGGGAAGTGGGAACAGCTGAGCAACATAATAAGCTTTACATAGAACGTAGGTGTCTAAAATTCTGACTTTTTGCAAAATGGTAGCAGAGCGCTGCTCATGGACCATCAGAGCCCCCTGTATCTTCTCGGTGACAGATTTCCAATTGAGAGCCGCCATTTTTAGAGGACACCGATCAATGATAATCCCCAAGGACGTATGGCGATCGACAAAAGTGGCCCAAGGGACGTCAGCATCGCGAAATCCTCGAATATCAAGGAACTTACATTTACCCTGATTGAGACGCGCTCCAGAGACACTGCCCCTTTCAACAACGGGATATCATCTCGTTGACGGAGGAGAACAACGACATCATCCGCATATGCCTTAACCGAGAGCTTCCCACCAGAGAGGGACATACCCTGAAGCTTGAGAGCAATAGTCCGAAGCAGCGGTTCCAGGTACAATACGAATAAAGACATAGAGAGCGGACTACCCTGAGGCACTCCGCGGCGGATAGCAATGGGCGGCGTCAGCTGCCCATTGACTGACACCCGAGCTGTTATTCCCCTGTACAAATTGCCAAGAACACCACGTGATGAAGCGTTAAAACCTATTGTACCTAAAACACGATCTAAAAACACATGACTGACGTGATCAAAAGCCTTATAAAAATCAAGGAAGGCAAAGGCACAATGTACGTTTGTAACCGCCGCAACCGAGACAACATCCCGATATTTGGCTACTGGTGTCAGAATAGATCTATCATGAAAACAACATTGATGTGCACCAATCACACCCCGAAGCAGAGAAGACAACCGGCTATTGAGCGCTCTAGCAGCTGTCTTATAGTCAAAATTCAGCAATGTGAGCGGACGAAGATTGGCAGCAGATAAACGACCAGAGGACTTCGGAATTAAAACAATTTTCCCTACTTTAAAATCGGCAGGCACATCCATCCCCCTGACAATCTCATTTAAAATCTGCGTAAAAATGCCACCCAAAAGAGGCCAAAAACGGAGATAAAAATCTTTAGGCAGGCCGTCTGGACCCGGCGATTTACTGGACGGAGAGCGAGCAATAAAATCGAAAACATCATCTACCTGGAACTCCCGGAGAAATTCGCCGTTCGCGTCAGGCGCGATCGTCGCAGTTAGATCCCCAAAGACATCATCCGAAAGAGACTCACCAGAATCATCGGCAGAATAGAGACTAGTGTAATACTGATGAAGAGCACGAACCATTTCCTCCTGTGCACTAAGCTGTCGCCCATCATCCACCGTAAGAGAAGAGATGAAGGAGCGACGACGACGAGTCTGATGCCGTAGCAGGTGGTACAAGGATGTCAGTTCACCTTCAACAAGAGAGTGAGGTTTCGACTTAACTCGCAGACCATCCATCTGTCGTCGTTTAAGGCTCAAGAGCTTGGCTTTAATACGACGAACATCATGGATCCGCAGTGGAGAGGTACCCGCCGCGTCATATAGTTCACGCAGGACAGAGTAGTAATATTCATACGTGTTCTTAAAATCACGCGTCCTAGCAGCACAGTAGAAAATCAAAGTCTGACGAATCTTGGGCTTGGCAAACGCAGTCCACCAAACCAGCAAGGAGGGGTATCGCGGGACAGAGCGAAGACATCGCTCCCACTCGCCACTTATAACATCATCCATAGCACTGTCGGCAAGGTGGGAAACATTTAACATCCACTGGGAACGATAAAGTTTTGCAGGTTGGCGACTAAGATTTACAGTTGCAGTAAAAGCACAATGGTCAGAAAAACTAGTAGGAATAACATCGACAGAAAGAATTTTATCACATAAAAAATCAGATAAATAGAATCTGTCGAGTCTACTGCATGAGGACGCGGTAAAAAACGTATATTTCACCAGGGTTGGATATTTGTGTTCCCAAACATCACGCAGATGCATCGTACGAACTAAGTCATGTAAATCACGGCAATAATTAAAATTGGGGGACTGGTCTGCAGGGCGTAAAACACAATCAAAATCGCCTCCGAGCAGGAGACTCCGAGGACTCTGGCGCAAAGGATAAATAAGCTCTTCTTTATAAAAGCGCGATCGAGCCACAGTGTGACCCGAACCAGAGGGGGCATACAAAACAACGAGGCGGAGATCAAAAAGACGACAACCAATCCCACGGCCAGAGTCAAGGAATTCAATGTCAGTAATAGGAATGCCCTCTCGAAAGAAAAGAGCAGTTCCTGTTGAATATTCCGGCGCGACATTAAAAACAGTTTGAAATCCAGGTAGAGAGAGATCAGAAAACACTTCCTGCAAAAACACTACGTCCGCACAGGCGTCGTAAATAAACTGCCGCAAAGAGGCAATGCGAACGTCGGACTCAATACGGTTAACTTTTAAGGTAAGAAAGGTGTATGCTTGAACCATAGAGAGAAAAGCGAGAAAACAAATCACCTACACCGACGCACCAGCGTCACAGTCCATAGCAGGGGTGACGGAGGCATCCGAGGGAGGGGGACTGCTACCCCGTTCCGCGGATCCCTTACGTTTCGGTTTTTTACGAACAGCATTAACGTTCGGCTGAACGCGTAACTTGCGTCGGCTGACGGGCAAGGAAACTTCAGCCGCCGGTGACGTAGGAGGGTCAAGTTCTGTATCCGACACCACCCGCGCCGGTCCACATGCGGGATCCGGGGTCGCGGGGGAAACAGCCGACAAAACGGAATGGTCAACACCTGCACTAGCTTCCGGCAAACATGGACTGCACGGAGGCGAAACGTGAGCAGGAAGGTCCGAGGCCGCAGAGTTGGAAGGAAGCGGAGCAGCTCCGCTGGCAGAGGTATGGGGCAGCGAAGCAGGAAGTTGTCGCGGCTCCACTTGTTGTGACATCGAAGTCGGTTCGGAAGACGGCGCCAACAGGCCCGACCGACGACCCGACTCGAGAGAAGCTGCGTCGGAGGCCGGAGGGGCGCCAGCAGCCGCCACCGGAACCGCTACCTCAGGAGGGCAGGGAGCAGCTACAGTACACAGTGGCTCGGAGGATGCCGGTCGCTCGGACTGGGGCATCTCAGGGAGATCCTCATCCGTACTATTTCCATCGTGTGGGCGACGCCTCTTATTATTCAAAAGTGGCACACCCACCTGAGGGACAGACGGAACAACATCAGATTTAGCACGCAAAGGAGGAAATTCTGTATCAGGGGTGCGCAAAACCTGTGGAGGGGCGCTACTACCACTGGACTGTGCTACACCAAGAGCAGAACCACCTGCAACGAGGTCAGCGACCGTTAACTTGCGACGCTGTTCGAGAGAATTTTTTAAAACAAAAACTCTCCGCAGACAGTCGGTACGCACGTGACCACTTTCATTGCACAAAAAACAGGTGCCAACCTGACCACTATATGTTACATGGACACGATATCCACCGATCTGCAGGTGAGATGGAATATTCTGCTTAACGTGCATTTCGACTGAACGAATACCACTGTAACATTGCAGGCGATGTTGGCTTGACCAGCGTTCAAGGCGAATGCTCTTCACATCACCATACTTCTGTAGACCCTCCTTAAGATAGACATTATCCACCTCCGGTGGAAGGTTGTAAACACGAACATTGGTATACGTGATGGAAGCATTGGAAAGCAGCACGGTACTTACAGAATCATCCCGATGCCGAAAGAGAACTTGATGACCGTATTTAGAAAGAATTTTATCAACCTGAAGTGGGTCCATAAACTTAACAAAGAAAACATACAGTTCGGTATCAAAATAAGCAGTGTGCACCTGATCCGAATGAACACCAAAGGTATCTACCAACCAATCATGAATCTCAAGAGAACTAGGTTGCACATGGCGGGTTGACTTGTCAAAAGCAAAACTAACTGTAGCCTGACGAGGAATAACCTGGGACGACATTTTCAAAATATGCGGTCGAAACCGCTACACAAAAAACACTGAAATAAGGACAGAAAAAAAAACACAAGGTACGAAACAACGACGGAGTAACACTCACAGAAGTTGCAACACAACACGTAAACAAAAACGATAGTCCACTATACGTAACGCTACGGCGGAGCGGAAGACTAGGCACGTCCACACTGCGCGGCGTCTAAAGCGGAACTGTATCTGATTAAACTGACATACTCGCCTATGGCTTTCGTAAACGAAAATTTCATTGTGACCCCGACGTGATTTGAACACGCAACCTTCTGATCTGGAGTCAGACGCGCTACCGTTGCGCCACGGAGTCGACGCTGCTTAGGTCTTGTCATGAATAGGTTCCTCGAACACTTACTGTACCGTTCAAACCTAAGAAATAATGACAGTAGGATCCACTAGACACTCGTCCCAGATGTACTTGCTCTGCCGGGGGTGTAACGCAGTGGTAGAGTGTCTGCTTCGCATGCAGGAAGTCCTGGGTTCAAATCCCAGCTCCTCCAATTTTTGTTTCTCCGTGCAGCAGTACATGAAAGCTTTTGCCTATCACCATATTCTACAAAATTCAGTGTACAAGGTTCTTCCCCCAAGCAAGTGGATTTCGTACAGTTCGACCTCATGGCGGGAGGACGAAGACCTGCAAGACCCTGGGCTGCGATCCCCCCCCATTGAAATGTTGCTCCAAAGCCTTCGGTATGGCGTGCAGGGTGCATCTCAAACATGTATTTGCAACTCACCGCGACAATCGTCATTTGTTTTTTCGAGATACTGAAAAATGAGGGGGCACCCGGGATTGAACCGGGGACCTCTCGATCTGCAGTCGAATGCTCTACGACTTTTTTTTTTTTTTGAATGCTCTACAACTTTTTTTTTTCGTTTGTTTTGACAAATTTTCCAAATGATTTTTTTTTTTTTTTTTTTGTTCCTGAATCTCAAATCTCTTAGTTCGTTGTATTGTGGTTAGTCGTTTGTCTTCTGTCCATCTTCGTTGTTCGTTTTCTTTCTTCGGGTTTGCATTTTTGTTGATTTAAATACACCAAATTATGTATATTGTCGAAAGAACTGCTACTGGGAAGGAAATATTCGTGAAATTCAGACGTTGTCATATGCATCATACCCAGGAGACAAATGAGTGTCTTCGCAGAGAGTATATCCTTCGACTGTAGTACAGGGATGACGAATTGCTGTAACAGATGTCCCACTCGTCCATGTTCTATGGCATCCCAAGGACGACGTGAAGAAAATGTTGAAATGTTGACTGATACCGGGGACCATATTGGCTGGTTGTGCGCCAGTGTTGTGTTGAGAGATAGACTTGAAAATCTAAGACATTAGGGGCACTGCCGGACAGAATATAGTTGATAAAATGTCCCACGAGCCATAGGTAACTGTTATGTTTGGCAGCTGGGAAAAGTCGGAAATCTGGGCGCAGAATGTCGTGGATCTGAATCGCATGAGGCGCAGTCCGGTTAAGCACAGCGAGTTTTTTGCGCGTCCAGTTCCAGATGTGCACTTGGTCCTTGCAGACAAACAGATGAGCAATAGTCGCCACCACGTGGCACAAGCCGCAGTAGGGACTCGGTGCAAGATTAATCCTGTGTCGCTTTTCTTGCGTCGGTACAGTTTCAGTGACCACGTCATACCATTTGGAGCGAACATCTGTCGGAAGTGTCGGATTATGAATGTTAGTCCAAACGAGGGACCAATTGCAAGCCGGATACTTCTTTTCCAAGGGGCCAGGCAATGACGGCCGAAGTAAGTGGCGGTACAGTTGAACTGTCGGCTTCTTGAAAAGCTCGTCGTCGAGATAGCTACTTTCAAGATAATACAGTGCTATATGCTGAAAGTGCGGGCTGACGCGGCCAATGTCCACAGGCGGAGATAAGTTGCGAGGGCGGAACAGCTGATAGAGCCGCTTCGTGACGGTGTCTTCGCTGGCGGTGAGTATACGCCATGAGCGTTTCAGATACAGAGCCAAGGCGTGAATGCCGGGGTTTTTCAAGCCGAGGCCTCCCATATCGCATGGCAAAGCTGTCGTTGTGAAGGAAACCTTAAAAATATTGAGCTTCCAGACGTACCAGGCGGCCGCCGCTAGAAGCGCTCTTGCTACTGTGGTTGGCATGGGTAGGACGGCGGCAACAAACTGTAATTTGGAGAGGACATAAGAATTGACGAAAAAGGCTCGCTGCAAACGATCGAGGTGTCGCATATTTTGGTCACGCAGGAGTGCTTTTATCGCCTGAATTTTGGGTATCCAATTTTTGTGAGACATGTCCAGAGGCCGGGCCGTGACGTAGAGACCAAGGTGTTTTCTAGTCTGTACACAGGGCAGCCAAGCGTCGCCCGTGAGCGGTCGTTCCTGACCAAGCGTTAAGACGGCGGATTTATTGACGTTTAACATTGCACCACTATCGCTTTGGAATTCCTCAAGAATGCGCTTCGCTGCGGTGACATCGCGAACATCATTAAGGAGCACGCTGACATCGTCGGCGTATGCTTGGACCACAGACTTGACACCATAAAACTGGAATCCTGGTAGGCTATGATGTAGGCGGCGCAACAAGGGTTCCATGAGGGTCGCATAAAGCGTCGTTGAGAGAGGGCAGCCTTGCTTGATACCCCGTGAGAGCTGGATGTACTCCGTCAATGTATTATTGATCAGGAACCGTGTACGGGTACCACGGATACAGTTGTTGATGAGGTGGATAAAATTAAGACTGAAGCCCATAGTTTCCATCACGCTACTGAGATAACGATAGTCAGCCCGATCGTAAGCCTTGTCAAAATCGAGAAATGCTATGGCCATTGGAGTGCGGGTGTCCCAGGTGAGGGAGACTAGATCCCGATACAGCGCCAAAATGGTGGACAGTGAGCGACCACGTATCGCACTCATTTGGTACGGTCCCAGAAGATCGGGTAACAGCTGCCGTAATCGGGCATTGAGGGCGCGCGTCAGAAGTTTAAAGTCCGCATTGAGCAAAGTAATGGGCCGCAGATCTTTGGTGGTGATCGGCGTCGGCGTCTTAGGTAGTAAAACAGTTAACCCCTCTGTGAAGGCTTGGGGCAGAGCAATCCCACGTAGTATTTCATTGTACATCTCCGTGAGTCCGTCCCCGAATATAGGCCAATATTTGACGTAAAACTCGACAGAGAGCCCGTCCGTGCCCGGAGATTTATTTCGTGGTGCGGCAAGCAGGGCATCCTTTAGTTCTTCGTTGGTAAAGGGAGCGAGCAAGTCCCGATTGTGGTCGTCGGTAATGCGGTACGGTGGGTGTCCAGAGTGATACCATTCTCGCACTTTCTCATGTGGTACACCCGCACGGGTGTAAAGTGCGGCAAAGTGGTTGGCAACATGGTTTTTGATGTCGCGGTGTTGGGTATAAAATGCACCGTCGGCATCTTGCAACTTATGAATAAGTTTCCTGCGCGCCGCATGTAACTGTTGGACGATATGGTGAACAGACGTCTGCTGTTGCGGCAAGTTGGTGAAGTCACGTGCACGAATCTGGTGGCCGATAGCGTTCCGTCCCATCAAGGATGTAATTTTCGCTTGGAGTCTACGTACGTGCGTGATGTTATTAGGCACCTGATGATAATCCCGGTACAATTCTCGCAGGGCGCAGAAATAGAATTCAGTGATTTCCTTCTCACCGCGCGCGCGAATCCTGGCGTGGTGTCTGACGCAAGTAATGAGTTTCCTCTTTGCATAAAGCGTCCACCAATCAATCCACGTGGGGTACGTGGGTCTGCGTGATGTTACGGAATGCCAAACCGACCGGATCTCACGCTCTAAAGTGGCGTCTTGTAAGAGGCGACAGTTGAGTTGCCATCGTCCGAAGCCTCTGTAAACCTTCTGCGGTGAGTGATTAAAGACGGTGTGGTAAGCGATATGGTCACTGAAATTAACGGGCCAATATTCGCAAGTTCCCACGTCGGCTAAAAGACCGCGGTGCACATATATGCGATCTAACCTGATGGAAGACGTCGGCGTAAAGTGTGTAAAGGCAACATCATCTGGGTGTAAGGTCTCCCACGTGTCGACTAACTGCAATTCTGTGACCAGTGTCAACAGTTCCTGACTGAAGTTAAAATTCGGCGTTTGATCGGAGCGGCGCAAAACGCAGTTAAAGTCACCACCCATAATAATACGCAGACGCAAGTCGGTGATTAAAGGCGCTATCTCTCCAGTATAAAACTCCTTCCTCGCCGCTCGCGCGCTGGAACCGGAAGGAGCGTACACATTAAGAAGGAGTACATCATGGAACTGGGCGGCAATGCCCCGTCCTGTAGGTAACATGGACAAACAAGAACATTCAATGCCTTCCCGATACAGAATGATGGTACCGGCCTCCGTTCCTATATTGACAATGGCGTCATAACCGGGGACGTCGGCGAGGAGTGGAGTCATTGCTTCCTGTACGAACAGAATATCTATATCAGCGGCCCGTAAATACTGTCGAAGGCTGTGGATTTTTGCTTGAGAGACAATGCGGTTTACATTCATAGTAGAAATCTTATAGGATTGTCGTGAACGGAGCGATATGGGACGACTGGTCATCTGCAGATGGAAACAGGTAAGATTTTTATCCCTTCAGCAGTCGTCCGCTTCGGAGGTCGAATAATTCTAGACGTCGCCGTCCGTGGAAGCTGCATTGCGCCGGGGCGTAAGCAGCGTATCACCAGTTGCCATCGGTTCGTCACGGTCGGGAGTGCCGGACATATCTTCAGTGTCATCCGCCCAATTGACAACAGACACAGCCATTGTCGCGCCTGCTGTGGCGGTTCCGGAACCGCATTGCGGGCCGTCACCCTGCGCATCCGGCACTTGGTCCGTCCGCGGTGGTGCACAAGTCTCTGCCCTCCCCGTGTCAAGGTGGGAGACATCATCGGCAATAGTCATGGGTGAGGCCAACGACGGAAGACAATCGTCGGTCCCCGAAGTGTCATCGCAGATCATGCGGCCTGCTTGTTTGGCCTTTTCACGCAAGAGGGGCGCCGATTGGGCTGCCTCAGGACGAGCGATCCGACGTTTCTTGTGTTTTTTCGGGGAGGACCTACCGACGGACACTTCCGCATTCTCTAAAGGAAGAGGAAGAGTCCCTGTCTCTTGCCGTCTGTCAACATCGGTAGTAGCAGCCTCTACGCCGTCGACCCGAGCTGCCTCACGTGAGGCGTCACGGGGCGCCGCGTCTAGTAAGCCAGTGGCCGGCAAAGCGTCCTGAGTGGTAGATATTTCCATAGGTACATCTCCGTCCTTCGTAATATCGGCCACACGAAGGCCCACGTCCACAGCCGGCGCCGTGGGCGTATTTGCACGGACCGCCGCTACATAAGTAGTCGGTAATATTGTCGGTTGCGTGGGAGTGGCTAGTTCACCCGCAGGCAGCTGTGTTACACGTCGTTGGATGCACTGTGCTCGGACGTGTCCTGTGGAATTACAGCCGGAACATGTACGGGGCTGTCCCTCATACATGATTATAGCCCTGTATCCACAAATCGTTAGGTAGGATGGAATATGCCGTTGCAATTCGATCTTAATTTGCCGCACACCATTCAAGACAGGGTACTTATGGAACGAGGCCCACTTTTCGGCAATGTTACTGATAATTTTGCCGTAGGACTGAAGAGAAGCATTAATTTGTTCGGCCGTGATTTCAAAAGGCAACTCGAAAATCCTGACGGTGCGAATACCAAGACCAGCGTGGACAACAGTCACCTCACCCACATTTCCGTCACTGTGTCGAAATTTATAGGTACCGCCACATGAGTCGATGATTTTGTCGCACAATTCTGGGTCACGCAATTTGATATAAACTGTGCTACTAACAATAGACAAATGGATACCAATGATATCGGTGGGGGGGTAATTTTACGTCTTCATCAAGAAATCGTTCGACTTCGTAATACTTCGGTCGAGAGAAACTGCCATCAAACATAAACTTCAAAGTATCTTTTCGCTCTGGGTGATCCATGTTAAGTTCTATTCGTTACCAACAAGATGTAATGCGCGCCGCAACGGCCCTCGACTCACCACGCGCCGCACCGCAAGCCGCAGCTGAGCACGTAAACAACGCTCCAGGCACGTCCGACTGGCACGACGGCCGCGCCTCGACTGAAGACTGAGCTATACCCCCTTTCACGATCTTTGCGTTCCCATAACTTAAGGAAAAATATTATACTCTGCCTGGCTAAAGACGTCTAATCGAGCAAAATATTGCGTAATCATTATCTCTCAGTTATATATTAGCGTTAAACGATATAAATATCAAAAATACTAGACACTTCGCGCCTGGAGAAAGTGCGAGTCGGCGCCTTCACCTTAATGTCAGAACGCGAAAATTGCACTAGTAGCTTTTTTTCAAGCAAGTTCTGTTCGTCCGTTCTCCGTAATCGTTTGGTATCTGATTAAACTGACATACTCGCCTATGGCTTTCGTAAACGAAAATTTCATTGTGACCCCGACGTGATTTGAACACGCAACCTTCTGATCTGGAGTCAGACGCGCTACCGTTGCGCCACGGAGTCGACGCTGCTTAGGTCTTGTCATGAATAGGTTCCTCGAACACTTACTGTACCGTTCAAACCTAAGAAATAATGACAGTAGGATCCACGAGACACTCGTCCCGGATGTACTTGCTCTGGCGGGGGTGTAACTCAGTGGTAGGGTGTCTGCTTCGCATGCAGAAAGTCCTGGGTTCAAATCCCAGCTCCTCCAATTCTTGTTTCTCCGTGCAGCAGTACATGAAAACTTTTGCCTATCACCATATTCTACAAAATTCAGTGTACAAGATTCTTCCCCCAAGCAAGTGGATTTCGTACAGTTCGACCTCATGGCGGGAGGACGATGACCTGCAAGACCCTGGGCTGCGATCCCCCCCCATTGAAATGTTGCTCCAAAGCCTTCGGTATGGCGTGCAGGGTGCATCTCAAACATGTATTTGCAACTCACCGCGACAATCGTCATTTGTTTTTTCGAGATACTGAAAAATGAAGGGGGCACCCGGGATTGAACCGGGGGCCTCTCGATCTGCAGTCGAATGCTCTACGACTGAGCTATACCCCCTTTCACGATCTTTGCGTTCCCATAACTTAAGGAAAAATATTATACTCTGCCTGGCTAAAGACGTCTAATCGAGCAAAATATTGCGTAATCATTATCTCTCAGTTATATATTAGCGTTAAACGATATAAATATCAAAAATACTAGACACTTCGCGCCTGGAGAAAGTGCGAGTCGGCGCCTTCACCTTAATGTCAGAACGCGAAAATTGCACTAGTAGCTTTTTTTCAAGCAAGTTCTGTTCGTCCGTTCTCCGTAATCATTTGGTATCTGATTAAACTGACATACTCGCCTATGGCTTTCGTAAACGAAAATTTCATTGTGACCCCGACGTGATTTGAACACGCAACCTTCTGATCTGGAGTCAGACGCGCTACCGTTGCGCCACGGAGTCGACGCTGCTTAGGTTTTGTCATGAATAGGTTCCTCGAACACTTACTGTACCGTTCAAACCTAAGAAATAATGACAGTAGGATCCACGAGACACTCGTCCCGGATGTACTTGCTCTGGCGGGGGTGTAACTCAGTGGTAGAGTGTCTGCTTCGCATGCAGAAAGTCCTGGGTTCAAATCCCAGCTCCTCCAATTTTTGTTTCTCCGTGCAGCAGTACATGAAAACTTTTGCCTATCACCATATTCTACAAAATTCAGTGTACAAGATTCTTCCCCCAAGCAAGTGGATTTCGTACAGTTCGACCTCATGGCGGGAGGACGATGACCTGCAAGACCCTGGGCTGCGATCCCCCCCCCATTGAAATGTTGCTCCAAAGCCTTCGGTATGGCGTGCAGGGTGCATCTCAAACATGTATTTGCAACTCACCGCGACAATCGTCATTTGTTTTTTCGAGATACTGAAAAATGAAGGGGGCACCCGGGATTGAACCGGGGACCTCTCGATCTGCAGTCGAATGCTCTACGACTTTTTTTTTTTTTTTTTTTTTATTTTTTTTTAAGTTGTTTACTTTGTTTGAAAATTTTTAAATGGTTTTTTTTTTTGTTCCTTGTCGTTTTTCGTTTGTTTTGACAAATTTTCCAAATGATATTTTTTTTTTGTTCCTTAATCTTTAATCTCTTAGTTCGTTGTATTGTGGTTAGTCGTTTGTCTTCTGTCCATCTTCGTTGTTCGTTGTCTTTCTTCGGGTTTGCATTTTTGTTGATTCAAATACACCAAAATGATGTATATTGTCGAAAGAACTGCTACTGGGAAGGAAATATTCGTATAATTCAGACGTTGTCATATGCATCATACCCAGGAGACAAATGAGTGGCTTCGCAGAGAGTATATCCTTCGACTGTAGTACAGGGATGACGAATTGTTGTAACAGATGTCCCACTTGTCCATGTTCTATGGCATCCCAAGGACGACGTGAAGAAAATGTTGAAATGTTGACCGATACCGGGGACCATATTGGCTGGTTGTGCGCCAGTGTTGTGTTGAGAGATAGACTTGAAAATCTAAGACATTAGGGGCACTGCCGGACAGAATATAGTTGATAAAATGTCCCACGAGCCATAGGTAACTGTTATGTTTGGCAGCTGGGAAAAGACGGAAATCTGGGCGCAGAATGTCGTGGATCTGAATCGCATGAGGCGCTGTCCGGTTAAGCACAGCGAGTTTTTTGCGCGTCCAGTTCCAGATGTGCACTTGGTCCTTGCAGACAAACAGATGAGCAATAGTCGCCACCACGTGGCACAAGCCGCAGTAGGGACTCGGTGCAAGATTAATCCTGTGTCGCTTTTCTTGCGTCGGTACAGTTTCAGTGACCACGTCATACCATTTGGAGCGAACATCTGTCGGAAGTGTCGGATTATGAATGTTAGTCCAAACGAGGGACCAATTGCAAGCCGGATACTTCTTTTCCAAGGGGCCAGGCAGTGACGGCCGAAGTAAGTGGCGGTACAGTTGAACTGTCGGCTTCTTGAAAAGCTCGTCGTCGAGATAGCTACTTTCTAGATAATACAGTGCTATATGCTGAAAGTGCGGGCTGACGCGGCCAATGTCCACAGGCGGAGATAAGTTGCGAGGGCGGAACAGCTGATAGAGCCGCTTCGTGACGGTGTCTTCGCTGGCGGTGAGTATACGCCATGAGCGTTTCAGATACAGAGCCAAGGCGTGAATGCCGGGGTTTTTCAAGCCGAGGCCTCCCATATCGCATGGCAAAGCTGTCGTAGTGAAGGAAACCTTAAAAATATTGAGCTTCCAGACGTACCAGGCGGCCGCCGCTAGAAGTGATCTTGCTACTGTGGTTGGCATGGGTAGGACGGCGGCAACAAACTGTAATTTGGAGAGGGCATAAGAATTGACGAAAAAGGCTCGCTGCAAACGATCGAGGTGTCGCATATTTTGGTCACGCAGGAGTGCTTTTATCGCCTGAATTTTGGGTATCCAATTTTTGTGAGACATGTCCAGTGGCCGGGCCGTGACGTAGAGACCAAGGTGTTTTCTAGTCTGTACACAGGGCAGCCAAGCGTCGCCCGTGAGCGGTCGTTCCTGACCAAGCGTTAAGACGGCGGATTTATTGACGTTTAACATTGCACCACTATCGCTTTGGAATTCCTCAAGAATGCGCTTCGCTGCGGTGACATCGTGAACATCATTAAGGAGCACGCTGACATCGTCGGCGTATGCTTGGACCACAGACGTGACACCATAAAACTGGAATCCAGGTAGGCTATGATGTAGGCGGCGCAACAAGGGTTCCATGAGGATCGCATAGAGCGTCGTTGAGAGAGGGCAGCCCTGCTTGATACCCCGTGAGAGCTGGATGTACTCCGTCAATGTATTATTGATCAGGAACCGTGTACGGGTACCACGGATACAGTTGTTGATGAGGTGGATAAAATTAAGACTGAAGCCCATAGTTTCCATCACGCTACTGAGATAACGATAGTCAGCCCGATCGTAAGCCTTGTCAAAATCGATAAAAGCTATGGCCATTGGAGTGCGGGCGTCCCAGGTGAGGGAGACTAGATCCCGATACAGCGCCAAAATGGTGGACAGTGAGCGACCACGTATCGCACTCATTTGGTATGGTCCCAGAAGATCGGGTAACAGCTGCCGTAATCGGGCATTGAGGGCGCGCGTCAGAAGTTTAAAGTCCGCATTGAGCAAAGTAATGGGCCGCAGATCTTTGGTGGTGATCGGCGTCGGCGTCTTAGGTAGTAAAACAGTTAACCCCTCTGTGAAGGCTTGGGGCAGAGCAATCCCACGTAGTATTTCATTGTACATCTCCGTGAGTCCGTCCCCGAATATAGGCCAATATTTGACGTAAAACTCGACAGAGAGCCCGTCCGTGCCCGGAGATTTATTTCGTGGTGCGGCAAGCAGGGCATCCTTTAGTTCTTCGTTGGTAAAGGGAGCGAGCAAGTCCCGATTGTGGTCGTCGGTAATGCGGTACGGTGGGTGTCCAGAGTGATACCATTCTCGCACTTTCTCATGTGGTACACCCGCACGGGTGTAAAGTGCGGCAAAGTGGTTGGCAACATGGTTTTTGATGTCGCGGTGTTGGGTATAAAATGCACCGTCGGCATCTTGCAACTTATGAATAAGTTTCCTGCGCGCCGCATGTAACTGTTGGACGATATGGTGAACAGACGTCTGCTGTTGCGGCAAGTTGGTGAAGTCACGTGCACGAATCTGGTGGCCGATAGCGTTCCGTCCCATCAAGGATGTAATTTTCGCTTGGAGTCTACGTACGTGCGTGATGTTATTAGGCACCTGATGATAATCCCGGTACAATTCTCGCAGGGCGCAGAAATAGAATTCAGTGATTTCCTTCTCACCGCGCGCGCGAATCCTGGCGTGGTGTCTGACGCAAGTAATGAGTTTCCTCTTTGCATAAAGCGTCCACCAATCAATCCACGTGGGGTACGTGGGTCTGCGTGATGTTACGGAATGCCAAACCGACCGGATCTCACGCTCTAAAGTGGCGTCTTGTAAGAGGCGACAGTTGAGTTGCCATCGTCCGAAGCCTCTGTAAACCTTCTGCGGTGAGTGATTAAAGACGGTGTGGTAAGCGATATGGTCACTGAAATTAACGGGCCAATATTCGCAAGTCCCCACGTCGGCTAAAAGACCGCGGTGCACATATATGCGATCTAACCTGATGGAAGACGTCGGCGTAAAGTGTGTAAAGGCAACATCATCTGGGTGTAAGGTCTCCCACGTGTCGACTAACTGCAATTCTGTGACCAGTGTCAACAGTTCCTGACTGAAGTTAAAATTCGGCGTTTGATCGGAGCGGCGCAAAACGCAGTTAAAGTCACCACCCATAATAATACGCAGACGCAAGTCGGTGATTAAAGGCGCTATCTCTCCAGTATAAAACTCCTTCCTCGCCGCTCGCGCGCTGGAACCGGAAGGAGCGTACACATTAAGAAGGAGTACATCATGGAACTGGGCGGCAATGCCCCGTCCTGTAGGTAACATGGACAAACAAGAACATTCAATGCCTTCCCGATACAGAATGATGGTACCGGCCTCCGTTCCTATATTGACAATGGCGTCATAACCGGGGACGTCGGCGAGGAGTGGAGTCATTGCTTCCTGTACGAACAGAATATCTATATCAGCGGCCCGTAAATACTGTCGAAGGCTGTGGATTTTTGCTTGAGAGACAATGCGGTTTACATTCATAGTAGAAATCTTATAGGATTGTCGTGAACGGAGCGATATGGGACGACTGGTCATCTGCAGATGGAAACAGGTAAGATTTTTATCCCTTCAGCAGTCGTCCGCTTCGGAGGTCGAATAATTCTAGACGTCGCCGTCCGTGGAAGCTGCATTGCGCCGGGGCGTAAGCAGCGTATCACCAGTTGCCATCGGTTCGTCACGGTCGGGAGTGCCGGACATATCTTCAGTGTCATCCGCCCAATTGACAACAGACACAGCCATTGTCGCGCCTGCTGTGGCGGTTCCGGAACCGCATTGCGGGCCGTCACCCTGCGCATCCGGCACTTGGTCCGTCCGCGGTGGTGCACAAGTCTCTGCCCTCCCCGTGTCAAGGTGGGAGACATCATCGGCAATAGTCATGGGTGAGGCCAACGACGGAAGACAATCGTCGGTCCCCGAAGTGTCATCGCAGATCATGCGGCCTGCTTGTTTGGCCTTTTCACGCAAGAGGGGCGCCGATTGGGCTGCCTCAGGACGAGCGATCCGACGTTTCTTGTGTTTTTTCGGGGAGGACCTACCGACGGACACTTCCGCATTCTCTAAAGGAAGAGGAAGAGTCCCTGTCTCTTGCCGTCTGTCAACATCGGTAGTAGCAGCCTCTACGCCGTCGACCCGAGCTGCCTCACGTGAGGCGTCACGGGGCGCCGCGTCTAGTAAGCCAGTGGCCGGCAAAGCGTCCTGAGTGGTAGATATTTCCATAGGTACATCTCCGTCCTTCGTAATATCGGCCACACGAAGGCCCACGTCCACAGCCGGCGCCGTGGGCGTATTTGCACGGACCGCCGCTACATAAGTAGTCGGTAATATTGTCGGTTGCGTGGGAGTGGCTAGTTCACCCGCAGGCAGCTGTGTTACACGTCGTTGGATGCACTGTGCTCGGACGTGTCCTGTGGAATTACAGCCGGAACATGTACGGGGCTGTCCCTCATACATGATTATAGCCCTGTATCCACAAATCGTTAGGTAGGATGGAATATGCCGTTGCAATTCGATCTTAATTTGCCGCACACCATTCAAGACAGGGTACTTATGGAACGAGGCCCACTTTTCGGCAATGTTACTGATAATTTTGCCGTAGGACTGAAGAGAAGCATTAATTTGTTCGGCCGTGATTTCAAAAGGCAACTCGAAAATCCTGACGGTGCGAATACCAAGACCAGCGTGGACAACAGTCACCTCACCCACATTTCCGTCACTGTGTCGAAATTTATAGGTACCGCCACATGAGTCGATGATTTTGTCGCACAATTCTGGGTCACGCAATTTGATATAAACTGTGCTACTAACAATAGACAAATGGATACCAATGATATCGGTGGGGGGGTAATTTTACGTCTTCATCAAGAAATCGTTCGACTTCGTAATACTTCGGTCGAGAGAAACTGCCATCAAACATAAACTTCAAAGTATCTTTTCGCTCTGGGTGATCCATGTTAAGTTCTATTCGTTACCAACAAGATGTAATGCGCGCCGCAACGGCCCTCGACTCACCACGCGCCGCACCGCAAGCCGCAGCTGAGCACGTAAACAACGCTCCAGGCACGTCCGACTGGCACGACGGCCGCGCCTCGACTGAAGACTGAGCTATACCCCCTTTCACGATCTTTGCGTTCCCATAACTTAAGGAAAAATATTATACTCTGCCTGGCTAAAGACGTCTAATCGAGCAAAATATTGCGTAATCATTATCTCTCAGTTATATATTAGCGTTAAACGATATAAATATCAAAAATACTAGACACTTCGCGCCTGGAGAAAGTGCGAGTCGGCGCCTTCACCTTAATGTCAGAACGCGAAAATTGCACTAGTAGCTTTTTTTCAAGCAAGTTCTGTTCGTCCGTTCTCCGTAATCGTTTGGTATCTGATTAAACTGACATACTCGCCTATGGCTTTCGTAAACGAAAATTTCATTGTGACCCCGACGTGATTTGAACACGCAACCTTCTGATCTGGAGTCAGACGCGCTACCGTTGCGCCACGGAGTCGACGCTGCTTAGGTCTTGTCATGAATAGGTTCCTCGAACACTTACTGTACCGTTCAAACCTAAGAAATAATGACAGTAGGATCCACGAGACACTCGTCCCGGATGTACTTGCTCTGGCGGGGGTGTAACTCAGTGGTAGAGTGTCTGCTTCGCATGCAGAAAGTCCTGGGTTCAAATCCCAGCTCCTCCAATTTTTGTTTCTCCGTGCAGCAGTACATGAAAACTTTTGCCTATCACCATATTCTACAAAATTCAGTGTACAAGATTCTTCCCCCAAGCAAGTGGATTTCGTACAGTTCGACCTCATGGCGGGAGGACGATGACCTGCAAGACCCTGGGCTGCGATCCCCCCCCATTGAAATGTTGCTCCAAAGCCTTCGGTATGGCAGTTTCCGCTTTAGACGCCGTGCATTGTGGACGTGCCTAGTCTTCCGCTCCGCCGTAGCGTTACGTATAGTGGACTATCGTTTTTGTTTACGTGTTGTGTTGCAACTTCTGTGAGTGTTTCTCCGTCGTTGTTTCGTACCTTGTGTTACTTTCTGTCCTTATTTCAGTGTTTTTTGTGTAGCGGTTTCGACCGCATATTTTGAAAATGTCGTCCCAGGTTATTCCTCGTCAGGCTACAGTTAGTTTTGCTTTTGACAAGTCAACCCGCCATGTGCAACCTAGTTCTCTTGAGATTCATGATTGGTTGGTAGATACCTTTGGTGTTCATTCGGATCAGGTGCACACTGCTTATTTTGATACCGAACTGTATGTTTTCTTTGTTAAGTTTATGGACCCACTTCAGGTTGATAAAATTCTTTCTAAATATGGTCATCAAGTTCTCTTTCGGCATCGGGATGATTCTGTAAGTACCGTGCTGCTTTCCAATGCTTCCATCACGTATACCAATGTTCGTGTTTACAACCTTCCACCGGAGGTGGATAATGTCTATCTTAAGGAGGGTCTACAGAAGTATGGTGATGTAAAGAGCATTCGCCTTGAACGCTGGTCAAGCCAACATCGCCTGCAATGTTACAGTGGTATTCGTTCAGTCGAAATGCACGTTAAGCAGAATATTCCATCTCACCTGCAGATCGGTGGATATCGTGTCCATGTAACATATAGTGGTCAGGTGGGCACCTGTTTTTTGTGCAATGAAAGTGGTCACGTGCGTACCGACTGTCCGCGGAGAGTTTTTGTTTTAAAAAATTCTCTCGAACAGCGTCGCAAGTTAACGGTCGCTGACCTCGTTGCAGGTGGTTCTGCTCTTGGTGTAGCACAGTCCAGTGGTAGTAGCGCCCCTCCACAGGTTTTGCGCACCCCTGATACAGAATTTCCTCCTTTGCGTGCTAAATCTGATGTTGTTCCGTCTGTCCCTCAGGTGGGTGTGCCACTTTTGAATAATAAGAGGCGTCGCCCACACGATGGAAATAGTACGGATGAGGATCTCCCTGAGATGCCCCAGTCCGAGCGACCGGCATCCTCCGAGCCACTGTGTACTGTAGCTGCTCCCTGCCCTCCTGAGGTAGCGGTTCCGGTGGCGGCTGCTGGCGCCCCTCCGGCCTCCGACGCAGCTTCTCTCGAGTCGGGTCGTCGGTCGGGCCTGTTGGCGCCGTCTTCCGAACCGACTTCGATGTCACAACAAGTGGAGCCGCGACAACTTCCTGCTTCGCTGCCCCATACCTCTGCCAGCGGAGCTGCTCCGCTTCCTTCCAACTCTGCGGCCTCGGACCTTCCTGCTCACGTTTCGCCTCCGTGCAGTCCATGTTTGCCGGAAGCTAGTGCAGGTGTTGACCATTCCGTTTTGTCGGATGTTTCCCCCGCGACCCCGGATCCCGCATGTGGACCGGCGCGGGTGGTGTCGGATACAGAACTTGACCCTCCTACGTCACCGGCGGCTGAAGTTTCCTTGCCCGTCAGCCGACGCAAGTTACGCGTTCAGCCGAACGTTAATGCTGTTCGTAAAAAACCGAAACGTAAGGGATCCGCGGAACGGGGTAGCAGTCCCCCTCCCTCGGATGCCTCTGTCACCCCTGCTATGGACTGTGACGCTGGTGCGTCGGTGTAGGTGATTTGTTTTCTCGCTTTTCTCTCTATGGTTCAAGCATACACCTTTCTTACCTTAAATGTTAACCGTATTGAGTCCGACGTTCGCATTGCCTCTTTGCGGCAGTTTATTTACGACGCCTGTGCGGACGTAGTGTTTTTGCAGGAAGTGTTGTTTTCTGATCTCTCTCTACCTGGATTTCAAACTGTTTTTAATGTCGCGCCGGAATATTCAACAGGAACTGCTCTTTTCTTTCGAGAGGGCATTCCTATTACTGACATTGAATTCCTTGACTCTGGCCGTGGGATTGGTTGTCGTCTTTTTGATCTCCGCCTCGTTGTTTTGTATGCCCCCTCTGGTTCGGGTCACACTGTGGCTCGATCGCGCTTTTATAAAGAAGAGCTTATTTATCTTTTGCGCCAGAGTCCTCGGAGTCTCCTGCTCGGAGGCGATTTTAACTGTGTTTTACGCCCTGCAGACCAGTCCCCCAATTTTAATTATTGCCGTGATTTACATGACTTAGTTCGTACGATGCATCTGCGTGATGTTTGGGAACACAAATATCCAACCCTGGTGAAATATACGTTTTTTACCGCGTCCTCATGCAGTAGACTCGACAGATTCTATTTATCTGATTTTTTATGTGATAAAATTCTTTCTGTCGATGTTATTCCTACTAGTTTTTCTGACCATTGTGCTTTTACTGCAACTGTAAATCTTAGTCGCCAACCTGCAAAACTTTATCGTTCCCAGTGGATGTTAAATGTTTCCCACCTTGCCGACAGTGCTATGGATGATGTTATAAGTGGCGTGTGGGAGCGATGTCTTCGCTCTGTCCCGCGATACCCCTCCTTGCTGGTTTGGTGGACTGCGTTTGCCAAGCCCAAGATTCGTCAGACTTTGATTTTCTACTGTGCTGCTAGGACGCGTGATTTTAAGAACACGTATGAATATTACTACTCTGTCCTGCGTGAACTATATGACGCGGCGGGTACCTCTCCACTGCGGATCCATGATGTTCGTCGTATTAAAGCCAAGCTCTTGAGCCTTAAACGACGACAGATGGATGGTCTGCGAGTTAAGTCGAAACCTCACTCTCTTGTTGAAGGTGAACTGACATCCTTGTACCACCTGCTACGGCATCAGACTCGTCGTCGTCGCTCCTTCATCTCTTCTCTTACGGTGGATGATGGGCGACAGCTTATTGCACAGGAGGAAATGGTTCGTGCTCTTCATCAGTATTACACTAGTCTATATTCTGCCGATAATTCTGGTGAGTCTCTTTCGGATGATGTCTTTGGGGATCTAACTGCGACGATCGCGCCTGACGCGAACGGCGAATTTCTCCGGGAGTTCCAGGTAGATGATGTTTTCGATTTTATTGCTCGCTCTCCGTCCAGTAAATCGCCGGGTCCAGACGGCCTGCCTAAAGAATTTTATCTCCGTTTTTGGCCTCTTTTGGGTGGCATTTTTACGCAGATTTTAAATGAGATTGTCAGGGGGATGGATGTGCCTGCCGATTTTAAAGTAGGGAAAATTGTTTTAATCCCGAAGTCCTCTGGTCGTTTATCTGCTGCCAATCTTCGTCCGCTCACATTGCTGAATTTTGACTATAAGACAGCTGCTAGAGCGCTCAATAGCCGGTTGTCTTCTCTGCTTCGGGGTGTGATTGGTGCACATCAATGTTGTTTTCATGATAGATCTATTCTGACCCCAGTAGCCGAATATCGGGATGTTGTCTCGGTTGCGGCGGTTACAAACGTACATTGTGCCTTTGCCTTCCTTGATTTTTATAAGGCTTTTGATCACGTCAGTCATGTGTTTTTAGATCGTGTTTTAGGTACAATAGGTTTTAACGCTTCATCACGTGGTGTTCTTGGCAATTTGTATAGGGGAATAACAGCTCGGGTGTCAGTCAATGGGCAGCTGACGCCGCCCATTGCTATCCGCCGCGGAGTGCCTCAGGGTAGTCCGCTCTCTATGTCTTTATTCGTATTGTCCCTGGAACCGCTGCTTCGGACTATTGCTCTCAAGCTTCAGGGTATGTCCCTCTCTGGTGGGAAGCTCTCTGTTAAGGCATATGCGGATGATGTCGTTGTTCTCCTCCGTCAACGTGATGATATCCCGTTGTTGAAAGGGGCGGTTGATGCATACTGTCGTGTCTCTGGAGCGCGTCTCAATCAGGGTAAATGTAAGTTCCTTGATATTCGAGGATTTCGCGATGCTGACGTCCCTTGGGCCACTTTTGTCGATCGCCATACGTCCTTGGGGATTATCATTGATCGGTGTCCTCTAAAAATGGCGGCTCTCAATTGGAAATCTGTCACCGAGAAGATACAGGGGGCTCTGATGGTCCATGAGCAGCGCTCTGCTACCATTTTGCAAAAAGTCAGAATTTTAGACACCTACGTTCTATGTAAAGCTTATTATGTTGCTCAGCTGTTCCCACTTCCCATGATGGTGGCGAAAAGGTTGCGCCAATTGTCTAGCAGGTTTATATGGAAGGGCCATCTATTCAAGTTACGTTACGAGGTAATGACGAAACCGCGTCTCTCCGGAGGCTTGGGCCTCTCTGACATTACTCGCAAGGCGTCTGCTTTGTACGTCCGCCGAACGACTCTAATTGTTACGCAAGAAGTGACTTCAATTACATCCAGGCTTTTTACTGTTGTGCGTCCGGCGAGCCTTGCTCCACCTGTCGATGTCGGACGCCTAAATTTTAAGTTGAAACACATTCGGGAATTTTACATTGCGGTGAGTTACCTCGGTGACGTCTTCTTGCGGCGACCGGTGCCAACGACCAAGGGCTTGATTGCCCGCTGGGAGGGGCTGGCCGGTCCCAATCCAATAGAACTGGCGTCTCCATCTGTGTCCTGGAGGAACGTCTGGAAGAACGTTAGTCTGCCGATCCACTCTATGGCCGTGGCGTCCACGTGGTATAGGGTAATAAATAATTTGGTTCCCACCAATGTACGACTGCACCGTATTGGTCTTTCTGACACGGACACCTGTACTCGGTGTGGTCTCCTGGATACCCTTGAACATCGATTCACCTGCTGTGGGCACCTTGCTAATTGGCGTTGGCTCAGGAAACAACTTGCTTTTATCACTAGGTCTGCTGAAGCCGCTTATACTATTGACATCATCGTCCGGCCCGATTCTTCCTTTTTCCCGCGGACGAAGCTCCATACCGTCATGTGGTTGATTGGCCATTTCGTACATTTTGTCAACAGTTGTCATGAAGAGGACGGACACCTAGCGTTTCGGCAGTACATGCTTACTGCTTACTGGCAGCGCTTGCGATTGCCAGGCCTCCGAGATGATTTTGCCAATATGCTTAGCCTGACATTTGAAAGAGAGGGTGTTGGCTAAGGTCACCTGTGTGAGCCATTTTCTTTTATACTGTTTCTGGATTTCCCGCCTTTATATATGTAAAAAAAAAAAAAAAAAAAAAAAAAAGTGGTAGAGTGTCTGCTTCGCATGCAGAAAGTCCTGGGTTCAAATCCCAGCTCCTCCAATTTTTGTTTCTCCGTGCAGCAGTACATGAAAACTTTTGCCTATCACCATATTCTACAAAATTCAGTGTACAAGATTCTTCCCCCAAGCAAGTGGATTTCGTACAGTTCGACCTCATGGCGGGAGGACGATGACCTGCAAGACCCTGGGCTGCGATCCCCCCCCATTGAAATGTTGCTCCAAAGCCTTCGGTATGGCGTGCAGGGTGCATCTCAAACATGTATTTGCAACTCACCGCGACAATCGTCATTTGTTTTTTCGAGATACTGAAAAATGAAGAGGGCACCCGGGATTGAACCGGGGACCTCTCGATCTGCAGTCGAATGCTCTACGACTGAGCTATACCCCCTTTCACGATCTTTGCGTTCCCATAACTTAAGGAAAAATATTATACTCTGCCTGGCTAAAGACGTCTAATCGAGCAAAATATTGCGTAATCATTATCTCTCAGTTATATATTAGCGTTAAACGATATAAATATCAAAAATACTAGACACTTCGCGCCTGGAGAAAGTGCGAGTCGGCGCCTTCACCTTAATGTCAGAACGCGAAAATTGCACTAGTAGCTTTTTTTCAAGCAAGTTCTGTTCGTCCGTTCTCCGTAATCGTTTGGTATCTGATTAAACTGACATACTCGCCTATGGCTTTCGTAAACGAAAATTTCATTGTGACCCCGACGTGATTTGAACACGCAACCTTCTGATCTGGAGTCAGACGCGCTACCGTTGCGCCACTTTTTTTTTTTTTTTTGCACACGGGATTGAACCGGGGACCTCTCGATCTGCAGTCGAATGCGCTACGACTTGTTTTTTTTTTTCTTTTTTTTTATCTTTGCCCCAGGTGAGGCTCGAACTCACAACCCCGGCATTGCTCACGGCAACTGCCTTATAAGTACCGTGCGCTAACCAATTGCGCCACTATTTTTTTTTTTTTTTTTTTTTTTTTTTTTTTTTTTTTGCGCTGTCTACTACGCTACCGAGGCACTTTTTTTTTCTTTTCTTTTTTTTTTATTATTTTTTTTTTTGTATGCACTAGAGTGCTTGGCAGCCGGTGGCAAAGCGGGCAGGGGTCACAATCCGGAGGCCTGGCCATGATGTCACCGCCATAGCCCGCACCCAGTGCATGGTTTTGTGATTTGATTTGATTGTTACGTATTTATTATTATATTTTGTTTAACCTGCAATGGGGCGTCATGTACGTTCCATCATTTGTATAGATATAAACAAAATGATAAAAAGAAATCCATGTCTGGTCTTTGGAGGACGCAGCACACCATGAATCCAGCACAGCACAGACTCAAAGTTGGTCTTCACGTAGAATAATTTTCCCAGTTTCCATGTCGGTGATTAGTATTGTGCATTCGGTTTCCCGATGATTGATTGTGGATTGCTGCTTCTCAAAACCCTGAGCATGCCATGCGTCGGAAGAGGAGCGCTGGTAACGTGGTGACACCATAGAGCAGGGACATGCCAAACAACCATTTCCCGTTTTGGAAAGCCTCGTGATAGGAAGAATAGAAGCTGCTGAAAAACTCCTGGTTCGTACTAAATCGTCGTGCAGCTTTGATGAAAGATAACGCGAAATGAAAGGAAACAAATGAGGAGCCTCTTCTGGGTGTCGCCCTGCGGAACCAAAAATAAAGTGCTGTCATTTGAACATGAAAAGGAAATCCAAAGACAAGTAAATGTTCGAGGCCGAGTGCACAGTGCACTCTGTACCGTCGTTTGACCCATGATGCAAATCACCCACAGCTGATGGTGCGGAGCCGACCAAATCCATGGAAACAATAACAATTTAACAAAGTAGTGAAAAAGAAAAGATAAGAAAAGAAAAACTCCGTCCAATGGATCTGTAAACTTAAAGTCTTCCATCACTTAAAGCAATAGTAAGAAAATTTTGAAACTGATCTTTATACTGTCGCAACTTCTTAATCGCATAGTACTCTTCAATGAGGTACATCTGATAATCGTGTAGCGTTGGCGTTGTATGGACAAGCATGTAATAGACGAACTGGCCCATGAGCCAGACATAACTATTATTCTTAGATTGAGGATAAAGCTGCCAGTCTGGTTGGAGCGCGTCTTGAAGTTGAATGGAAGTATCCGACGTCCTATTAATGACAGCGAGTTTCTTTCGGGTCCACTGCCATATTTGTGTTTGATCCCTGCAGTGGAAGAGATGCGGCAGCGTTTCCACTAGGTTACACTTCTCACAAAACGGGGTGGGCCGCAGCTTGATTTTGTGCAATTTCTCTCCAGTGGGAATCACCTCATTGACAGCGTCATACCAAACAGCTCGAACTCTGGAGCGAAGGAGCGGAAAACTAATGTTCTTCCAGACATTTCTCCAGTTTTTGCCTAAATATTTCTTCTCAATTGGGTTATCCAGCTGCCGTTTAGTAAGAGCAAGATAGGTCGCCGCCGTGTTGAACGGATGCGGGTTGTCCTGAACATAGCTGAGCTCCACATAATACCGCCGGATATAGCCAAGCTCAGGATGAATGTGTCCCACAGATGTTGGCGCAGACAAATCCTTTGGACGTAAGGTGTTGAAAAGCCGTGCAGTGAGACTATTTGGGTTGCCGTGTATTATGCGGGAAGTACGAGTTAAAAAAGTCGCCACACATTGGGATTCAACGTCTTTGACGCCTAAGCCACCTCGGGAACGAAGTAACGAGGTAGCCTTAAAGGAAACTTTAAAGATGTTCCCTCTCCAGACATACCAGCAAGCAAGTGCTAAAATTTTTTTCGCAATGGCTGTCGGGATTGGTAAAACAGCGGCAGTGTGATAGAGCTTACTAAAAACGTAACTATTAATAAACTGTGCCCTCTGCATCCGGTCTAAAGACCGCATGTTATGTTCTTTGATCACCGCACGTAAGATGGTAAGCTTGCGTTCCCAATTCACGTGGAGCATGGCGTGGGGGTTCGGTGATATAACCAGGCCTAGATGCCGCAGGTCTTCGGTCCTGTCCAACCAAGAAATATCGATGGAATTGGGGTTGCGACCTAACGGCATGATTTTGGACTTTCGCTCATTAAGTCTAGCGCCACAAGCGACAGAGTACTGATGGACAATCCGACGAACTGACCCCAGCTCTTCGGTGTTAGTAATAAGCACACTGATATCGTCGGCGTAGGCGTGGCAGACCGTTTTGGTGTTTAACGTTTGCAACCCGTGTAAAGTTAAGTAAAACTTTTTAAGAAGTGGCTCTATAGCGATCGAGAATAACGTCATAGAAAGGGGGCACCCTTGTCGCACTGCTTGTCGTATGGGCACGGGGGCGGTTAACTGGCCGTTAACCTTCACGCGTGAAGACGTTCCGCAGATACATTTCTGAATAAGCTGTCGAAAACGCTCGTTGAATCCCATTTGACTCATTGTGCGCAATAAAAAACCGTGATTAATTCTGTCAAACGCCTTATCGAAGTCGAGAAACAATAACGCCAAATCAGTGTTGGTAATCCAAGTTAAATAAGTCAGGTCGCGATATTCACACAGGGCATTCAACATCGATCGACCACTGACTGCACCCGTCTGATAAGGGCCAAGTACTTTGCCAAGAAGTACTTTAAGCCTGGTGTTTATAATCCGAGTCAAGATCTTGAAATCAGAGTTAAGCAACGTAATTGGCCGAAAGTCATTTAACATAGTCGGATTGGATGTTTTAGGAACCAGGACAACCATGCCTTCCGTGAACTGCGGGGGGAAGGCAGCATGCGATAACAGTTCGTTATACATGGCGGTCAATTCGTCGCCGATCACATCCCAGAACAGTATATAAAATTCGACCGGCAAGCCGTCTAAGCCGGCAGCTTTGTTCTTGGCAGCGCACGCAAGGATGGACTGAACTTCAGAATTGGTGACATTGGCCAAGAGAGCAGCGTTATCATCCTGATCCACTGTGGAGGCGATGTCGTTTAAAAAATCATCCCCCGCCGATAGGTCGGTATCTGACTCGGAATAATGTTGTCGAAAATAATTGAAGACATGCGTCTTGATAGCACCCTGTTCATTGTACAGATTCCCGCCAGCATCCTTCAGATGAGCAATAATTTTTTGTTTACCACGTTTGGTTTCCCGTATGAGATGGAATAACGATGCGGACTCGTGGGAGACGTCATCAGAAGAGCGCGATCGGACCCGAGTGCCAACAAGTGCTTCACGAACTAAAGCAGTAATTCTGGCTTTGAGACGCTTGATGCGGATCAGGTTGTCGGACAAAGCAGATGGATCGCTGTACAGCTGGCGTAAACCGAGGAAATAAAATTCTAGAGACCGTTTCCTCCAATAAGCCCTGGTCCTGGCAAACTGGCAAATACATTTCTTACTCCGCGGCTTAACAAACTCCGTCCACCAAAGAACGCGCTCCCTATACCGAGCTTGCCTCTGGAGGCACTGCTGCCAGGTGTCAACGAGGCAACGCCGTAAATCCGCTTCATCGAGCAGCGAGACATTCAGCTGCCACGTGCCGCGTCCCAAAAATGTCTTCTGCCGCACATGCCGAATCGTTAGATGGTATGCGGAGTGGTCACTAAAACTGAGCGGCCATAATTCACAATCACGAATGGTATGTAAAAGATCTTGAGAAACATAAAACCTATCCAGACGGCTAGAAGAAGCAGCGCTCACATAGGTATATCCCATCGTGTGTGGTCGAAGGTGACACCAACTATCTTGTAAATGCAGTCCATCTGTTAACGTTAGTAGCTCGGGACAAAAATTAAAATGCGGACTTTGATCTTCGTTGCGTAAAACGCAGTTGAAATCCCCACCCAGGATGATCTTCAGTCGAACGTTCGGCAATAAGGTCACAACTTCAGCCCTAAAAAATTCACTTCTGTCCCTTCTGCCAGCGGACCCTGTCGGGGCGTACACGTTCAGGAGAAGCAAATCCTGTAATTGGGCGGCAATGCCGCGTCCCGTTTCTAAAATCGCTGTAGGTTGGTAAGCGATGCCAGCTTTGAATAAAATCGCAGTGCCCGCCTCAGTGCCAAGATTTAATATGGCATCATACCCAGGTATTTCTCCAACCTTGGGGGACACAACTTCTTGAAAGAAAACTATATCTATATCGGCGGCATATAGATAGTCGGTCAAGCATTTAAGTTTGACATCGGATGCAATCCTATTCAAATTAACTGTGGCAAGTTTATAATCTTGCATGGTGGGGATAGAAAGGGTCCGTGTTATTCACTTTCGTCTGCCCAAGACTTCTCGGCCGGCGTATGCTGATGGCCAGTATCCATCAGCTCAGGACTCGGACGGTCGACATGCATCTCCATATCGGCCTCCCCCACGTGGCGCGCGACGGAACCCATTTCATCTGTGCCGCCGCGTTCACTGCCGTCTTTTCGGATCTGCTTTATAGTGCGCTGCAGTTTCTTTTCCAGAGTGCGGATCTCCTCCGCACTCTGCTTCCGTGCCGACCGCTTAGATTTCCCAGTTCTTGGGGGAGGTGCGTCGGCGTCAGAAACGGTTTTGACGTCCGTCAAGAGGCTGTGTGTAGACCCTTCCTCAGATAGGTCACTGCCGAGAGGGAGGGGCGTGGGGGGCGCAACGTCAGGGGGGCAAGAAACGCGCGACCTCTCGCCACCATCCGACAACTGTTTCAGCTCGACGGACGTAGTTGGAGTAGGGACGGGAGTCGGTCCTGCATGGTCGGCACGAAGGCCGACAGTCGGGGAAACCTGCAGGTGTGCAGCGTGGCCGTCGATATCGGTGACATCACTACGAACGGGACATTCGGGGGTTGCCACAGAGTTGTTGACAATGACCGCGCCGGCGTCTGGGGTCACCGCAGCCTGTTGGTGGAGCGTCGGTTGTGTCGTAGGCGACTCCATCAATGTCTGCGCGTAAGACAACCGATTGCCATCGTGCCCATCGAGAGGTGTAAGACGATGTTGCATTCCTCGGCGACCCGCCCGGACACGGGGACAAGCAGATTTTAAATGGTCGGTAGAACGACATATTACGCAAGTTCGCGGTTGTCCTTCGTACATCACCAGCGCGCGAAAACCCTGCACCAAAATGATGGACGGGATGTGCTTCGTTAAATCAATTTTCGCATTCCGAACGCCGTTATCAACATTGAAATGTTTGTAACCCCTCCATTGCTCGGCATGAATTTGCAAGACATTACCGTAGGGAGACAAAGCTTGCCGAATTCTATCGAAGCTAACTTCGAAAGGCAGATTAAATATACGGACGGTTCGTAGCCCTAGTCCAGCATGACTAACAGATACTTTACAAATTTCGCCTTTAGAATTCACAAAATCCGCAGTGCCTTCCGTGAGGGTCATAATACGAACGCAAGGATCGTCACTAATCAATTTTACATAAACAGCGTTCACAAGAAAATCATACGAAAACCCAAGAACTTCATCATCTCGCAGTCCTAATCGATCGTAAAACCAGTCAATAAGTTCGTGAACCTGTGGTCGAGCATAGCCATACGGAAATCCAAATCGTAGCGTGTAACGTCTCAACTCATCCTCCATCACTTTCGTGAAGTAGTACTTACAATACCAACAGCTGCGTGCGCTCTTAAACACAGGCGAAGCGACCACCACCGCACGTCTGCACACGGCCGCGGCCGCGGCGGAACTGCGTCACGGAGTCGACGCTGCTTAGGTCTTGTCATGAATAGGTTCCTCGAACACTTACTGTACCGTTCAAACCTAAGAAATAATGACAGTAGGATCCACGAGACACTCGTCCCGGATGTACTTGCTCTGGCGGGGATGTAACTCAGTGGTAGAGTGTCTGCTTCGCATGCAGAAAGTCCTGGGTTCAAATCCCAGCTCCTCCAATTTTTGTTTCTCCGTGCAGCAGTACATGAAAACTTTTGCCTATCACCATATTCTACAAAATTCAGTGTACAAGATTCTTCCCCCAAGCAAGTGGATTTCGTACAGTTCGACCTCATGGCGGGAGGACGATGACCTGCAAGACCCTGGGCTGCGATCCCCCCCCATTGAAATGTTGCTCCAAAGCCTTCGGTATGGCGTGCAGGGTGCATCTCAAACATGTATTTGCAACTCACCGCGACAATCGTCATTTGTTTTTTCGAGATACTGAAAAATGAAGGGGGCACCCGGGATTGAACCGGGGACCTCTCGATCTGCAGTCGAATGCTCTACGACTGAGCTATACCCCCTTTCACGATCTTTGCGTTCCCATAACTTAAGGAAAAATATTATACTCTGCCTGGCTAAAGACGTCTAATCGAGCAAAATATTGCGTAATCATTATCTCTCAGTTATATATTAGCGTTAAACGATATAAATATCAAAAATACTAGACACTTCGCGCCTGGAGAAAGTGCGAGTCGGCGCCTTCACCTTAATGTCAGAACGCGAAAATTGCACTAGTAGCTTTTTTTCAAGCAAGTTCTGTTCATCCGTTCTCCGTAATCGTTTGGTATCTGATTAAACTGACATACTCGCCTATGGCTTTCGTAAACGAAAATTTCATTGTGACCCCGACGTGATTTGAACACGCAACCTTCTGATCTGGAGTCAGACGCGCTACCGTTGCGCCACGGAGTCGACGCTGCTTAGGTCTTGTCATGAATAGGTTCCTCGAACACTTACTGTACCGTTCAAACCTAAGAAATAATGACAGTAGGATCCACGAGACACTCGTCCCGGATGTACTTGCTCTGGCGGGGGTGTAACTCAGTGGTAGAGTGTCTGCTTCGCATGCAGAAAGTCCTGGGTTCAAATCCCAGCTCCTCCAATTTCTGTTTCTCCGTGCAGCAGTACATGAAACCTTTTGCCTATCACCATATTCTACAAAATTCAGTGTACAAGATTCTTCCCCCAAGCAAGTGGATTTCGTACAGTTCGACCTCATGGCGGGAGGACGATGACCTGCAAGACCCTGGGCTGCGATCCCCCCCCCATTGAAATGTTGCTCCAAAGCCTTCGGTATGGCGTGCAGGGTGCATCTCAAACATGTATTTGCAACTCACCGCGACAATCGTCATTTGTTTTTTCGAGATACTGAAAAATGAAGGGGGCACCCGGGATTGAACCGGGGACCTCTCGATCTGCAGTCGAATGCTCTACGACTGAGCTATACCCCCTTTCACGATCTTTGCGTTCCCATAACTTAAGGAAAAATATTATACTCTGCCTGGCTAAAGACGTCTAATCGAGCAAAATATTGCGTAATCATTATCTCTCAGTTATATATTAGCGTTAAACGATATAAATATCAAAAATACTAGACACTTCGCGCCTGGAGAAAGTGCGAGTCGGCGCCTTCACCTTAATGTCAGAACGCGAAAATTGCACTAGTAGCTTTTTTTCAAGCAAGTTCTGTTCGTCCGTTCTCCGTAATCGTTTGGTATCTGATTAAACTGACATACTCGCCTATGGCTTTCGTAAACGAAAATTTCATTGCGACCCCGACGTGATTTGAACACGCAACCTTCTGATCTGGAGTCAGACGCGCTACCGTTGCGCCACGGAGTCGACGCTGCTTAGGTCTTGTCATGAATAGGTTCCTCGAACACTTACTGTACCGTTCAAACCTAAGAAATAATGACAGTAGGATCCACGAGACACTCGTCCCGGATGTACTTGCTCTGGCGGGGGTGTAACTCAGTGGTAGAGTGTCTGCTTCGCATGCAGAAAGTCCTGGGTTCAAAATCCAGCTCCTCCAATTTCTGTTTCTCCGTGCAGCAGTACATGAAAACTTTTGCCTATCACCATATTCTACAAAATTCAGTGTACAAGATTCTTCCCCCAAGCAAGTGGATTTCGTACAGTTCGACCTCATGGCGGGAGGACGATGACCTGCAAGACCCTGGGCTGCGATCCCCCCCCATTGAAATGTTGCTCCAAAGCCTTCGGTATGGCGTGCAGGGTGCATCTCAAACATGTATTTGCAACTCACCGCGACAATCGTCATTTGTTTTTTCGAGATACTGAAAAATGAAGGGGGCACCCGGGATTGAACCGGGGACCTCTCGATCTGCAGTCGAATGCTCTACGACTGAGCTATACCCCCTTTCACGATCTTTGCGTTCCCATAACTTAAGGAAAAATATTATACTCTGCCTGGCTAAAGACGTCTAATCGAGCAAAATATTGCGTAATCATTATCTCTCAGTTATATATTAGCGTTAAACGATATAAATATCAAAAATACTAGACACTTCGCGCCTGGAGAAAGTGCGAGTCGGCGCCTTCACCTTAATGTCAGAACGCGAAAATTGCACTAGTAGCTTTTTTTCAAGCAAGTTCTGTTCGTCCGTTCTCCGTAATCGTTTGGTATCTGATTAAACTGACATACTCGCCTATGGCTTTCGTAAACGAAAAATTCATTGTGACCCCGACGTGATTTGAACACGCAACCTTCTGATCTGGAGTCAGACGCGCTACCGTTGCGCCACGGAGTCGACGCTGCTTAAGTCTTGTCATGAATAGGTTCCTCGAACACTTACTGTACCGTTCAAACCTAAGAAATAATGACAGTAGGATCCACGAGACACTCGTCCCGGATGTACTTGCTCTGGCGGGGGTGTAACTCAGTGGTAGAGTGTCTGCTTCGCATGCAGAAAGTCCTGGGTTCAAATCCCAGCTCCTCCAATTTTTGTTTCTCCGTGCAGCAGTACATGAAAACTTTTGCCTATCACCATATTCTACAAAATTCAGTGTACAAGATTCTTCCCCCAAGCAAGTGGATTTCGTACAGTTCGACCTCATGGCGGGAGGACGATGACCTGCAAGACCCTGGGCTGCGATCCCCCCCCATTGAAATGTTGCTCCAAAGCCTTCGGTATGGCGTGCAGGGTGCATCTCAAACATGTATTTGCAACTCACCGCGACAATCGTCATTTGTTTTTTCGAGATACTGAAAAATGAAGGGGGCACCCGGGATTGAACCGGGGACCTCTCGATCTGCAGTCGAATGCTCTACGACTGAGCTATACCCCCTTTCACGATCTTTGCGTTCCCATAACTTAAGGAAAAATATTATACTCTGCCTGGCTAAAGACGTCTAATCGAGCAAAATATTGCGTAATCATTATCTCTCAGTTATATATTAGCGTTAAACGATATAAATAACAAAAATACTAGACACTTCGCGCCTGGAGAAAGTGCGAGTCGGCGCCTTCACCTTAATGTCAGAACGCGAAAATTGCACTAGTAGCTTTTTTTCAAGCAAGTTCTGTTCGTCCGTTCTCCGTAATCGTTTGGTATCTGATTAAACTGACATACTCGCCTATGGCTTTCGTAAACGAAAATTTCATTGTGACCCCGACGTGATTTGAACACGCAACCTTCTAATCTGGAGTCAGACGCGCTACCGTTGCGCCACGGAGTCGACGCTGCTTAGGTCTTGTCATGAATAGGTTCCTCGAACACTTACTGTACCGTTCAAACCTAAGAAATAATGACAGTAGGATCCACGAGACACTCGTCCCGGATGTACTTGCTCTGGCGGGGGTGTAACTCAGTGGTAGAGTGTCTGCTTCGCATGCAGAAAGTCCTGGGTTCAAATCCCAGCTCCTCCAATTTTTGTTTCTCCGTGCAGCAGTACATGAAAACTTTTGCCTATCACCATATTCTACAAAATTCAGTGTACAAGATTCTTCCCCCAAGCAAGTGGATTTCGTACAGTTCGACCTCATGGCGGGAGGACGATGACCTGCAAGACCCTGGGCTGCGATCCCCCCCATTGAAATGTTGCTCCAAAGCCTTCGGTATGGCGTGCAGGGTGCATCTCAAACATGTATTTGCAACTCACCGCGACAATCGTCATTTGTTTTTTCGAGATACTGAAAAATGAAGGGGGCACCCGGGATTGAACCGGGGACCTCTCGATCTGCAGTCGAATGCTCTACGACTGAGCTATACCCCCTTTCACGATCTTTGCGTTCCCATAACTTAAGGAAAAATATTATACTCTGCCTGGCTAAAGACGTCTAATCGAGCAAAATATTGCGTAATCATTATCTCTCAGTTATATATTAGCGTTAAACGATATAAATATCAAAAATACTAGACACTTCGCGCCTGGAGAAAGTGCGAGTCGGCGCCTTCACCTTAATGTCAGAACGCGAAAATTGCACTAGTAGCTTTTTTTCAAGCAAGTTCTGTTCGTCCGTTCTCCGTAATCGTTTGGTATCTGATTAAACTGACATACTCGCCTATGGCTTTCGTAAACGAAAATTTCATTGTGACCCCGACGTGATTTGAACACGCAACCTTCTGATCTGGAGTCAGACGCGCTACCGTTGCGCCACGGAGTCGACGCTGCTTAGGTCTTGTCATGAATAGGTTCCTCGAACACTTACTGTACCGTTCAAACCTAAGAAATAATGACAGTAGGATCCACGAGACACTCGTCCCGGATGTACTTGCTCTGGCGGGGGTGTAACTCAGTGGTAGAGTGTCTGCTTCGCATGCAGAAAGTCCTGGGTTCAAATCCCAGCTCCTCCAATTTTTGTTTCTCCGTGCAGCAGTACATGAAAACTTTTGCCTATCACCATATTCTACAAAATTCAGTGTACAAGATTCTTCCCCCAGGCAAGTGGATTTCGTACAGTTCGACCTCATGGCGGGAGGACGATGACCTGCAAGACCCTGGGCTGCGATCCCCCCCCATTGAAATGTTGCTCCAAAGCCTTCGGTATGGCGTGCAGGGTGCATCTCAAACATGTATTTGCAACTCACCGCGACAATCGTCATTTGTTTTTTCGAGATACTGAAAAATGAAGGGGGCACCCGGGATTGAACCGGGGACCTCTCGATCTGCAGTCGAATGCTCTACGACTGAGTTATACCCCCTTTCACGATCTTTGCGTTCCCATAACTTAAGGAAAAATATTATACTCTGCCTGGCTAAAGACGTCTAATCGAGCAAAATATTGCGTAATCATTATCTCTCAGTTATATATTAGCGTTAAACGATATAAATATCAAAAATACTAGACACTTCGCGCCTGGAGAAAGTGCGAGTCGGCGCCTTCACCTTAATGTCAGAACGCGAAAATTGCACTAGTAGCTTTTTTTCAAGCAAGTTCTGTTCGTCCGTTCTCCGTAATCGTTTGGTATCTGATTAAACTGACATACTCGCCTATGGCTTTCGTAAACGAAAATTTCATTGTGACCCCGACGTGATTTGAACACGCAACCTTCTGATCTGGAGTCAGACGCGCTACCGTTGCGCCACGGAGTCGACGCTGCTTAGGTCTTGTCATGAATAGGTTCCTCGAACACTTACTGTACCGTTCAAACCTAAGAAATAATGACAGTAGGATCCACGAGACACTCGTCCCGGATGTACTTGCTCTGGCGGGGGTGTAACTCAGTGGTAGAGTGTCTGCTTCGCATGCAGAAAGTCCTGCGTTCAAATCCCAGCTCCTCCAATTTTTGTTTCTCCGTGCAGCAGTACATGAAAACTTTTGCCTATCACCATATTCTACAAAATTCAGTGTACAAGATTCTTCCCCCAAGCAAGTGGATTTCGTACAGTTCGACCTCATGGCGGGAGGACGATGACCTGCAAGACCCTGGGCTGCGATCCCCCCCCCATTGAAATGTTGCTCCAAAGCCTTCGGTATGGCGTGCAGGGTGCATCTCAAACATGTATTTGCAACTCACCGCGACAATCGTCATTTGTTTTTTCGAGATACTGAAAAATGAAGGGGGCACCCGGGATTGAACCGGGGACCTCTCGATCTGCAGTCGAATGCTCTACGACTGAGCTATACCCCCTTTCACGATCTTTGCGTTCCCATAACTTAAGGAAAAATATTATACTCTGCCTGGCTAAAGACGTCTAATCGAGCAAAATATTGCGTAATCATTATCTCTCAGTTATATATTAGCGTTAAACGATATAAATATCAAAAATACTAGACACTTCGCGCCTGGAGAAAGTGCGAGTCGGCGCCTTCACCTTAATGTCAGAACGCGAAAATTGCACTAGTAGCTTTTTTTCAAGCAAGTTCTGTTCGTCCGTTCTCCGTAATCGTTTGGTATCTGATTAAACTGACATACTCGCCTATGGCTTTCGTAAACGAAAATTTCATTGTGACCCCGACGTGATTTGAACACGCAACCTTCTGATCTGGAGTCAGACGCGCTACCGTTGCGCCACGGAGTCGACGCTGCTTAGGTCTTGTCATGAATAGGTTCCTCGAACACTTACTGTACCGTTCAAACCTAACAAATAATGACAGTAGGATCCACGAGACACTCGTCCCGGATGTACTTGCTCTGGCGGGGGTGTAACTCAGTGGTAGAGTGTCTGCTTCGCATGCAGAAAGTCCTGGGTTCAAATCCCAGCTCCTCCAATTTTTGTTTCTCCGTGCAGCAGTACATGAAAACTTTTGCCTATCACCATATTCTACAAAATTCAGTGTACAAGATTCTTCCCCCAAGCAAGTGGATTTCGTACAGTTCGACCTCATGGCGGGAGGACGATGACCTGCAAGACCCTGGGCTGCGATCCCCCCCCATTGAAATGTTGCTCCAAAGCCTTCGGTATGGCGTGCAGGGTGCATCTCAAACATGTATTTGCAACTCACCGCGACAATCGTCATTTGTTTTTTCGAGATACTGAAAAATGAAGGGGGCACCCGGGATTGAACCGGGGACCTCTCGATCTGCAGTCGAATGCTCTACGACTTTTTTTTTTTTTTTTTTTTTTTTTTTCCTTGCTCTCACCAAAATATGCCTTCATCGGCGAGCTTCAACGCTATCATATCTGTTGTGGTATACGCTCGTCGCCGACGGCTGCTCTCGTGGATCATATCGTGAAAATCAAAAAAGAACTGAAAATTCTTCCACAAACTCTAATCTTCCGTCCATCAATGAAATGCACAATAAAAGACAATGTTCCTCTTCAAACAATGAAAATGGCAAAATAAAAGATCCATCCTAAAAGATGCCACAGACGACGAGTAACTAAAAGTCTTAGGAGAGTTCTTTCTTATACAAAAAACACACAATTAATTTCCATGTCCATGCTCGGAGAAAAGGATGCGCGTGGAGAAGACAAACTAAAAACTCACTCCTAAGATCATAAGAAGAAGGCAGTAAATGGGAATTAAAAGAATATAGTCACTTCCATGTGGAAAACGAAATGCACCACTGCCATAAGTCACATAAAATAAATAAAAGATAATCTTCGTCTTTAGCGCATAATTGTCTCACCGATCCATCAAAACCGTCTGGTCAAATCCAAACAAAAATGAGTGATAAAACGAAAAATAAGAGATAGCCTCTTCAGTCTTAAATGGAGTTTTCAATGTATCAATTATTGAACATCTTCGCGTAACCATGTTTTAACGCCGCACACAGAAAATTGGCAAAAAGTTCGTTATAATGTTTCAGCCGCTGTACATGGGAATGTGCATCCCACAAGTATGCTAAATATGTATAGACGTCCTGGACTTGGCAATCCAGAATGGCGAAGACTGTGTGACCTAAGAGCCACACCATGGTATTGTGCTTCGCGCGAGGGAAGGGTTTAAACCCTGGCGCAAGAACATCATTGACAGTCACGTGCGAGGGTGTCGTCCTGTTGATCAGAGCCACCATGACCCTACACAGTTCCCAGATGGCCGACACAAGGCCACATTGAAAGCGATGCTCCCGTGTGTCTGGAACGCCGCATGCACCACAGTTGGCAGACGGCAGCAGGCGGATGTCCGAGAGACGTTGGTTAGTGGCCACCGTATTGTTAACCAGTTTATACCACTGGGACCGAACGCCGGAGGGCAACACGGAATGATGAATATTCAACCACACTTGCCGCCAGTCGGTCGCGGGGAAACGAAGAGCGAGCTTGTGAGGGGGTGGCCTCCCCACCATTGCCGCATACAGTCGGCGAACATTCCTGTTTCTGTCCAGCGCCGTTTCCAGTACGTAGCTCCGCTGCAGGTAGTAAGCTCTGACGTAGCCGAGTTGATACGGGATGCCCACCACGGACACCGGTGCGCTCTCGGAGGGCGGCCGGTAAGCGACGAGCATGGCCGCCGCCGTTCCATCCGGGCTGTTAGCTTGTAAGGTGGCCATGCGGTGCACCAGCAGCGCCGAACACTTCCTGGAAAAATCGACGAGGCCGAGTCCTCCGAAGGTGGTGTCGAGGACGCACGTTGCCGCCCGAACCTTGAAGATTTCGTGGCGCCACAGGAGCCAGTAAGCGGCCTGCGAAAATGATCGGGCGAGTGGGCGTGGAACGTCCAGGAGCTGTGCCACGTACCAGGCCTTGGAATACACGGCGTTGTTAATTAGGTCGACCTTCTGGAGGAGGGTGAGGCGGCGACTGGCGTAAGTCTTACAAAGGCCTTTGACATGATTGAGCAGCCGGCGCCAGGTGCGCGCCCGCATCTGTTGGGGATTAGCAGTAACGTCAAGGCCCAAGATAATGTGATGACGGGCTACGCGAAACCAAGTCTGATCGGGATCCACTTCACAATTTCCTAAAGGAATCATTACGGTCTTCCTTGGATTTATCAAGGCACCCGACGCACGTTCATACCTCCGCAGTAAGGGCCGGATGTGATGAAAATCGTCGTCGTCGCCGATAAAAACACCTACGTCATCAGCATAAGCGAGACATTTCACAGTGGCAAGATGAATATCCACGCCGCCTATCGTGCGGTCGAGCGCACGCAGCAGTGGGTCCAAAGCAATGACAAAAAGGTACATAGATAAGGGACAGCCCTGTCGCACCGACCTACGAAGAACTATAGGAGGTGTTCTCCATCCATGAATTGTCACCACCGAGCTGGCTCCTGTCAGGAAATGGCGAATCACGCAAATGAAGCGGGGGCCAAAGCCCATTCTGTCCATAACATGCATCAAATAATCGTGGCTCGTCCTGTCAAACGCGTTGGCAAAGTCCAGAGAAAGAACAGCGGCTGAAAGCCGATGGACGGCCGAGTAAGCGATGATGTCGCGATAGGTAGACGCTGCATTGAAAATGGTCCGCCTCTTAACGCCGCAGGATTGAAACGGGCAGATGACTTTATCCATGACTGCCTGTAACTTCGCTGCAACACATCTGGCCGCCAACTTGTAATCAGCATTCAGCAGCGTAATGGGCCGCAGATCGGTGACACGACACGGACCCCGTTTTTTGGGGATAAGAACAATGTGCCCTTCGAGAAACTGACTCGGGATGACGAAGCCGCGAAGCACTTCGTTCACCAGTACCGTAAACTTGTCCCCTACAATATCCCAGAAAGTAATATAAAATTCTGTAGGAAGACCGTCGGGCCCAGGCGACTTGCCCGTTGCACTGGCTTTCAAGATCTGTAACACGTCCTGATTAGACACCTCTGCAACCAGCTCTTCACGGTCAGGTTCGGACATGTAGTCGACTACGTCATGTAATAAAAGTCGCATGGCCTCCCCGTCCACGGTAGTGTCGTGAAAGAGCGAAGTATAATAGTCGGAGATATGACGTACAATTTGGCGCCGCTGCGATAAGACAATCCCCGCATCAGTTTCTAGCGCATCAATATACTTTTTGCGAGCCTGTGTCTTCTCCCGGGCAAGATGATAGAGCGATGGCTCCTCGTCATCGATGTGGCATAACGGACGGCTCCGAACCGTTAAACCCCTCGACCTTTCCCGGTGCAGCCTCAGAATCTGGGTTTTAATTTTGCTCAAGCGGAGTCGAATATTTGCGTCCGGGCCAACAGGTGCATGGATAGCATCCTGTAAGCACTGCTGATAAAATGCTAACGTACGCCTGTGCCAGTATCACGACTATATAATTGCGCCGCCTTCCGCAAAATTGGTTTGGCATGCGCCACCCACCACTCGATGCAGGACCCGTAAGTATGGAACTTTGTTAAACACTGCTGCCATGCGACACGTATCTCCGCACGGAGCCCTTCGGCACCCAGATGGCCGGTATTGAATTTCCAATATGCCGGAAGAGATTTCGTGCGACAGCACTGCAACCGCAAAACGCACACGTAGCCACAGTGATCACTCACGGCGACAGGCAGAACTTCGACCGCACATAAAGCGTCTGTTAGCTCCCGTGAAACGTAGATCCTGTCAATTCGACTGGCCCCCCTAGTAGAAAAGTGCGTATACTGCGTCATAATGGGATGGTAGTGACGCCACGTATCACGCAAGTCCACTGCATTTAAAAGGGTAGTCAGTTCAGCACATTTTGTGGGGGTGGGGTATTGGTCAGCAGAGGCAACAACACAATTAAAATCGCCACCCAATATGATGGGGCGAGCCGTAGCCAAAAAGGGGCATATGTCCGTGGTAAAAAAACGAGCGCGTGTGCGTTTTTGATCAGTCCCCGAGGGCACATAGACGTTGACAAATTGGACTCCCTCAATCACACACGCTAAGACACGACCATTTGGGAGAAGTTGGATGTCCGTAGGCTCTAAAGACGACTTATATAAAATCGCAGTGCTACAATTATTATCACTATTCAGATTGTAAACAACATCATAACCTGGGATATTGCTAAAAACGTCACTAGATACCTCTTGAAGAAGGGCAATACTAAAATGTCCATGAAACAAAACGTCTGTAAAAGCTGCTATCTTGTGCGCCGCTGAGATACCGGCAACGTTTAATGTCAAAACAGAAAACATACCCGTGGGGTGTGATTGCGTTGACATTTTAAGCAGATGGACAATACAGAGCAAGAGAAAAAACACCAACGAAGTGATAAAATGCTGGACTGACACGTAAACGAACAGCAGCTGGCATAAAAATGGAAATTTCAGTAGGTCTTAAAACACTGTAGTGGTTAGTAGCAATTCTACAAAAACATGGCACGACAATACACTGGACGCAGTACAAGATACAGTAGTTTCCATGTCAAGTGCAATGTAGGTGGACTCATGACAACGATGTAGGTCTTCGCACACTCTACTGGCCCCCCTCGTCCTCCTGCTGTTGCCACCACGGGCTGTGACTATCAGGTGGCGGGGGTGGTCGTGCGTCGCCCGACGACTGGGCGGCTTCCGCCTGGCCGCCGCGCGATGTTACGGCCGGCTGTGACGGCACCGAATATTTGCGCGGGCGCTGTGGTAACTGCTCACTGCCCTGTTCTAATTTGCGCTTAGCAGCAGCAATGTCCTGTTCCTTCCCGGCACTGAGAAATTGTTTCAAGTGAGCAGTGTGTGCTCGAATCTTCTCTGTCCTGGCGGGGCTGCTATTACGGGAGGAACCCTGTGACATTGGCTCACTTTCACTGCCACTCTCCGTGGCTGGCGGATTCGCGAGGGCGGCCGGGTTCGGATCCCTGACCTGTTTACCCTTGCCCCGCTGGCGGCGTTGCTTTTTACTTTCCGCTGAAGGCGTTACAGTTTCGGCAGAAGTTGGCACCGGGAGGGGCGGCGGGGGTAAAGAAGCGTCTGTTGCCTCCACCGATTCCGATTGAACGGGATCAGTATTAACAGGGCGTACGTCCCGTTCGTCATCAACCCGGTCGGTCGGGGCAGGCGGGTCCTGGACAACCTCCATTTCCTCCTGCCCGACAGTCGTGTTATTATTTTCCGCGACGGACCTGTCTTCGACAGAAGCAACGGCCGACGGTCGCACGGTCGGTCGGTCGGTCGGACCGGTAAAGGATGTTCCTGCTACAATCTCACTCATAAGGGGCACAAATTTATCGCTACCACCCACAACATCTTGGCGCGGTAACTGAACAGGCCGCCGTCGAGGGCAGTCACCCCTTAAATGTTCCGTGGAATGACATACGGCACATGTCGGCGGTTGCCCGATATATGAGATCTGTGCACGAACCCCACCGATTACAAAGTAGGAAGGAATATGTTGTTTCAGGTCCATCCGGACACTACGGACACCACTAGCAACTTTATAACGGTATGCACTAGACCATTTCTCCATCGTAATGTTCAGAACGTCACCAAACCGCGACAAGGCACGAGATAAAACTTGATCAGGGCATTCAGGTGGTACATTAAAAACACGGACAGTTCGAATTCCAAACCCTGACGCCACAATTTGCACATTACTAATACTGCCGTCTGCATGTTTAAAACGGCGACTGCCACCAAATTTAGCAACAAATTTTTCACACAAGTCCCCAGACGTAAATTTCAAGAACAAGCAATACTGAACAAAGTCCAATTGAAAGGTGTCTACGATTTCTTCCGGTATCTTTAAGTCTTCGAATAACCATTCGTGTATTTCAAATGCGGTAGGGCGGACAGCACTCCTATCAAAGACACACTGAACGGTGTTAGCTCTCGAAAATGTCGACATTTTGTTACTTACAAACCTTGAAAGCAGCAATCACGAAGAACGAAGCGCCAAAGTCCCGGCGACGTAAACAAAGCCGCAACCGTCCCGCTGCCCCGCGCGATGCGCACGGATACGCTGTCCGAATGCGTCTCGAAAATTTCATTGTGACCCCGACGTGATTTGAACACGCAACCTTCTGATCTGGAGTCAGACGCGCTACCGTTGCGCCACGGAGTCGACAAATGAAGGGGGCACCCGGGATTGAACCGGGGACCTCTCGATCTGCAGTCGAATGCTCTACGACTGAGCTATACCCCCTTTCACGATCTTTGCGTTCCCATAACTTAAGGAAAAATATTATACTCTGCCTGGCTAAAGACGTCTAATCGAGCAAAATATTGCGTAATCATTATCTCTCAGTTATATATTAGCGTTAAACGATATAAATATCAAAAATACTAGACACTTCGCGCCTGGAGAAAGTGCGAGTCGGCGCCTTCACCTTAATGTCAGAACGCGAAAATTGCACTAGTAGCTTTTTTTCAAGCAAGTTCTGTTCGTCCGTTCTCCGTAATCGTTTGGTATCTGATTAAACTGACATACTCGCCTATGGCTTTCGTAAACGAAAATTTCATTGTGACCCCGACGTGATTTGAACACGCAACCTTCTGATCTAGAGTCAGACGCGCTACCGTTGCGCCACGGAGTCGACGCTGCTTAGGTCTTGTCATGAATAGGTTCCTCGAACACTTACTGTACCGTTCAAACCTAAGAAATAATGACAGTAGGATCCACGAGACACTCGTCCCGGATGCACTTGCTCTGGCGGGGGTGTAACTCAGTGGTAGAGTGTCTGCTTCGCATGCAGAAAGTCCTGGGTTCAAATCCCAGCTCCTCCAATTTTTGTTTCTCCGTGCAGCAGTACATGAAAACTTTTGCCTATCACCATATTCTACAAAATTCAGTGTACAAGATTCTTCCCCCAAGCAAGTGGATTTCGTACAGTTCGACCTCATGGCGGGAGGACGATGACCTGCAAGACCCTGGGCTGCGATCCCCCCCCATTGAAATGTTGCTCCAAAGCCTTCGGTATGGCGTGCAGGGTGCATCTCAAACATGTATTTGCAACTCACCGCGACAATCGTCATTTGTTTTTTCGAGATACTGAAAAATGAAGGGGGCACCCGGGATTGAACCGGGGACCTCTCGATCTGCAGTCGAATGCTCTACGACTTTTTTTTTTTTTTTTTTAATTTGTAAAAGTTTAAAAACTGGCTTTCCTGAGCTCACCCTACTCGCCTTGTCACAGCTCTGTCAAAGTGTGATGCTAACTAATAATGAGAAACTCTTAGCCACGCTCAATCTTACATGCCACCCCTTGGTTGTTGCCGTCGCTAGTAAGATGAGGGTAGACTGTCGCACAATTAAGCTGAATCTCCACTCACGGTGCACATATCCCGCAAAGACAACCTTGTTTTCCGTTGCATGCGAAATTACCGTCTGCTTTTCTACCGAATTCCACCTACGTACTTTACTGGTGCCGCATTCTTGTTATATCCACGTGCTATAACAGGCGTCTACTCTTCATTGAGGAGCTGCAACCGGGGCTGAGTTCCACCTACTCTTCAGCACGGTCAAAATGGCAGGGCTCGTCCGGGATTCGAACCCGAGACCCCCTGCACCCAAAGCAGGAATCATACCCCTTTTTTTTTTTTTTTTTTTTTTTTTTATAGCATTCTTTTAAGTCCAAAGGGAACACACACAGACACACACACACACACACACACACAGACACACACACACACACACACACTTAAATAAAAAGAAGATATAATTGGTTTCTAATGCAAACAGCAAAGGGTGGATTTGTACCTCAATTTTGATATACTGGGAGTGCATAATAAATTCATATTTTTTTTCATTGTGTAAAGTTAGAGGTGACAGTGAGATTCAGGCCTGCGGAAGCAAAGTGGGCAGGGGTCGAAGCCCGAGGCCTGGCCACGATGACTCCACCGTCCTGTTTCCGAAAGGCACCTGTACAAGGGCGTAGTATTATCCCCTACTGTCTCGGTTCGTGGTCGCTCGTTTGTTTTTCTTGAGCGCCCTAAAGGTCCACGAAAACTTCAGTCCTGGATGTAGAGAAGAAACATACACCAAGGCGGTAAATCCCGAAACAGTATAAAAGAAAATGGCTCACACAGGTGTCCTTAGCCAACACCCTCTCTTTCAAATGTCAGGCTAAGCATATTTGCAAAATCATCACGGAGGCCTGGCAATCGCAAGCGCTGCCAGTAAGCAGTAAGCATGTACTGCCGAAACGCTAGGTGTCCATCGTCTTCATGACAACTGATGACAAAATGTACGAAATGTCCAATCAACCACATGACTGTATGGAGCTTCGTTCGCGGAAAAAAGGAGGAATCGGGCCGGACGATGATGTCAATAGTATAAGCGGCTTCAGCAGACCTAGTGACAAAAGCAAGTTGTTTCCTGAGCCAACGCCAATTGGCAAGGTGCCCACAGCAGGTGAATCGATGTTCAAGGGTATCCAGGAGACCACACCGAGTACAGGTGTCCGTGTCAGAAAGACCAATACGGTGCAGTCGTACATTGGTGGGAACCAAATTATTTATTACCCTATACCACGTGGACGCCACGGCCATAGAGTGTATCGGCAGACTAACATTCTTCCAGACGTTCCTCCAGGACACAGATGGAGACGCCAGTTCTATTGGATTGGGACCGGCCAGCCCCTCCCAGCGGGCAATCAAGCCCTTGGTCGTTGGCACCGGTCGCCGCAAGAAGACGTCACCGAGGTAACTCACCGCAATGTAAAACTCCCGAATGTGTTTCAGCTTAATATTTAGGCGTCCGACATCGACAGGTGGAGCAAGGCTCGCCGGACGCACAACAGTAAAAAGCCTGGATGTAATTGAAGTCTCTTCTTGCGTAACAATTAGAGTCGTTCGGCGGACGTACAAAGCAGACGCCTTGCGAGTAATGTCAGAGAGGCCCAAGCCTCCGGAGATACGCGGTTTCGTCATAACCTCGTAACGTAACTTGAATAGATGGCCCTTCCATATAAACCTGCTAGACAATTGGCGCAACCTTTTCGCCACCATCATGGGAAGTGGGAACAGCTGAGCAACATAATAAGCTTTACATAGAACGTAGGTGTCTAAAATTCTGACTTTTTGCAAAATGGTAGCAGAGCGCTGCTCATGGACCATCAGAGCCCCCTGTATCTTCTCGGTGACAGATTTCCAATTGAGAGCCGCCATTTTTAGAGGACACCGATCAATGATAATCCCCAAGGACGTATGGCGATCGACAAAAGTGGCCCAAGGGACATCAGCATCGCGAAATCCTCGAATATCAAGGAACTTACATTTACCCTGATTGAGACGCGCTCCAGAGACACGACAGTATGCATCAACTGCCCCTTTCAACAACCGGATATCATCACGTTGACGGAGGAGAACAACGACATCATCCGCATATGCCTTAACAGAGAGCTTCCCACCAGAGAGGGACATACCCTGAAGCTTGAGAGCAATAGTCCGAAGCAGCGGTTCCAGGGACAATACGAATAAAGACATAGAGAGCGGACTACCCTGAGGCACTCCGCGGCGGATAGCAATGGGCGGCGTCAGCTGCCCATTGACTGACACCCGAGCTGTTATTCCCCTATACAAATTGCCAAGAACATCACGTGATGAAGCGTTAAAACCTATTGTACCTAAAACATGATCTAAAAACACATGACTGACGTGATCAAAAGCCTTGTAAAAATCAAGGAAGGCAAAGGCACAATGTACGTTTGTAACCGCCGCAACCGAGACAACATCCCGATATTCGGCTACTGGTGTCAGAATAGATCTATCATGAAAACAACATTGATGTGCACCAATCACACCCCGAAGCAGAGAAGACAACCGGCTATTGAGCGCTCTAGCAGCTGTCTTGTAGTCAAAGTTCAGCAATGTGAGCGGACGAAGATTGGCAGCAGATAAACGACCAGAGGACTTCGGAATTAAAACAATTTTCCCTACTTTAAAATCGGCAGGCACATCCACCCCCCTGACAATCTCATTTAAAATCTGCGTAAAAATGCCACCCAAAAGAGGCCAAAAACGGAGATAAAATTCTTTAGGCAGGCCGTCTGGACCCGGCGATTTACTGGACGGAGAGCGAGCAATAAAATCGAAAACATCATCTACCTGGAACTCCCGGAGAAATTCGCCGTTCGCGTCAGGCGCGATCGTCGCAGTTAGATCCCCAAGGACATCATCCGAAAGAGACTCACCAGAATCATCGGCAGAATATAGACTAGTATAATACTGATGAAGAGCACGAACCATTTCCTCCTGTGCAATAAGCTGTCGTCCATCATCCACCGTAAGAGAAGAGATGAAGGAGCGACGACGACGAGTCTGATGCCGTAGCAGGTGGTACAAGGATGTCAGTTCACCTTCAACAAGAGAGTGAGGTTTCGACTTAACTCGCAGACCATCCATCTGTCGTCGTTTAAGGCTCAAGAGCTTGGCTTTAATACGACGAACATCATGGATCCGCAGAGGAGAGGTACCCGCCGCGTCATATAGTTCACGCAGGACAGAGTAGTAATATTCATACGTGTTCTTAAAATCACGCGCCCTTGCAGCACAGTAAAAAATCAAAGTCTGACGAATCTTGGGCTTGGCAAACGCAGTCCACCAAACCAGCAAGGAGGGGTATCGCGGGACAGAGCGAAGACATCGCTCCCACACGCCACTTATAACATCATCCATAGCACTGTCGGCAAGGTGGGAAACATTTAACATCCACTGGGAACGATAAAGTTTTGCAGGTTGGTGACTAAGATTTACAGTTGCAGTAAAAGCACAATGGTCAGAAAAACTAGTAGGAATAACATCGACAGAAAGAATTTTATCACATAAAAAATCAGATAAATAGAATCTGTCGAGTCTACTGCATGAGGACCCGGTAAAAAACGTATATTTCACCAGGGTTGGATATTTGTGTTCCCAAACATCACGCAGATGCATCGTACGAACTAAGTCATGTAAATCACGGCAATAATTAAAATTGGGGGACTGGTCTGCAGGGCGTAAAACACAATTAAAATCGCCTCCGAGCAGGAGACTCCGAGGACTCTGGCGCAAAAGATAAATAAGCTCTTCTTTATAAAAGCGCGATCGAGCCAAAGTGTGACCCGAACCAGAGGGGGCATACAAAACAACGAGGCGGAGATCAAAAAGACGACAACCAATCCCACGGCCAGAGTCAAGGAATTCAATGTCAGTAATAGGAATGCCCTCTCGAAAGAAAAGAGCAGTTCCTGTTGAATATTCCGGCGCGACATTAAAAGCAGTTTGAAATCCAGGTAGAGAGAGATCAGAAAACAACACCTCCTGCAAAAACACTACGTCCGCACAGGCGTCGTAAATAAACTGCCGCAAAGAGGCAATGCGAACGTCGGACTCAATACGGTTAACATTTAAGGTGAGAAAGGTGTATGCTTGAACCATAGAGAGAAAAGCGAGAAAACAAATTACCTACACCGACGCACCAGCGTCACAGTCCATGGCAGGGGTGACGGAGGCATCCGAGGGAGGGGGACTGCTACCCCGTTCCGCGGATCCCTTACGTTTCGGTTTTTTACGAACAGCATTAACGTTCGGCTGAACGCGTAACTTGCGTCGGCTGACGGGCAAGGAAACTTCAGCCGCCGGTGACGTAGGAGGGTCAAGTTCTGTATCCGACACCACCCGCGCCGGTCCACATGCGGGATCCGGGGTCGCGGGGGAAACATCCGACAAAACGGAATGGTCAACACCTGCACTAGCTTCCGGCAAACATGGACTGCACGGAGGCGAAACGTGAGCAGGAAGGTCCGAGGCCGCAGAGTTGAAAGGAAGCGGAGCAGCTCCGCTGGCAGAGGTATGGGACAGCGAAGCAGGAAGTTGTCGCGGCTCCACTTGTTGTGACATCGAAGTCGGTTCGGAAGACGGCGCCAACAGGCCCGACCGACGACCCGACTCGAGAGAAGCTGCGTCGGAGGCCGGAGGGGCGCCAGCAGCCGCCACCGGAACCGCTACCTCAGGAGGGCAGGGAGCAGCTACAGTACACAGTGGCTCGGAGGATGCCGGTCGCTCGGACTGGGGCATCTCAGGGAGATCCTCATCCGTACTATTTCCATCGTGTGGGCGACGCCTCTTATTATTCAAAAGTGGCACACCCACCTGAGGGACAGACGGAACAACATCAGATTTAGCACGCAAAGGAGGAAATTCTGTATCAGGGGTGCGCAAAACCTGTGGCGGGGCGCTACTACCACTGGGCTGTGCTACACCAAGAGCAGAACCACCTGCAACGAGGTCAGCGACCGTTAACTTGCGACGCTGTTCGAGAGAATTTTTTAAAACAAAAACTCTCCGCGGACAGTCGGTACGCACGTGACCACTTTCATTGCACAAAAAACAGGTGCCAACCTGACCACTATATGTTACATGGACACGATATCCACCGATCTGCAGGTGAGATGGAATATTCTGCTTAACGTGCATTTCGACTGAACGAATACCACTGTAACATTGCAGGCGATGTTGGCTTGACCAGCGTTCAAGGCGAATGCTCTTTACATCACCATACTTCTGTAGACCCTCCTTAAGATAGACATTATCCACCTCCGGTGGAAGGTTGTAAACACGAACATTGGTATACGTGATGGAAGCATTGGAAAGCAGCACGGTACTTACAGAATCATCCCGATGCCGAAAGAGAACTTGATGACCATATTTAGAAACAATTTTATCAACCTGAAGTGGGTCCATAAACTTAACAAAGAAAACATACAGTTCGGTATCAAAATAAGCAGTGTGCACCTGATCCGAATGAACACCAAAGGTATCTACCAACCAATCATGAATCTCAAGAGAACTAGATTGCACATGGCGGGTTGACTTGTCAAAAGCAAAACTAACTGTAGCCTGACGAGGAATAACCTGGGACGACATTTTCAAAATATGCGGTCGAAACCGCTACACAAAAGACACTGAAATAAGGACAGAAAAAAAAAACACAAGTTACGAAACAACGACGGAGAAACACTCACAGAAGTTGCAACACAACACGTAAACAAAAACGATTGTCCACTATACGTAACGCTACGGCGGAGCGGAAGACTAGGCACGTCCACACTGCACGGCGTCTAAAGCGGAACTGAACGACTGAGCTATACCCCCTTTCACGATCTTTGCGTTCCCATAACTTAAGGAAAAATATTATACTCTGCCTGGCTAAAGACGTCTAATCGAGCAAAATATTGCGTAATCATTATCTCTCAGTTATATATTAGCGTTAAACGATATAAACATCAAAAATACTAGACACTTCGCGCCTGGAGAAAGTGCGAGTCGGCGCCTTCACCTTAATGTCAGAACGCGAAAATTGCACTAGTAGCTTTTTTTCAAGCAAGTTCTGTTCGTCCGTTCTCCGTAATCGTTTGGTATCTGATTAAACTGACATACTCGCCTATGGCTTTCGTAAACGAAAATTTCATTGTGACCCCGACGTGATTTGAACACGCAACATTCTGATCTGGAGTCAGACGCGCTACCGTTGCGCCACGGAGTCGACGCTGCTTAGGTCTTGTCATGAATAGGTTCCTCGAACACTTACTGTACCGTTCAAACCTAAGAAATAATGACAGTAGGATCCACGAGACACTCGTCCCGGATGTACTTGCTCTGGCGGGGGTGTAACTCAGTGGTAGAGTGTCTGCTTCGCATGCAGAAAGTCCTGGGTTCAAATCCCAGCTCCTCCAATTTTTGTTTCTCCGTGCAGCAGTACATGAAAACTTTTGCCTATCACCATATTCTACAAAATTCAGTGTACAAGATTCTTCCCCCAAGCAAGTGGATTTCGTACATGGCGGGAGGACGATGACCTGCAAGACCCTGGGCTGCGATCCCCCCCCCATTGAAATGTTGCTCCAAAGCCTTCGGTATGGCGTGCAGGGTGCATCTCAAACATGTATTTGCAACTCACCGCGACAATCGTCATTTGTTTTTTCGAGATACTGAAAAATGAAGGGGGCACTCGGGATTGAACCGGGGACCTCTCGATCTGCAGTCGAATGCTCTATGACTGAGCTATACCCCCTTTCACGATCTTTGCGTTCCCATAACTTAAGGAAAAATATTATACTCTGCCTGGCTAAAGACGTCTAATCGAGCAAAATATTGCGTAATCATTATCTCTCAGTTATATATTAGCGTTAAACGATATAAATATCAAAAATACTAGACACTTCGCGCCTGGAGAAAGTGCGAGTCGGCGCCTTCACCTTAATGTCAGAACGCGAAAATTGCACTAGTAGCTTTTTTTCAAGCAAGTTCTGTTCGTCCGTTCTCCGTAATCGTTTGGTATCTGATTAAACTGACATACTCGCCTATGGCTTTCGTAAACGAAAATTTCATTGTGACCCCGACGTGATTTGAACACGCAACCTTCTGATCTGGAGTCAGACGCGCTACCGTTGCGTCACGGAGTCGACGCTGCTTAGGTCTTGTCATGAATAGGTTCCTCGAACACTTACTGTACCGTTCAAACCTAAGAAATAATGACAGTAGGATCCACGAGACACTCGTCCCGGATGTACTTGCTCTGGCGGGGGTGTAACTCAGTGGCAGTCAGCCGGCAGCGGCCGTGGCGGTCGGACGCAGGTTGTTTACGCTCTCGCCTGTGGCGGTCGCGTGCGGTTTGGTAAGTGTGCGCTTTGCTGCGTTGTTGTAGTGTGGAGTGATGAATTGCCATCGATTATAATGGATCAACTTATACGGAAAGACACATTGAAATTGAGTTTTGACCCGCACTATGCACGACCGAAGTCCTTTGAAGTTGAGTTATTTATTAGAGACGTTATGAAAATCACTATTGATGATATGGTTGGCATTCACCTTTCTATCGTCAGCAGTACGGTCTACCTAAAATTGTTGAGACCCGAGAAATGCGAGCAGGTCATTCAATCTTGTGGAGGAGTTTTAAAGTTTAACCATTCTGACGGCAATGTTGGTGATGTCAGAGTTTCGCTTGCCGGTCTTGGAGTCAGAACTGTTCGAATATTCGAATTACCCTTTGAAATATCCGCTGATCAAATTAATGCCAAATTGAGGGAATATGGAACGGTCATCAGCAATACGGCAGAAAAGTGGTCGAATATGCACATTTTCCCGGTGTTAAACGGTGTCCGGCAGGTGAAGATTGATATGTTGAAGCACATTCCGTCCTACGTCACTGTGTGTGGCTACAGAGCCATTGTGATTTATGATGGGCAGCCGAGAACCTGTGCGGGCTGTGGTTCCACCGAACATATCCGTGCTCAATGTGTCCAACGGCGCGTGGCGCAAATACCGGCCGGTGAGCGTGCGCAGCAGGGCCCGACGTCTACGTTGCCTATATCATACGTCGCCGCCGCCCGGGCTAACGTTACTTCGGACCCTAGTTCCGATGTTCCGCTAGAGAGTCTGCGCGAAGTGCAGGAAGGCGTCACGCCGATGGATACGAACGACGTCCCGACTGTTCCTTCTTCACACACCTCAAATGGGGGCGATACTCACTCGGAGCAGGGGCACCAACCGGACACCGAAAGTATTCCGGCGGGCGTTCCGGTTCGAGACGACAAGTCCGACGTGGACCGGGTGGAGTCGAACGAGCTGGCTGGCCACCAGCCCCCGCGGTCTCCCAAATCACAGAAGAAACGCCGGCTAGCACATCAAGGGGCAGAAGCAAAGGCGCCAATATTGCGTGAAAAAGCGAACCACGTACGACAGAAACTGACTGAAGAGACTGAACCACCGTCGTCAGCAACCAGCAAAACGACAAAAAAATCCCGGACGGACGAATCGGACACTGATCACGGACGATTACCCTCCGGCGACCCTGCGATAACAGATGCAATGGATCAGACCCCTGTATCTGACGTATCCAAGCTCTCGGATTGCGGTTTGCCAGCGGACAGGTTCGTGTGTGATTGGTCGGATGACGTGGAAGAGGGTGGTCGGGAAGATGATTTCGTAAAGGATCGGCGACGTACAGATAGTCCGTTATCGGAAGCTCAAGCTGATGTGTCCCACCAGCAACAAACGGCTACCGCCGGCGTCGGCACAGTGGCTAATGACGTAGACTTCTTTTAGAGTATGTTCGCCATTAACATCCATACTCGGCTTATTGTCACCTAGCTCTCTGTTCTCATGCCGTCCTTGCAAGCTTACCGAATTGCGACATTGAACATCAATAAGATCAGTAGCCCACTAAACTTAACAAATCTTCAAGATTTTCTCTATGCCGCTGATATTGATCTCATCATGCTGCAGGAAGTGACCAATATTAACCTTGACCGTATCACAGGCTACAATGCCGTCGTTAATCCTGGACATGGCTCTGATCCAGGGACGGCGATCATGGCTAAGGAAGGGATAGTGATGTCACATGTCGAGCGCCTGGCGTCTGGCAGAGGTATAGCGACTACTATCGATACTACTAGATTTATCAATCTCTACGCCCCATCCGGCTCTGGGAGACGCCGACAGAGAGCAGAGTTTTTTAAAGATGACATTGTGCCACTTTTTACACCACCTTCGGAACAACTTATATTCGCTGGTGACTTTAACTGTGTCCTCAGTCCCACAGACCAGACGCCGAACTTCAATCCGTCCGCCGAGCTTCGCAATCTCATTGACGAGTTGAATTTAATAGACACGTGGGAGCTTCGACACGGTGACAGGCCCGGATTCACTTACGTTACTGGCCACTCAGCTAGCCGCATCGATAGAATCTACGCATTATCAAGTATGAGGGAACATGTTTTGCAGGCTGAGCTATGGCCGACTGTCTTCACAGATCATGTGGCATATATATGTACCGTCAATTTAGCCAAACAAGGGACGTACAGGGCAAGGGGACCCTGGAAACTAAATGTAGCGTGTTTACCAGAACCCGGGTGTCACACAGTCTTCCGCAATACGTGGGCAGCCTGCGAACGAAAGTTTCCCGCGTACGATTCTGCCATTACGTGGTGGGTAAAATGTGCGAAACCCGCCTTAACAAAAGCGATGAAGAATTATTCCCGAGATCGATGTGCCTGGCAGAAGCAAACCCTGGAATTTTACTTTCAGTGTTTGAGAGATTTATATCGAGAAGATGCAACAGTAATAGCAAATCGTATGCATATTAAAAGAATACAGGCTACGATTCTAACCCTTAAACGGAAGCAATTGGAAGGCTGTAAAGTCAGGACGCGTCTGCAAAACGCTGTACAGGACGAAACGACATCAATGTACCATGTTATTCGCGAACAGAAAAGGGGGCGCAGAAAGATATTGACAGAACTGCACACTGCAGATGGTCGATTCCTAAACCACCAGCGCGACATACGAGACGAGATTTACAAACATTTCACAGCACAGTTCACGGAACACCCAGTGGATATGGCGGCGCAGCACGTCCTTCTGGCACGCCGTTTTGCGACATTGACCACGGTAGAAGCAGACGGCCTCGCTGCAGTCATAACTGAAGATGAAGTAGAGGACGCCATTCGAGGGAGCCCACAGAATAAATCGCCTGGCCCCGACGGATTACCGGCTGAGTTTTATCGAACCTTTCGTCACCATTTAGTTCCAAAGTTGACCTTGGTCTGTAATGATATCTTAAAGGCTGGAAGTGATATCTTAAGGGAATTCTGTGAAGGCATAGTGGTATTGGTACCCAAAACCCCAGCGGGAAAGACAGTCGACAATCTCCGACCGCTTACGTTACTTAATACCGATTATAAGATATTCGCGCGGGTCATGATGCAGCGATTCAGTACGGTACTTAGTACTGTCACGGGGGCCTACCAGACGAGCGTTGGGAACTCTAGAAACATACAGCAGACGTCAAGTGCATATAGAGATATCATAGCTACAGCCGCCGCTTGCGACATGCGATGCGCTCTAGTCTCGTTAGATTTTGAGAAAGCATTCGATAAAATCAGTCACTCATATCTTCTGTGCGCGATGGCAGCAATGAACTTTCCACGGAAAGTTATTGACACTGTTACACTCCTGCTGCGAAACGGTACGTCCAAGATCTGTCTCAACGGACAACTCAGTAAACCTATTAATATCGCTCGGTCGGTACGACAAGGTTGCCCGATGTCAATGGCCTTGTTTGCAGTTGCTCTTGAACCCTTACTGTTCTCCCTGGCGCAAGACCTTCCGGGAATACGCATACATGGCCAGAAGATCGTATGCCAGGCATTTGCGGATGACGTCAGTTTCGTGGTGACGAAAGATGAAGATTTGGAACGCGCGTTTCAGCTGATATCCACTTATGCAGCCGCATCAGGAGCGAAAGTCAACTGTAAAAAGTCTGGCATTATGGAACTTGGTAGAGGACTCGAACTTGGCGATAGCCAATCACTAAAACGAATGACAACATTTAAATGTCTCGGCATTGAATACACGCGCACCATCCGCTGCACGTCTGCTCTTAATTATCGAAAATTATTGGCACAAATTCGGGCCGGCATACGGCAACATCATTTGCGAAATCTCAACGCCATACAAAGAGTGTTTTTAGTCAATACTTACATTGTTTCTAAAGTGAATTATGTCGCACAAATCCTACCAATACCAAAGGTCATCGCACAACGAATGCTTGCAGCGCTCGGACACTTTGTCAGTAGGGGACACATTTTCAAAGTCCCATTTGCAACTTTGACGCTCCCCTTGGGAAAGGGCGGCCTAAATCTGACAGATGTTTACCACAAAGCGAAAGCATTATATATCAGCAACATGTATAAACAATGGCAACGATCACCAAATTCCTTAACGGCCCACCTTCTCAATGAAATTGCACCTGCCAGCATGACGCCTCCGGTAAACGTAAGTCACATCCCGACTGCATTTAGCCACTTTAGTACTTTTTTCCTCGAATACAGCTATATTCAAAGCAACATACCTGAGAATGATCTTTACCGGGTCAAAGCACTTTACAGCTGCCTGACGGACAGTAAGCCGCGCAACAGAATAGAAGTGAAGTATAGAGACTGCAACTGGGCCAAGATCTGGGAAAACATTCATGACGCACACTTACCATCGCAGGTGCGGTCTACATGGTACATGGCGGTCAATAGGATCATACCAACAAATTCAAAACTACACATGATCCACTTGGCAGACACTCCGAACTGCGTTCACTGTACTCTCCTAGATACCATCGAACATCGCTTTCTATGCGAAAATGTGAAGGACATCTGGCTTCTCTTTGCACGGAAGCTCTCAAGTATGCTGCGTACTGCACCTAGAATGATTACTCCAGCTGGACTCCTCACTCCTGATGCCGTTCCATACCCTCCGGCAAAACGACGAGCAGTCACTTGGCTTCAAGGTCAGACGGTGTATTATATATTATCGGCGCCAGAAAAAAATAAAGAAGACTGTTGGCTATACCTACTAACTCAACACCAGAAACTTCAACGAATCGACAAATATAGAGAAAAGTATGCTTTCTTTCTCCTCCGAACGTTGACGTAGAGAGATATTCCTCCAGGGCGCCGTCGCAGTCCGAAAACTCTGATGGATGGCCCTTTCACGACTATGATAGTCGCAATTAGGATTCGGAATGCGGCGATCGAACGGCCACGCATATGAAACGGACCACCCCGACAGTGGTGATGCTTTGGGGGATGATGCCTCTCCTATCGAGAGCTCTGCGAGACTGTTCTACGAGATCCCCGTCGAATTTTGTAGATCTAATATTCAAATTATACATTATTCGTTTCTTGTTTATTCAATTAGTAAGATTCGTTTATTGAAAAGAAGACGTATTTATGTTATGTTTGGCCTTCTCCTGTCAGAGGAAGAGAAGAGTTGTTCCTTCTTGCTGTGGAAGACTCCAGCATCACCAAGTTTATTTTCATACATTCAGTCTCCCTCGGAAAGTGATGAGTTTACTAACATTCCTGCAGAAGATTTCATTTGCTTCATTTTCCACATCACATATATTGGTAAACCAAATAACCACATGGATACTGAAGAGAATCCATTTGTTTCGTGATTAATTTTTTATTCCAACGGAGATTTTTGCTAATGGCGGAGAAGTCGAGCCGATGAAGGCACTTTTGGCGAGCGTGAGGACGGGCTAGAAGGGGTGGATGGAGGCCCGGAAAAAAAAAAAAAAAAAAAAAAAAAAAAAAAAAAAAAGTGGTAGAGTGTCTGCTTCGCATGCAGAAAGTCCTGGGTTCAAATCCCAGCTCCTCCAATTTTTGTTTCTCCGTGCAGCAGTACATGAAAACTTTTGCCTATCACCATATTCTACAAAATTCAGTGTACAAGATTCTTCCCCCAAGCAAGTGGATTTCGTACAGTTCGACCTCATGGCGGGAGGACGATGACCTGCAAGACCCTGGGCTGCGATCCCCCCCCATTGAAATGTTGCTCCAAAGCGTTCGGTATGGCGTGCAGGGTGCATCTCAAACATGTATTTGCAACTCACCGCGACAATCGTCATTTGTTTTTTCGAGATACTGAAAAATGAAGGGGGCACCCGGGATTGAACCGGGGACCTCTCGATCTGCAGTCGAATGCTCTACGACTGAGCTATACCCCCTTTCACGATCTTTGCGTTCCCATAACTTAAGGAAAAATATTATACTCTGCCTGGCTAAAGACGTCTAATCGAGCAAAATATTGCGTAATCATTATCTCTCAGTTATATATTAGCGTTAAACGATATAAATATCAAAAATACTAGACACATCGCGCCTGGAGAAAGTGCGAGTCGGCGCCTTCACCTTAATGTCAGAACGCGAAAATTGCACTAGTAGCTTTTTTTCAAGCAAGTTCTGTTCGTCCGTTCTCCGTAATCGTTTGGTATCTGATTAAACTGACATACTCGCCTATGGCTTTCGTAAACGAAAATTTCATTGTGACCCCGACGTGATTTGAACACGCAACCTTCTGATCTGGAGTCAGACGCGCTACCGTTGCGCCACGGAGTCGACGCTGCTTAGGTCTTGTCATGAATAGGTTCCTCGAACACTTACTGTACCGTTCAAACCTAAGAAATAATGACAGTAGGATCCACGAGACACTCGTCCCGGATGTACTTGCTCTGGCGGGGGTGTAACTCAGTGGTAGAGTGTCTGCTTCGCATGCAGAAAGTCCTGGGTTCAAATCCCAGCTCCTCCAATTTTTGTTTCTCCGTGCAGCAGTACATGAAAACTTTTGCCTATCACCATATTCTACAAAATTCAGTGTACAGGATTCTTCCCCCAAGCAAGTGGATTTCGTACAGTTCGACCTCATGGCGGGAGGACGATGACCTGCAAGACCCTGGCCTGCGATCCCCCCCCATTGAAATGTTGCTCCAAAGCCTTCGGTATGGCGTGCAGGGTGCATCTCAAACATGTATTTGCAACTCACCGCGACAATCGTCATTTGTTTTTTCGAGACACTGAAAAATGAAGGGGGCACCCGGGATTGAACCGGGGACCTCTCGATCTGCAGTCGAATGCTCTACGACCTTTTTTTTTTTTTTTTTCTTTACACGCAGTCCTTGTCTACAGTGCACGCACATTTATGGTTCTCATGTACGCGATACATCTCAAACCTAGCGTCCCGATGCTTCCATAGTCAGCTGCTACGAAATAAAAGTATGCCCCAGGTGAGGCTCGAACTCACAACCCCGGCATTGCTCACGGCTACTGCCTTATAAGTACCGTGCGCTAACCAATTTTTTTTTTTTTTTTTTTTTTTTACAGTACTGAAATTAAAATCCTAAAACATGACTATATAATGTAGACTGCTGACTGAAATAAAGATTAAAACACGAAAACTTCAGTCCTGGTGTAGAGAAGAAACATATATAAAGGCGGCAAATCCAGAAACAGTATAAAAGAAAATGGCTCACACAGGTGACCTTAGCCAACACCCTCTCTTTCAAATGTCAGGCTAAGCATATTGGCAAAATCATCTCGGAGGCCTGGCAATCGCAAGCGCTGCCAGTAAGCAGTAAGCATGTACTGCCGAAACGCTAGGTGTCCATCCTCTTCATGACAACTGTTGACAAAATGTACGAAATGGCCAATCAACCACATGACGGTATGGAGCTTCGTCCGCGGAAAAAAGGAAGAATCGGGCCGGACGATGATGTCAATAGTATAAGCGGCTTCAGCAGACCTAGTGACAAAAGCAAGTTGTTTCCTGAGCCAACGCCAATTAGCAAGGTGCCCACAGCAGGTGAATCGATGTTCAAGGGTATCCAGGAGACCACACCGAGTACAGGTGTCCGTGTCAGAAAGACCAATACGGTGCAGTCGTACATTGGTGGGAACCAAATTATTTATTACCCTATACCACGTGGACGCCACGGCCATAGAGTGGATCGGCAGACTAACGTTCTTCCAGACGTTCCTCCAGGACACGGATGGAGACGCCAGTTCTATTGGATTGGGACTGGCCAGCCCCTCCCAGCGGGCAATCAAGCTCTTGGTCGTTGGCACCGGTCGCCGCAAGAAGACGTCACCGAGGTAACTCACCGCAATGTAAAATTCCCGAATGTGTTTCAACTTAAAATTTAGGCGTCCGACATCGACAGGTGGAGCAAGGCTCGCCGGACGCACAACAGTAAAAAGCCTGGATGTAATTGAAGTCACTTCTTGCGTAACAATTAGAGTCGTTCGGCGGACGTACAAAGCAGACGCCTTGCGAGTAATGTCAGAGAGGCCCAAGCCTCCGGAGAGACGCGGTTTCGTCATTACCTCGTAACGTAACTTGAATAGATGGCCCTTCCATATAAACCTGCTAGACAATTGGCGCAACCTTTTCGCCACCATCATGGGAAGTGGGAACAGCTGAGCAACATAATAAGCTTTACATAGGACGTAGGTGTCTAAAACTCGGACTTTTTGCAAAATGGTAGCAGAGCGCTGCTCATGGACCATCAGAGCCCCCTGTATCTTCTCGGTGACAGATTTCCAATTGAGAGCCGCCATTTTTAGAGGACACCGATCAATGATAATCCCCAAGGACGTATGGCGATCGACAAAAGTGGCCCAAGGGACGTCAGCATCGCGAAATCCTCGAATATCAAGGAACTTACATTTACCCTGATTGAGACGCGCTCCAGAGACACGACAGTATGCATCAACTGCCCCTTTCAACAACGGGATATCATCTCGTTGACGGAGGAGAACAACGACATCATCCGCATATGCCTTAACCGAGAGCTTCCCACCAGAGAGGGACATACCCTGAAGCTTGAGAGCAATAGTCCGAAGCAGCGGTTCCAGGGACAAAACGAATAAAGACATAGAGAGCGGACTACCCTGAGGCACTCCGCGGCGGATAGCAATGGGCGGCGTCAGCTGCCCATTGACAGACACCCGAGCTGTTATTCCCCTGTACAAATTGCCAAGAACACCACGTGATGAAGCGTTAAAACCTATTGTACCTAAAACACGATCTAAAAACACATGACTGACGTGATCAAAAGCCTTATAAAAATCAAGGAAGGCAAAGGCACAATGTACGTTTGTAACCGCCGCAACCGAGACAACATCCCGATATTCGGCTACTGGTGTCAGAATAGATCTATCATGAAAACAACATTGATGTGCACCAATCACACCCCGAAGCAGAGAAGACAGCCGGCTATTGAGCGCTCTAGCAGCTGTCTTATAGTCAAAATTCAGCAATGTGAGCGGACGAAGATTGGCAGCAGATAAACGACCAGAGGACTTCGGAATTAAAACAATTTTCCCTACTTTAAAATCGGCAGGCACATCCATCCCTCTGACAATCTCATTTAAAATCTGCGTAAAAATGCCACCCAAAAGAGGCCAAAAACGGAGATAAAATTCTTTAGGCAGGCCGTCTGGACCCGGCGATTTACTGGACGGAGAGCGAGCAATAAAATCGAAAACATCATCTACCTGGAACTCCCGGAGAAATTCGCCGTTCGCGTCAGGCGCGATCGTCGCAGTTAGATCCCCAAAGACATCATCCGAAAGAGACTCACCAGAATCATCGGCAGAATAGAGACTAGTGTAATACTGATGAAGAGCACGAACCATTTCCTCCTGTGCACTAAGCTGTCGCCCATCATCCACCGTAAGAGAAGAGATGAAGGAGCGACGACGACGAGTCTGATGCCGTAGCAGGTGGTACAAGGATGTCAGTTCACCTTCAACAAGAGAGTGAGGTTTCGACTTAACTCGCAGACCATCCATCTGTCGTCGTTTAAGGCTCAAGAGCTTGGCTTTAATACGACGAACATCATGGATCCGCAGTGGAGAGGTACCCGCCGCGTCATATAGTTCACGCAGGACAGAGTAGTAATATTCATACGTGTTCTTAAAATCACGCGTCCTAGCAGCACAGTAGAAAATCAAAGTCTGACGAATCTTGGGCTTGGCAAACGCAGTCCACCAAACCAGCAAGGAGGGGTATCGCGGGACAGAGCGAAGACATCGCTCCCACACGCCACTTATAACATCATCCATAGCACTGTCGGCAAGGTGGGAAACATTTAACATCCACTGGGAACGATAAAGTTTTGCAGGTTGGCGACTAAGATTTACAGTTGCAGTAAAAGCACAATGGTCAGAAAAACTAGTAGGAATAACATCGACAGAAAGAATTTTATCACATAAAAAATCAGATAAATAGAATCTGTCGAGTCTACTGCATGAGGACGCGGTAAAAAACGTATATTTCACCAGGGTTGGATATTTGTGTTACCAAACATCACGCAGATGCATCGTACGAACTAAGTCATGTAAATCACGGCAATAATTAAAGTTGGGGGACTGGTCTGCAGGGCGTAAAACACAATTAAAATCGCCTCCGAGCAGGAGACTCCGAGGACTCTGGCGCAAAAGATAAATAAGCTCTTCTTTATAAAAGCGCGATCGAGCCACAGTGTGACCCGAACCAGAGGGGGCATACAAAACAACGAGGCGGAGATCAAAAAGACGACAACCAATCCCACGGCCAGAGTCAAGGAATTCAATGTCAGTAATAGGAATGCCCTCTCGAAAGAAAAGAGCAGTTCCTGTTGAATATTCCGGCGCGACATTAAAAACAGTTTGAAATCCAGGTAGAGAGAGATCAGAAAACAACACTTCCTGCAAAAACACTACGTCCGCACAGGCGTCGTAAATAAACTGCCGCAAAGAGGCAATGCGAACGTCGGACTCAATACGGTTAACATTTAAGGTGAGAAAGGTGTATGCTTGAACCATAGAGAGAAAAGCGAGAAAACAAATCACCTACACCGACGCACCAGCGTCACAGTCCATAGCAGGGGTGACAGAGGCATCCGAGGGAGGGGGACTGCTACCCCGTTCCGCGGATCCCTTACGTTTCGGTTTTTTACGAACAGCAGTAACGTACGGCTGAACGCGTAACTTGCGTCGGCTGACGGGCAAGGAAACTTCAGCCGCCGGTGACGTAGGAGGGTCAAGTTCTGTATCCGACACCACCCGCGCCGGTCCACATGCGGGATCCGGGGTCGCGGGGGAAACATCCGACAAAACGGAATGGTCAACACCTGCACTAGCTTCCGGCAAACATGGACTGCACGGAGGCGAAACGTGAGCAGGAAGGTCCGAGGCCGCAGAGTTGGAAGGAAGCGGAGCAGCTCCGCTGGCAGAGGTATGGGGCAGCGAAGCAGGAAGTTGTCGCGGCTCCACTTGTTGTGACATCGAAGTCGGTTCGGAAGACGGCGCCAACAGGCCCGACCGACGACCCGACTCGAGAGAAGCTGCGTCGGAGGCCGGAGGGGCGCCAGCAGCCGCCACCGGAACCGCTACCTCAGGAGGGCAGGGAGCAGCTACAGTACACAGTGGCTCGGAGGATGCCGGTCGCTCGGACTGGGGCATCTCAGGGAGATCCTCATCCGTACTATTTCCATCGTGTGGGCGACGCCTCTTATTATTCAAAAGTGGCACACCCACCTGAGGGACAGACGGAACAACATCAGATTTAGCACGCAAAGGAGGAAATTCTGTGTCAGGGGTGCGCAAAACCTGTGGCGGGGCGCTACTACCACTGGACTGTGCTACACCAAGAGCAGAACCACCTGCAACGAGGTCAGCGACCGTTAACTTGCGACGCTGTTCGAGAGAATTTTTTAAAACAAAAACTCTCCGCGGACAGTCGGTACGCACGTGACCACTTTCATTGCACAAAAAACAGGTGCCAACCTGACCACTATATGTTACATGGACACGATATCCACCGATCTGCAGGTGAGATGGAATATTCTGCTTAACGTGGATTTCGACTGAACGAATACCACTGTAACATTGCAGGCGATGTTGGCTTGACCAGCGTTCAAGGCGAATGCTCTTTACATCACCATACTTCTGTAGACCCTCCTTAAGATAGACATTATCCACCTCCGGTGGAAGGTTGTAAACACGAACATTGGTATACGTGATGGAAGCATTGGAAAGCAGCACGGTACTTACAGAATCATCCCGATGCCGAAAGAGAACTTGATGACCATATTTAGAAAGAATTTTATCAACCTGAAGTGGGTCCATAAACTTAACAAAGAAAACATACAGTTCGGTATCAAAATAAGCAGTGTGCACCTGATCCGAATGAACACCAAAGGTATCTACCAACCAATCATGAATCTCAAGAGAACTAGGTTGCACATGGCGGGTTGACTTGTCAAAAGCAAAACTAACTGTAGCCTGACGAGGAATAACCTGGGACGACATTTTCAAAATATGCGGTCGAAACCGCTACACAAAAGACACTGAAATAAGAACAGAAAAAAAAAAACCACAAGGTACGAAACAACGACGGAGAAACACTCACAGAAGTTGCAACACAACACGTAAACAAAAACGATAGTCCACTATACGTAACGCTACGGCGGAGCGGAAGACTAGGCACGTCCACACTGCACGGCGTCTAAAGCGGAACTGACGACTGAGCTATACCCCCTTTCACGATCTTTGCGTTCCCATAACTTAAGGAAAAATATTATACTCTGCCTGGCTAAAGACGTCTAATCGAGCAAAATATTGCGTAATCATTATCTCTCAGTTATATATTAGCGTTAAACGATATAAATATCAAAAATACTAGACACTTCGCGCCTGGAGAAAGTGCGAGTCGGCGCCTTCACCTTAATGTCAGAACGCGAAAATTGCACTAGTAGCTTTTTTTCAAGCAAGTTCTGTTCGTCCGTTCTCCGTAATCGTTTGGTATCTAATTAAACTGACATACTCGCCTATGGCTTTCGTAAACGAAAATTTCATTGTGACCCCGACGTGATTTGAACACGCAACCTTCTGATCTGGAGTCAGACGCGCTACCGTTGCGCCACGGAGTCGACGCTGCTTAGGTTTTGTCATGAATAGGTTCCTCGAACACTTACTGTACCGTTCAAACCTAAGAAATAATGACAGTAGGATCCACGAGACACTCGTCCCGGATGTACTTGCTCTGGCGGGGGTGTAACTCAGTCGCGCCTGAGACACCGTGCTGATCGGACGTATTAAGTGCTCCGCTCCGACACGTGTTTACAAGTCGTGATTACAACTTAACTTTCTCTTTGACCGTGACGTGTTCTGATTTTGTGTATATTTATCTCGAGTTTGATTTTTGTTTTTGTGTTATTCTAGCGGTTCAACCGCTAGCTATTGTTTGCAATGTCCAGGTTATTTCCGCGAAAGTGTACACTCCGTTTTGATTTCGACAAGTCTACCCGTTATGTGCAGCCTAGTTCCTTGGAAATACATGATTGGATTGTGGATGTTATTGGGATTACCTCTGATCAAGTGCACACTGCGTATTATGATACCGAGCAATATTGTTTCTTTGTAAAATTGCTGAATCCTGTGTTACTGGAAAAGATTATGAGGACACACGGAGGGAGAGCTGTTTTTCGGCACCGGGACGAGTCTGTAAGTACTGTGCTCATTTCCAATGCCGACGTAGAGTATACCAATGTGCGTATCTTTCACTTACCCCCTGAAGTGGAAAATTGTTATCTGAAGGAGGTTCTGTCTAAATTCGGGGATATCAAGCAGATTCGAAACGAACGGTGGTCGAACCAGCACAGGTTACAATGTTACATTGGCGTCCGATCTGTAGAAATGCATATAAAGCAGAATATACCCTCCCATATTACCGTTTGTGACTATAGGGCTCACGTTGCTTACAGTGGCCAACCTCCCACATGCCATATCTGTAATGAAAGTGGTCACTTGCGTCAGGACTGCCCCAGGCGAATGTTTGTGCTAAAGAATTCGCTGCAGCAGCGTAAACGGCTTACGTTGGCAGATGTAGTGGCCGATAAACCTATGATAGAGCGTGAGGTCCCTAGTTCTGACGTACCTTCGGAAGAGCTAAAAGAAATTCGCCCTGAAGAGTTTCCGGCTCTGGTTAGGAGAGATAATGGTGCTAAGCCACCGGCGAGAGTCGATGCCACGACTAATAAGAGGCGTCGAACTTGTGAAAGCCGTGACTCTGATGATGACACATTCAGTACGCACGAGACCGCGGAACCGGACGCCCGGGGAACCGCTTCGGACGCCAAAGTTATAACCGGTTCAGCGATTGTGGCCGATTCTTCTCCCGCAAATTCAAGCGCCGATACTTCCGTAGATGCCGTTCAGTCACCACAGGCTCATGTCTCAGAACTTCCGCAAAAGCACACTCAGGAAGGCCAGCAAGTAGGTGTGGCGCACGTGTCTGCTGGCAGTACACACATAGAGGCTCGCTGTGATGATATACAAACAATGTCTCCAAGCGCGGAAGGTACACAACACGTGGCAGCCGCTCCGGCCCTGGCCTCAGAACAACACGAATGTCAACAACTCCGCGACGGTATACAAACACAGCAGCCCGGGACTGTCAGTGACAACAAACAGCTTCGGGTAGCGAGTATTGCCAAACAAGCTGATAGTGACAGTGGTGGCTCAGCTGATCGCTCGCCAGAGGGTTCGGCGCATCCGTTCCCGGCGCAAGATTTGTCAGGAGAGAAGCTTGACATCACCCAAGACCCTCCCACGCCTCCGACTGCAGCGGTGCTACACAGTGTCCGTCACAGGATCCGAGTGCCGCCCAATGTTAATGCTGTTCGGAAAAAGAGTAAAAACAAAGACGCAAGAGAACAACTCAGTGACGTTCCAGACACGAATTCCGCGGCCGCTACTAAGATGGAATGGCATGAAGATGTGGACAATTAAAAGCAGTTGATCCCTCTTTCTCTCAGACGTCCTCTTATTATGTCACAGGCCTATACGATCACGACCCTCAATATTAATAAAATCAGATCAGAAGTGAAACTGAATGCATTAAAACAATATCTGTATGAGTCAGGCACTGATATAGCACTTTTGCAGGAGGTGTCCATGCCATTTTTTACTCTTCCTGGGTTTGTCGGAATTACGAATTTTTCCCCAGAAACGACCGTGGGGACCGCAATCTTAATTAGAGAAGGGATTCCAGTTACTGAGATTGACAAATTGGAATCGGGTAGAGGGGTGGGGATCACCGTTTACGGCGTCACCATCATCAACTTGTACGCACCTTCTGGCAATACCTATAGAGCAGAACGAGCTACATTTTTTCGGGAACATATACTTTATTTATTTAGGAAAAATCCCCGACACCTTATCATTGGTGGTGATTTTAATTGTGTCTTATCCCGGAAAGATCAGTCCCCAAATTTTAATTATTCGTCTGAATTAAAGCGCCTCGTGACCGGCCTCAAACTTAAAGATGCGTGGGAAATTCGGTACCCGACGTTGGTACGCTTCACTCACATCGTCGCGAATTCCTGTAGCAGAATCGACAGGATTTATGTTTCCGACGTTTTCGAGAATGATTTATTAAAAGTAGAGACGATCCCCTCCAGTTTCTCCGATCACAGTGGTGTCATCGCGTGCCTGAAATTACTTCCACAACCCACACGATGGTATAAAAATCAATGGAACCTGAATGTGTCTTTGTTAACGGATGTTGAGCTGGAGGAGGGGGTGCGTCGAGCTTGGGAGCAGTGCTTGCGCGCTACTAACAAATTTCGTAGCACTATAGAGTGGTGGACTCTGCTGGCAAAGCCGAAACTGCGAAATGTCATCATGTACTTCGGGATTGAAAGGGCGGCGGAGATAAAAAAGACGATGGAATTTTATTACACAATCTTACGGGACCTGTATGATCGTGCAGACGCGACGACCACCAGAATCGACGACATTCGGAAAATAAAGGCAAAATTACTCAGTCTGAAGAGGATGCAACTGGACGGCCTTAAGATAAAATCTAAAGTGACGTCGGTCAGAGATGATGAAGCAGCCGCTCTGTACCACCTCGTCAAACATACAAAGAACAGGAGGCGGACTTTTATTGATGCCCTGAAACTCGAGGATGGAAGAACGATTGACACTCAGCGAGAGATTGTCCAAGCTCTGCACGACTATTTTGTCAACACCTACGCATCAGCGGCTCTACACGACGACTGCTCTGATGGACTGTTTAGCGCCTTTTCATCTACCGTAACAAGGGAAGAAAATGACTCCATCTCGTTAGCCTTCAGTAATAAAGATGTTTTGGAGGTTGTCTGCAGTTCGCCACTTAAGAAATCCCCTGGCCCTGATGGCTTACCAGTTGAATTTTACAAGCACTATTGGCACATCATCGGGGACAAAATTACTCAAGTCGTGAACGAAGTCTTGCAAGGAACGTCTGTCCCACTCGTCTTTAAGGAATGTAAAATTGTGCTTCTCCCTAAAAACAGAGGTACTAAAACTATCACCAATTTCCGACCCATATCGTTATTAAACTCTGATTATAAGATCGTGGCTCGCGCAATTAACGTGAGACTCATGCCACTCACTGCTAAAATCATTGGCCACCAGCAGACATGTGCCTTTAGACGAACGATTCTGCAAACGGCTGCTTTTTACAGAGATGTCATTGCTTTAACGAACGCTAGTAATATGAAATGTGGGCTGATCTTTCTCGATTTTTTTAAAGCTTTTGATCTCGTAAATCACGCGTACCTCCTCGAGACTATGCAAAGATTGGGTTTCTCTCGGAACACGATTGACATGATTAAAAACGTGGCCATGGGAATCACGGCAAAACTTTCTGTCAACTCACAACTGACGCGACCAATACAAATCAACAGAGGGGTTCCACAAGGGAGCCCCTTGTCCATGTTGCTTTTTGTACTCTCCCTTGAACCTCTGTTACAACAGTTGCAGATGAAACTCACTGGGATTACAATTTCTGGGGTAAAAAGTGTAATCGGAGCCTATGCCGACGATGTGGGTGTGGTGATTCGCAATGTCGATGATGTCACCGTATTAGCGGCTGAACTTCGGAAATACTGTCTGGCGTCAGGGGCGCAGTTAAATGAACAAAAAAGCAAATTTCTGAACCTCTGTGGCCTCCAGCATTTGCGTGTTGATTATGCTACACAAGTCAGCGTACACAAGGCTCTGGGGATCATGTTGACGGCGTCCTCTCTAAAGATGATAGCGGCTAACTGGCGGGATGTAGCACGTAAAATAAATGGTGCCCTAATTGATAATTACCATCGTAGCCTCAACCAATTTGATCGTATTCAACTTATCAACGCCTGTATTTTATCAAAGGCGTATTACATGGCGCAGCTTCTGCCGCTCCCTGCAGTAATTGCTAGAAATATTATGTCGAAGATAACAAATTTTATTTGGCGCGGGGAAATTTTTCGCGTATCTGCCAAAACTGCAACACTCCACCCCCTAAACGGAGGGATGGGCTTAGTCGACGTCAAGAACAAGGCAGCAGCTCTCTATGTTACACGGACGGTCTCTATCATTAACAATTACCCATCGGGCATTACGGCGCAATTATTCACTGCCGTCAGGCCGCAGAGTCTTGACCCCCCGCTGAACATTCAGACCATCAGTTACAAGCTCAAACACATCCGAGATTATTACTTTGCACGCAGCTACATCGGTCAAGAACTCTTACATTCTCGACATTTAGCGGCTCCAGCAATATTGGCATACTGGCGACAACACGAAGAACCGAATCCAATTGTTACGAAGTACAGTGGCGTCAACTGGGATATAGTATGGCGTAATGTCAGCTCCAGTGTCCTTACTTCAGCCTCTCGAACTGCATGGTACAAGGCAATCAATGATGTGATTAGCACCAATGAGAGGCTACATAAAATCGGACTCAGTGATACAACTCTCTGCCATAGCTGTCAACTGGTGGATACAGTTCTGCACCGTTATACCTGCGGCGAACGTGCACGAAATTGGGGCTGGCTGAGAGAAAAAATAGCCATTGTTACCAGGACTACAACCGCCAACATCCCTTCAACTATGTTGTCTCGACCCGACGTGCGATTTTATCCACCGGCGAAAAATAACGTAGTTATGTGGTTGCTGGGCAACTATTCCAGCTATGTTTTTAATAAACTTGGTGGTGACGATCCCTTGGAATTCAAGATGTTTATGGAAATCGAATTCGCGAAAACCTGCAGCTATCCCAATCATGGCAACATTTTCGGCAATATGCTTAAAATAATATTTAATAGAATGGGTATAGGGTAAGATATATGCGTCTAAAGGGGTGGGCCCAGGCCGCGGGACTCCAGTAGTGCCGCGAAGAGGCCCCACTGCTTCGGTCTCGTGTCCTGCCTCCCACACCCCCCTAACTACCACCACTCACAGACTCCACTCCAGTACACCGGAAACTGAGAACAATTCTTGTGTTAGCCTCGGAGCAATTTTTTTCTAATTTTCACCAGAAGCTATGAGAGACCAGCAAAGAAGAGTGTTTTAGTTTGTTGATTTTTCTAAAAAATAAAACAAAAAAGTGGTTAAGGCGAAAAAAAAAAAAAAATGGATAAGGCGTCGGACTTCGGATCCGAAGATTGCAGGTTCGAAAAAAAAAAAAAAAAAAAAAAAAAGTGGTAGAGTGTCTGCTTCGCATGCAGAAAGTCCTGGGTTCAAATCCCAGCTCCTCCAATTTTTGTTTCTCCGTGCAGCAGTAAATGAAAACTTTTGCCTATCACCATATTCTACAAAATTCAGTGTACAAGATTCTTCCCCCAAGCAAGTGGATTTCGTACAGTTCGACCTCATGGCGGGAGGACGATGACCTGCAAGACCCTGGGCTGCGATCCCCCCCCATTGAAATGTTGCTCCAAAGCCTTCGGTATGGCGTGCAGGGTGCATCTCAAACATGTATTTGCAACTCACCGCGAGAATCGTCATTTGTTTTTTCGAGATACTGAAAAATGAAGGGGGCACCCGGGATTGAACCGGGGACCTCTCGATCTGCAGTCGAATGCTCTACGACTGAGCTATACCCCCTTTCACGATCTTTGCGTTCCCATAACTTAAGGAAAAATATTATACTCTGCCTGGCTAAAGACGTCTAATCGAGCAAAATATTGCGTAATCATTATCTCTCAGTTATATATTAGCGTTAAACGATATAAATATCAAAAATACTAGACACTTCGCGCCTGGAGAAAGTGCGAGTCGGCGCCTTCACCTTAATGTCAGAACGCGAAAATTGCACTAGTAGCTTTTTTTCAAGCAAGTTCTGTTCGTCCGTTCTCCGTAATCGTTTGGTATCTGATTAAACTGACATACTCGCCTATGGCTTTCGTAAACGAAAATTTCATTGTGACCCCGACGTGATTTGAACACGCAACCTTCTGATCTGGAGTCAGACGCGCTACCGTTGCGCCACGGAGTCGACGCTGCTTAGGTCTTGTCATGAATAGGTTCCTCGAACACTTACTGTACCGTTCAAACCTAAGAAATAATGACAGTAGGATCCACGAGACACTCGTCCCGGATGTACTTGCTCTGGCGGGGGTGTAACTCAGTGGTAGAGTGTCTGCTTCGCATGCAGAAAGTCCTGGGTTCAAATCCCAGCTCCTCCAATTTTTGTTTCTCCGTGCAGCAGTACATGAAAACTTTTGCCTATCACCATATTCTACAAAATTCAGTGTACAAGATTCTTCCCCCAAGCAAGTGGATTTCGTACAGTTCGACCTCATGGCGGGAGGACGATGACCTGCAAGACCCTGGGCTGCGATCCCCCCCCATTGAAATGTTGCTCCAAAGCCTTCGGTATGGCGTGCAGGGTGCATCTCAAACATGTATTTGCAACTCACCGCAACAATCGTCATTTGTTTTTTCGAGATACTGAAAAATGAAGGGGGCACCCGGGATTGAACCGGGGACCTCTCGATCTGCAGTCGAATGCTCTACGACTTTTTTTTTTTTTTTTATTTTCTAGTGAGTTCGTCTTATGGCATGCACTAGACAACCAGAACTGCTACAGCAGAGAGTCATTTTTGTTGTCAGCTGTAGTTGCATTATCACCAACGCAGAGCAATTCCATTGGCGTCGCATCAAAACGAATACCTGCCGAAACCCGGGATCGAACCAGGGACCTTTAGATCTTCAGTCTAACGCTCTCCCAACTGAGCTATTTCGGCTGACATTGAACGTTGCTGTTTGCATGTGTTCGTTCAGCTCTGCCTCGTTGCCAATTTCACAGTCACCTTCGTCTGATAAGACACAGGGACGCTGAAAGGCGAGCAGCCGATGCAGTGAAGTCCCACACACATTTCTTCTGCTTCCATCATCGTAACAAGCAAACATGTCGACTCGACTCGTGTAATATTCACTTCGCTGACTTCACGTGACGCCGCGCTGACGCTAGAAAACCCGTGCTATGTCGATGCCAGGGGCAACTCGTGTGCAGAGAACGAGACACAAGAGGGAGTGAGCCTCTCCACCGTATGAGAGGCAGTATCTAGCAGATACACACGGTAAAACATTCGACTTGCGTTAGCTCGTAAATTGCTACTCGTCATCGTCTGCAAGCTAAAAAGGACACATCTGCACTGCCCAGTGAGGCGACACTTGTACTAACACCCGGTGGGCGGCTGTGAGACGAGGAGATGAGCTGCGGCTTCTGGGCGCGACTGTAACGCTGCGCCCTGGATCAAATAACTGGTGACCCATGTGTTTAGTAGTGACGCAACTGCTAGGATGCACCTGAACGTCCATCTTTTGAGAGAGAGAAAATTTTCGCAGTCGGCAGGACTCGAACCTACGCTCCCAGAGGGAATCTGATTTCAAGTCAGACGCCTTAACCACTTTTTTTTTTTTTTTTTTTTTTTTTTTTTTTTTTTTTTTTTTTACAGTACTGAAATTAAAATCCTAAAACATGACTATATAATGTAGACTGCTGACTGAAATAAAGATTAAAACACGAAAACTTCAGTCCTGGTGTAGAGAAGAAACATACATAAAGGCGGCAAATCCAGAAACAGTATAAAAGAAAATGGCTCACACAGGTGACCTTAGCCAACACCCTCTCTTTCAAATGTCAGGCTAAGCATATTGGCAAAATCATCTCGGAGGCCTGGCAATCGCAAGCGCTGCCAGTAAGCAGTAAGCATGTACTGCCGAAACGCTAGGTGTCCATCCTCTTCATGACAACTGTTGACAAAATGTACGAAATGGCCAATCAACCACATGACGGTATGGAGCTTCGTCCGCGGAAAAAAGGAAGAATCGGGCCGGACGATGATGTCAATAGTATAAGCGGCTTCAGCAGACCTAGTGACAAAGGCAAGTTGTTTCCTGAGCCAACGCCAATTAGCAAGGTGCCCACAGCAGGTGAATCGATGTTCAAGGGTATCCAGGAGACCACACCGAGTACAGGTGTCCGTGTCAGAAAGACCAATACGGTGCAGTCGTACATTGGTGGGAACCAAATTATTTATTACCCTATACCACGTGGACGCCACGGCCATAGAGTGGATCGGCAGACTAACGTTCTTCCAGACGTTCCTCCAGGACACAGATGGAGACGCCAGTTCTGTTGGATTGGGACCGGCCAGCCCCTCCCAGCGGGCAATCAAGCCCTTGGTCGTTGGCACCGGTCGCCGCAAGAAGACGTCACCGAGGTAACTCACCGCAATGTAAAATTCCCGAATGTGTTTCAACTTAAAATTTAGGCGTCCGACATCGACAGGTGGAGCAAGGCTCGCCGGACGCACAACAGTAAAAAGCCTGGATGTAATGGAAGTCACTTCTTGCGTAACAATTAGAGTCGTTCGGCGGACGTACAAAGCAGACGCCTTGCGAGTAATGTCAGAGAGGCCCAAGCCTCCGGAGATACGCGGTTTCGTCATTACCTCGTAACGTAACTTGAATAGATGGCCCTTCCATATAAACCTGCTAGACAATTGGCGCAACCTTTTCGCCACCATCATGGGAAGTGGGAACAGCTGAGCAACATAATAAGCTTTACATAGAACGTAGGTGTCTAAAATTCGGACTTTTTGCAAAATGGTAGCAGAGCGCTGCTCATGGACCATCAGAGCCCCCTGTATCTTCTCGGTGACAGATTTCCAATTGAGAGCCGCCATTTTTAGAGGACACCGATCAATGATAATCCCCAAGGACGTATGGCGATCGACAAAAGTGGCCCAAGGGACGTCAGCATCGCGAAATCCTCGAATATCAAGGAACTTACATTTACCCTGATTGAGACGCGCTCCAGAGACACGACAGTATGCATCAACTGCCCCTTTCAACAACGGGATATCATCACGTTGACGGAGGAGAACAACGACATCATCCGCATATGCCTTAACAGAGAGCTTCCCACCAGAGAGGGACATACCCTGAAGCTTGAGAGCAATAGTTCGAAGCAGCGGTTCCAGGGACAATACGAATAAAGACATAGAGAGCGGACTACCCTGAGGCACCCCGCGGCGGATAGCAATGGGCGGCGTCAGCTGCCCATTGACTGACACCCGAGCTGTTATTCCCCTATACAAATTGCCAAGAACACCACGTGATGAAGCGTTAAAACCTATTGTACCTAAAACACGATCTAAAAACACATGACTGACGTGATCAAAAGCCTTATAAAAATCAAGGAAGGCAAAGGCACAATGTACGTTTGTAACCGCCGCAACCGAGACAACATCCCGATATTCGGCTACTGGTGTCAGAATAGATCTATCATGAAAACAACATTGATGTGCACCAATCACACCCCGAAGCAGAGAAGACAACCGGCTATTGAGCGCTCTAGCAGCTGTCTTATAGTCAAAATTCAGCAATGTGAGCGGACGAAGATTGGCAGCAGATAAACGACCAGAGGACTTCGGGATTAAAACAATTTTCCCTACTTTAAAATCGGCAGGCACATCCATCCCCCTGACAATCTCATTTAAAATCTGCGTAAAAATGTCACCCAAAAGAGGCCAAAAACGGAGATAAAATTCTTTAGGCAGGCCGTCTGGACCCGGCGATTTACTGGACGGAGAGCGAGCAATAAAATCGAAAACATCATCTACCTGGAACTCCCGGAGAAATTCGCCGTTCGCGTCAGGCGCGATCGTCGCAGTTAGATCCCCAAAGACATCATCCGAAAGAGACTCACCAGAATCATCGGCAGAATATAGACTAGTGTAATACTGATGAAGAGCACGAACCATTTCCTCCTGTGCAATAAGCTGTCGCCCATCATCCACCGTAAGAGAAGAGATGAAGGAGCGACGACGACGAGTCTGATGCCGTAGCAGGTGGTACAAGGATGTCAGTTCACCTTCAACAAGAGAGTGAGGTTTCGACTTAACTCGCAGACCATCCATCTGTCGTCGTTTAAGGCTCAAGAGCTTGGCTTTAATACGACGAACATCATGGATCCGCAGTGGAGAGGTACCCGCCGCGTCATATAGTTCACGCAGGACAGAGTAGTAATATTCATACGTGTTCTTAAAATCACGCGTCCTAGCAGCACAGTAGAAAATCAAAGTCTGACGAATCTTGGGCTTGGCAAACGCAGTCCACCAAACCAGCAAGGAGGGGTATCGCGGGACAGAGCGAAGACATCGCTCCCACACGCCACTTATAACATCATCCATAGCACTGTCGGCAAGGTGGGAAACATTTAACATCCACTGGGAACGATAAAGTTTTGCAGGTTGGCGACTAAGATTTACAGTTGCAGTAAAAGCACAATGGTCAGAAAAACTAGTAGGAATAACATCGACAGAAAGAATTTTATCACATAAAAAAACAGATAAATAGAATCTGTCGAGTCTACTGCATGAGGACGCGGTAAAAAACGTATATTTCACCAGGGTTGGATATTTGTGTTCCCAAACATCACGCAGATGCATCGTACGAACTAAGTCATGTAAATCACGGCAATAATTAAAATTGGGGGACTGGTCTGCAGGGCGTAAAACACAATTAAAATCGCCTCCGAGCAGGAGACTCCGAGGACTCTGGCGCAAAAGATAAATAAGCTCTTCTTTATAAAAGCGCGATCGAGCCACAGTGTGACCCGAACCAGAGGGGGCATACAAAACAACGAGGCGGAGATCAAAAAGACGACAACCAATCCCACGGCCAGAGTCAAGGAATTCAATGTCAGTAATAGGAATGCCCTCTCGAAAGAAAAGAGCAGTTCCTGTTGAATATTCCGGCGCGACATTAAAAACAGTTTGAAATCCAGGTAGAGAGAGATCAGAAAACAACACTTCCTGCAAAAACACTACGTCCGCACAGGCGTCGTAAATAAACTGCCGCAAAGAGGCAATGCGAACGTCGGACTCAATACGGTTAACATTTAAGGTAAGAAAGGTGTATGCTTGAACCATAGAGAGAAAAGCGAGAAAACAAATCACCTACACCGACGCACCAGCGTCACAGTCCATAGCAGGGGTGACAGAGGCATCCGAGGGAGGGGGACTGCTACCCCGTTCCGCGGATCCCTTACGTTTCGGTTTTTTACGAACAGCATTAACGTTCGGCTGAACGCGTAACTTGCGCCGGCTGACGGGCAAGGAAACTTCAGCCGCCGGTGACGTAGGAGGGTCAAGTTCTGTATCCGACACCACCCGCGCCGGTCCACATGCGGGATCCGGGGTCGCGGAGGAAACATCCGACAAAACGGAATGGTCAACACCTGCACTAGCTTCCGGCAAACATGGACTGCACGGAGGCGAAACGTGAGCAGGATGGTCCGATGCCGCAGAGTTGGAAGGAAGCGGAGCAGCTCCGCTGGCAGAGGTATGGGGCAGCGAAGCAGGAAGTTGTCGCGGCTCCACTTGTTGTGACATCGAAGTCGGTTCGGAAGACGGCGCCAACAGGCCCGACCGACGACCCGACTGGAGAGAAGCTGCGTCGGAGGCCGGAGGGGCGCCAGCAGCCGCCACCGGAACCGCTACCTCAGGAGGGCAGGGAGCAGCTACAGTACACAGTGGCTCGGAGGATGCCGGTCGCTCGGACTGGGGCTTCTCAGGGAGATCCTCATCCGTACTATTTCCATCGTGTGGGCGACGCCTCTTATTATTCAAAAGTGGCACACCCACCTGAGGGACAGACGGAACAACATCAGATTTAGCACGCAAAGGAGGAAATTCTGTATCAGGGGTGCGCAAAACCTGTGGAGGGGCGCTACTACCACTGGACTGTGCTACACCAAGAGCAGAACCACCTGCAACGAGGTCAGCGACCGTTAACTTGCGACGCTGTTCGAGAGAATTTTTTAAAACAAAAACTCTCCGCGGACAGTCGGTACGCACGTGACCACTTTCATTGCACAAAAAACAGGTGGCAACCTGACCACTATATGTTACATGGACACGATATCCACCGATCTGCAGGTGAGATGGAATATTCTGCTTAACGTGCATTTCGACTGAACGAATACCACTGTAACATTGCAGGCGATGTTGGCTTGACCAGCGTTCAAGGCGAATGCTCTTTACATCACCATACTTCTGTAGACCCTCCTTAAGATAGACATTATCCACCTCCGGTGGAAGGTTGTAAACACGAACATTGGTATACGTGATGGAAGCATTGGAAAGCAGCACGGTACTTACAGAATCATCCCGATGCCGAAAGAGAACTTGATGACCATATTTAGAAAGAATTTTATCAACCTGAAGTGGGTCCATAAACTTAACAAAGAAAACATACAGTTCGGTATCAAAATAAGCAGTGTGCACCTGATCCGAATGAACACCAAAGGTATCTACCAACCAATCATGAATCTCAAGAGAACTAGGTTGCACATGGCGGGTTGACTTGTCAAAAGCAAAACTAACTGTAGCCTGACGAGGAATAACCTGGGACGACATTTTCAAAATATGCGGTCGAAACCGCTACACAAAAAACACTGAAATAAGGACAGAAAAAAAACACAAGGTACGAAACAACGACGGAGAAACACTCACAGAAGTTGCAACACAACACGTAAACAAAAACGATAGTCCACTATACGTAACGCTACGGCGGAGCGGAAGACTAGGCACGTCCACACTGCACGGCGTCTAAAGCGGAACTGCGACTGAGCTATACCCCCTTTCACGATCTTTGCGTTCCCATAACATAAGGAAAAATATTATACTCTGCCTGGCTAAAGACGTCTAATCGAGCAAAATATTGCGTAATCATTATCTCTCAGTTATATATTAGCGTTAAACGATATAAATATCAAAAATACTAGACACTTCGCGCCTGGAGAAAGTGCGAGTCGGCGCCTTCACCTTAATGTCAGAACGCGAAAATTGCACTAGTAGCTTTTTTTCAAGCAAGTTCTGTTCGTCCGTTCTCCGTAATCGTTTGGTATCTGATTAAACTGACATACTCGCCTATGGCTTTCGTAAACGAAAATTTCATTGTGACCCCGACGTGATTTGAACACGCAACCTTCTGATCTGGAGTCAGACGCGCTACCGTTGCGCCACGGAGTCGACGCTGCTTAGGTCTTGTCATGAATAGGTTCCTCGAACACTTACTGTACCGTTCAAACCTAAGAAATAATGACAGTAGGATCCACGAGACACTCGTCCCGGATGTACTTGCTCTGGCGGGGGTGTAACTCAGTGGTAGAGTGTCTGCTTCGCATGCAGAAAGTCCTGGGTTCAAATCCCAGCTCCTCCAATTTTTGTTTCTCCGTGCAGCAGTACATGAAAACTTTTGCCTATCACCATATTCTACAAAATTCAGTGTACAAGATTCTTCCCCCAAGCAAGTGGATTTCGTACAGTTCGACCTCATGGCGGGAGGACGATGACCTGCAAGACCCTGGGCTGCGATCCCCCCCCATTGAAATGTTGCTCCAAAGCCTTCGGTATGGCGTGCAGGGTGCATCTCAAACATGTATTTGCAACTCACCGCGACAATCGTCATTTGTTTTTTCGAGATACTGAAAAATGAAGGGGGCACCCGGGATTGAACCGGGGACCTCTCGATCTGCAGTCGAATGCTCTACGACTGAGCTATACCCCCTTTCACGATCTTTGCGTTCCCATAACTTAAGGAAAAATATTATACTCTGCCTGGCTAAAGACGTCTAATCGAGCAAAATATTGCGTAATCATTATCTCTCAGTTATATATTAGCGTTAAACGATATAAATATCAAAAATACTAGACACTTCGCGCCTGGAGAAAGTGCGAGTCGGCGCCTTCACCTTAATGTCAGAACGCGAAAATTGCACTAGTAGCTTTTTTTCAAGCAAGTTCTGTTCGTCCGTTCTCCGTAATCGTTTGGTATCTGATTAAACTGACATACTCGCCTATGGCTTTCGTAAACGAAAATTTCATTGTGACCCCGACGTGATTTGAACACGCAACCTTCTGATCTGGAGTCAGACGCGCTACCGTTGCGCCACGGAGTCGACGCTGCTTAGGTCTTGTCATGAATAGGTTCCTCGAACACTTACTGTACCGTTCAAACCTAAGAAATAATGACAGTAGGATCCACGAGACACTCGTCCCGGATGTACTTGCTCTGGCGGGGGTGTAACTCAGTGGTAGAGTGTCTGCTTCGCATGCAGAAAGTCCTGGGTTCAAATCCCAGCTCCTCCAATTTTTGTTTCTCCGTGCAGCAGTACATGAAAACTTTTGCCTATCACCATATTCTACAAAATTCAGTGTACAAGATTCTTCCCCCAAGCAAGTGGATTTCGTACAGTTCGACCTCATGGCGGGAGGACGATGACCTGCAAGACCCTGGGCTGCGATCCCCCCCCATTGAAATGTTGCTCCAAAGCCTTCGGTATGGCGTGCAGGGTGCATCTCAAACATGTATTTGCAACTCACCGCGACAATCGTCATTTGTTTTTTCGAGATACTGAAAAATGAAGGGGGCACCCGGGATTAAACCGGGGACCTCTCGATCTGCAGTCGAATGCTCTACGACTGAGCTATACCCCCTTTCACGATCTTTGCGTTCCCATAACTTAAGGAAAAATATTATACTCTGCCTGGCTAAAGACGTCTAATCGAGCAAAATATTGCGTAATCATTATCTCTCAGTTATATATTAGCGTTAAACGATATAAATATCAAAAATACTAGACACTTCGCGCCTGGAGAAAGTGCGAGTCGGCGCCTTCACCTTAATGTCAGAACGCGAAAATTGCACTAGTAGCTTTTTTTCAAGCAAGTTCTGTTCGTCCGTTCTCCGTAATCGTTTGGTATCTGATTAAACTGACATACTCGCCTATGGCTTTCGTAAACGAAAATTTCATTGTGACCCCGACGTGATTTGAACACGCAACCTTCTGATCTGGAGTCAGACGCGCTACCGTTGCGCCACGGAGTCGACGCTGCTTAGGTCTTGTCATGAATAGGTTCCTCGAACACTTACTGTACCGTTCAAACCTAAGAAATAATGACAGTAGGATCCACGAGACACTCGTCCCGGATGTACTTGGTCTGGCGGGGGTGTAACTCAGTGGTAGAGTGTCTGCTTCGCATGCAGAAAGTCCTGGGTTCAAATCCCAGCTCCTCCAATTTTTGTTTCTCCGTGCAGCAGTACATGAAAACTTTTGCCTATCACCATATTCTACAAAATTCAGTGTACAAGATTCTTCCCCCAAGCAAGTGGATTTCGTACAGTTCGACCTCATGGCGGGAGGACGATGACCTGCAAGACCCTGGGCTGCGATCCCCCCCCCCCATTGAAATGTTGCTCCAAAGCCTTCGGTATGGCGTGCAGGGTGCATCTCAAACATGTATTTGCAACTCACCGCGACAATCGTCATTTGTTTTTTCGAGATACTGAAAAATGAAGGGGGCACCCGGGATTGAACCGGGGACCTCTCGATCTGCAGTCGAATGCTCTACGACTGAGCTATACCCCCTTTCACGATCTTTGCGTTCCCATAACTTAAGGAAAAATATTATACTCTGCCTGGCTAAAGACGTCTAATCGAGCAAAATATTGCGTAATCATTATCTCTCAGTTACATATTAGCGTTAAACGATATAAATATCAAAAATACTAGACACTTCGCGCCTGGAGAAAGTGCGAGTCGGCGCCTTCACCTTAATGTCAAAACGCGAAAATTGCACTAGTAGCTTTTTTTCAAGCAAGTTCTGTTCGTCCGTTCTCCGTAATCGTTTGGTATCTGATTAAACTGACATACTCGCCTATGGCTTTCGTAAACGAAAATTTCATTGTGACCCCGACGTGATTTGAACACGCAACCTTCTGATCTGGAGTCAGACGCGCTACCGTTGCGCCACGGAGTCGACGCTGCTTAGGTCTTGTCATGAATAGGTTCCTCGAACACTTACTGTACCGTTCAAACCTAAGAAATAATGACAGTAGGATCCACGAGACACTCGTCCCGGATGTACTTGCTCTGGCGGGGGTGTAACTCAGTGGTAGAGTGTCTGCTTCGCATGCAGAAAGTCCTGGGTTCAAATCCCAGCTCCTCCAATTTTTGTTTCTCCGTGCAGCAGTACATGAAAACTTTTGCCTATCACCATATTCTACAAAATTCAGTGTACAAGATTCTTCCCCCAAGCAAGTGGATTTCGTACAGTTCGACCTCATGGCGGGAGGACGATGACCTGCAAGACCCTGGGCTGCGATCCCCCCCCATTGAAGTGTTGCTCCAAAGCCTTCGGTATGGCGTGCAGGGTGCATCTCAAACATGTATTTGCAACTCACCGCGACAATCGTCATTTGTTTTTTCGAGATACTGAAAAATAAAGGGGGCACCCGGGATTGAATCGGGGACCTCTCGATCTGCAGTCGAATGCTCTACGACTGAGCTATACCCCCTTTCACGATCTTTGCGTTCCCATAACTTAAGGAAAAATATTATACTCTGCCTGGCTAAAGACGTCTAATCGAGCAAAATATTGCGTAATCATTATCTCTCAGTTATATATTAGCGTTAAACGATATAAATATCAAAAATACTAGACACTTCGCGCCTGGAGAAAGTGCGAGTCGGAGCCTTCACCTTAATGTCAGAACGCGAAAATTGCACTAGTAGCTTTTTTTCAAGCAAGTTCTGTTCGTCCGTTCTCCGTAATCGTTTGGTATCATTAAACTGACATACTCGCCTATGGCTTTCGTAAACGAAAATTTCATTGTGACCCCGACGTGAGGCAGTTCCGCTTTAGACGCCGTGCAGTGTGGACGTGCCTAGTCTTGCGCTCCGCCGTAGCGTTACGTATAGTGGACTATAGCTTTTGTTTACGTGTTGTGTTGCAACTTCTGTGAGTGTTTCTCCGTCGTTGTTTAGTACCTTCTGTAACTTTCTGTCCTTATTTCAGTGTGTTGTGTGTAGCGGTTTCGACCGCATATTTTGAAAATGTCGTCCCAGGTTATTCCTCGTCAGGCTACAGTTAGTTTTACTTTTGACAAGTCAACCCGCCATGTGCAACCTAGTTCCCTTGAGATTCATGATTGGTTGGTAGATACCTTTGGTGTTCATTCGGATCAGGTGCATACTGCTTATTTTGATACAGAACTGTATGTTTTCTTTGTTAAGTTTATGGACCCACTTCAGGTTGATAAAATTCTTTCTAAATATGGTCATCAAGTTCTCTTTCGGCATCGGGATGATTCTGTAAGTACCGTGCTGCTTTCCAATGCTTCCATCACGTATACCAATGTTCGTGTTTACAACCTTCCACCGGAGGTGGATAATGTCTATCTTAAGGAGGGTCTACAAAAGTATGGTGATGTAAAGAGCATTCGCCTTGAACGCTGGTCAAGCCAACATCGCCTGCAATGTTACAGTGGTATTCGTTCAGTCGAAATGCACGTTAAGCAGAATATTCCATCTCACCTGCAGATCGGTGGATATCGTGTCCATGTAACATATAGTGGTCAGGTTGGCACCTGTTTTTTGTGCAATGAAAGTGGTCACGTGCGTACCGACTGTCCGCGGAGGGTTTTTGTTTTAAAAAATTCTCTCGAACAGCGTCGCAAGTTAACGGTCGCTGACCTCGTTGCAGGTGGTTCTGCTCTTGGTGTAGCACAGTCCAGTGGTAGTAGCGCTCCGCCACAGGTTTTGCGCACCCCTGATACAGAATTTCCTCCTTTGCGTGCTAAATCTGATGTTGTTCCGTCTGTCCCTCAGGTGGGTGTGCCACTTTTGAATAATAAGAGGCGTCGCCCACACGATGGAAATAGTACGGATGAGGATCTCCCTGAGATGCCCCAGTCCGAGCGACCGGCATCCTCCGAGCCACTGTGTACTGTAGCTGCTCCCTGCTCTCCTGAGGTAACGGTTACGGTGGCGGCTGCTGGCGCCCCTCCGGCCTCCGACGCAGCTTCTCTCGAGTCGGATCGTCGGTCGGGCCTGTTGGCGCCGTCTTCCGAACCGACTTCGATGTCACAACAAGTGGAGCCGCGACAACTTCCTGCTTCGCTGCCCCATACCTCTGCCAGCGGAGCTGCTCCGCTTCCGTCCAACATTGCGGCCTCGGACCTTCCTGCTCACGATTCGCCTCCGTGCAGTCCATGTTTGCCGGAAGCTAGTGTAAGTGTTGACCATTCCGTTTTGTCGGAGTTTCCCCCCGCGACCCCGGATCCCGCATGTGGACCGGCGCGGGTGGTGTCGGATACAGAACTTGACCCTCCTACGTCACCGGCGGCTGAAGCTTCCTTGCCCGTCAGCCGACGCAAGTTACGCGTTCAGCCGAACGTTAATGCTGTTCGTATAAAACCGAAGCGTAAGGGATCCGCGGAACGGGGTACCAGTCCCCCTCCCTCGGATGCCTCCGTCTCCCCTGCTATGGACTGTGACGTTGGTGCGTCGGTGTAGGTGATTTCCTTTTTCGCTTTTCTCTCTATGGTTCAAGCATACACCTTTCTTACCTTAAATGTTAACCGTATTGAGTCCGACGTTCGCATTGCCTCTTTGCGGCAGTTTATTTACGACGCCTGTGCCGACGTAGTGTTCTTGCAGGAAGTGTTGTTTTCTGATCTCTCTCTACCTGGATTTCAAACTGTTTTTAATGTCGCGCCGGAATATTCAACAGGAACTGCTCTTTTCTTTCGAGAGGGCATTCCTATTACTGACATTGAATTCCTTGACTCTGGCCGTGGGATTGGTTGTCGTCTTTTTGATCTCCGCCTCGTTGTTTTGTATGCCCCCTCTGGTTCGGGTCACACTGTGGCTCGCTCGCGCTTTTATAAAGAAGAGCTTATTTATCTTTTGCGCCAGAGTCCTCGGAGTCTCCTGCTCGGAGGCGATTTTAATTGTGTTTTACGCCCTGAAGACCAGTCCCCCAATTTTAATTATTGCCGTGATTTACATGACTTAGTTCGTACGATGCATCTGCGTGATGTTTGGGAACACAAATATCCAACCCTGGTGAAATATACGTTTTTTACCGCGTCCTCATGCAGTAGACTCGACAGATTCTATTTATCTGATTTTTTATGTGATACAATTCTTTCTGTCGATGTTATTCCTACTAGTTTTTCTGACCATTGTGCTTTTACTGCAACTGTAAATCTTAGTCACCAACCTGCAAAACTTTATCGTTCCCAGTGGATGTTAAATGTTTCCCACCTTGCCGACAGTGCTATGGATGATGTTATAAGTGGCGTGTGGGAGCGATGTCTTCGCTCTGTCCCGCGATACCCCTCCTTGCTGGTTTGGTGGACTGCGTTTGCCAAGCCCAAGATTCGTCAGACTTTGATTTTTTACTGTGCTGCAAGGGCGCGTGATTTTAGGAACACGTATGAATATTACTACTCTGTCCTGCGTGAACTATATGACGCAGCGGGTACCTCTCCTCTGCGGATCCATGATGTTCGTCGTATTAAAGCCAAGCTCTTGAGCCTTAAACGACGACAGATGGATGGTCTGCGAGTTAAGTCGAAACCTCACTCTCTTGTTGAAGGTGAACTGACATCCTTGTACCACCTGCTACGGCATCACACTCGTCGTCGTCGCTCCTTCATCTCTTCTCTTACGGTGGATGATGGGCGACAGCTTATTGCACAGGAGGAAATGGTTCGTGCTCTTCATCAGTATTACACTAGTCTATACTCTGCCTATGATTCTGGTGAGTCTCTTTCGGATGATGTCTTTGGGGATCTAACTGCGACGATCGCGCCTGACGCGAACGGCGAATTTCTCCGGGAGTTCCAGGTAGATGATGTTTTCGATTTTATTGCTCGCTCTCCGTCCAGTAAATCGCCGTGTCCAGACGGCCTGCCTAAAGAATTTTATCTCCGTTTTTGGCCTCTTTTGGGTGGCATTTTTACGCAGATTTTAAATGAGATTGTCAGGGGGATGGATGTGCCTGCCGATTTTAAAGTAGGGAAAATTGTTTTAATCCCGAAGTCCTCTGGTCGTTTATCTGCTGCCAATCTTCGTCCGCTCACATTGCTGAATTTTGACTATAAGACAGCTGCTAGAGCGCTCAATAGCCGGTTGTCTTCTCTGCTTCGGGGTGTGATTGGTGCACATCAATGTTGTTTTCATGATAGATCTATTCTGACACCAGTAGCCGAATATCGGGATGTTGTCTCGGTTGCGGCGGTTACAAACGTACATTGTGCCTTTGCCTTCCTTGATTTTTATAAGGCTTTTGATCACGTCAGTCATGTGTTTTTAGATCGTGTTTTAGGTACAATAGGTTTTAACGCTTCATCACGTGGTGTTCTTGGCAATTTGTATAGGGGAATAACAGCTCGGGTGTCAGTCAATGGGCAGCTGACGCCGCCCATTGCTATCCGCCGCGGAGTGCCTCAGGGTAGTCCGCTCTCTATGTCTTTATTCGTATTGTCCCTGGAACCGCTGCTTCGGACTATTGCTCTCAAGCTTCAGGGTATGTCCCTCTCTGGTGGGAAGCTCTCTGTTAAGGCATATGCGGATGATGTCGTTGTTCTCCTCCGTCAACGTGATGATATCCTGTTGTTGAAAGGGGCGGTTGATGCATACTGTCGTGTCTCTGGAGCGCGTCTCAATCAGGGTAAATGTAAGTTCCTTGATATTCGAGGATTTCGCGATGCTGACGTCCCTTGGGCCACTTTTGTCGATCGCCATACGTCCTTGGGGATTATCATTGATCGGTGTCCTCTAAAAATGGCGGCTCTCAATTGGAAATCTGTCACCGAGAAGATACAGGGGGCTCTGATGGTCCATGAGCAGCGCTCTGCTACCATTTTGCAAAAAGTCAGAATTTTAGACACCTACGTTCTATGTAAAGCTTATTATGTTGCTCAGCTGTTCCCACTTCCCATGATGGTGGCGAAAAGGTTGCGCCAATTGTCTAGCAGGTTTATATGGAAGGGCCATCTATTCAAGTTACGTTACGAGGTAATGACGAAACCGCGTATCTCCGGAGGCTTGGGCCTCTCTGACATTACTCGCAAGGCGTCTGCTTTGTACGTCCGCCGAACGACTCTAATTGTTACGCAAGAAGTGACTTCAATTACATCCAGGCTTTTTACTGTTGTGCGTCCGGCGAGCCTTGCTCCACCTGTCGATGTCGGACGCCTAAATTTTAAGTTGAAACACATTCGGGAATTTTACATTGCGGTGAGTTACCTCGGTGACGTCTTCTTGCGGCGACCGGTGCCAACGACCAAGGGCTTGATTGCCCGCTGGGAGGGGCTGGCCGGTCCCAATCCAATAGAACTGGCGTCTCCATCTGTGTCCTGGAGGAACGTCTGGAAGAATGTTAGTCTGCCGATACACTCTATGGCCGTGGCGTCCACGTGGTATAGGGTAATAAATAATTTGGTTCCCACCAATGTACGACTGCACCGTATTGGTCTTTCTGACACGGACACCTGTACTCGGTGTGGTCTCCTGGATACCCTTGAACATCGATTCACCTGCTGTGGGCACCTTGCTAATTGGCGTTGGCTCAGGAAACAACTTGCCTTTGTCACTAGGTCTGCTGAAGCCGCTTATACTATTGACATCATCGTCCGGCCCGATTCTTCCTTTTTTCCGCGAACGAAGCTCCATACCGTCATGTGGTTGATTGGCCATTTCGTACATTTTGTCAACAGTTGTCATGAAGAGGATGGACACCTAGTGTTTCGGCAGTACATGCTTACTGCTTACTGGCAGCGCTTGCGATTGCCAGGCCTCCGAGATGATTTTGCCAATATGCTTAGCCTGACATTTGAAAGAGAGGGTGTTGGCTAAGGTCACCTGTGTGAGCCATTTTCTTTTATACTGTTTCTGGATTTGCCGCCTTTATGTATGTTTCTTCTCTACACCAGGACTGAAGTTTCTGTGTTTTTTTTTTTTTTTTTTTTTTTAATCTTTATTTCACAAAGCAGTCTACATTATATAGTCATGTTTTAGGATTTTAATTTCAGTAGTGTACTTCTTTTGAAGTGGCTGTGTTGTGGATGTTCCTTAATATTTTTTTTTTTTTCAATAGATATATTTGTTCGGGGAATAATAATTACGCTTTCATTTGCTCCTAATGAGCTGAGACTGAATTGCAGGCATTTAAAAAGAAAAAAAAAAAAGGGGTATGATTCCTGCTTAGGGTGCAGGAGGTCCCGGGTTCAAATCCCGGACGAGCCCTAGCATTTTGTGCAAACTGATCGCACGTCAGTGGCTGAGTCAGCGCAAAAAGCTCGCCGTCAATATCAAATGAACTACTTATTCGATGTGAACAATTGACACTCTGGTCCGACGCGTTAAAAAAAAAAAAAAAAAGTGGTAGAGTGTCTGCTTCGCATGCAGAAAGTCCTGGGTTCAAATCCCAGCTCCTCCAATTTTTGTTTCTCCGTGCAGCAGTACATGAAAACTTTTGCCTATCACCATATTCTACAAAATTCAGTGTACAAGATTCTTCCCCCAAGCAAGTGGATTTCGTACAGTTCGACCTCATGGCGGGAGGACGATGACCTGCAAGACCCTGGGCTGCGATCCCCCCCCATTGAAATGTTGCTCCAAAGCCTTCGGTATGGCGTGCAGGGTGCATCTCAAACATGTATTTGCAACTCACCGCGACAATCGTCATTTGTTTTTTCGAGATACTGAAAAATGAAGGGGGCACCCGGGATTGAACCGGGGACCTCTCGATCTGCAGTCGAATGCTCTACGACTGAGCTATACCCCCTTTCACGATCTTTGCGTTCCCATAACTTAAGGAAAAATATTATACTCTGCCTGGCTAAAGACGTCTAATCGAGCAAAATATTGCGTAATCATTATCTCTCAGTTATATATTAGCGTTAAACGATATAAATATCAAAAATACTAGACACTTCGCGCCTGGAGAAAGTGCGAGTCGGCGCCTTCACCTTAATGTCAGAACGCGAAAATTGCACTAGTAGCTTTTTTTCAAGCAAGTTCTGTTCGTCCGTTCTCCGTAATCGTTTGGTATCTGATTAAACTGACATACTCGCCTATGGCTTTCGTAAACGAAAATTTCATTGTGACCCCGACGTGATTTGAACACGCAACCTTCTGATCTGGAGTCAGACGCGCTACCGTTGCGCCACGGAGTCGACGCTGCTTAGGTCTTGTCATGAATAGGTTCCTCGAACACTTACTGTACCGTTCAAACCTAAGAAATAATGACAGTAGGATCCACGAGACACTCGTCCCGGATGTACTTGCTCTGGCGGGGGTGTAACTCAGTGGTAGAGTGTCTGCTTCGCATGCAGAAAGTCCTGGGTTCAAATCCCAGCTCCTCCAATTTTTGTTTCTCCGTGCAGCAGTACATGAAAACTTTTGCCTATCACCATATTCTACAAAATTCAGTGTACAAGATTCTTCCCCCAAGCAAGTGGATTTCGTACAGTTCGACCTCATGGCGGGAGGACGATGACCTGCAAGACCCTGGGCTGCGATCCCCCCCCATTGAAATGTTGCTCCAAAGCCTTCGGTATGGCGTGCAGGGTGCATCTCAAACATGTATTTGCAACTCACCGCGACAATCGTCATTTGTTTTTTCGAGATACTGAAAAATGAAGGGGGCACCCGGGATTGAACCGGGGACCTCTCGATCTGCAGTCGAATGCTCTACGACTTTTTTTTTTTTTTTTTTTTTTTTAAACTTACTACAACAAAAACGCGCTTTTCCGGTACCGGGAATCGAACCCGGGCCTCCTGGGTGAGAGCCAGGTATCCTAGCCACTTTTTTTTTTTTTTTTTTTTTTTTTACAGTACTGAAATTAAAATCCTAAAACATGACTATATAATGTAGACTGCTGACTGAAATAAAGATTAAAACACGAAAACTTCAGTCCTGGTGTAGAGAAGAAACATATATAACGGCGGGAAATCCAGAAACAGTATAAAAGAAAATGGCTCACACAGGTGACCTTAGCCAACACCCTCTCTTTCAAATGTCAGGCTAAGCATATTGGCAAAATCATCTCGGAGGCCTGGCAATCGCAAGCGCTGCCAGTAAGCAGTAAGCATGTACTGCCGAAACGCTAGGTGTCCATCCTCTTCATGACAACTGTTGACAAAATGTACGAAATGGCCAATCAACCACATGACGGTATGGAGCTTCGTCCGCGGAGAAAAGGAAGAATCGGGCCGGACGATGATGTCAATAGTATAAGCGGCTTCAGCAGACCTAGTGACAAAAGCAAGTTGTTTCCTGAGCCAACGCCAATTAGCAATGTGCCCACAGCAGGTGAATCGATGTTCAAGGGTATCCAGGAGACCACACCGAGTACAGGTGTCCGTGTCAGAAAGACCAATACGGTGCAGTCGTACATTGGTGGGAACCAAATTATTTATTACCCTATACCACGTGGACGCCACGGCCATAGAGTGGATCGGCAGACTAACGTTCTTCCAGACGTTCCTCCAGGACACAGATGGAGACGCCAGTTCTATTGGATTGGGACCGGCCAGCCCCTCCCAGCGGGCAATCAAGCCCTTGGTCGTTGGCACCGGTCGCCGCAAGAAGACGTCACCGAGGTAACTCACCGCAATGTAAAATTCCCGAATGTGTTTCAACTTAAAATTTAGGCGTCCGACATCGACAGGTGGAGCAAGGCTCGCCGGACGCACAACAGTAAAAAGCCTGGATGTAATTGAAGTCACTTCTTGCGTAACAATTAGAGTCGTTCGGCGGACGTACAAAGCAGACGCCGTGCGAGTAATGTCAGAGAGGCCCAAGCCTCCGGAGAGACGCGGTTTCGTCATTACCTCGTAACGTAACTTGAATAGATGGCCCTTCCATATAAACCTGCTAGACAATTGGCGCAACCTTTTCGCCACCATCATGGGAAGTGGGAACAGCTGAGCAACATAATAAGCTTTACATAGAACGTAGGTGTCTAAAATTCTGACTTTTTGCAAAATGGTAGCAGAGCGCTGCTCATGGACCATCAGAGCCCCCTGTATCTTCTCGGTGACAGATTTCCAATTGAGAGCCGCCATTTTTAGAGGACACCGATCAATGATAATCCCCAAGGACGTATGGCGATCGACAAAAGTGGCCCAAGGGACGTCAGCATCGCGAAATCCTCGAATATCAAGGAACTTACATTTACCCTGATTGAGACGCGCTCCAGAGACACGACAGTATGCATCAACCGCCCCTTTCAACAACGGGATATCATCACGTTGACGGAGGAGAACAACGACATCATCCGCATATGCCTTAACAGAGAGCTTCCCACCAGAGAGGGACATACCCTGAAGCTTGAGAGCAATAGTCCGAAGCAGCGGTTCCAGGGACAATACGAATAAAGACATAGAGAGCGGACTACCCTGAGGCACTCCGCGGCGGATAGCAATGGGCGGCGTCAGCTGCCCATTGACTGACACCCGAGCTGTTATTCCCCTATACAAATTGCCAAGAACACCACGTGATGAAGCGTTAAAACCTATTGTACCTAAAACACGATCTAAAAACACATGACTGACGTGATCAAAAGCCTTATAAAAATCAAGGAAGGCAAAGGCACAATGTACGTTTGTAACCGCCGCAACCGAGACAACATCCCGATATTCGGCTACTGGTGTCAGAATAGATCTATCATGAAAACAACATTGATGTGCACCAATCACACCCCGAAGCAGAGAAGACAACCGGCTATTGAGCGCTCTAGCAGCTGTCTTATAGTCAAAATTCAGCAATGTGAGCGGACGAAGATTGGCAGCAGATAAACGACCAGAGGACTTCGGGATTAAAACAATTTTCCCTACTTTAAAATCGGCAGGCACATCCATCCCCCTGACAATCTCATTTAAAATCTGCGTAAAAATGCCACCCAAAAGAGGCCAAAAACGGAGATAAAATTCTTTAGGCAGGCCGTCTGGACCCGGCGATTTACTGGACGGAGAGCGAGCAATAAAATCGAAAACATCATCTACCTGGAACTCCCGGAGAAATTCGCCGTTCGCGTCAGGCGCGATCGTCGCAGTTAGATCCCCAAAGACATCATCCGAAAGAGACTCACCAGAATCATCGGCAGAATATAGACTAGTGTAATACTGATGAAGAGCACGAACCATTTCCTCCTGTGCAATAAGCTGTCGCCCATCATCCACTGTAAGAGAAGAGATGAAGGAGCGACGACGACGAGTCTGATGCCGTAGCAGGTGGTACAAGGATGTCAGTTCACCTTCAACAAGAGAGTGAGGTTTCGACTTAACTCGCAGACCATCCATCTGTCGTCGTTTAAGGCTCAAGAGCTTGGCTTTAATACGACGAACATCATGGATCCGCAGTGGAGAGGTACCCGCCGCGTCATATAGTTCACGCAGGACAGAGTAGTAATATTCATACGTGTTCTTAAAATCACGCGTCCTAGCAGCACAGTAGAAAATCAAAGTCTGACGAATCTTGGGCTTGGCAAACGCAGTCCACCAAACCAGCAAGGAGGGGTATCGCGGGACAGAGCGAAGACATCGCTCCCACACGCCACTTATAACATCATCCATAGCACTGTCGGCAAGGTGGGAAACATTTAACATCCACTGGGAACGATAAAGTTTTGCAGGTTGGCGACTAAGATTTACAGTTGCAGTAAAAGCACAATGGTCAGAAAAACTAGTAGGAATAACATCGACAGAAAGAATTGTATCACATAAAAAATCAGATAAATAGAATCTGTCGAGTCTACTGCATGAGGACGCGGTAAAAAACGTATATTTCACCAGGGTTGGATATTTGTGTTCCCAAACATCACGCAGATGCATCGTACGAACTAAGTCATGTAAATCACGGCAATAATTAAAATTGGGGGACTGGTCTGCAGGGCGTAAAACACAATTAAAATCGCCTCCGAGCAGGAGACTCCGAGGACTCTGGCGCAAAAGATAAATAAGCTCTTCTTTATAAAAGCGCGATCGAGCCACAGTGTGACCCGAACCAGAGGGGGCATACAAAACAACGAGGCGGAGATCAAAAAGACGACAACCAATCCCACGGCCAGAGTCAAGGAATTCAATGTCAGTAATAGGAATGCCCTCTCGAAAGAAAAGAGCAGTTCCTGTTGAATATTCCGGCGCGACATTAAAAACAGTTTGAAATCCAGGTAGAGAGAGATCAGAAAACAACACTTCCTGCAAAAACACTACGTCCGCACAGGCGTCGTAAATAAACTGCCGCAAAGAGGCAATGCGAACGTCGGACTCAATACGGTTAACATTTAAGGTAAGAAAGGTGTATGCTTGAACCATAGAGAGAAAAGCGAGAAAACAAATCACCTACACCGACGCACCAGCGTCACAGTCCATAGCAGGGGTGACAGAGGCATCCGAGGGAGGGGGACTGCTACCCCGTTCCGCGGATCCCTTACGTTTCGGTTTTTTACGAACAGCATTAACGTTCGGCTGAACGCGTAACTTGCGTCGGCTGACGGGCAAGGAAACTTCAGCCGCCGGTGACGTAGGAGGGTCAAGTTCTGTATCCGACACCACCCGTGCCGGTCCACATGCGGGATCCGGGGTCGCGGGGGAAACATCCGACAAAACGGAATGGTCAACACCTGCACTAGCTTCCGGCAAACATGGACTGCACGGAGGCGAAACGTGAGCAGGAAGGTCCGAGGCCGCAGAGTTGGAAGGAAGCGGAGCAGCTCCGCTGGCAGAGGTATGGGGCAGCGAAGCAGGAAGTTGTCGCGGCTCCACTTGTTGTGACATCGAAGTCGGTTCGGAAGACGGCGCCAACAGGCCCGACCGACGACCCGACTCGAGAGAAGCTGCGTCGGAGGCCGGAGGGGCGCCAGCAGCCGCCACCGGAACCGCTACCTCAGGAGGGCAGGGAGCAGCTACAGTACACAGTGGCTCGGAGGATGCCGGTCGCTCGGACTGGGGCATCTCAGGGAGATCCTCATCCGTACTATTTCCATCGTGTGGGCGACGCCTCTTATTATTCAAAAGTGGCACACCCACCTGAGGGACAGACGGAACAACCTCAGATTTAGCACGCAAAGGAGGAAATTCTGTATCAGGGGTGCGCAAAACCTGTGAAGGGGCGCTACTACCACTGGACTGTGCTACACCAAGAGCAGAACCACCTGCAACGAGGTCAGCGACCGTTAACTTGCGACGCTGTCCGAGAGAATTTTTTAAAACAAAAACTCTCCGCGGACAGTCGGTACGCACGTGACCACTTTCATTGCACAAAAAACAGGTGCCCACCTGACCACTATATGTTACATGGACACGATATCCACCGATCTGCAGGTGAGATGGAATATTCTGCTTAACGTGCATTTCGACTGAACGAATACCACTGTAACATTGCAGGCGATGTTGGCTTGACCAGCGTTCAAGGCGAATGCTCTTTACATCACCATACTTCTGTAGACCCTCCTTAAGATAGACATTATCCACCTCCGGTGGAAGGTTGTAAACACGAACATTGGTATACGTGATGGAAGCATTGGAAAGCAGCACGGTACTTACAGAATCATCCCGATGCCGAAAGAGAACTTGATGACCATATTTAGAAAGAATTTTATCAACCTGAAGTGGGTCCATAAACTTAACAAAGAAAACATACAGTTCGGTATCAAAATAAGCAGTGTGCACCTGATCCGAATGAACGCCAAAGGTATCTACCAACCAATCATGAATCTCAAGAGAACTAGGTTGCACATGGCGGGTTGACTTGTCAAAAGCAAAACTAACTGTAGCCTGACGAGGAATAATCTGGGACGACATTTTCAAAATATGCGGTCGAAACCGCTACACAAAAAACACTGAAATAAGGACAGAAAGTAACACAAGGTACGAAACAACGACGCAGAAACACTCACAGAAGTTGCAACACAACACGTAAACAAAAACGATAGTCCACTATACGTAACGCTACGGCGGAGCGGAAGACTAGGCACGTCCACACTGCACGGCGTCTAAAGCGGAACTATACCCCCTTTCACGATCTTTGCGTTCCCGTAACTTAAGGAAAAATATTATACTCTGCCTGGCTAAAGACGTCTAATCGAGCAAAATATTGCGTAATCATTATCTCTCAGTTATATATTAGCGTTAAACGATATAAATATCAAAAATACTAGACACTTCGCGCCTGGAGAAAGTGCGAGTCGGCGCCTTCACCTTAATGTCAGAACGCGAAAATTGCACTAGTAGCTTTTTTTCAAGCAAGTTCTGTTCGTCCGTTCTCCGTAATCGTTTGGTATCTGATTAAACTGACATACTCGCCTATGGCTTTCGTAAACGAAAATTTCATTGTGACCCCGACGTGATTTGAACACGCAACCTTCTGATCTGGAGTCAGACGCGCTACCGTTGCGCCACGGAGTCGACGCTGCTTAGGTCTTGTCATGAATAGGTTCCTCGAACACTTACTGTACCGTTCAAACCTAAGAAATAATGACAGTAGGATCCACGAGACACTCGTCCCGGATGTACTTGCTCTGGCGGGGGTGTAACTCAGTGGTAGAGTGTCTGCTTCGCATGCAGAAAGTCCTGGGTTCAAATCCCAGCTCCTCCAATTTTTGTTTCTCCGTGCAGCAGTACATGAAAACTTTTGCCTATCACCATATTCTACAAAATTCAGTGTACAAGATTCTTCCCCCAAGCAAGTGGATTTCGTACAGTTCGACCTCATGGCGGGAGGACGATGACCTGCAAGACCCTGGGCTGCGATCCCCCCCCATTGAAATGTTGCTCCAAAGCCTTCGGTATGGCGTGCAGGGTGCATCTCAAACATGTATTTGCAACTCACCGCGACAATCGTCATTTGTTTTTTCGAGATACTGAAAAATGAAGGGGGCACCCGGGATTGAACCGGGGACCTCTCGATCTGCAGTCGAATGCTCTACGACTGAGCTATACCCCCTTTCACGATCTTTGCGTTCCCATAACTTAAGGAAAAATATTATACTCTGCCTGGCTAAAGACGTCTAATCGAGCAAAATATTGCGTAATCATTATCTCTCAGTTATATATTAGCGTTAAACGATATAAATATCAAAAATACTAGACACTTCGCGCCTGGAGAAAGTGCGAGTCGGCGCCTTCACCTTAATGTCAGAACGCGAAAATTGCACTAGTAGCTTTTTTTCAAGCAAGTTCTGTTCGTCCGTTCTCCGTAATCGTTTGGTATCTGATTAAACTGACATACTCGCCTATGGCTTTCGTAAACGAAAATTTCATTGTGACCCCGACGTGATTTGAACACGCAACCTTCTGATCTGGAGTCAGACGCGCTACCGTTGCGCCACGGAGTCGACGCTGCTTAGGTCTTGTCATGAATAGGTTCCTCGAACACTTACTGTACCGTTCAAACCTAAGAAATAATGACAGTAGGATCCACGAGACACTCGTCCCGGATGTACTTGCTCTGGCGGGGGTGTAACTCAGTGGTCAGTTCCGCTTGCGACGCCGTGCAGGTCGCACGTGTTGTGCCTTCGCTCCGCAATAGCGTGTGCAAGCCGTGACTACTTTCGTTGTTTACGTTGTTTGCTAGATTTGCTGTCTTGTGCATCCGTCACTTCACTTCGCTTTTAGTGTTTTGTGTCGTTCTGTGTTAGCGGTCTCGACCGTTTAATAAGTGGATATGTCGTCCAGGTTGTTCCCAAGGAAATGTACTCTGTGTTTCGAATTTGACAAGTCTACACGTCATGTTCAACCGAGTTCCATGGAAGTTCACGATTTCATAGTGGATGTCATTGGTATTACGTCTGACCAGGTTCATACTGCCTATTACGACACAGATCTCTACTGTTTCTTCGTCAAGTTGTTAAACCCTGTGTTACTGGAGAGGATTCTGTTAAAACATGGTAGCAGAGCTGAGTTCCGTCATCGTGACGCCTCGGTGAGTACTGTTCTCATATCCAATGCTGATGTAGAATATAAAAATGTCCGTGTGTACAACCTGCCGCCGGAAGTTGAAAACTGTTATTTACGTGAGATTTTGACGAAGTATGGGGAGGTCAAGCAAATCCGTAACGAACGTTGGTCTAGCCAACATCGGTTACAGTGTTTTAGTGGCGTCCGGTCAGTCGAAATGCACGTCAAGCAAGATATCCCCTCCCATCTTATTGTTTGTGGGTATAAAGTGCATGTCACGTACAGTGGGCAACCAGGCACATGCTTTATTTGTAACGAAACTGGCCACTTGCGTACGAACTGCCCTAAACGTGTCTTTGTTCTCAAAAGTACTTTGGAACAGCGTAGAAAATTGACATTGGCCGATCTTGTTAGGGAGGCACCAATCACGGACATCGAACGCCCTAGTGATAATGAAATATTGCCCCCAGCGCCTGGTTTGCCTGTTGCCGACTTTCCACCCTTTCCTTCAAAACCGGTTACAGATCCGCCTGCTTCCAAATCTGACGTGCAGCTGCTGAGCCACAAACGGCGACGAACGTGTGATGATGATAGTCCGGACGAAGATCTCCAGGAATTAGAACATGACGTCCCGAAAGAGATGCCGGTTACGGTTACTAACTCACGTTTTTCTGAACCGTCGCACGCAGCTGTCGACGTTGCGGCTATTGACGTCATTCCGAGTGACGTACAGGCAGCTTTGGCATCACAACAGCCGAGCCCGCCGCCTGAAGTCGCGACGTCACCACAGGACGAATCACAACAAGCGCGTGCTCCCGATAAGCATAACGAGGAAGGCAGTATTTGTGAACAAACTGAAGGAAGTCAAAGTCCGTCTACAAACAAACACGCAGTTCGTGCTAGTGACAACAAACAAACTTGTCCACCTTCTGAGTCAGTTCTTTCTGCAGATCAGATGGCTGAGGCGTCACATCCCGTTATGGACTGCGAAGTCACTCAGGACCCTCCCACGCCTCCGTCTGCCGATGTGTTCCCTAGCAGAGCACGTAGTAGGACCAAAGTTCAACCCAACGTCAACGCAGTACGGAAGAAAAACAAACCCAACGACACCCAAGTGACTGTTCGTGATCCTCCCGACAATGCAGACCATTCCGAAGTTTCTATGCCCTTGTAATGCGACCAGTGTTGTTTAGTGACCCTTTCCGTACCTCACTGTACTAATGGCACAAGCGTACAAATTCGTCTCCCTGAACATAAATAAGATTCGATCTGCTCTCAAAATTGCGGCCCTACAGCAGTTTCTATACGAATCTGACGCTGATATTGTGTTGTTACAGGAAGTTACTGTTTTGAATCTCTTCATCTCTGGTTTTAAAACCATATCAAACGTTGCTCCTGAGGAAAGTACAGGTACCGCACTTTTAATACGGGAAGGTATTCCAGTTGGGGAGATCGAGTTTTTAGATTCCGGTCGAGGAGTGGGCTGTAAAATTTTTGATGTCACCCTTGTTAACTTATATGCCCCGTCAGGCAACAGCAACAAATTCGACCGGTCACGTTTTTATAAGGAGGATGTTACGTATCTGTTGCGGGGAAGTCCTCAAAACCTGATAATAGGAGGTGACTTTAACTGTGTTCTACGTAAAAACGATCAGTCCCCTAATTTTAACTACTGTAAAGAACTGCACGAGCTAGTTAAGAATATTAAGCTGAAAGATGCTTGGGAACTGCAGTATCCTACTTTAGTTAAATTCACTTTTTTCACCGTTACTTCATGCAGCCGTCTGGATAGAATTTATCTATCGGACTGTATCAGTGACCGACTCCTAGCGGTTGACGTAATCCCGGCTAGTTTTACCGACCATTGCGCTGTTGCGGCAACAATTCACTTAAATCGACAGCCTACCAAATTATTTCGTTCCCCGTGGATGTTAAACATATCGCATCTGGCGGACGCTGAATTATTTGACGTTATCAGACATGTGTGGGAAACTTGTTTGCGTTCCATCACTTTTTATCCGACTAAAGCGATGTGGTGGACCACTGTTGCCAAACCAAAGCTTCGAAAAAGTCTCATTTATTATAGTGCTCAGAAAGCACGCGCCTGCAAGAAGACCTTTGAGTTTTACTACACTGTGTTGCGACAATTGTATGATTCATCCACTGCGACCAACACTAACTTTCCATCAATTCAACGTGTCAAGGCTAAACTTGTCAGCTTGAAGCGTCAACAATTGGAAGGTCTGAAAGTTAAATCCAAACCTAAATCTGTTTTAGCCGACGAAATGACATCTATGTACCATTTATTCAAGCATTTATCACGCCGCCGCCGGGCTTTCATTGATGTTTTGGAAAGAGATAATGGGGAATTACTCTCTACTCAAGCGGCCATTATTAGTGAAATTCACCAACATTTCCAACGACTGTATTCCAGTGAGATTGTCAATGAACCTGCTGTCAGTGCAGTGGTCAATGTTTTTGATAGGGCGATTAGTCCTGCTGACAATGTCGACTTTTTATCGGATTTCACTCCCGAGGAAGTTTTAGCCTTGATCTCCAAGTCGCCTTCCTTTAAATCGCCTGGTCCTGATGGTTTGCCCAAGGAATTTTATACCAAATTCTGGAATGTCCTTGGTGGTACTTTTACTGAAATTGTTAATGAAGTCATGAGTGGTGGTCCTCTTCCTGCCGACTTGAAAGTGGGTAGAATTGTTTTAGTCCCGAAGAGAACTGGTCACAAGCGAGTTGATAATCTCCGTCCAATCACATTATTGAACTTTGATTATAAAACGATTGCCCGAGCGATTAATAGCAGAATGGCCCCCATCCTTGGGAAAGTTATTTATTCACATCAGTCTTGCCTTCCAGGGAGATCCATTATGACTCCGGTTGCAGAGTACAGAGACGTTATTTCAGTAGCGGCCGTAACCAACATCAAATGTGCTTTCCTTTTTCTTGACTTTTGCAAAGCTTTTGACCGCGTTAGTCATCACTATTTAGAACGCATCCTGCAACGAATTGGACTCGAAGAACGAGCTGTGGCAGTCATTCGGAATATGATAACCGGCATTACTGCTAGGATCACAGTTAACGGTCAGCTGACACAAGCTGTTAGCATACGACGCGGTGTACCGCAAGGCAGTCCGTTGTCGATGTCGCTCTTTGTTTTGTCGCTCGAGCCATTTCTGAAGAGATTGTGTATCACATTAAGTGGCCTTTCTGTCTTAGGGAGCAATCTTACTGTGAGGGCTTACGCCGATGATGTTGCTGTTATCCTACGTCATGAGTCTGAAGTGGCCCAATTGCGGGCTGAGATTGATACTTACAGCACTGCTTCTGGGGCGAAACTCAGTGAGGGTAAATGTAAGGTTCTACGCTTACGGGGCTTCGAATCTCTTGCTATACCGTGGGCGCAGATCGTCGAACAACATGTTGCTCTGGGTATCATCATCGATAGGTGTCCCTTACGTATGGCAGCTAAAAACTGGAAACTTACTGCCAATCGCATACAGGGAGCTATAGTGGAAAACACCTGGCGATCGACAAATATCCTCCAGAAGATCAGGATTTTGAATACATACATACTCTGTAAAGCTTATTATGTCGCTCAGGTGTTCCCTCTTCCCAAAATGCAAGCCCATAAGATCATGCGTTTGTCCAGCAGGTTTGTGTGGCTCGGTCATATTTTTAAGTTAACCTATACCACACTGTCTAAGTCAGTGCAAGCTGGGGGCCTGCAACTCAATGATATCCGTCGAAAGGCGACAGCACTCTATATAAAACGAACAACTGTGATAATTACCACGATGCCCCATACTATCACATCGAAGCTGTTTCGCATTGTTCGCCCTAAATGTATGAAACCGCCAATTGACATCGGTAAACTCAACTTTCAATTGCAACATGTCGGTGTTTATTACCTCGAAATTAGTTACTTAGGTGACAGTGTTTTCACAAGTCCTTGTCTCACGACAGTGTTCTTACTTGCTCAGTGGCAGAAGTACGAAGCTCCAACTACAATTGAAATGCACTACCCAAGAATCGTCTGGACGGCAGTGTGGACCAATATTACTCTAAAAATTCATTCCTCCGATGTGATTTCCGCCTGGTATAAAGTTGTCCACAATCTTGTTCCAACCAACGAAAAACTCAACCGCATTGGCTTAAGTGCTACTGACAACTGCCTCAAATGTGGATTGGTAGACACTCTGAGGCACAGGTTTACTTGCTGCGGGCATCAGTTCAACTGGCATTGGGTGCGGAAACGATTGGCGCTGCTCACACGTAGCACTGAAAGTCTTTATACAACTGATATCCTCCTGTGGCCTGATACACGGTTTTACCCCAAAACGAAAAACAATACTGTTATGTGGATGCTGGGTCATTTTGTCACTTACGTCATCACTAACCACGGAGAAGACAATATTACTGCCTTTACTGCTTATATGGAAACGGCATATTGGCGAAGAAACCAGTTCCCGCACATTAAAAGGGATTTTGGACACATGTTAAAAATACTGTTTGAGAAACAGGGAATTGGGTGATTCTAAAGTCAATCCACGATTACTGTTAACATTTCCACGGTGAAGTTCCCAAGTACAAGCGAACACTGAATACTATTTTCGTTATCGTTTCACCTATGGCGCTTGAAGAACCTGAAGTTTTCTTTTCTTTCTTATTCCTCATTATTTGTTTTTTGCGGGAAGAGACATTTTTTTTCCCTTGGTTTTGAGAGAGATTTCTATTTCTCGTTGCACTTATATTACAAAGAAGACGAGGCAATGAACTCCTTGTAATCCGGAAGAACCAGTATTCTTTTTGTGTACTGTTGTACGACGCCAGTGAATCTGGAGACTTTGATTTCTTTTGACTATAGCTGATGAAGCTCGCCAAGGACGGCATTCATGGAGAGCGCAAGGAGGGCTGTAAGGGGAGAAGGGAGGCCCTATAAAATGAAAAAAAAAAAAAAAAAAAAAAAAAAAAAGTGGTAGAGTGTCTGCTTCGCATGCAGAAAGTCCTGGGTTCAAATCCCAGCTCCTCCAATTTTTGTTTCTCCGTGCAGCAGTACATGAAAACTTTTGCCTATCACCATATTCTACAAAATTCAGTGTACAAGATTCTTCCCCCAAGCAAGTGGATTTCGTACAGTTCGACCTCATGGCGGGAGGACGATGACCTGCAAGACCCTGGGCTGCGATCCCCCCCCATTGAAATGTTGCTCCAAAGCCTTCGGTATGGCGTGCAGGGTGCATCTCAAACATGTATTTGCAACTCACCGCGACAATCGTCATTTGTTTTTTCGAGATACTGAAAAATGAAGGGGGCACCCGGGATTGAACCGGGGACCTCTCGATCTGCAGTCGAATGCTCTACGACTTTTTTTTTTTTTTTTTTTTTTTTTTTTAGCGCTCTAGCAGCTGTCTTATAGTCAAAATTCAGCAATGTGAGCGGACGAAGATTGGCAGCAGATAAACGACCAGAGGACTTCGGGATTAAAACAATTTTCCCTACTTTAAAATCGGCAGGCACATCCATCCCCCTGACAATCTCATTTAAAATCTGCGTAAAAATGCCACCCAAAAGAGGCCAAAAACGGAGATAAAATTCTTTAGGCAGGCCGTCTGGACCCGGCGATTTACTGGACGGAGAGCGAGCAATAAAATCGAAAACATCATCTACCTGGAACTCCCGGAGAAATTCGCCGTTCGCGTCAGGCGCGATCGTCGCAGTTAGATCCCCAAAGACATCATCCGAAAGAGACTCACCAGAATCATCGGCAGAATATAGACTAGTGTAATACTGATGAAGAGCACGAACCATTTCCTCCTGTGCAATAAGCTGTCGCCCATCATCCACCGTAAGAGAAGAGATGAAGGAGCGACGACGACGAGTCTGATGCCGTAGCAGGTGGTACAAGGATGTCAGTTCACCTTCAACAAGAGAGTGAGGTTTCGACTTAACTCGCAGACCATCCATCTGCCGTCGTTTAAGGCTCAAGAGCTTGGCTTTAACACGACGAACATCATGGATCCGCAGTGGAGAGGTACCCGCCGCGTCATATAGTTCACGCAGGACAGAGTAGTAATATTCATACGTGTTCTTAAAATCACGCGTCCTAGCAGCACAGTAGAAAATCAAAGTCTGACGAATCTTGGGCTTGGCAAACGCAGTCCACCAAATCAGCAAGGAGGGGTATCGCGGGACAGAGCGAAGACATCGCTCCCACACGCCACTTATAACATCATCCATAGCACTGTCGGCAAGGTGGGAAACATTTAACATCCACTGGGAACGATAAAGTTTTGCAGGTTGGCGACTAAGATTTACAGTTGCAGTAAAAGCACAATGGTCAGAAAAACTAGTAGGAATAACATCGACAGAAAGAATTTTAGCACATAAAAAATCAGATAAATAGAATCTGTCGAGTCTACTGCATGAGGACGCGGTAAAAAATTTATATTTCACCAGGGTTGGATATTTGTGTTCCCAAACATCACGCAGATGCATCGTACGAACTAAGTCATGTAAATCACGGCAATAATTAAAATTGGGGGACTGGTCTGCAGGGCGTAAAACACAATTAAAATCGCCTCCGAGCAGGAGACTCCGAGGACTCTGGCGCAAAAGATAAATAAGCTCTTCTTTATAAAAGCGCGATCGAGCCACAGTGTGACCCGAACCAGAGGGGGCATACAAAACAACGAGGCGGAGATCAAAAAGACGACAACCAATCCCACGGCCAGAGTCAAGGAATTCAATGTCAGTAATAGGAATGCCCTCTCGAAAGAAAAGAGCAGTTCCTGTTGAATATTCCGGCGCGACATTAAAAACAGTTTGAAATCCAGGTAGAGAGAGATCAGAAAACAACACTTCCTGCAAAAACACTACGTCCGCACAGGCGTCGTAAATAAACTGCCGCAAAGAGGCAATGCGAACGTCGGACTCAATACGGTTAACATTTAAGGTAAGAAAGGTGTATGCTTGAACCATAGAGAGAAAAGCGAGAAAACAAATCACCTACACCGACGCACCAGCGTCACAGTCCATAGCAGGGGTGACAGAGGCATCCGAGGGAGGGGGACTGCTACCCCGTTCCGCGGATCCCTTACGTTTCGGTTTTTTACGAACAGCATTAACGTTCGGCTGAACGCGTAACTTGCGTCGGCTGACGGGCAAGGAAACTTCAGCCGCCGGTGACGTAGGAGGGTCAAGTTCTGTATCCGACACCACCCGCGCCGGTCCACATGCGGGATCCGGGGTCGCGGGGGAAACATCCGACAAAACGGAATGGTCAACACCTGCACTAGCTTCCGGCAAACATGGACTGCACGGAGGCGAAACGTGAGCAGGAAGGTCCGAGGCCGCAGAGTTGGAAGGAAGCGGAGCAGCTCCGCTGGCAGAGGTATGGGGCAGCGAAGCAGGAAGTTGTCGCGGCTCCACTTGTTGTGACATCGAAGTCGGTTCGGAAGACGGCGCCAACAGGCCCGACCGACGACCCGACTCGAGAGAAGCTGCGTCGGAGGCCGGAGGGGCGCCAGCAGCCGCCACCGGAACCGCTACCTCAGGAGGGCAGGGAGCAGCTACAGTACACAGTGGCTCGGAGGATGCTGGTCGCTCGGACTGGGGCATCTCAGGGAGATCCTCATCCGTACTATTTCCATCGTGTGGGCGACGCCTCTTATTATTCAAAAGTGGCACACCCACCTGAGGGACAGACGGAACAACATCAGATTTAGCACGCAAAGGAGGAAATTCTGTATCAGGGGTGCGCAAAACATGTGGAGGGGCGCTACTACCACTGGACTGTGCTACACCAAGAGCAGAACCACCTGCAACGAGGTCAGCGACCGTTAACTTGCGACGCTGTTCGAGAGAATTTTTTAAAACAAAAACTCTCCGCGGACAGTCGGTACGCACGTGACCACTCTCATTGCACGAAAAACAGGTGCCCACCTGACCACTATATGTTACATGGACACGATATCCACCGATCTGCAGGTGAGATGGAATATTCTGCTTAACGTGCATTTCGACTGAACGAATACCACTGTAACATTGCAGGCGATGTTGGCTTGACCAGCGTTCAAGGCGAATGCTCTTTACATCACCATACTTCTGTAGACCCTCCTTAAGATAGACATTATCCACCTCCGGTGGAAGGTTGTAAACACGAACATTGGTATACGTGATGGAAGCATTGGAAAGCAGCACGGTACTTACAGAATCATCCCGATGCCGAAAGAGAACTTGATGACCATATTTAGAAAGAATTTTATCAACCTGAAGTGGGTCCATAAACTTAACAAAGAAAACATACACTTCGGTATCAAAATAAGCAGTGTGCACCTGATCCGAATGAACACCAAAGGTATCAACCAACCAATCATGAATCTCAAGAGAACTAGGTTGCACATGGCGGGTTGACTTGTCAAAAGCAAAACTAACTGTAGCCTGACGAGGAATAACCTGGGACGACATTTTCAAAATATGCGGTCGAAACCGCTACACAAAAAACACTGAAATAAGGACAGAAAGTAACACAAGGTACGAAACAACGACGGAGAAACACTCACAGAAGTTGCAACACAACACGTAAACAAAAACGATAGTCCACTATACGTAACGCTACGGCGGAGCGGAAGACTAGGCACGTCCACACTGCACGGCGTCTAAAGCGGAACTGCGACTGAGCTATACCCCCTTTCACGATCTTTGCGTTCCCATAACTTAAGGAAAAATATTATACTCTGCCTGGCTAAAGACGTCTAATCGAGCAAAATATTGCGTAATCATTATCTCTCAGTTATATATTAGCGTTAAACGATATAAATATCAAAAATACTAGACACTTCGCGCCTGGAGAAAGTGCGAGTCGGCGCCTTCACCTTAATGTCAGAACGCGAAAATTGCACTAGTAGCTTTTTTTCAAGCAAGTTCTGTTCGTCCGTTCTCCGTAATCGTTTGGTATCTGATTAAACTGACATACTCGCCTATGGCTTTCGTAAACGAAAATTTCATTGTGACCCCGACGTGATTTGAACACGCAACCTTCTGATCTGGAGTCAGACGCGCTACCGTTGCGCCACGGAGTCGACGCTGCTTAGGTCTTGTCATGAATAGGTTCCTCGAACACTTACTGTACCGTTCAAACCTAAGAAATAATGACAGTAGGATCCACGAGACACTCGTCCCGGATGTACTTGCTCTGGCGGGGGTGTAACTCAGTGGTAGAGTGTCTGCTTCGCATGCAGAAAGTCCTGGGTTCAAATCCCAGCTCCTCCAATTTTTGTTTCTCCGTGCAGCAGTACATGAAAACTTTTGCCTATCACCATATTCTACAAAATTCAGTGTACAAGATTCTTCCCCCAAGCAAGTGGATTTCGTACAGTTCAACCTCATGGCGGGAGGACGATGACCTGCAAGACCCTGGGCTGCGATCCCCCCCCATTGAAATGTTGCTCCAAAGCCTTCGGTATGGCGTGCAGGGTGCATCTCAAACATGTATTTGCAACTCACCGCGACAATCGTCATTTGTTTTTTCGAGATACTGAAAAATGAAGGGGGCACCCGGGATTGAACCGGGGACCTCTCGATCTGCAGTCGAATGCTCTACGACTTTTTTTTTTTAATTTTAAACCTTATTTATTGCAAAAAATTATACAATATGTTTAAAAATAACAATTATTTTGGCATGACTAACACAGGAAAATATGTTCTGATTAATTAAAGAGTTCTCTGTGGCATATAAATAAATGTTTAAAATTCAGGAACTTTTAGTTCAAATTATAATTATCTTCCAACACTTATTACAGAACTGAAGCACCAACACTGGTGTAACAAGCACAGAATATACCAATCTCAGAGAAGTTGTGGTGCAAACACCAACGAACATTCACAATAACGAGTCACAACTAAAGAAATGAAAACTGCTGCACTAATGAGTTACCATTCTGTTAAAGAAACTTGTCATGGATTGAAGGTTATTTGCTGCTACTTAATGTAGAAAATTAACACACATTAAGATAAGACTAATGTAATGTAGCAATCCTGTAGTCATGTTTAAAGTTTGTATTCAATGTAAGACTGTCAGAGTGACTGTATAAATTTCAAAATCTGTAAATGATTAAAATGTTTTAGTTTCTGTTACAAAAATGTCTATAAAAACACTGAAAGAAATTTGTCCTTAAACTTTTTAACTTAAAGGTAGCAATAATGGTGAATTTAATCCATATGGTGCCAAATCTTAAACAAAGAAACTTATCAACCAGCAGCTGTCACAGTCTCCTTCTGTCTTCATGACAGTAACACCAATGACCTAGCGTCATACCCATTTTAGATTTCGTAAGTCTTCTAATTTCATATGATCTCAATTATTACTACTATTCTTCAGCAGTGAAGCCAGTCTCCATGTGCATAATGGAACACAGAAAAAGTGCCCATGCAAGTGTGCATGTGTGTGTGTGTGTGTGTGTGTGTGTGTGTGTGTGTGTGTGTGTGTGTGTGAGAGAGAGAGAGAGAGAGAGAGAGAGAGAGAGAGAGAGAGAGAGAACAAACAAACCAGATAAAGCTCCACACACTGACACGTGATAGAAGATTAGACACAATATCAGAAATTTACAAAGCTTACTGATCATCATCAGTAAGTTTTGCTATGAACCAATTCCCATTCAAAGAGACACATTTTGTGCAATGTCTTATAATGTTCAGTCAGTTTCCAGAAACTTTACAATCAGTCTGATGTAAGTCAGTGAAATGTGATATACATAAAAAAATAAAGAAAACTGTAATTTATGTGTTTACAGAGAACATTAAAAAAACATTAACTTGACAAAGTTATCAATAAACTGAAAATTCTTGTAACTGTTCAGGACCACACTTTTAAGGCTGTATGACCAACACAAAAATTTATTAGTGGGACAGTTGCATGTCTAAATCTGATCTTCAGAATGTCTTTTCTGCAGAGTGCTTTTCCTGTAATAACTAAAGATAACTGCTGTGTAGTGTGTTCAAGTCGTAATTGTTTACTTTATGCAGGGCAGACATCGTTGCATGAGAAAAGGTCACACTGCTAATAGTATCAAGCCTGGGAAGCAGCACGGAGTATATACCAATACTAACAAAGACTAGAAGGCCTACAACTTGACATCACAATATGTATTTTATGTGTGCATACCATTTTCAGCTATCATAGTAGGAACTATTAAATGCACAGCTGCAAAAATGAAGCACAAACTGAAATATTTTGTTGAGAAAAATGTTAAATTAACTGACCTTGTATAATTTAAAGTGCAGTGTGCGTGCTTGCAAGACAAGATGGGTCACACTGATTGATTAGCACACCAGAGTAACAACCAATGGTTTGGTAAACTGGCAAGGCAGGGTGTATTTTACAGGTAGTTTTTCACGCAAACTATTGAAAGATGACAATAAAAACATTAAAATTTACGCAAGTCACAGAAAGGAAGCATACACAACTCTTTCATCCTGAGTTACAATGTGGTGACAGGTATGGCACTCAGGCACAAAAAAAAATAATTTCCAAAGTAAATATAGGTGATTAGTCATCACATGCAAAACTTAACAGTATTTTGAAAAGGTTAGATTGCCACTAACTTTCTCTGGCTGCCGAGAATAATGTGACTAAACACGGTAAAATGTTAAACTAAGACTTTATAAGACTGCCATAAACTTGTGGAAAATATTACGCTATTAATAGTACATGTTAAGAATGAAAGAAAGATCAAACATAACAGTTTAATAAATTGATAGATTCATTCACTCTCAGTATTTCCAGTGAAACACTGATGAAAATTTTGAGAGAAAGGGCCACTATCAATAACTGGTCTTACAGCTTGATAATGAATGCTACATGAAATTCTGCTCACAAAAAGTCAATGTTTCCTGCTTGGCAATATGTTTCCCATAGGAGTATCCAAGCATACACAGTCAACTTAAGTAGAAATTCTGTTTAAATATGCCAGGATAGTTTACTCAGTGCAGTTAAATAATGTATTTTTTACAATACCCCTGGTACAAAAAAACACAAAACCCACTGTAAATAAAACATTCCAATGGCAGCATTGGTGACCCCGCCTCTCTCTGAACCAGACAAATGAGCTACCAACCACAGCACTGGTACCTCCATTAAAACAAGTAGTATTCTTGTGGGAGCGATGTCACTACAATTTATGTTGCATTGTCTTTGAAAAGTTAGTGGTGTCTGTAAAATTTAGATGGTCCTCATAGTACAACTAGAATATCTGTGATACTTCTGCACATGCATTCTCTCTTTTTATTAATTATTTTATTTTGATGTTTTTGGTTTACACTTGCTATGCTCAGTATTAAATATAACAACTACCAGTACGATGAAAGACATCTCATGGGAAAGCTGAAAAGTGGAAGTCTATAATATCATATATAATAGGAAATAATGAAGGAAATGGTACTTCCTGTAAATACTTGTATCAGACTTATAGTAAACAAAATTGCCCTATTCTGTAATTTTACAATGTGCAAACTTTGTCTTAACAATAGTAAACTCCCATCACCTCAAAATAACAGAGGCTAGAAAATGGTTCGAAAGAAATCTTACTGAACCTTCTAACATTATAAATGGAGTAGTTCTGAATACATTTCAGATTTAAGCAGTGGGAAGCACGCTTTGTTAAACATGTGAGCTATGTGGCAAGATTCTTTTGAAAAAAGATTCGCACAAGCTATCACATGATACTGAAACAGACAATATAACAATCATTACAGAACAATCATAGGCAGTGGATATTACATATATGAAACGTATTAAGCATGTAAGCAATCACTAATTACAAATCTGTTGTTTTCACACCAAAATGATTTGTACAGAAATTTGCACCAAGTTTCCATTTAATTATAATCAGTGGTGATGTACTCACCAACAGAGCAAAGCTCTTAGGTAATGTCAGTCAGTTTTCTGTATCACTGCTTCATTTTCAACTTGAGCAAATATGAAAGGTTAGCTCTCCTTCCAGTAACAGGAACACATCGAAAGCTTACATTATTATGCTCACTTTGCATTTCTGGACAGTCTGTTTGATAACATCACTGCCAACACTGCATAATTATTGTGTTATTACATTTGTACAGGAATTTAGCAGGAGATTTTCAGATCATACACTGAACACTAAACAGCTGTACAAGAAACAGAACTTTAATTCATTGCATTAGCAATTGTGCCATAAAAAAATCTACAGTCATAGTTTCAAACAGTTAATACAAAGTTCATCAATGCTGAATACATGTAAATTTTTTTATCAAAAATAGCTGATTATACTTTATAAAAGAGAGTATAAATGACAAAGATTTTAAAAATTTTGTACTTACTACCAATAGATAATACATAATTTTATTTCACTTTAGAAACAAGCAGTTTCAAAGCAAAGAACTCCGAGGCAAGAAGATGGGGAAGGAAATCACGTCAGTCACATAATTCCTTAAAATTTGTGGAATGAAACAAGTATGAAATACATGTATGAAATGTATCTTAGTGTCTTACGAATGTGCAGGAAATGACTGCACAGTTACAAGAAAATAATATAAATAATACTCTTCAGTTGGTGTTTCATTTACTGAAAATTATAGCTGATGTAGTAATACAGTTACACACACAAAAATTATATACATTATAAAAAGCCGACTCTTTGTCAGATCACATACAATCCTAAATTGCCTTCAAAATGATTAATTACACATGCCACATGCTTTAGAAAACCAGAATGAGCCAACTGAAATAGCATACACAACACAAAATATTTCATTACAAATTTATTCTAATTACCAGGTGCAATAATAGTGACAACACAGTATGGCAGTACCGTATTCAGTCAACATCTTGAGTATGAAGCACAACTGAATTTTTGAGTAGAGTCAGTAACACTTCAGTCAAGGATTATTACTCGAAGGAGTCTCAATTTTCTTTGCAAGGTCAGCTATAACTTCTCCATAAATCATAGGATCCATGTTACGTCCAAGCATATACAGAATCCACCAGTCTCCAACATCTGTCTTACGACATATTGCATTTGTGACCTCCTTTGGTACCATACGGTTACGTGCGTGCAATAGTATTGGCCGTACAGAAGGTACAGCTAAAATAACTGCTCTATAAACAACTAGTACAGATAAAAGTGCTGCTAGTATAATGTACCAAAACCACAGGAAAATGTAAGTTTTCTCATTGACTATATTGAGAGGAAGTACACAAAGTGAATCATGTTTCTGTATAGAGCCTGAAGCACCATATTTGTGGAATGTGCACTTTGTTACACGCGGAAACACATAAACCATTGGGTCAACACGTTCCTCTTGAGACTGTTCTGAGAATGCCACCACACGCAAGCCATAACTGAAGAACTCTCCATCAAAGAAGTGGTTCATTAGGTACAACTGGCCAATTATGTTTACCAGGCACAAAGTTTCACAGAACCAGTATTTCAGTGCGTACATGTTGTGTCTCTATGTCACTCATAAAACATGGCTACAGTTCTTGTTTCTGCAGCGTTATTATTGGCTTTGTAACCGTCAGTCAAAATCAAATATACACTTGTTTTATGATACTCTGCCGTTCAATACTAAACACTGTCTGTGCCTCTTAATACAAATTCTGTAACACAAACATTTTCCACTTGTCCGCAGTGTCTATAATACATTCAACAATAGTTACTTTTGAATTATACTTCTGTGTAAAGGTACGAGAGGGTAGCCTATGAAAGTGCTGTCTTATACTTGGAATCGCTATTTCTGTCTCAAATTATGATACACTGATTTAAAATCTCTAATATTACTGCCGCATGGAACACAATTACAAAAACTACTCGACTGAGCTATACCCCCTTTCACGATCTTTGCGTTCCCATAACTTAAGGAAAAATATTATACTCTGCCTGGCTAAAGACGTCTAATCGAGCAAAATATTGCGTAATCATTATCTCTCAGTTATATATTAGCGTTAAACGATATAAATATCAAAAATACTAGACACTTCGCGCCTGGAGAAAGTGCGAGTCGGCGCCTTCACCTTAATGTCAGAACGCGAAAATTGCACTAGTAGCTTTTTTTCAAGCAAGTTCTGTTCGTCCGTTCTCCGTAATCGTTTGGTATCTGATTAAACTGACATACTCGCCTATGGCTTTCGTAAACGAAAATTTCATTGTGACCCCGACGTGATTTGAACACGCAACCTTCTGATCTGGAGTCAGACGCGCTACCGTTGCGCCACGGAGTCGACGCTGCTTAGGTCTTGTCATGAATAGGTTCCTCGAACACTTACTGTACCGTTCAAACCTAAGAAATAATGACAGTAGGATCCACGAGACACTCGTCCCGGATGTACTTGCTCTGGCGGGGGTGTAACTCAGTGGTAGAGTGTCTGCTTCGCATGCAGAAAGTCCTGGGTTCAAATCCCAGCTCCTCCAATTTTTGTTTCTCCGTGCAGCAGTACATGAAAACTTTTGCCTATCACCATATTCTACAAAATTCAGTGTACAAGATTCTTCCCCCAAGCAAGTGGATTTCGTACAGTTCGACCTCATGGCGGGAGGACGATGACCTGCAAGACCCTGGGCTGCGATCCCCCCCCATTGAAATGTTGCTCCAAAGCCTTCGGTATGGCGTGCAGGGTGCATCTCAAACATGTATTTGCAACTCACCGCGACAATCGTCATTTGTTTTTTCGAGATACTGAAAAATGAAGGGGGCACCCGGGATTGAACCGGGGACCTCTCGATCTGCAGTCGAATGCTCTACGACTTTTTTTTTTTTTTTTTTTTTTTTTTTGAAGCAGACACTCTACCACTCGAACGAATATATCTATTGAAAAAAATATTAAAGAATATCCACCACACAGCCACTTCAAAAGAAGTACAGTACTGAAACTAAAATCCTAAAACATGACTATATAATGTAGACTGCTTACTGAAATAAAGGTTAAAACACGAAAACTTCAGTCCTGGTGTAGAGAAGAAACATACATAAAGGCGGCAAATTCAGAAACAGTATAAAAGAAAATGGCTCACACAGGTGACCTTAGCCAACACCCTCTCTTTCAAATGTCAGGCTAAGCATATTGGCAAAATCATCGCGGAGGCCTGGCAATCGCAAGCGCTGCCAGTAAGCAGTAAGCATGTACTGCCGAAACGCTAGGTGTCCATCCTCTTCATGACAACTGTTGACAAAATGTACGAAATGGCCAATCAACCACATGACGGTATGGAGCTTCGTCCGCGGAAAAAAGGAAGAATCGGGCCGGACGATGATGTCAATAGTATAAGCGGCTTCAGCAGACCTAGTGACAAAAGCAAGTTGTTTCCTGAGCCAACGCCAATTAGCAAGGTGCCCACAGCAGGTGAATCGATGTTCAAGGGTATCCAGGAGACCACACCGAGTACAGGTGTCCGTGTCAGAAAGACCAATACGGTGCAGTCGTACATTGGTGGGAACCAAATTATTTATTACCCTATACCACGTGGACGCCACGGCCATAGAGTGGATCGGCAGACTAACGTTCTTCCAGACGTTCCTCCAGGACACGGATGGAGACGCCAGTTCTATTGGATTGGGACTGGCCAGCCCCTCCCAGCGGGCAATCAAGCTCTTGGTCGTTGGCACCGGTCGCCGCAAGAAGACGTCACCGAGGTAACTCACCGCAATGTAAAATTCCCGAATGTGTTTCAACTTAAAATTTAGGCGTCCGACATCGACAGGTGGAGCAAGGTTCGCCGGACGCACAACAGTAAAAAGCCTGGATGTAATTGAAGTCACTTCTTGCGTAACAATTAGAGTCGTTCGGCGGACGTACAAAGCAGACGCCTTGCGAGTAATGTCAGAGAGGCCCAAGCCTCCGGAGAGACGCGGTTTCGTCATTACCTCGTAACGTAACTTGAATAGATGGCCCTTCCATATAAACCTGCTAGACAATTGGCGCAACCTTTTTGCCACCATCATGGGAAGTGGGAACAGCTGAGCAACATAATAAGCTTTACAAAGGACGTAGGTGTCTAAAATTCTGACTTTTTGCAAAATGGTAGCAGAGCGCTGCTCATGGACCATCAGAGCCCCCTGTATCTTCTCGGTGACAGATTTCCAATTGAGAGCCGCCATTTTTAGAGGACACCGATCAATGATAATCCCCAAGGACGTATGGCGATCGACAAAAGTGGCCCAAGGGACGTCAGCATCGCGAAATCCTCGAATATCAAGGAACTTACATTTACCCTGATTGAGACGCGCTCCAGAGACACGACAGTATGCATCAACTGCCCCTTTCAACAACGGGATATCATCTCGTTGACGGAGGAGAACAACGACATCATCCGCATATGCCTTAACCGAGAGCTTCCCACCAGAGAGGGACATACCCTGAAGCTTGAGAGCAATAGTCCGAAGCAGCGGTTCCAGGGACAAAACGAATAAAGACATAGAGAGCGGACTACCCTGAGGCACTCCGCGGCGGATAGCAATGGGCGGCGTCAGCTGCCCATTGACTGACACCCGAGCTGTTATTCCCCTGTACAAATTGCCAAGAACACCACGTGATGAAGCGTTAAAACCTATTGTACCTAAAACACGATCTAAAAACACATGACTGACGTGATCAAAAGCCTTATAAAAATCAAGGAAGGCAAAGGCACAATGTACGTTTGTAACCGCCGCAACCGAGACAACATCCCGATATTCGGCTACTGGTGTCAGAATAGATCTATCATGAAAACAACATTGATGTGCACCAATCACACCCCGAAGCAGAGAAGACAGCCGGCTATTGAGCGCTCTAGCAGCTGTCTTATAGTCAAAATTCAGCAATGTGAGCGGACGAAGATTGGCAGCAGATAAACGACCAGAGGACTTCGGAATTAAAACAATTTTCCCTACTTTAAAATCGGCAGGCACATCCATCCCTCTGACAATCTCATTTAAAATCTGCGTAAAAATGCCACCCAAAAGAGGCCAAAAACGGAGATAAAATTCTTTAGGCAGGCCGTCTGGACCCGGCGATTTACTGGACGGAGAGCGAGCAATAAATTCGAAAACATCATCTACCTGGAACTCCCGGAGAAATTCGCCGTTCGCGTCAGGCGCGATCGTCGCAGTTAGATCCCCAAAGACATCATCCGAAAGAGACTCACCAGAATCATCGGCAGAATAGAGACTAGTGTAATACTGATGAAGAGCACGAACCATTTCCTCCTGTGCACTAAACTGTCGCCCATCATCCACCGTAAGAGAAGAGATGAAGGAGCGACGACGACGAGTCTGATGCCGTAGCAGGTGGTACAAGGATGTCAGTTCACCTTCAACAAGAGAGTGAGGTTTCGACTTAACTCGCAGACCATCCATCTGTCGTCGTTTAAGGCTCAAGAGCTTGGCTTTAATACGACGAACATCATGGATCCGCAGTGGAGAGGTACCCGCCGCGTCATATAGTTCACGCAGGACAGAGTAGTAATATTCATACGTGTTCTTAAAATCACGCGTCCTAGCAGCACAGTAGAAAATCAAAGTCTGACGAATCTTGGGCTTGGCAAACGCAGTCCACCAAACCAGCAAGGAGGGGTATCGCGGGACAGAGCGAAGACATCGCTCCCACACGCCACTTATAACATCATCCATAGCACTGTCGGCAAGGTGGGAAACATTTAACATCCACTGGGAACGATAAAGTTTTGCAGGTTGGCGACTAAGATTTACAGTTGCAGTAAAAGCACAATGGTCAGAAAAACTAGTAGGAATAACATCGACAGAAAGAATTTTATCACATAAAAAATCAGATAAATAGAATCTGTCGAGTCTACTGCATGAGGACGCGGTAAAAAACGTATATTTCACCAGGGTTGGATATTTGTGTTCCCAAACATCACGCAGATGCATCGTACGAACTAAGTCATGTAAATCACGGCAATAATTAAAATTGGGGGACTGGTCTGCAGGGCGTAAAACACAATTAAAATCGCCTCCGAGCAGGAGACTCCGAGGACTCTGGCGCAAAAGATAAATAAGCTCTTCTTTATAAAAGCGCGATCGAGCCACAGTGTGACCCGAACCAGAGGGGGCATACAAAACAACGAGGCGGAGATCAAAAAGACGACAACCAATCCCACGGCCAGAGTCAAGGAATTCAATGTCAGTAATAGGAATGCCCTCTCGAAAGAAAAGAGCAGTTCCTGTTGAACATTCCGGCGCGACATTAAAAACAGTTTGAAATCCAGGTAGAGAGAGATCAGAAAACAACACTTCCTGCAAAAACACTACGTCCGCACAGGCGTCGTAAATAAACTGCCGCAAAGAGGCAATGCGAACGTCGGACTCAATACGGTTAACATTTAAGGTAAGAAAGGTGTATGCTTGAACCATAGAGAGAAAAGCGAGAAAACAAATCACCTACACCGACGCACCAGCGTCACAGTCCATAGCAGGGGTGACGGAGGCATCCGAGGGAGGGGGACTGCTACCCCGTTCCGCGGATCCCTTACGTTTCGGTTTTTTACGAACAGCATTAACGTTCGGCTGAACGCGTAACTTGCGTCGGCTGACGGGCAAGGAAACTTCAGCCGCCGGTGACGTAGGAGGGTCAAGTTCTGTATCCGACACCACCCGCGCCGGTCCACATGCGGGATCCGGGGTCGCGGGGGAAACATCCGACAAAACGGAATGGTCAACACCTGCACTAGCTTCTGGCAAACATGGACTGCACGGAGGCGAAACGTGAGCAGGAAGGTCCGAGGCCGCAGAGTTGGAAGGAAGCGGAGCAGCTCCGCTGGCAGAGGTATGGGGCAGCGAAGCAGGAAGTTGTCGCGGCTCCACTTGTTGTGACATCGAAGTCGGTTCGGAAGACGGCGCCAACAGGCCCGACCGACGACCCGACTCGAGAGAAGCTGCGTCGGAGGCCGGAGGGGCGCCAGCAGCCGCCACCGGAACCGCTACCTCAGGAGGGCAGGGAGCAGCTACAGTACACAGTGGCTCGGAGGATGCCGGTCGCTCGGACTGGGGCATCTCAGGGAGATCCTCATCCGTACTATTTCCATCGTGTGGGCGACGCCTCTTATTATTCAAAAGTGGCACACCCACCTGAGGGACAGACGGAACAACATCAGATTTAGCACGCAAAGGAGGAAATTCTGTATCAGGGGTGCGCAAAACCTGTGGCGGGGCGCTACTACCACTGGACTGTGCTACACCAAGAGCAGAACCACCTGCAACGAGGTCAGCGACCGTTAACTTGCGACGCTGTTCGAGAGAATTTTTTAAAACAAAAACTCTCCGCGGACAGTCGGTACGCACGTGACCACTTTCATTGCACAAAAAACAGGTGCCAACCTGACCACTATATGTTACATGGACACGATATCCACCGATCTGCAGGTGAGATGGAATATTCTGCTTAACGTGCATTTCGACTGAACGAATACCACTGTAACATTGCAGGCGATGTTGGCTTGATTAGCGTTCAAGGCGAATGCTCTTTACATCACCATACTTCTGTAGACCCTCCTTAAGATAGACATTATCCACCTCCGGTGGAAGGTTGTAAACACGAACATTGGTATACGTGATGGAAGCATTGGAAAGCAGCACGGTACTTACAGAATCATCCCGATGCCGAAAGAGAACTTGATGACCATATTTAGAAAGAATTTTATCAACCTGAAGTGGGTCCATAAACTTAACAAAGAAAACATACAGTTCGGTATCAAAATAAGCAGTGTGCACCTGATCCGAATGAACACCAAAGGTATCTACCAACCAATCATGAATCTCAAGAGAACTAGGTTGCACATGGCGGGTTGACTTGTCAAAAGCAAAACTAACTGTAGCCTGACGAGGAATAACCTGGGACGACATTTTCAAAATATGCGGTCGAAACCGCTACACAAAAAACACTGAAATAAGGACAGAAAGTAACACAAGGTACGAAACAACGACGGAGAAATACTCTCAGAAGTTGCAACACAACACGTAACAAAAACGATAGTCCACTATACGTAACGCTACGGCGGAGCGGAAGACTAGGCACGTCCACACTGCACGGCGTCTAAAGCGGAACTGCGCATCTCAAACATGTATTTGCAACTCACCGCGACAATCGTCATTTGTTTTTTCGAGATACTGAAAAATGAAGGGGGCACCCGGGATTGAACCGGGGACCTCTCGATCTGCAGTCGAATGCTCTACGGCTTTTTTTTTTTTTTTTTTTTTTTTGTTATATCCACGTGCTATAACAGGCGTCTACTCTTCATTGAGGAGCTGCAACCGGGGCTGAGTTCCACCTACTCTTCAGCACGGTCAAAATGGCAGGGCTCGTCCGGGATTTGAACCCGGGACCTCCTGCACCCAAAGCAGGAATCATACCCCTTTTTTTTTTTTTTTTTTTTTTTTAGTGCTGGGTTGTCGCGAAAGTGAAAAGTAGGGCCTGTCCGGGATTTGAACCCGGGACCTCCTGCACCCAAAGCAGGAATTATACCCCTTTTTTTTTTTTCAGTACTGAAATTAAAATCCTAAAACATGACTATATAATGTAGACTGCTGACTGAAATAAAGATTAAAACACGAAAACTTCAGTCCTGGTGTAGAGAAGAAACATATATAAAGGCGGGAAATCCAGAAACAGTATAAAAGAAAATGGCTCACACAGGTGACCTTAGCCAACACCCTCTCTTTCAAATGTCAGGCTAAGCATATTGGCAAAATCACCTCGGAGGCCTGGCAATCGCAAGCGCTGCCAGTAAGCAGTAAGCATGTACTGCCGAAACGCTAGGTGTCCATCCTCTTCATGACAACTGTTGACAAAATGTACGAAATGGCCAATCAACCACATGACGGTATGGAGCTTCGTCCGCGGAAAAAAGGAAGAATCGGGCCGGACGATGATGTCAATAGTATAAGCGGCTTCAGCAGACCTAGTGACAAAAGCAAGTTGTTTCCTGAGCCAACGCCAATTAGCAAGGTGCCCACAGCAGGTGAATCGATGTTCAAGGGTATCCAGGAGACCACACCGAGTACAGGTGTCCGTGTCAGAAAGACCAATACGGTGCAGTCGTACATTGGTGGGAACCAAATTATTTATTACCCTATACCACGTGGACGCCACGGCCATAGAGTGGATCGGCAGACTAACGTTCTTCCAGACGTTCCTCCAGGACACAGATGGAGATGCCAGTTCTATTGGATTGGGACCGGCCAGCCCCTCCCAGCGGGCAATCAAGCCCTTGGTCGTTGGCACCGGTCGCCGCAAGAAGACGTCACCGAGGTAACTCACCGCAATGTAAAATTCCCGAATGTGTTTCAACTTAAAATTTAGGCGTCCGACATCGACAGGTGGAGCAAGGCTCGCCGGACGCACAACAGTAAAAAGCCTGGATGTAATTGAAGTCACTTCTTGCGTAACAATTAGAGTCGTTCGGCGGACGTACAAAGCAGACGCCTTGCGAGTAATGTCAGAGAGGCCCAAGCCTCCGGAGAGACGCGGTTTCGTCATTACCTCGTAACGTAACTTGAATAGATGGCCCTTCCATATAAACCTGCTAGACAATTGGCGCAACCTTTTCGCCACCATCATGGGAAGTGGGAACAGCTGAGCAACATAATAAGCTTTACATAGAACGTAGGTGTCTAAAATTCTGACTTTTTGCAAAATGGTAGCAGAGCGCTGCTCATGGACCATCAGAGCCCCCTGTATCTTCTCGGTGACAGATTTCCAATTGAGAGCCGCCATTTTTAGAGGACACCGATCAATGATAATCCCCAAGGACGTATGGCGATCGACAAAAGTGGCCCAAGGGACGTCAGCATCGCGAAATCCTCGAATATCAAGGAACTTACATTTACCCTGATTGAGACGCGCTCCAGAGACACGACAGTATGCATCAACCGCCCCTTTCAACAACAGGATATCATCACGTTGACGGAGGAGAACAACGACATCATCCGCATATGCCTTAACAGAGAGCTTCCCACCAGAGAGGGACATACCCTGAAGCTTGAGAGCAATAGTCCGAAGCAGCGGTTCCAGGGACAATACGAATAAAGACATAGAGAGCGGACTACCCTGAGGCACTCCGCGGCGGATAGCAATGGGCGGCGTCAGCTGCCCATTGACTGACACCCGAGCTGTTATTCCCCTATACAAATTGCCAAGAACACCACGTGATGAAGCGTTAAAACCTATTGTACCTAAAACACGATCTAAAAACACATGACTGACGTGATCAAAAGCCTTATAAAAATCAAGGAAGGCAAAGGCACAATGTACGTTTGTAACCGCCGCAACCGAGACAACATCCCGATATTCGGCTACTGGTGTCAGAATAGATCTATCATGAAAACAACATTGATGTGCACCAATCACACCCCGAAGCAGAGAAGACAACCGGCTATTGAGCGCTCTAGCAGCTGTCTTATAGTCAAAATTCAGCAATGTGAGCGGACGAAGATTGGCAGCAGATAAACGACCAGAGGACTTCGGGATTAAAACAATTTTCCCTACTTTAAAATCGGCAGGCACATCCATCCCCCTGACAATCTCATTTAAAATCTGCGTAAAAATGCCACCCAAAAGAGGCCAAAAACGGAGATAAAATTCTTTAGGCAGGCCGTCTGGACACGGCGATTTACTGGACGGAGAGCGAGCAATAAAATCGAAAACATCATCTACCTGGAACTCCCGGAGAAATTCGCCGTTCGCGTCAGGCGCGATCGTCGCAGTTAGATCCCCAAAGACATCATCCGAAAGAGACTCACCAGAATCATAGGCAGAGTATAGACTAGTGTAATACTGATGAAGAGCACGAACCATTTCCTCCTGTGCAATAAGCTGTCGCCCATCATCCACCGTAAGAGAAGAGATGAAGGAGCGACGACGACGAGTCTGATGCCGTAGCAGGTGGTACAAGGATGTCAGTTCACCTTCAACAAGAGAGTGAGGTTTCGACTTAACTCGCAGACCATCCATCTGTCGTCGTTTAAGGCTCAAGAGCTTGGCTTTAATACGACGAACATCATGGATCCGCAGTGGAGAGGTACCCGCCGCGTCATATAGTTCACGCAGGACAGAGTAGTAATATTCATACGTGTTCTTAAAATCACGCGTCCTAGCAGCACAGTAGAAAATCAAAGTCTGACGAATCTTGGGCTTGGCAAACGCAGTCCACCAAACCAGCAAGGAGGGGTATCGCGGGACAGAGCGAAGACATCGCTCCCACACGCCACTTATAACATCATCCATAGCACTGTCGGCAAGGTGGGAAACATTTAACATCCACTGGGAACGATAAAGTTTTGCAGGTTGGCGACTAAGATTTACAGTTGGAGTAAAAGCACAATGGTCAGAAAAACTAGTAGGAATAACATCGACAGAAAGAATTTTATCACATAAAAAATCAGATAAATAGAATCTGTCGAGTCTACTGCATGAGGACGCGGTAAAAAACGCATATTTCACCAGGGTTGGATATTTGTGTTCCCAAACATCACGCAGTTGCATCGTACGAACTAAGTCATGTAAATCACGGCAATAATTAAAATTGGGGGACTGGTCTGCAGGGCGTAAAACACAATTAAAATCGCCTCCGAGCAGGAGACTCCGAGGACTCTGGCGCAAAAGATAAATAAGCTCTTCTTTATAAAAGCGCGATCGAGCCACAGTGTGACCCGAACCAGAGGGGGCATACAAAACAACGAGGCGGAGATCAAAAAGACGACAACCAATCCCACGGCCAGAGTCAAGGAATTCAATGTCAGTAATAGGAATGCCCTCTCGAAAGAAAAGAGCAGTTCCTGTTGAATATTCCGGCGCGACATTAAATACAGTTTGAAATCCAGGTAGAGAGAGATCAGAAAACAACACTTCCTGCAAAAACACTACGTCCGCACAGGCGTCGTAAATAAACTGCCGCAAAGAGGCAATGCGAACGTCGGACTCAATACGGTTAACATTTAAGGTAAGAAAGGTGTATGCTTGAACCATAGAGAGAAAAGCGAGAAAACAAATCACCTACACCGACGCACCAGCGTCACAGTCCATAGCAGGGGTGACAGAGGCATCCGAGGGAGGGGGACTGCTACCCCGTTCCGCGGATCCCTTACGTTTCGGTTTTTTACGAACAGCATAAACGTTCGGCTGAACGCGTAACTTGCGTCGGCTGACAGGCAAGGAAACTTCAGCCGCCGGTGACGTAGGAGGGTCAAGTTCTGTATCCGACACCACCCGCGCCGGTCCACATGCGGGATCCGGGGTCGCGGGGGAAACATCCGACAAAACGGAATGGTCAACACCTGCACTAGCTTCCGGCAAACATGGACTGCACGGAGGCGAAACGTGAGCAGGAAGGTCCGAGGCCGCAGAGTTGGAAGGAAGCGGAGCAGCTCCGCTGGCAGAGGTATGGGGCAGCGAAGCAGGAAGTTGTCGCGGCTCCACTTGTTGTGACATCGAAGTCGGTTCGGAAGACGGCGCCAACAGGCCCGACCGACGACCCGACTCGAGAGAAGCTGCGTCGGAGGCCGGAGGGGCGCCAGCAGCCGCCACCGGAACCGCTACCTCAGGAGGGCAGGGAGCAGCTACAGTACACAGTGGCTCGGAGGATGCCGGTCGCTCGGACTGGGGCATCTCAGGGAGATCCTCATCCGTACTATTTCCATCGTGTGGGCGACGCCTCTTATTATTCAAAAGTGGCACACCCACCTGAGGGACAGACGGAACAACATCAGATTTAGCACGCAAAGGAGGAAATTCTGTATCAGGGGTGCGCAAAACCTGTGGAGGGGCGCTACTACCACTGGACTGTGCTACACCAAGAGCAGAACCACCTGCAACGAGGTCAGCGACCGTTAACTTGCGACGCTGTTCGAGAGAATTTTTTAAAACAAAAACTCTCCGCGGACAGTCGGTACGCACGTGACCACTTTCATTGCACAAAAAACAGGTGCCCACCTGACCACTATATGTTACATGGACACGATATTCACCGATCTGCAGGTGAGATGGAATATTCTGCTTAACGTGCATTTCGACTGAACGAATACCACTGTAACATTGCAGGCGATGTTGGCTTGACCAGCGTTCAAGGCGAATGCTCTTTACATCACCATACTTCTGTAGACCCTCCTTAAGATAGACATTATCCACCTCCGGTGGAAGGTTGTAAACACGAACATTGGTATACGTGATGGAAGCATTGGAAAGCAGCACGGTACTTACAGAATCATCCCGATGCCGAAAGAGAACTTGATGACCATATTTAGAAAGAATTTTATCAACCTGAAGTGGGTCCATAAACTTAACAAAGAAAACATACAGTTCGGTATCAAAATAAGCAGTGTGCACCTGATCCGAATGAACACCAAAGGTATCTACCAACCAATCATGAATCTCAAGAGAACTAGGTTGCACATGGCGGGTTGACTTGTCAAAAGCAAAACTAACTGTAGCCTGACGAGGAATAACCTGGGACGACATTTTCAAAATATGCGGTCGAAACCGCTACACAAAAAACACTGAAATAAGGACAGAAAGTAACACAAGGTACGAAACAACGACGGAGAAACACTCACAGAAGTTGCAACACAACACGTAAACAAAAACGATAGTCCACTATACGTAACGCTACGGCGGAGCGGAAGACTAGGCACGTCCACACTGCACGGCGTCTAAAGCGGAAACTAAGACTGAGCTATACCCCCTTTCACGATCTTTGCGTTCCCATAACTTAAGGAAAAATATTATACTCTGCCTGGCTAAAGACGTCTAATCGAGCAAAATATTGCGTAATCATTATCTCTCAGTTATATATTAGCGTTAAACGATATAAATATCAAAAATACTAGACACTTCGCGCCTGGAGAAAGTGCGAGTCGGCGCCTTCACCTTAATGTCAGAACGCGAAAATTGCACTAGTAGCTTTTTTTCAAGCAAGTTCTGTTCGTCCGTTCTCCGTAATCGTTTGGTATCTGATTAAACTGACATACTCGCCTATGGCTTTCGTAAACGAAAATTTCATTGTGACCCCGACGTGATTTGAACACGCAACCTTCTGATCTGGAGTCAGACGCGCTACCGTTGCGCCACGGAGTCGACGCTGCTTAGGTCTTGTCATGAATATGTTCCTCGAACACTTACTGTACCGTTCAAACCTAAGAAATAATGACAGTAGGATCCACGAGACACTCGTCCCGGATGTACTTGCTCTGGCGGGGGTGTAACTCAGTGGTAGAGTGTCTGCTTCGCATGCAGAAAGTCCTGCGTTCAAATCCCAGCTCCTCCAATTTTTGTTTCTCCGTGCAGCAGTACATGAAAACTTTTGCCTATCACCATATTCTACAAAATTCAGTGTACAAGATTCTTCCCCCAAGCAAGTGGATTTCGTACAGTTCGACCTCATGGCGGGAGGACGATGACCTGCAAGACCCTGGGCTGCGATCCCCCCCCATTGAAATGTTGCTCCAAAGCCTTCGGTATGGCGTGCAGGGTGCATCTCAAACATGTATTTGCAACTCACCGCGACAATCGTCATTTGCTTTTTCGAGATACTGAAAAATGAAGGGGGCACCCGGGATTGAACTGGGGACCTCTCGATCTGCAGTCGAATGCTCTACGACTGAGCTATACCCCCTTTCACGATCTTTGCGTTCCCATAACTTAAGGAAAAATATTATACTCTGCCTGGCTAAAGTCGTCTAATCGAGCAAAATATTGCGTAATCATTATCTCTCAGTTATATATTAGCGTTAAACGATATAAATATCAAAAATACTAGACACTTCGCGCCTGGAGAAAGTGCGAGTCGGCGCCTTCACCTTAATGTCAGAACGCGAAAATTGCACTAGTAGCTTTTTTTCAAGCAAGTTCTGTTCGTCCGTTCTCCGTAATCGTTTGGTATCTGATTAAACTGACATACTCGCCTATGGCTTTCGTAAACGAAAATTTCATTGTGACCCCGACGTGATTTGAACACGCAACCTTCTGATCTGGAGTCAGACGCGCTACCGTTGCGCCACGGAGTCGACGCTGCTTAGGTCTTGTCATGAATAGGCTCCTCGAACACTTACTGTACCGTTCAAACCTAAGAAATAATGACAGTAGGATCCACGAGACACTCGTCCCGGATGTACTTGCTCTGGCGGGGGTGTAACTCAGTGGTAGAGTGTCTGCTTCGCATGCAGAAAGTCCTGGGTTCAAATCCCAGCTCCTCCAATTTTTGTTTCTCCGTGCAGCAGTACATGAAAACTTTTGCCTATCACCATATTCTACAAAATTCAGTGTACAAGATTCTTCCCCCAAGCAAGTGGATTTCGTACAGTTCGACCTCATGGCGGGAGGACGATGACCTGCAAGACCCTGGGCTGCGATCCCCCCCCATTGAAATGTTGCTCCAAAGCCTTCGGTATGGCGTGCAGGGTGCATCTCAAACATGTATTTGCAACTCACCGCGACAATCGTCATTTGTTTTTTCGAGATACTGAAAAATGAAGGGGGCACCCGGGATTGAACCGGGGACCTCTCGATCTGCAGTCGAATGCTCTACGACTGAGCTATACCCCCTTTCACGATCTTTGCGTTCCCATAACTTAAGGAAAAATATTATACTCTGCCTGGCTAAAGACGTCTAATCGAGCAAAATATTGCGTAATCATTATCTCTCAGTTATATATTAGCGTTAAACGATATAAATATCAAAAATACTAGACACTTCGCGCCTGGAGAAAGTGCGAGTCGGCGCCTTCACCTTAATGTCAGAACGCGAAAATTGCACTAGTAGCTTTTTTTCAAGCAAGTTCTGTTCGTCCGTTCTCCGTAATCGTTTGGTATCTGATTAAACTGACATACTCGCCTATGGCTTTCGTAAACGAAAATTTCATTGTGACCCCGACGTGATTTGAACACGCAACCTTCTGATCTGGAGTCAGACGCGCTACCGTTGCGCCACGGAGTCGACGCTGCTTAGGTCTTGTCATGAATAGGTTCCTCGAACACTCACTGTACCGTTCAAACCTAAGAAATAATGACAGTAGGATCCACGAGACACTCGTCCCGGATGTACTTGCTCTGGCGGGGGTGTAACTCAGTGGTAGAGTGTCTGCTTCGCATGCAGAAAGTCCTGCGTTCAAATCCCAGCTCCTCCAATTTTTGTTTCTCCGTGCAGCAGTACATGAAAACTTTTGCCTATCACCATATTCTACAAAATTCAGTGTACAAGATTCTTCCCCCAAGCAAGTGGATTTCGTACAGTTCGACCTCATGGCGGGAGGACGATGACCTGCAAGACCCTGGGCTGCGATCCCCCCCCATTGAAATGTTGCTCCAAAGCCTTCGGTATGGCGTGCAGGGTGCATCTCAAACATGTATTTGCAACTCACCGCGACAATCGTCATTTGCTTTTTCGAGATACTGAAAAATGAAGGGGGCACCCGGGATTGAACTGGGGACCTCTCGATCTGCAGTCGAATGCTCTACGACTGAGCTATACCCCCTTTCACGATCTTTGCGTTCCCATAACTTAAGGAAAAATATTATACTCTGCCTGGCTAAAGTCGTCTAATCGAGCAAAATATTGCGTAATCATTATCTCTCAGTTATATATTAGCGTTAAACGATATAAATATCAAAAATACTAGACACTTCGCGCCTGGAGAAAGTGCGAGTCGGCGCCTTCACCTTAATGTCAGAACGCGAAAATTGCACTAGTAGCTTTTTTTCAAGCAAGTTCTGTTCGTCCGTTCTCCGTAATCGTTTGGTATCTGATTAAACTGACATACTCGCCTATGGCTTTCGTAAACGAAAATTTCATTGTGACCCCGACGTGATTTGAACACGCAACCTTCTGATCTGGAGTCAGACGCGCTACCGTTGCGCCACGGAGTCGACGCTGCTTAGGTCTTGTCATGAATAGGTTCCTCGAACACTTACTGTACCGTTCAAACCTAAGAAATAATGACAGTAGGATCCACGAGACACTCGTCCCGGATGTACTTGCTCTGGCGGGGGAGTAACTCAGTGGTAGAGTGTCTGCTTCGCATGCAGAAAGTCCTGGGTTCAAATCCCAGCTCCTCCAATTTTTGTTTCTCCGTGCAGCAGTACATGAAAACTTTTGCCTATCACCATATTCTACAAAATTCAGTGTACAAGATTCTTCCCCCAAGCAAGTGGATTTCGTACAGTTCGACCTCATGGCGGGAGGACGATGACCTGCAAGACCCTGGGCTGCGATCCCCCCCCATTGAAATGTTGCTCCAAATCCTTCGGTATGGCGTGCAGGGTGCATCTCAAACATGTATTTGCAACTCACCGCGACAAACGTCATTTGTTTTTTCGAGATACTGAAAAATGAAGGGGGCACCCGGGATTGAACCGGGGACCTCTCGATCTGCAGTCGAATGCTCTACGACTGAGCTATACCCCCTTTCACGATCTTTGCGTTCCCATAACTTAAGGAAAAATATTATACTCTGCCTGGCTAAAGACGTCTAATCGAGCAAAATATTGCGTAATCATTATCTCTCAGTTATATATTAGCGTTAAACGATATAAATATCAAAAATACTAGACACTTCGCGCCTGGAGAAAGTGCGAGTCGGCGCCTTCACCTTAATGTCAGAACGCGAAAATTGCACTAGTAGCTTTTTTTCAAGCAAGTTCTGTTCGTCCGTTCTCCGTAATCGTTTGGTATCTGATTAAACTGACATACTCGCCTATGGCTTTCGTAAACGAAAATTTCATTGTGACCCCGACGTGATTTGAACACGCAACCTTCTGATCTGGAGTCAGACGCGCTACCGTTGCGCCACGGAGTCGACGCTGCTTAGGTCTTGTCATGAATAGGTTCCTCGAACACTCACTGTACCGTTCAAACCTAAGAAATAATGACAGTAGGATCCACGAGACACTCGTCCCGGATGTACTTGCTCTGGCGGGGGTGTAACTCAGTGGTAGAGTGTCTGCTTCGCATGCAGAAAGTCCTGCGTTCAAATCCCAGCTCCTCCAATTTTTGTTTCTCCGTGCAGCAGTACATGAAAACTTTTGCCTATCACCATATTCTACAAAATTCAGTGTACAAGATTCTTCCCCCAAGCAAGTGGATTTCGTACAGTTCGACCTCATGGCGGGAGGACGATGACCTGCAAGACCCTGGGCTGCGATCCCCCCCCATTGAAATGTTGCTCCAAAGCCTTCGGTATGGCGTGCAGGGTGCATCTCAAACATGTATTTGCAACTCACCGCGACAATCGTCATTTGTTTTTTCGAGATACTGAAAAATGAAGGGGGCACCCGGGATTGAACCGGGGACCTCTCGATCTGCAGTCGAATGCTCTACGACTGAGCTATACCCCCTTTCACGATCTTTGCGTTCCCATAACTTAAGGAAAAATATTACACTCTGACTGGCTAAAGACGTCTAATCGAGCAAAATATTGCGTAATCATTATCTCTCAGTTATATATTAGCGTTAAACGATATAAATATCAAAAATACTAGACACTTCGCGCCTGGAGAAAGTGCGAGTCGGCGCCTTCACCTTAATGTCAGAACGCGAAAATTGCACTAGTAGCTTTTTTTCAAGCAAGTTCTGTTCGTCCGTTCTCCGTAATCGTTTGGTATCTGATTAAACTGACATACTCGCCTATGGCTTTCGTAAACGAAAATTTCATTGTGACCCCGACGTGATTTGAACACGCAACCTTCTGATCTTGAGTCAGACGCGCTACCGTTGCGCCACGGAGTCGACGCTGCTTAGGTCTTGTCATGAATAGGTTCCTCGAACACTTACTGTACCGTTCAAACCTAAGAAATAATGACAGTAGGATCCACGAGACACTCGTCTCGGATGTACTTGCTCTGGCGGGGGTGTAACTCAGTGGTAGAGTGTCTGCTTCGCATGCAGAAAGTCCTGGGTTCAAATCCCAGCTCCTCCAATTTTTGTTTCTCCGTGCAGCAGTACATGAAAACTTTTGCCTATCACCATATTCTACAAAATTCAGTGTACAAGATTCTTCCCCCAAGCAAGTGGATTTCGTACAGTTCGACCTCATGGCGGGAGGACGATGACCTGCAAGACCCTAGGCTGCGATCCCCCCCCCCATTGAAATGTTGCTCCAAAGCCTTCGGTATGGCGTGCAGGGTGCATCTCAAACATGTATTTGCAACTCACCGCGACAATCGTCATTTGTTTTTTCGAGATACTGAAAAATGAAGGGGGCACCCGGGATTGAACCGGGGACCTCTCGATCTGCAGTCGAATGCTCTACGACTTTTTTTTTTTTTTTTTTTTTTTTTTTACAGTACTGAAATTAAAATCCTAAAACATGACTATATAATGTAGACTGCTTACTGAAATAAAGGTTAAAACACGAAAACTTCAGTCCTGGTTTAGAGAAGAAACATACATAAAGGCGGCAAATTCAGAAACAGTATAAAAGAAAATGGCTCACACAGGTGACCTTAGCCAACACCCTCTCTTTCAAATGTCAGGCTAAGCATATTGGCAAAATCATCTCGGAGGCCTGGCAATCGCAAGCGCTGCCAGTAAGCAGTAAGCATGTACTGCCGAAACGCTAGGTGTCCATCCTCTTCATGACAACTGTTGACAAAATGTACGAAATGGCCAATCAACCACATGACGGTATGGAGCTTCGTCCGCGGAAAAAAGGAAGAATCGGGCCGGACGATGATGTCAATAGTATAAGCGGCTTCAGCAGACCTAGTGACAAAAGCGAGTTGTTTCCTGAGCCAACGCCAATTAGCAAGGTGCCCACAGCAGGTGAATCGATGTTCAAGGGTATCCAGGAGACCACACCGAGTACAGGTGTCCGTGTCAGAAAGACCAATACGGTGCAGTCGTACATTGGTGGGAACCAAATTATTTATTACCCTATACCACGTGGACGCCACGGCCATAGAGTGGATCGGCAGACTAACGTTCTTCCAGACGTTCCTCCAGGACACGGATGGAGACGCCAGTTCTATTGGATTGGGACTGGCCAGCCCCTCCCAGCGGGCAATCAAGCTCTTGGTCGTTGGCACCGGTCGCCGCAAGAAGACGTCACCGAGGTAACTCACCGCAATGTAAAATTCCCGAATGTGTTTCAACTTAAAATTTAGGCGTCCGACATCGACAGGTGGAGCAAGGCTCGCCGGACGCACAACAGTAAAAAGCCTGGATGTAATTGAAGTCACTTCTTGCGTAACAATTAGAGTCGTTCGGCGGACGTACAAAGCAGACGCCTTGCGAGTAATGTCAGAGAGGCCCAAGCCTCCGGAGAGACGCGGTTTCGTCATTACCTCGTAACGTAACTTGAATAGATGGCCCTTCCATATAAACCTGCTAGACAATTGGCGCAACCTTTTCGCCACCATCATGGGAAGTGGGAACAGCTGAGCAACATAATAAGCTTTACATAGGACGTAGGTGTCTAAAATTCTGACTTTTTGCAAAATGGTAGCAGAGCGCTGCTCATGGACCATCAGAGCCCCCTGTATCTTCTCGGTGACAGATTTCCAATTGAGAGCCGCCATTTTTAGAGGACACCGATCAATGATAATCCCCAAGGACGTATGGCGATCGACAAAAGTGGCCCAAGGGACGTCAGCATCGCGAAATCCTCGAATATCAAGGAACTTACATTTACCCTGATTGAGACGCGCTCCAGAGACACGACAGTATGCATCAACTGCCCCTTTCAACAACGGGATATCATCTCGTTGACGGAGGAGAACAACGACATCATCCGCATATGCCTTAACCGAGAGCTTCCCACCAGAGAGGGACATACCCTGAAGCTTGAGAGCAATAGTCCGAAGCAGCGGTTCCAGGGACAATACGAATAAAGACATAGAGAGCGGACTACCCTGAGGCACTCCGCGGCGGATAGCAATGGGCGGCGTCAGCTGCCCATTGACTGACACCCGAGCTGTTATTCCCCTGTACAAATTGCCAAGAACACCACGTGATGAAGCGTTAAAACCTATTGTACCTAAAACACGATCTAAAAACACATGACTGACGTGATCAAAAGCCTTATAAAAATCAAGGAAGGCAAAGGCACAATGTACGTTTGTAACCGCCGCAACCGAGACAACATCCCGATATTTGGCTACTGGTGTCAGAATAGATCTATCATGAAAACAACATTGATGTGCACCAATCACACCCCGAAGCAGAGAAGACAGCCGGCTATTGAGCGCTCTAGCAGCTGTCTTATAGTCAAAATTCAGCAATGTGAGCGGACGAAGATTGGCAGCAGATAAACGACCAGAGGACTTCGGAATTAAAACAATTTTCCCTACTTTAAAATCGGCAGGCACATCCATCCCTCTGACAATCTCATTTAAAATCTGCGTAAAAATGCCACCCAAAAGAGGCCAAAAACGGAGATAAAATTCTTTAGGCAGGCCGTCTGGACCCGGCGATTTACTGGACGGAGAGCGAGCAATAAAATCGAAAACATCATCTACCTGGAACTCCCGGAGAAATTCGCCGTTCGCGTCAGGCGCGATCGTCGCAGTTAGATCCCCAAAGACATCATCCGAAAGAGACTCACCAGAATCATCGGCAGAATAGAGACTAGTGTAATAGTGATGAAGAGCACGAACCATTTCCTCCTGTGCACTAAACTGTCGCCCATCATCCACCGTAAGAGAAGAGATGAAGGAGCGACGACGACGAGTCTGATGCCGTAGCAGGTGGTACAAGGATGTCAGTTCACCTTCAACAAGAGAGTGAGGTTTCGACTTAACTCGCAGACCATCCATCTGTCGTCGTTTAAGGCTCAAGAGCTTGGCTTTAATACGACGAACATCATGGATCCGCAGTGGAGAGGTACCCGCCGCGTCATATAGTTCACGCAGGACAGAGTAGTAATATTCATACGTGTTCTTAAAATCACGCGTCCTAGCAGCACAGTAGAAAATCAAAGTCTGACGAATCTTGGGCTTGGCAAACGCAGTCCACCAAACCAGCAAGGAGGGGTATCGCGGGACAGAGCGAAGACATCGCTCCCACACGCCACTTATAACATCATCCATAGCACTGTCGGCAAGGTGGGAAACATTTAACATCCACTGGGAACGATAAAGTTTTGCAGGTTGGCGACTAAGATTTACAGTTGCAGTAAAAGCACAATGGTCAGAAAAACTAGTAGGAATAACATCGACAGAAAGAATTTTATCACATAAAAAATCAGATAAATAGAATCTGTCGAGTCTACTGCATGAGGACGCGGTAAAAAACGTATATTTCACCAGAGTTGGATATTTGTGTTCCCAAACATCACGCAGATGCATCGTACGAACTAAGTCATGTAAATCACGGCAATAATTAAAATTGGGGGACTGGTCTGCAGGGCGTAAAACACAATTAAAATCGCCTCCGAGCAGGAGACTCCGAGGACTCTGGCGCAAAAGATAAATAAGCTCTTCTTTATAAAAGCGCGATCGAGCCACAGTGTGACCCGAACCAGAGGGGGCATACAAAACAACGAGGCGGAGATCAAAAAGACGACAACCAATCCCACGGCCAGAGTCAAGGAATTCAATGTCAGTAATAGGAATGCCCTCTCGAAAGAAAAGAGCAGTTCCTGTTGAATATTCCGGCGCGACATTAAAAACAGTTTGAAATCCAGGTAGAGAGAGATCAGAAAACAACACTTCCTGCAAAAACACTACGTCCGCACAGGCGTCGTAAATAAACTGCCGCAAAGAGGCAATGCGAACGTCGGACTCAATACGGTTAACATTTAAGGTAAGAAAGGTGTATGCTTCAACCATACAGAGAAAAGCGAGAAAACAAATCACCTACACCGACGCACCAGCGTCACAGTCCATAGCAGGGGTGACGGAGGCATCCGAGGGAGGGGGACTGCTACCCCGTTCCGCGGATCCCTTACGTTTCGGTTTTTTACGAACAGCATTAACGTTCGGCTGAACGCGTAACTTGCGTCGGCTGACGGGCAAGGAAACTTCAGCCGCCGGTGACGTAGGAGGGTCAAGTTCTGTATCCGACACCACCCGCGCCGGTCCACATGCGGGATCCGGGGTCGCGGGGGAAACATCCGACAAAACGGAATGGTCAACACCTGCACTAGCTTCCGGCAAACATGGACTGCACGGAGGCGAAACGTGAGCAGGAAGGTCCGAGGCCGCAGAGTTGGAAGGAAGCGGAGCAGCTCCGCTGGCAGAGGTATGGGGCAGCGAAGCAGGAAGTTGTCGCGGCTCCACTTGTTGTGACATCGAAGTCGGTTCGGAAGACGGCGCCAACAGGCCCGACCGACGACCCGACTCGAGAGAAGCCGCGTCGGAGGCCGGAGGGGCGCCAGCAGCCGCCATCGGAACCGCTACCTCAGGAGGGCAGGGAGCAGCTACAGTACACAGTGGCTCGGAGGATGCCGGTCGCTCGGACTGGGGCATCTCAGGGAGATCCTCATCCGTACTATTTCCATCGTGTGGGCGACGCCTCTTATTATTCAAAAGTGGCACACCCACCTGAGGGACAGACGGAACAACATCAGATTTAGCACGCAAAGGAGGAAATTCTGTATCAGGGGTGCGCAAAACCTGTGGCGGGGCGCTACTACCACTGGACTGTGCTACACCAAGAGCAGAACCACCTGCAACGAGGTCAGCGACCGTTAACTTGCGACGCTGTTCGAGAGAATTTTTTAAAACAAAAACTCTCCGCGGACAGTCGGTACGCACGTGACCACTTTCATTGCACAAAAAACAGGTGCCAACCTGACCACTATATGTTACATGGACACGATATCCACCGATCTGCAGGTGAGATGGAATATTCTGCTTAACGTGCATTTCGACTGAACGAATACCACTGTAACATTGCAGGCGATGTTGGCTTGACCAGCGTTCAAGGCGAATGCTCTTTACATCACCATACTTCTGTAGACCCTCCTTAAGATAGACATTATCCACCTCCGGTGGAAGGTTGTAAACACGAACATTGGTATACGTGATGGAAGCATTGGAAAGCAGCACGGTACTTACAGAATCATCCCGATGCCGAAAGAGAACTTGATGACCATATTTAGAAAGAATTTTATCAACCTGAAGTGGGTCCATAAACTTAACAAAGAAAACATACAGTTCGGTATCAAAATAAGCAGTGTGCACCTGATCCGAATGAACACCAAAGGTATCTACCAACCAATCATGAATCTCAAGAGAACTAGGTTGCACATGGCGGGTTGACTTGTCAAAAGCAAAACTAACTGTAGCCTGACGAGGAATAACCTGGGACGACATTTTCAAAATATGCGGTCGAAACCGCTACACAAAAAACACTGAAATAAGGACAGAAAGTAACACAAGGTACGAAACAACGACGGAGAAATACTCTCAGAAGTTGCAACACAACACGTAACAAAAACGATAGTCCACTATACGTAACGCTACGGCGGAGCGGAAGACTAGGCACGTCCACACGGCACGGCGTCTAAAGCGGAACGACACTCGTCCCGGATGTACTTGCTCTGGCGGGGGTGTAACTCAGTGGTAGAGTGTCTGCTTCGCATGCAGAAATTCCTGGGTTCAAATCCCAGCTCCTCCAATGTTTGTTTCTCCGTGCAGCAGTACATGAAAACTTTTGCCTATCACCATATTCTACAAAATTCAGTGTACAAGATTCTTCCCCCAAGCAAGTGGATTTCGTACAGTTCGACCTCATGGCGGGAGGACGATGACCTGCAAGACCCTGGGCTGCGATCCCCCCCCATTGAAATGTTGCTCCAAAGCCTTCGGTATGGCGTGCAGGGTGCATCTCAAACATGTATTTGCAACTCACCGCGACAATCGTCATTTGTTTTTTCGAGATACTGAAAAATGAAGGGGGCACCCGGGATTGAACCGGGGACCTCTCGATCTGCAGTCGAATGCTCTACGACTGAGCTATACCCCCTTTCACGATCTTTGCGTTCCCATAACTTAAGGAAAAATATTATACTCTGCCTGGCTAAAGACGTCTAATCGAGCAAAATATTGCGTAATCATTATCTCTCAGTTATATATTAGCGTTAAACGATATAAATATCAAAAATACTAGACACTTCGCGCCTGGAGAAAGTGCGAGTCGGCGCCTTCACCTTAATGTCAGAACGCGAAAATTGCACTAGTAGCTTTTTTTCAAGCAAGTTCTGTTCGTCCGTTCTCCGTAATCGTTTGGTATCTGATTAAACTGACATACTCGCCTATGGCTTTCGTAAACGAAAATTTCATTGTGACCCCGACGTGACTTGAACACGCAACCTTCTGTTCAGGAGTCAGACGCGCTACCGTTGCGCCACGGAGTCGACGCTGCTTAGGTCTTGTCATGAATAGGTTCCTCGAACACTTACTGTACCGTTCAAACCTAAGAAATAATGACAGTAGGATCCACGAGACACTCGTCCCGGATGTACTTGCTCTGGCGGGGGTGTAACTCAGTGGTAGAGTGTCTGCTTCGCATGCAGAAAGTCCTGGGTTCAAATCCCAGCTCCTCCAATTTTTGTTTCTCCGTGCAGCAGTACATGAAAACTTTTGCCTATCACCATATTCTACAAAATTCAGTGTACAAGATTCTTCCCCCAAGCAAGTGGATTTCGTACAGTTCGACCTCATGGCGGGAGGACGATGACCTGCAAGACCCTGGGCTGCGATCCCCCCCCATTGAAATGTTGCTCCAAAGCCTTCGGTATGGCGTGCAGGGTGCATCTCAAACATGTATTTGCAACTCACCGCGACAATCGTCATTTGTTTTTTCGAGATACTGAAAAATGAAGGGGGCACCCGGGATTGAACCGGGGACCTCTCGATCTGCAGTCGAATGCTCTACGACTGAGCTATACCCCCTTTCACGATCTTTGCGTTCCCATAACTTAAGGAAAAATATTATACTCTGCCTGGCTAAAGACGTCTAATCGAGCAAAATATTGCGTAATCATTATCTCTCAGTTATATATTAGCGTTAAACGATATAAATATCAAAAATACTAGACACTTCGCGCCTGGAGAAAGTGCGAGTCGGCGCCTTCACCTTAATGTCAGAACGCGAAAATTGCACTAGTAGCTTTTTTTCAAGCAAGTTCTGTTCGTCCGTTCTCCGTAATCGTTTGGTATCTGATTAAACTGACATACTCGCCTATGGCTTTCGTAAACGAAAATTTCATTGTGACCCCGACGTGACTTGAACACGCAACCTTCTGATCTGGAGTCAGACGCGCTACCGTTGCGCCACGGAGTCGACGCTGCTTAGGTCTTGTCATGAATAGGTTCCTCGAACACTTACTGTACCGTTCAAACCTAAGAAATAATGACAGTAGGATCCACGAGACACTCGTCCCGGATGTACTTGCTCTGGCGGGGGTGTAACTCAGTGGTAGAGTGTCTGCTTCGCATGCAGAAAGTCCTGGGTTCAAATCCCAGCTCCTCCAATTTTTGTTTCTCCGTGCAGCAGTACATGAAAACTTTTGCCTATCACCATATTCTACAAAATTCAGTGTACAAGATTCTTCCCCCAAGCAAGTGGATTTCGTACAGTTCGACCTCATGGCGGGAGGACGATGACCTGCAAGACCCTGGGCTGCGATCCCCCCCCATTGAAATGTTGCTCCAAAGCCTTCGGTATGGCGTGCAGGGTGCATCTCAAACATGTATTTGCAACTCACCGCGACAATCGTCATTTGTTTTTTCGAGATACTGAAAAATGAAGGGGGCACCCGGGATTGAACCGGGGACCTCTCGATCTGCAGTCGAATGCTCTACGACTGAGCTATACCCCCTTTCACGATCTTTGCGTTCCCATAACTTAAGGAAAAATATTATACTCTGCCTGGCTAAAGACGTCTAATCGAGCAAAATATTGCGTAATCATTATCTCTCAGTTATATATTAGCGTTAAACGATATAAATATCAAAAATACTAGACACTTCGCGCCTGGAGAAAGTGCGAGTCGGCGCCTTCACCTTAATGTCAGAACGCGAAAATTGCACTAGTAGCTTTTTTTCAAGCAAGTTCTGTTCGTCCGTTCTCCGTAATCGTTTGGTATCTGATTAAACTGACATACTCGCCTATGGCTTTCGTAAACGAAAATTTCATTGTGACCCCGACGTGATTTGAACACGCAACCTTCTGATCTGGAGTCAGACGCGCTACCGTTGCGCCACGGAGTCGACGCTGCTTAGGTCTTGTCATGAATAGGTTCCTCGAACACTTACTGTACCGTTCAAACCTAAGAAATAATGACAGTAGGATCCACGAGACACTCGTCTCGGATGTACTTGCTCTGGCGGGGGTGTAACTCAGTGGTAGAGTGTCTGCTTCGCATGCAGAAAGTCCTGGGTTCAAATCCCAGCTCCTCCAATTTTTGTTTCTCCGTGCAGCAGTACATGAAAACTTTTGCCTATCACCATATTCTACAAAATTCAGTGTACAAGATTCTTCCCCCAAGCAAGTGGATTTCGTACAGTTCGACCTCATGGCGGGAGGACGATGACCTGCAAGACCCTGGGCTGCGATCCCCCCCCATTGAAATGTTGCTCCAAAGCCTTCGGTATGGCGTGCAGGGTGCATCTCAAACATGTATTTGCAACTCACCGCGACAATCGTCATTTGTTTTTTCGAGATACTGAAAAATGAAGGGGGCACCCGGGATTGAACCGGGGACCTCTCGATCTGCAGTCGAATGCTCTACGACTGAGCTATACCCCCTTTCACGATCTTTGCGTTCCCATAACTTAAGGAAAAATATTATACTCTGCCTGGCTAAAGACGTCTAATCGAGCAAAATATTGCGTAATCATTATCTCTCAGTTATATATTAGCGTTAAACGATATAAATATCAAAAATACTAGACACTTCGCGCCTGGAGAAAGTGCGAGTCGGCGCCTTCACCTTAATGTCAGAACGCGAAAATTGCACTAGTAGCTTTTTTTCAAGCAAGTTCTGTTCGTCCGTTCTCCGTAATCGTTTGGTATCTGATTAAACTGACATACTCGCCTATGGCTTTCGTAAACGAAAATTTCATTGTGACCCCGACGTGATTTGAACACGCAACCTTCTGATCTGGAGTCAGACGCGCTACCGTTGCGCCACGGAGTCGACGCTGCTTAGGTCTTGTCATGAATAGGTTCCTCGAACACTTACTGTACCGTTCAAACCTAAGAAATAATGACAGTAGGATCCACGAGACACTCGTCCCGGATGTACTTGCTCTGGCGGGGGTGTAACTCAGTGGCAGTTCCGCTTTAGACGCCGTGCAGTGTGGACGTGCCTAGTCTTCCGCTCCGCCGTAGCGTTACGTATAGTGGACTATCGGTTTTGTTACGTGTTGTGTTGCAACTTCTGAGAGTATTTCTCCGTCGTTGTTTCGTACCTTGTGTTACTTTCTGTCCTTATTTCAGTGTTTTTTGTGTAGCGGTTTCGACCGCATATTTTGAAAATGTCGTCCCAGGTTATTCCTCGTCAGGCTACAGTTAGTTTTGCTTTTGACAAGTCAACCCGCCATGTGCAACCTAGTTCTCTTGAGATTCATGATTGGTTGGTAGATACCTTTGGTGTTCATTCGGATCAGGTGCACACTGCTTATTTTGATACCGAACTGTATGTTTTCTTTGTTAAGTTTATGGACCCACTTCAGGTTGATAAAATTCTTTCTAAATATGGTCATCAAGTTCTCTTTCGGCATCGGGATGATTCTGTAAGTACCGTGCTGCTTTCCAATGCTTCCATCACGTATACCAATGTTCATGTTTACAACCTTCCACCGGAGGTGGATAATGTCTATCTTAAGGAGGGTCTACAGAAGTATGGTGATGTAAAGAGCATTCGCCTTGAACGCTGGTCAAGCCAACATCGCCTGCAATGTTACAGTGGTATTCGTTCAGTCGAAATGCACGTTAAGCAGAATATTCCATCTCACCTGCAGATCGGTGGATATCGTGTCCATGTAACATATAGTGGTCAGGTTGGCACCTGTTTTTTGTGCAATGAAAGTGGTCACGTGCGTACCGACTGTCCGCGGAGAGTTTTTGTTTTAAAAAATTCTCTCGAACAGCGTCGCAAGTTAACGGTCGCTGACCTCGTTGCAGGTGGTTCTGCTCTTGGTGTAGCACAGTCCAGTGGTAGTAGCGCCCCGCCACAGGTTTTGCGCACCCCTGATACAGAATTTCCTCCTTTGCGTGCTAAATCTGATGTTGTTCCGTCTGTCCCTCAGGTGGGTGTGCCACTTTTGAATAATAAGAGGCGTCGCCCACACGATGGAAATAGTACGGATGAGGATCTCCCTGAGATGCCCCAGTCCGAGCGACCGGCATCCTCCGAGCCACTGTGTACTGTAGCTGCTCCCTGCCCTCCTGAGGTAGCGGTTCAGGTGGCGGCTGCTGGCGCCCCTCCGGCCTCCGACGAAGCTTCTCTCGAGTCGGGTCGTCGGTCGGGCCTGTTGGCGCCGTCTTCCGAACCGACTTCGATGTCACAACAAGTGGAGCCGCGACAACTTCCTGCTTCGCTGCCCCATATCTCTGCCAGCGGAGCTGCTCCGCTTCTTTCCAACTCTGCGGCCTCGGACCTTCCTGCTCACGTTTCGCCTCCGTGCAGTCCATGTTTGCCGGAAGCTAGTGCAGGTGTTGACCATTCCGTTTTGTCGGATGTTTCCCCCGCGACCCCGGATCCCGCATGTGGACCGGCGCGGGTGGTGTCGGATACAGAACTTGACCCTCCTACGTCACCGGCGGCTGAAGTTTCCTTGCCCGTCAGCCGACGCAAGTTACGCGTTCAGCCGAACGTTAATGCTGTTCGTAAAAAACCGAAACGTAAGGGATCCGCGGAACGGGGTAGCAGTCCCCCTCCCTCGGATGCCTCCGTCACCCCTGCTATGGACTGTGACGCTGGTGCGTCGGTGTAGGTGATTTGTTTTCTCGCTTTTCTCTGTATGGTTCAAGCATACACCTTTCTTACCTTAAATGTTAACCGTATTGAGTCCGACGTTCGCATTGCCTCTTTGCGGCAGTTTATTTACGACGCCTGTGCGGACGTAGTGTTTTTGCAGGAAGTGTTGTTTTCTGATCTCTCTCTACCTGGATTTCAAACTGTTTTTAATGTCGCGCCGGAATATTCAACAGGAACTGCTCTTTTCTTTCGAGAGGGCATTCCTATTACTGACATTGAATTCCTTGACTCTGGCCGTGGGATTGGTTGTCGTCTTTTTGACCTCCGCCTCGTTGTTTTGTATGCCCCCTCTGGTTCAGGTCACACTGTGGCTCGATCGCGCTTTTATAAAGAAGAGCTTATTTATCTTTTGCGCCAGAGTCCTCGGAGTCTCCTGCTCGGAGGCGATTTTAATTGTGTTTTACGCCCTGCAGACCAGTCCCCCAATTTTAATTATTGCCGTGATTTACATGACTTAGTTCGTACGATGCATCTGCGTGATGTTTGGGAACACAAATATCCAACCCTGGTGAAATATACGTTTTTTACCGCGTCCTCATGCAGTAGACTCGACAGATTCTATTTATCTGATTTTTTATGTGATAAAATTCTTTCTGTCGATGTTATTCCTACTAGTTTTTCTGACCATTGTGCTTTTACTGCAACTGTAAATCTTAGTCGCCAACCTGCAAAACTTTATCGTTCCCAGTGGATGTTAAATGTTTTCCACCTTGCCGACAGTGCTATGGATGATGTTATAAGTGGCGTGTGGGAGCGATGTCTTCGCTCTGTCCCGCGATACCCCTCCTTGCTGGTTTGGTGGACTGCGTTTGCCAAGCCCAAGATTCGTCAGACTTTGATTTTCTACTGTGCTGCTAGGACGCGTGATTTTAAGAACACGTATGAATATTACTACTCTGTCCTGCGTGAACTATATGACGCGGCGGGTACCTCTCCACTGCGGATCCATGATGTTCGTCGTATTAAAGCCAAGCTCTTGAGCCTTAAACGACGACAGATGGATGGTCTGCGAGTTAAATCGAAACCTCACTCTCTTGTTGAAGGTGAACTGACATCCTTGTACCACCTGCTACGGCATCAGACTCGTCGTCGTCGCTCCTTCATCTCTTCTCTTACGGTGGATGATGGGCGACAGCTTAGTGCACAGGAGGAAATGGTTCGTGCTCTTCATCAGTATTACACTAGTCTCTATTCTGCCGATGATTCTGGTGAGTCTCTTTCGGATGATGTCTTTGGGGATCTAACTGCGACGATCGCGCCTGACGCGAACGGCGAATTTCTCCGGGAGTTCCAGGTAGATGATGTTTTTGATTTTATTGCTCGCTCTCCGTCCAGTAAATCGCCGGGTCCAGACGGCCTGCCTAAAGAATTTTATCTCCGTTTTTGGCCTCTTTTGGGTGGCATTTTTACGCAGATTTTAAATGAGATTGTCAGAGGGATGGATGTGCCTGCCGATTTTAAAGTAGGGAAAATAAATAATTCCGAAGTCCTCTGGTCGTTTATCTGCTGCCACTCTTCGTCCGCTCACATTGCTGAATTTTGACTATAAGACAGCTGCTAGAGCGCTCAATAGCCGGCTATCTTCTCTGCTTCGGGGTGTGATTGGTGCACATCAATGTTGTTTTCATGATAGATCTATTCTGACACCAGTAGCCGAATATCGGGATGTTGTCTCGGTTGCGGCAGTTACAAACGTACATTGTGCCTTTGCCTTCCTTGATTTTTATAAGGCTTTTGATCACGTCAGTCATGTGTTTTTAGATCGTGTTTTAGGTACAATAGGTTTTAACGCTTCATCACGTGGTGTTCTTGGCGATTTGTACAGGGGAATAACAGCTCGGGTGTCAGTCAATGGGCAGCTGACGCCGCCCATTGCTATCCGCCGCGGAGTGCCTCAGGGTAGTCCGCTCTCTATGTCTTTATTCGTTTTGTCCCTGGAACCGCTGCTTCGGACTATTGCTATCAAGCTTCAGGGTATGTCCCTCTCTGGTGGGAAGCTCTCGGTAAAGGCATATGCGGATGATGTCGTTGTTCTCCTCCGTCAACGAGATGATATCCCGTTGTTGAAAGGGGCAGTTGATGCATACTGTCGTGTCTCTGGAGCGCGTCTCAATCAGGGTAAATGTAAGTTCCTTGATATTCGAGGATTTCGCGATGCTGACGTCCCTTGGGCCACTTTTGTCGATCGCCATACGTCCCTGGGGATTATCATTGATCGGTGTCCTCTAAAAATGGCGGCTCTCAATTGGAAATCTGTCACCGAGAAGATACAGGGGGCTCTGATGGTCCATGAGCAGCGCTCTGCTACCATTTTGCAAAAAGTCAGAATTTTAGACACCTACGTCCTATGTAAAGCTTATTATGTTGCTCAGCTGTTCCCACTTCCCATGATGGTGGCGAAAAGGTTGCGCCAATTGTCTAGCAGGTTTATATGGAAGGGCCATCTATTCAAGTTACGTTACGAGGTAATGACGAAACCGCGTCTCTCCGGAGGCTTGGGCCTCTCTGACATTACTCGCAAGGCGTCTGCTTTGTACGTCCGCCGAACGACTCTAATTGTTACGCAAGAAGTGACTTCAATTACATCCAGGCTTTTTACTGTTGTGCGTCCGGCGAGCCTTGCTCCACCTGTCGATGTCGGACGCCTAAATTTTAAGTTGAAACACATTCGGGAATTTTACATTGCGGTGAGTTACCTCGGTGACGTCTTCTTGCGGCGACCGGTGCCAACGACCAAGAGCTTGATTGCCCGCTGGGAGGGGCTGGCCAGTCCCAATCCAATAGAACTGGCGTCTCCATCCGTGTCCTGGAGGAACGTCTGGAAGAACGTTAGTCTGCCGATCCACTCTATGGCCGTGGCGTCCACGTGGTATAGGGTAATAAATAATTTGGTTCCCACCAATGTACGACTGCACCGTATTGGTCTTTCTGACAAGGACACCTGTACTCGGTGTGGTCTCCTGGATACCCTTGAACATCGATTCACCTGCTGTGGGCACCTTGCTAATTGGCGTTGGCTCAGGAAACAACTTGCTTTTGTCACTAGGTCTGCTGAAGCCGCTTATACTATTGACATCATCGTCCGGCCCGATTCTTCCTTTTTTCCGCGGACGAAGCTCCATACCGTCATGTGGTTGATTGGCCATTTCGTACATTTTGTCAACAGTTGTCATGAAGAGGATGGACACCTAGCGTTTCGGCAGTACATGCTTAATGCTTACTGGCAGCGCTTGCGATTGCCAGGCCTCCGAGATGATTTTGCCAATATGCTTAGCCTGACATTTGAAAGAGAGGGTGTTGGCTAAGGTCACCTGTGTGAGCCATTTTCTTTTATACTGTTTCTGAATTTGCCGCCTTTATGTATGTTTCTTCTCTACACCAGGACTGAAGTTTTCGTGTTTTAACCTTTATTTCAGTAAGCAGTCTACATTATATAGTCATGTTTTAGGATTTTAATTTCAGTACTGTACTTCTTTTGAAGTGGCTGTGTGGTGGATATTCTTTAATATTTTTTTTTTTCAATAGATATATTCGTTCGAGTGGTAGAGTGTCTGCTTCAAAAAAAAAAAAAAAAAAAAAAAAAAAAATGTGGTAGAGTGTCTGCTTCGCATGCAGAAAGTCCTGGGTTCAAATCCCAGCTCCTCCAATTTTTGTTTCTCCGTGCAGCAGTACATGAAAACTTTTGCCTATCACCATATTCTACAAAATTCAGTGTACAAGATTCTTCCCCCAAGCAAGTGGATTTCGTACAGTTCGACCTCATGGCGGGAGGACGATGACCTGCAAGACCCTGGGCTGCGATCCCCCCCCATTGAAATGTTGCTCCAAAGCCTTCGGTATGGCGTGCAGGGTGCATCTCAAACATGTATTTGCAACTCACCGCGACAATCGTCATTTGTTTTTTCGAGATACTGAAAAATGAAGGGGGCACCCGGGATTGAACCGGGGACCTCTCGATCTGCAGTCGAATGCTCTACGACTGAGCTATACCCCCTTTCACGATCTTTGCGTTCCCATAACTTAAGGAAAAATATTATACTCTGCCTGGCTAAAGACGTCTAATCGAGCAAAATATTGCGTAATCATTATCTCTCAGTTATATATTAGCGTTAAACGATATAAATATCAAAAATACTAGACACTTCGCGCCTGGAGAAAGTGCGAGTCGGCGCCTTCACCTTAATGTCAGAACGCGAAAATTGCACTAGTAGCTTTTTTTCAAGCAAGTTCTGTTCGTCCGTTCTCCGTAATCGTTTGGTATCTGATTAAACTGACATACTCGCCTATGGCTTTCGTAAACGAAAATTTCATTGTGACCCCGACGTGATTTGAACACGCAACCTTCTGATCTGGAGTCAGACGCGCTACCGTTGAGCCACGGAGTCGACGCTGCTTAGGTCTTGTCATGAATAGGTTCCTCTTACACTTACTGTACCGTTCAAACCTAAGAAATAATGACAGTAGGATCCACGAGACACTCGTCCCGGATGTACTTGCTCTGGCGGGGGTGTAACTCAGTGGTAGAGTGTCTGCTTCGCATGCACAAAGTCCTGGGTTCAAATCCCACCTCCTCCAATTTTTGTTTCTCCGTGCAGCAGTACATGAAAACTTTTGCCTATCACCATATTCTACAAAATTCAGTGTACAAGATTCTTCCCCCAAGCAAGTGGATTTCGTACAGTTCGACCTCATGGCGGGAGGACGATGACCTGCAAGACCCTGGGCTGCGATCCCCCCCCATTGAAATGTTGCTCCAAAGCCTTCGGTATGGCGTGCAGGGTGCATCTCAAACATGTATTTGCAACTCACCGCGACAATCGTCATTTGTTTTTTCGAGATACTGAAAAATGAAGGGGGCACCCGGGATTGAACCGGGGACCTCTCGATCTGCAGTCGAATGCTCTACGACTGAGCTATACCCCCTTTCACGATCTTTGCGTTCCCATAACTTAAGGAAAAATATTATACTCTGCCTGGCTAAAGACGTCTAATCGAGCAAAATATTGCGTAATCATTATCTCTCAGTTATATATTAGCGTTAAACGATATAAATATCAAAAATACTAGACACTTCGCGCCTGGAGAAAGTGCGAGTCGGCGCCTTCACCTTAATGTCAGAACGCGAAAATTGCACTAGTAGCTTTTTTTCAAGCAAGTTCTGTTCGTCCGTTCTCCGTAATCGTTTGGTATCTGATTAAGCTGACATACTCGCCTATGGCTTTCGTAAACGAAAATTTCATTGTGACCCCGACGTGATTTGAACACGCAACCTTCTGATCTGGAGTCAGTCGCGCTACCGTTGCGCCAGTTCCGCTTTAGACGCCGTGCAGTGTGGACGTGCCTAGTCTTCCGCTCCGCCGTAGCGTTACGTATAGTGGACTATCGTTTTTGTTTACGTGTTGTGTTGCAACTTCTGTGAGTGTTTCTCCGTCGTTGTTTCGTACCTTGTGTTACTTTCTGTCCTTATTTCAGTGTTTTTTTGTGTAGCGGTTTCGACCGCATATTTTGAAAATGTCGTCCCAGGTTATTCCTCGTCAGGCTACAGTTAGTTTTGCTTTTGACAAGTCAACCCGCCATGTGCAACCTAGTTCTCTTGAGATTCATGATTGGTTGGTAGATACCTTTGGTGTTCATTCGGATCAGGTGCACACTGCTTATTTTGATACCGAACTGTATGTTTTCTTTGTTAAGTTTATGGACCCACTTCAGGTTGATAAAATTCTTTCTAAATATGGTCATCAAGTTCTCTTTCGGCATCGGGATGATTCTGTAAGTACCGTTCTGCTTTCCAATGCTTCCATCACGTATACCAATGTTCGTGTTTACAACCTTCCACCGGAGGTGGATAATGTCTATCTTAAGGAGGGTCTACAGAAGTATGGTGATGTAAAGAGCATTCGCCTTGAACGCTGGTCAAGCCAACATCGCCTGCAATGTTACAGTGGTATTCGTTCAGTCGAAATGCACGTTAATCAGAATATTCCATCTCACCTGCAGATCGGTGGATATCGTGTCCATGTAACATATAGTGGTCAGGTTGGCACCTGCTTTTTGTGCAATGAAAGTGGTCACGTGCGTACCGACTGTCCGCGGAGAGTTTTTGTTTTAAAAAATTCTCTCGAACAGCGTCGCAAGTTAACGGTCGCTGACCTCGTTGCAGGTGGTTCTGCTCTTGGTGTAGCACAGTCCAGTGGTAGTAGCGCCCCTCCACAGGTTTTGCGCACCCCTGATACAGAATTTCCTCCTTTGCGTGCTAAATCTGATGTTGTTCCGTCTGTCCCTCAGGTGGGTGTGCCACTTTTGAATAATAAGAGGCGTCGCCCACACGATGGAAATAGTACGGATGAGGATCTCCCTGAGATGCCCCAGTCCGAGCGACCGGCATCCTCCGAGCCACTGTGTACTGTAGCTGCTCCCTGCCCTCCTGAGGTAGCGGTTCCGGTGGCGGCTGCTGGCGCCCCTCCGGCCTCCGACGCAGCTTCTCTCGAGTCGGGTCGTCGGTCGGGCCTGTTGGCGCCGTCTTCCGAACCGACTTCGATGTCACAACAAGTGGAGCCGCGACAACTTCCTGCTTCGCTGCCCCATACCTCTGCCAGCGGAGCTGCTCCGCTTCCTTCCAACTCTGCGGCCTCGGACCTTCCTGCTCACGTTTCGCCTCCGTGCAGTCCATGTTTGCCGGAAGCTAGTGCAGGTGTTGACCATTCCGTTTTGTCGGATGTTTCCCCCGCGACCCCGGATCCCGCATGTGGACCGGCGCGGGTGGTGTCGGATACAGAACTTGACCCTCCTACGTCACCGGCGGCTGAAGTTTCCTTGCCCGTCAGCCGACGCAAGTTACGCGTTCAGCCGAACGTTAATGCTGTTCGTAAAAAACCGAAACGTAAGGGATCCGCGGAACGGGGTAGCAGTCCCCCTCCCTCGGATGCCTCTGTCACCCCTGCTATGGACTGTGACGCTGGTGCGTCGGTGTAGGTGATTTGTTTTCTCGCTTTTCTCTCTATGGTTCAAGCATACACCTTTCTCACCTTAAATGTTAACCGTATTGAGTCCGACGTTCGCATTGCCTCTTTGCGGCAGTTTATTTACGACGCCTGTGCGGACGTAGTGTTTTTGCAGGAAGTGTTGTTTTCTGATCTCTCTCTACCTGGATTTCAAACTGTTTTTAATGTCGCGCCGGAATATTCAACAGGAACTGCTCTTTTCTTTCGAGAGGGCATTCCTATTACTGACATTGAATTCCTTGACTCTGGCCGTGGGATTGGTTGTCGTCTTTTTGACCTCCGCCTCGTTGTTTTGTATGCCCCCTCTGGTTCAGGTCACACTGTGGCTCGATCGCGCTTTTATAAAGAAGAGCTTATTTATCTTTTGCGCCAGAGTCCTCGGAGTCTCCTGCTCGGAGGCGATTTTAATTGTGTTTTACGCCCTGCAGACCAGTCCCCCAATTTTAATTATTGCCGTGATTTACATGACTTAGTTCGTACGATGCATCTGCGTGATGTTTGGGAACACAAATATCCAACCCTGGTGAAATATACGTTTTTTACCGCGTCCTCATGCAGTAGACTCGACAGATTCTATTTATCTGATTTTTTATGTGATAAAATTCTTTCTGTCGATGTTATTCCTACTAGTTTTTCTGACCATTGTGCTTTTACTGCAACTGTAAATCTTAGTCGCCAACCTGCAACACTTTATCGTTCCCAGTGGATGTTAAATGTTTCCCACCTTGCCGACAGTGCTATGGATGATGTTATAAGTGGCGTGTGGGAGCGATGTCTTCGCTCTGTCCCGCGATACCCCTCCTTGCTGGTTTGGTGGACTGCGTTTGCCAAGCCCAAGATTCGTCAGACTTTGATTTTCTACTGTGCTGCTAGGACGCGTGATTTTAAGAACACGTATGAATATTACTACTCTGTCCTGCGTGAACTATATGACGCGGCGGGTACCTCTCCACTGCGGATCCCTGATGTTCGTCGTATTAAAGCCAAGCTCTTGAGCCTTAAACGACGACAGATGGATGGTCTGCGAGTTAAGTCGAAACCTCACTCTCTTGTTGAAGGTGAACTGACATCCTTGTACCACCTGCTACGGCATCAGACTCGTCGTCGTCGCTCCTTCATCTCTTCTCTTACGGTGGATGATGGGCGACAGCTTATTGCACAGGAGGAAATGGTTCGTGCTCTTCATCAGTATTACACTAGTCTATATTCTGCCGATGATTCTGGTGAGTCTCTTTCGGATGATGTCTTTGGGGATCTAACTGCGACGATCGCGCCTGACGCGAACGGCGAATTTCTCCGGGAGTTCCAGGTAGATGATGTTTTCGATTTTATTGCTCGCTCTCCGTCCAGTAAATCGCCGGGTCCAGACGGCCTGCCTAAAGAATTTTATCTCCGTTTTTGGCCTCTTTTGGGTGGCATTTTTACGCAGATTTTAAATGAGATTGTCAGGGGGATGGATGTGCCTGCCGATTTTAAAGTAGGGAAAATTGTTTTAATCCCGAAGTCCTCTGGTCGTTTATCTGCTGCCAATCTTCGTCCGCTCACATTGCTGAATTTTGACTATAAGACAGCTGCTAGAGCGCTCAATAGCCGGTTGTCTTCTCTGCTTCGGGGTGTGATTGGTGTACATCAATGTTGTTTTCATGATAGATCTATTCTGACACCAGTAGCCGAATATCGGGATGTTGTCTCGGTTGTGGCGGTTACAAACGTACATTGTGCCTTTGCCTTCCTTGATTTTTATAAGGCTTTTGATCACGTCAGTCATGTGTTTTTAGATCGTGTTTTAGGTACAATAGGTTTTAACGCTTCATCACGTGGTGTTCTTGGCAATTTGTATAGGGGAATAACAGCTCGGGTGTCAGTCAATGGGCAGCTGACGCCGCCCATTGCTATCCGCCGCGGAGTGCCTCAGGGTAGTCCGCTCTCTATGTCTTTATTCGTATTGTCCGTGGAACCGCTGCTTCGGACTATTGCTCTCAAGCTTCAGGGTATGTCCCTCTCTGGTGGGAAGCTCTCTGTTAAGGCATATGCGGATGATGTCGTTGTTCTCCTCCGTCAACGTGATGATATCCCGTTGTTGAAAGGGGCGGTTGATGCATACTGTCGTGTCTCTGGAGCGCGTCTCAATCAGGGTAAATGTAAGTTCCTTGATATTCGAGGATTTCGCGATGCTGACGTCCCTTGGGCCACTTTTGTCGATCGCCATACGTCCTTGGGGATTATCATTGATCGGTGTCCTCTAAAAATGGCGGCTCTCAATTGGAAATCTGTCACCGAGAAGATACAGGGGGCTCTGATGGTCCATGAGCAGCGATCTGCTACCATTTTGCAAAAAGTCAGAATTTTAGACACCTACGTTCTATGTAAAGCTTATTATGTTGCTCAGCTGTTCCCACTTCCCATGATGGTGGCGAAAAGGTTGCGCCAATTGTCTAGCAGGTTTATATGGAAGGGCCATCTATTCAAGTTACGTTACGAGGTAATGACGAAACCGCGTCTCTCCGGAGGCTTGGGCCTCTCTGACATTACTCGCAAGGCGTCTGCTTTGTACGTCCGCCGAACGACTCTAATTGTTACGCAAGAAGTGACTTCAATTACATCCAGGCTTTTTACTGTTGTGCGTCCGGCGAGCCTTGCTCCACCTGTCGATGTCGGACGCCTAAATTTTAAGTTGAAACACATTCGGGAATTTTACATTGCGGTGAGTTACCTCGGTGACGTCTTCTTGCGGCGACCGGTGCCAACGACCAAGGGCGTGATTGCCCGCTGGGAGGGGCTGGCCGGTCCCAATCCAATAGAACTGGCGTCTCCATCTGTGTCCTGGAGGAACGTCTGGAAGAACGTTAGTCTGCCGATCCACTCTATGGCCGTGGCGTCCACGTGGTATAGGGTAATAAATAATTTGGTTCCCACCAATGTACGACTGCACCGTATTGGTCTTTCTGACACGGACACCTGTACTCGGTGTGGTCTCCTGGATACCCTTGAACATCGATTCACCTGCTGTGGGCACCTTGCTAATTGGCGTTGGCTCAGGAAACAACTTGCTTTTGTCACTAGGTCTGCTGAAGCCGCTTATACTATTGACATCATCGTCCGGCCCGATTCTTCCTTTTTTCCGCGGACGAAGCTCCATACCGTCATGTGGTTGATTGGCCATTTCGTACATTTTGTCAACAGTTGTCATGAAGAGGATGGACACCTAGCGTTTCGGCAGTACATGCTTACTGCTTACTGGCAGCGCTTGCGATTGCCAGGCCTCCGAGATGATTTTGCCAATATGCTTAGCCTGACATTTGAAAGAGAGGGTGTTGGCTAAGGTCACCTGTGTGAGCCATTTTCTTTTATACTGTTTCTGAATTTGCCGCCTTTATGTATAAAAAAAAAAAAAAAAAAAAAAAAAAAAAAGGGGTATGATTCCTGCTTAGGGTGCAGGAGGTCCCGGGTTCAAATCCCGGACGAGCCCTAGCGTTTTGTGCAAACTGATCGCACGTCAGTGGCTGAGTCAGCGCAAAAAGGTCGCCGTCAATATCAAATGAATTTCTTATTCGATGTGAGCAATTGACACTCTGGTCCGACGCGTGAAGGCGATTACGAAGGTTTCGGGTACAGATGGTAGCGGATGCATGTTAGTAAGTCTTGAAAAAAAAAAAAAAAAAAAAAAAAAAAAAAAGTGGTAGAGTGTCTGCTTCGCATGCAGAAAGTCCTGGGTTCAAATCCCAGCTCCTCCAATTTTTGTTTCTCCGTGCAGCAGTACATGAAAACTTTTGCCTATCACCATATTCTACAAAATTCAGTGTACAAGATTCTTCCCCCAAGCAAGTGGATTTCGTACAGTTCGACCTCATGGCGGGAGGACGATGACCTGCAAGACCCTGGGCTGCGATCCCCCCCCATTGAAATGTTGCTCCAAAGCCTTCGGTATGGCGTGCAGGGTGCATCTCAAACATGTATTTGCAACTCACCGCGACAATCGTCATTTGTTTTTTCGAGATACTGAAAAATGAAGGGGGCACCCGGGATTGAACCGGGGACCTCTCGATCTGCAGTCGAATGCTCTACGACTTTTTTTTTTTTTTTTTTTTTAAGGTTTCCTTACATATCCATTTTATTGACCACAACCAATTCAACATAGTTGTTCAAACACATTTAACAACTTACTATAACAATACAATTCTCTTTCTCTACTGTACAGACTAGCAGACTATTTATAGTCCTTTTCATGCTTCACATTAGTAAATAGATCTTATACCTCAGATATAGCAACCCTCAAACCTAATACAAATGTATCAACTAGGAGGGTCAAGTGGATTTTTGTACAAATATTTTCTGTATTATACATATAATGTATATTTAAATAGTCACTGTTTCCAAAGTGATGACTCAGATTAACAAATGTATTGTTTACATAAATTGTGGGCTAGAAGAGGAACAAAAGAAAACTTCTGCTAAAACTGGTTCATAGACAAATGTGACATAAGCAACACTGGCAAATATAAGATTTGCATGTTTAAAGCCTTGAGGATTATTTCAAACAGTCAGAATTTCAAATCTGAACGATGACGTGAAGGACATTTTTTTAAGTCTTGTTGTCAAGTTAAGCAACTTTCAGTTTTATGTTAATCTCATGTGCTATATAGCAAATTTAAGATGTGAGATTGTGTGTGTGGTTCACAGCAGTAGCTGTACCTGCAAATGCTATTGTAGAAACATAGAAAAACACACACACACACACACACACACACACACACACACACACACACACACACACAAAATTACTGTTGTGAATTCACACACAAAATTTTGACATTGTGGAAAGAAATACAACAGTTCTTCCCCAACTAAGCACACAGAAGTCTCAAAAATACTCAAGTTCAGCATTTCAGTATCAACTGACAAGGTATAGCATTATAATCCTTTTGCACAGCTAAATAAGAATATTAACAACCAGCATAATTTTACTGAATTATTGCCAGTACTAATAAGGCCTTTAGTTTTACAGGTAAGAATTACACAGTAAAAATTTCACTGTAGCAATTCAAAAAGTTGAAACTGTGCTCTTCAGAGCTGCAGCGTAAAGTGAAAGCAGCTGTGTGGGAACTTCCTGTAAAAGCAATTTACTTACTGATTGCTAAAAGCCTGCTACCTTTAAAGTTCAGTTTTTTTATCGTTTTCAATTTTTTGTCCACACAGTTTTAAAAGACAATTTTTTATTATTAAAAGCACCACAGCCTAAAAATAGACACAAATAGCAAGTGTCCACTCTAGTATCTTATAATTAAGAAAACATAATAATCCAACTATATGACTTCAAAACTCTGAACACAATGCATACAATGGCATTAATTTTTTTAAGACATTTTTATGACTCAGATTTTTCTCACGAAAGAGAGATCAGAAATAGAAACAAGGAATGTACCTATATTGTCCAAGCTCTATGGTTTCCATAATTAATTCGGAAAACTTAGGAAGCTTCAGCAAATGACTCATCTAATTCTGAGGAGCAGAAAGGGGAGAGCAGTAGTGGCGCGCACGCACTACTGTATTGCTTGTCAATCTGTGACCTTTATCAGGTAAAGGTAATAGATAGGATGAGCTTGTTTTTTTAAGCATGACAGTGTCACTGAGATGCTCATTGAGTGTGCGGGCACCCCCCCCCCCCCCCACACACACACAAACTATATGTATATACATATGTACAATCACAGTAGCAAAATCATGTTTCTACACTAAAACTGTGCTATACGGAAAGCAATACAATATGTCTTTCACAAATACTCTATTAAACCGAAGTACTGGAGTTTCTTCAGTACTACAAAAAATTACAAGGCTACAATCCAACAGAACTCAATCATTACACAATTTGACTTAAGACTTAAATTGTGTAACAACTGTAGAATGTAAATTGGAAATTACATAGTTTTAAATAGCATAGTAATCTCTGCAGAATGTACACAAAATCTTCCACATTACAGTTAAATGTTGAATTATTTTGAAAGCTGCAGGTGCTTTTGCAGTGATTTACAATGAAATCAACTAAAGATTCTGTCATCATGTAAACATCCAAATAACTTACTAATTGCATTACACCTCGTTGATATGATTTAATATTCAGAAGCATATCATCTAATATAAAGGCGACATTTTTGGCCAATACTTGTCAAACACAATTAACATTTGGCCAAAAATGTTTTAACTAATTTCACCAAGGGCATTGAAGAAAAACACTTAATGTCATACATGATGAAGGATTACTGGGAAGTCACAATGCAGTCTAGGAAATTTATACGGGACTTCACCCTGAGGAATCAGATTGTGAAGCACTCTCTTCATGGTAGCTTTACAACCTTTTTTGAGTGGTGGCACTTCTATATAGAATTCATGAGCTAGATCTCCATCTTCATCAAAAAACATAGAACCCATCCTTGATAGTACCAAAATATTTGTGTAGGACTTGTTACTTTCTTCACTCTTCAGTGAGTTGTTCGGAGATATGCCACTGAAAGAATTCGAGGCTTTCTTTGTGGATTTCGAACTGTTAATACCCATTAGCAACAATAACAGTCCTGCCACGGCAGCAGCCACGAACTACATCTTCTATTCCAACAAAGCAAAAGCACTGTCTTTAACGATTAACGAATGCGTCACAGCATACACCTGCATTAATTCGCATACCTAACAACAAACAAATCACACTAAACACTCTGAAATTTTAACTGCTTTGGTGAAAGATTACAAATTCGCATCTTTGGTTAGCAACCGGATAAACACTATCGTTCTAGCTACACTCCCAGTTTGTTAATAATTTAAAAAAACCATACAAAACAAGCGCAGAAGATTACATAATCTGATTAGCTTTTAGTGCAGTGGACAGGAAGTAGTTCACGAGATAGCGCACAATGCAAATATGTCTCAAGGACAGACGTCCCATTACGTCAAAATATTCCACAATGCTTTTCAAATGGCGGCGTCCACACACAGTTCCGCTTTAGACGCCGTGCAGTGTGGACGTGCCTAGTCTTCCGCTCCGCCGTAGCGTTACGTATAGTGGACTATCGTTTTTGTTTACGTGTTGTGTTGCAACTTCTCTGAGTGTTTCTGCGTCGTTGTTTCGTACCTTGTGTTACTTTCTGTCCTTATTTCAGTGTTTTTTGTGTAGCGGTTTCGACCGCATATTTTGAAAATGTCGTCCCAGGTTATTCCTCGTCAGGCTACAGTTAGTTTTGCTTTTGACAAGTCAACCCGCCATGTGCAACCTAGTTCTCTTGAGATTCATGATTGGTTGGTAGATACTTTTGGTGTTCATTCGGATCACGTGCACACTGCTTATTTTGATACCGAACTGTATGTTTTCTTTGTTAAGTTTACGGACCCATTTCAGGTTGATAAAATTCTTTCTAAATATGGTCATCAAGTTCTCTTTCGGCATCGGGATGATTCTGTAAGTACCGTGCTGCTTTCCAATGCTTCCATCACGTATACCAATGTTCGTGTTTACAACCTTCCACCGGAGGTGGATAATGTCTATCTTAAGGAGGGTCTACAGAAGTATGGTGATGTAAAGAGCATTCGCCTTGAACGCTGGTCAAGCCAACATCGCCTGCAATGTTACAGTGGTATTCGTTCAGTCGAAATGCACGTTAAGCAGAATATTCCATCTCACCTGCAGATCGGTGGATATCGTGTCCATGTAACATATAGTGGTCAGGTGGGCACCTGTTTTTTTGTGCAATGAAAGTGGTCACGTGCGTACCGACTGTCCGCGGAGAGTTTTTGTTTTAAAAAATTCTCTCGAACAGCGTCGCAAGTTAACGGTCGCTGACCTCGTTGCAGGTGGTTCTGCTCTTGGTGTAGCACAGTCCAGTGGTAGTAGCGCCCCTCCACAGGTTTTGCGCACCCCTGATACAGAATTTCCTCCTTTGCGTGCTAAATCTGATGTTGTTCCGTCTGTCCCTCAGGTGGGTGTGCCACTTTTGAATAATAAGAGGCGTCGCCCACACGATGGAAATAGTACGGATGAGGATCTCCCTGAGATGCCCCAGTCCGAGCGACCGGCATCCTCCGAGCCACTGTGTACTGTAGCTGCTCCCTGCCCTCCTGAGGTAGCGGTTCCGGTGGCGGCTGCTGGCGCCCCTCCGGCCTCCGACGCAGCTTCTCTCGAGTCGGGTCGTCGGTCGGGCCTGTTGGCGCCGTCTTCCGAACCGACTTCGATGTCACAACAAGTGGAGCCGCGACAACTTCCTGCTTCGCTGCCCCATACCTCTGCCAGCGGAGCTGCTTCGCTTCCTTCCAACTCTGCGGCCTCGGACCTTCCTGCTCACGTTTCGCCTCCGTGCAGTCCATGTTTGCCGGAAGCTAGTGCAGGTGTTGACCATTCCGTTTTGTCGGATGTTTCCCCCGCGACCCCGGATCCCGCATGTGGACCGGCGCGGGTGGTGTCGGATACAGAACTTGACCCTCCTACGTCACCGGCGGCTGAAGTTTCCTTGCCCGTCAGCCGACGCAAGTTACGCGTTCAGCCGAACGTTAATGCTGTTCGTAAAAAACCGAAACGTAAGGGATCCGCGGAACGGGGTAGCAGTCCCCCTCCCTCGGATGCCTCTGTCACCCCTGCTATGGACTGTGACGCTGGTGCGTCGGTGTAGGTGATTTGTTTTCTCGCTTTTCTCTCTATGGTTCAAGCATACACCTTTCTTACCTTAAATGTTAACCGTATTGAGTCCGACGTTCGCATTGTCTCTTTGCGGCAGTTTATTTACGACGCCTGTGCGGACGTAGTGTTTTTGCAGGAAGTGTTGTTTTCTGATCTCTCTCTACCTGGATTTCAAACTGTTTTTAATGTCGCGCCGGAATATTCAACAGGAACTGCTCTTTTCTTTCGAGAGGGCATTCCTATTACTGACATTGAATTCCTTGACTCTGGCCGTGGGATTGGTTGTCGTCTTTTTGATCTCCGCCTCGTTGTTTTGTATGCCCCCTCTGGTTCGGGTCACACTGTGGCTCGATCGCGCTTTTATAAAGAAGAGCTTATTTATCTTTTGCGCCAGAGTCCTCGGAGTCTCCTGCTCGGAGGCGATTTTAATTGTGTTTTACGCCCTGCAGACCAGTCCCCCAATTTTAATTATTGCCGTGATTTACATGACTTAGTTCGTACGATGCATCTGCGTGATGTTTGGGAACACAAATATCCAACCCTGGTGAAATATACGTTTTTTACCGCGTCCTCATGCAGTAGACTCGACAGATTCTATTTATCTGATTTTTTATGTGATAAAATTCTTTCTGTCGATGTTATTCCTACTAGTTTTTCTGACCATTGTGCTTTTACTGCAACTGTAAATCTTAGTCGCCAACCCGCAAAACTTTATCGTTCCCAGTGGATGTTAAATGTTTCCCACCTTGCCGACAGTGCTATGGATGATGTTATAAGTGGCGTGTGGGAGCGATGTCTTCGCTCTGTCCCGCGATACCCCTCCTTGCTGGTTTGGTGGACTGCGTTTGCCAAGCCCAAGATTCGTCAGACTTTGATTTTCTACTGTGCTGCTAGGACCCGTGATTTTAAGAACCCGTATGAATATTACTACTCTGTCCTGCGTGAACTATATGACGCGGCGGGTACCTCTCCACTGCGGATCCATGATGTTCGTCGTATTAAAGCCAAGCTCTTGAGCCTTAAACGACGACAGATGGATGGTCTGCGAGTTAAGTCGAAACCTCACTCTCTTGTTGAAGGTGAACTGACATCCTTGTACCACCTGCTACGGCATCAGACTCGTCGTCGTCGCTCCTTCATCTCTTCTCTTACGGTGGATGATGGGCGACAGCTTATTGCACAGGAGGAAATGGTTCGTGCTCTTCATCAGTATTACACTAGTCTATATTCTGCCGATGATTCTGGTGAGTCTCTTTCGGATGATGTCTTTGGGGATCTAACTGCGACGATCGCGCCTGACGCGAACGGCGAATTTCTCCGGGAGTTCCAGGTAGATGATGTTTTCGATTTTATTGCTCGCTCTCCGTCCAGTAAATCGCCGGGTCCAGACGGCCTGCCTAAAGAATTTTATCTCCGTTTTTGGCCTCTTTTGGGTGGCATTTTTATGCAGATTTTAAATGAGATTGTCAGGGGGATGGATGTGCCTGCCGATTTTAAAGTAGGGAAAATTGTTTTAATCCCGAAGTCCTCTGGTCGTTTATCTGCTGCCAATCTTCGTCCGCTCACATTGCTGAATTTTGACTATAAGACAGCTGCTAGAGCGCTCAATAGCCGGTTGTCTTCTCTGCTTCGGGGTGTGATTGGTGCACATCAATGTTGTTTTCATGATAGATCTATTCTGACACCAGTAGCCGAATATCGGGATGTTGTCTCGGTTGCGGCGGTTACAAACGTACATTGTGCCTTTGCCTTCCTTGATTTTTATAAGGCTTTTGATCACGTCAGTCATGTGTTTTTAGATCGTGTTTTAGGTACAATAGGTTTTAACGCTTCATCACGTGGTGTTCTTGGCAATTTGTATAGGGGAATAACAGCTCGGGTGTCAGTCAATGGGCAGCTGACGCCGCCCATTGCTATCCGCCGCGGAGTGCCTCAGGGTAGTCCGCTCTCTATGTCTTTATTCGTATTGTCCCTGGAACCGCTGCTTCGGACTATTGCTCTCAAGCTTCAGGGTATGTCCCTCTCTGGTGGGAAGCTCTCTGTTAAGGCATATGTGGATGATGTCGTTGTTCTCCTCCGTCAACGTGATGATATCCCGTTGTTGAAAGGGGCGGTTGATGCATACTGTCGTGTCTCTGGAGCGCGTCTCAATCAGGGTAAATGTAAGTTCCTTGATATTCGAGGATTTCGCGATGCTGACGTCCCTTGGGCCACTTTTGTCGATCGCCATACGTCCTTGGGGATTATCATTGATCGGTGTCCTCTAAAAATGGCGGCTCTCAATTGGAAATCTGTCACCGAGAAGATACAGGGGGCTCTGATGGTCCATGAGCAGCGCTCTGCTACCATTTTGCAAAAAGTCAGAATTTTAGACACCTACGTTCTATGTAAAGCTTATTATGTTGCTCAGCTGTTCCCACTTCCCATGATGGTGGCGAAAAGGTTGCGCCAATTGTCTAGCAGGTTTATATGGAAGGGCCATCTATTCAAGTTACGTTACGAGGAAATGACGAAACCGCGTCTCTCCGGAGGCTTGGGCCTCTCTGACATTACTCGCAAGGCGTCTGCTTTGTACGTCCGCCGAACGACTCTAATTGTTACGCAAGAAGTGACTTCAATTACATCCAGGCTTTTTACTGTTGTGCGTCCGGCGAGCCTTGCTCCACCTGTCGATGTCGGACGCCTAAATTTTAAGTTGAAACACATTCGGGAATTTTACATTGCGGTGAGTTACCTCGGTGACGTCTTCTTGCGGCGACCGGTGCCAACGACCAAGGGCTTGATTGCCCGCTGGGAGGGGCTGGCCGGTCCCAATCCAATAGAACTGGCGTCTCCATCTGTGTCCTGGAGGAACGTCTGGAAGAACGTTAGTCTGCCGATCCACTCTATGGCCGTGGCGTCCACGTGGTATAGGGTAATAAATAATTTGGTTCCCACCAATGTACGACTGCACCGTATTGGTCTTTCTGACACGGACACCTGTACTCGGTGTGGTCTCCTGGATACCCTTGAACATCGATTCACCTGCTGTGGGCACCTTGCTAATTGGCGTTGGCTCAGGAAACAACTTGCTTTTGTCACTAGGTCTGCTGAAGCCGCTTATACTATTGACATCATCGTCCGGCCCGATTCTTCCTTTTTTCCGCGGACGAAGCTCCATACCGTCATGTGGTTGATTGGCCATTTCGTACATTTTGTCAACAGTTGTCATGAAGAGGATGGACACCTAGCGTTTCGGCAGTACATGCTTACTGCTTACTGGCAGCGCTTGCGATTGCCAGGCCTCCGAGATGATTTTGCCAATATGCTTAGCCTGACATTTGAAAGAGAGGGTGTTGGCTAAGGTCACCTGTGTGAGCCATTTTCTTTTATATTGTTTCTGGATTTGCCGCCTTTATATATGTTTCTTCTCTACACCAGGACTGAAGTTTTCGTGTTTTAATCTTTATTTCAGTCAGCAGTCTACATTATATAGTCATGTTTTCGGATTTTAATTTCAGTACTGTAAAAAAAAAAAAAAAAAAAAAAAAAGGGGTATGATTCCTGCTTCGGGTGCAGGAGGTCCCGGGTTCAAATCCCGGACGAGCCCTTGCGTTTTGTACAACGGTGTGGCAACAAATCGCATGGCGGCGGCTGTTTCGCGCATTTCCAGGCCTCCAAGTCAGCGCTAAAATCCGACAACCAGTTCTGAAACCGTTTCATGTTTCATTTGAGCCATGTGCACCCTGCTGATGGAACGTTTGATTTAAATGGTCACAGTAGAGATCGTAGCAAGTGTCTTGCTGAGTGCGACGAAAACGGCTTTCCGCCCGCAATCCAACCGGGGACCTTCTGCGTGTTAGGCACGGCGCCTGGGCTCGGCGGCAGCTGCTGCTCTTTCTGTCCTTACGAGATACCGTCGATTCGCGCAGTTCTTAAAAAAAAAAAAAAAAAAAAAAAAAGTGGTAGAGTGTCTGCTTCGCATGCAGAAAGTCCTGGGTTCAAATCCCAGCTCCTCCAATTTTTGTTTCTCCGTGCAGCAGTACATGAAAACTTTTGCCTATCACCATATTCTACAAAATTCAGTGTACAAGATTCTTCCCCCAAGCAAGTGGATTTCGTACAGTTCGACCTCATGGCGGGAGGACGATGACCTGCAAGACCCTGGGCTGCGATACCCCCCCATTGAAATGTTGCTCCAAAGCCTTCGGTATGGCGTGCAGGGTGCATCTCAAACATGTATTTGCAACTCACCGCGACAATCGTCATTTGTTTTTTCGAGATACTGAAAAATGAAGGGGGCACCCGGGATTGAACCGGGGACCTCTCGATCTGCAGTCGAATGCTCTACGACTGAGCTATACCCCCTTTCACGATCTTTGCGTTCCCATAACTTAAGGAAAAATATTATACTCTGCCTGGCTAAAGACGTCTAATCGAGCAAAATATTGCGTAATCATTATCTCTCAGTTATATATTAGCGTTAAACGATATAAATATCAAAAATACTAGACACTTCGCGCCTGGAGAAAGTGCGAGTCGGCGCCTTCACCTTAATGTCAGAACGCGAAAATTGCACTAGTAGCTTTTTTTCAAGCAAGTTCTGTTCGTCCGTTCTCCGTAATCGTTTGGTATCTGATTAAACTGACATACTCGCCTATGGCTTTCGTAAACGAAAATTTCATTGTGACCCCGACGTGATTTGAACACGCAACCTTCTGATCTGGAGTCAGACGCGCTACCGTTGCGCCACGGAGTCGACGCTGCTTAGGTCTTGTCATGAATAGGTTCCTCGAACACTTACTGTACCGTTCAAACCTAAGAAATAATGACAGTAGGATCCACGAGACACTCGTCCCGGATGTACTTGCTCTGGCGGGGGTGTAATTCAGTGGTAGTTCCGCTTTCGACGCCGTGCAGTGTGGACGTGCCTAGTCTTCCGCTCCGCCGTAGCGTTACGTATAGTGGACTATCGTTTTTGTTACGTGTTGTGTTGCAACTTCTGAGAGTATTTCTCCGTCGTTGTTTCGTACCTTGTGTTACTTTCTGTCCTTATTTCAGTGTTTTTTGTGTAGCGGTTTCGACCGCATATTTTGAAAATGTCGTCCCAGGTTATTCCTCGTCAGGCTACAGTTAGTTTTGCTTTTGACAAGTCAACCCGCCATGTGCAACCTAGTTCTCTTGAGATTCATGATTGGTTGGTAGATACCTTTGGTGTTCATTCGGATCAGGTGCACACTGCTTATTTTGATACCGAACTGTATGTTTTCTTTGTTAAGTTTATGGACCCACTTCAGGTTGATAAAATTCTTTCTAAATATGGTCATCAAGTTCTCTTTCGGCATCGGGATGATTCTGTAAGTACCGTGCTGCTTTCCAATGCTTCCATCACGTATACCAATGTTCGTGTTTACAACCTTCCACCGGAGGTGGATAATGTCTATCTTAAGGAGGGTCTACAGAAGTATGGTGATGTAAAGAGCATTCGCCTTGAACGCTGGTCAAGCCAACATCGCCTGCAATGTTACAGTGGTATTCGTTCAGTCGAAATGCACGTTAAGCAGAATATTCCATCTCACCTGCAGATCGGTGGATATCGTGTCCATGTAACATATAGTGGTCAGGTTGGCACCTGTTTTTTGTGCAATGAAAGTGGTCACGTGCGTACCGACTGTCCGCGGAGAGTTTTTGTTTTAAAAAATTCTCTCGAACAGCGTCGCAAGTTAACGGTCGCTGACCTCGTTGCAGGTGGTTCTGCTCTTGGTGTAGCACAGTCCCGTGGTAGTAGCGCCCCGCCACAGGTTTTGCGCACCCCTGATACAGAATTTCCTCCTTTGCGTGCTAAATCTGATGTTGTTCCGTCTGTCCCTCAGGTGGGTGTGCCACTTTTGAATACTAAGAGGCGTCGCCCACACGATGGAAATAGTACGGATGAGGATCTCCCTGAGATGCCCCAGTCCGAGCGACCGGCATCCTCCGAGCCACTGTGTACTGTAGCTGCTCCCTGCCCTCCTGAGGTAGCGGTTCCGGTGGCGGCTGCTGGCGCCCCTCCGGCCTCCGACGCAGCTTCTCTCGAGTCGGGTCGTCGGTCGGGCCTGTTGGCGCCGTCTTCCGAACCGACTACGATGTCACAACAAGTGGAGCCGCGACAACTTCCTGCTTCGCTGCGCCATACCTCTGCCAGCGGAGCTGCTCCGCTTCCTTCCAACTCTGCGGCCTCGGACCTTCCTGCTCACGTTTCGCCTCCATGCAGTCCATGTTTGCCGGAAGCTAGTGCAGGTGTTGACCATTCCGTTTTGTCGGATGTTTCCCCCGCGACCCCGGATCCCGCATGTGGACCGGCGCGGGTGGTGTCGGATACAGAACTTGACCCTCCTACGTCACCGGCGGCTGAAGTTTCCTTGCCCGTCAGTCGACGCAAGTTACGCGTTCAGCCGAACGTTAATGCTGTTCGTAAAAAACCGAAACGTAAGGGATCCGCGGAACGGGGTAGCAGTCCCCCTCCCTCGGATGCCTCCGTCACCCCTGCTATGGACTGTGACGCTGGTGCGTCGGTGTAGGTGATTTGTTTTCTCGCTTTTCTCTCTATGGTTCAAGCATACACCTTTCTTACCTTAAATGTTAACCGTATTGAGTCCGACGTTCGCATTGCCTCTTTGCGGCAGTTTATTTACGACGCCTGTGCGGACGTAGTGTTTTTGCAGGAAGTGTTGTTTTCTGATCTCTCTCTACCTGGATTTCAAACTGTTTTTAATGTCGCGCCGGAATATTCAACAGGAACTGCTCTTTTCTTTCGAGAGGGCATTCCTATTACTGACATTGAATTCCTTGACTCTGGCCGTGGGATTGGTTGTCGTCTTTTTGATCTCCGCCTCGTTGTTTTGTATGCCCGCTCTGGTTCGGGTCACACTGTGGCTCGATCGCGCTTTTATAAAGAAGAGCTTATTTATCTTTTGCGCCAGAGTCCTCGGAGTCTCCTGCTCGGAGGCGATTTTAATTGTGTTTTACGCCCTGCAGACCAGTCCCCCAATTTTAATTACTGCCGTGATTTACATGACTTAGTTCGTACGATGCATCTGCGTGATGTTTGGGAACACAAATATCCAACCCTGGTGAAATATACGTTTTTTACCGCGTCCTCATGCAGTAGACTCGACAGATTCTATTTATCTGATTTTTTATGTGATAAAATTCTTTCTGTCGATGTTATTCCTACTAGTTTTTCTGACCATTGTGCTTTTACTGCAACTGTAAATCTTAGTCGCCAACCTGCAAAACTTTATCGTTCCCAGTGGATGTTAAATGTTTCCCACCTTGCCGACAGTGCTATGGATGATGTTATAAGTGGCGTGTGGGAGCGATGTCTTCGCTCTGTCCCGCGATACCCCTCCTTGCTGGTTTGGTGGACTGCGTTTGCCAAGCCCAAGATTCGTCAGACTTTGATTTTCTACTGTGCTGCTAGGACGCGTGATTTTAAGAACACGTATGAATATTACTACTCTGTCCTGCGTGAACTATATGACGCGGCGGGTACCTCTCCACTGCGGATCCATGATGTTCGTCGTATTAAAGCCAAGCTCTTGAGCCTTAAACGACGACAGATGGATGGTCTGCGAGTTAAGTCGAAACCTCACTCTCTTGTTGAAGGTGAACTGACATCCTTGTACCACCTGCTACGGCATCAGACTCGTCGTCGTCGCTCCTTCATCTCTTCTCTTACGGTGGATGATGGGCGACAGCTTATTGCACAGGAGGAAATGGTTCGTGCTCTTCATCAGTATTACACTAGTCTATATTCTGCCGATGATTCTGGTGAGTCTCTTTCGGATGATGTCTTTGGGGATCTAACTGCGACGATCGCGCCTGACGCGAACGGCGAATTTCTCCGGGAGTTCCAGGTAGATGATGTTTTCGATTTTATTGCTCGCTCTCCGTCCAGTAAATCGCCGGGTCCAGACGGCCTGCCTAAAGAATTTTATCTCCGTTTTTGGCCTCTTTTGGGTGGCATTTTTACGCAGATTTTAAATGAGATTGTCAGGGGGATGGATGTGCCTGCCGATTTTAAAGTAGGGAAAATTGTTTTAATCCCGAAGTCCTCTGTTCGTTTATCTGCTGCCAATCTTCGTCCGCTCACATTGCTGAATTTTGACTATAAGACAGCTGCTAGAGCGCTCAATAGCCGGTTGTCTTCTCTGCTTCGGGGTGTGATTGGTGCACATCAATGTTGTTTTCATGATAGATCTATTCTGACACCAGTAGCCGAATATCGGGATGTTGTCTCGGTTGCGGCGGTTACAAACGTACATTGTGCCTTTGCCTTCCTTGATTTTTATAAGGCTTTTGATCACGTCAGTCATGTGTTTTTAGATCGTGTTTTAGGTACAATAGGTTTTAACGCTTCATCACGTGGTGTTCTTGGCAATTTGTATAGGGGAATAACAGCTCGGGTGTCAGTCAATGGGCAGCTGACGCCGCCCATTGCTATCCGCCGCGGAGTGCCTCAGGGTAGTCCGCTCTCTATGTCTTTATTCGTATTGTCCCTGGAACCGCTGCTTCGGACTATTGCTCTCAAGCTTCAGGGTATGTCCCTCTCTGGTGGGAAGCTCTCTGTTAAGGCATATGCGGATGATGTCGTTGTTCTCCTCCGTCAACGTGATGATATCCCGTTGTTGAAAGGGGCGGTTGATGCATACTGTCGTGTCTCTGGAGCGCGTCTCAATCAGGGTAAATGTAAGTTCCTTGATATTCGAGGATTTCGCGATGCTGACGTCCCTTGGGCCACTTTTGTCGATCGCCATACGTCCTTGGGGATTATCATTGATCGGTGTCCTCTAAAAATGGCGGCTCTCAATTGGAAATCTGTCACCGAGAAGATACAGGGGGCTCTGATGGTCCATGAGCAGCGCTCTGCTACCATTTTGCAAAAAGTCCGAATTTTAGACACCTACGTCCTATGTAAAGCTTATTATGTTGCTCAGCTGTTCCCACTTCCCATGATGGTGGCGAAAAGGTTGCGCCAATTGTCTAGCAGGTTTATATGGAAGGGCCATCTATTCAAGTTACGTTACGAGGTAATGACGAAACCGCGTCTCTCCGGAGGCTTGGGCCTCTCTGACATTACTCGCAAGGCGTCTGCTTTGTACGTCCGCCGAACGACTCTAATTGTTACGCAAGAAGTGACTTCAATTACATCCAGGCTTTTTACTGTTGTGCGTCCGGCGAGCCTTGCTCCACCTGTCGATGTCGGACGCCTAAATTTTAAGTTGAAACACATTCGGGAATTTTACATTGCGGTGAGTTACCTCGGTGACGTCTTCTTGCGGCGACCGGTGCCAACGACCAAGAGCTTGATTGCCCGCTGGGAGGGGCTGGCCAGTCCCAATCCAATAGAACTGGCGTCTCCATCCGTGTCCTGGAGGAACGTCTGGAAGAACGTTAGTCTGCCGATCCACTCTATGGCCGTGGCGTCCACGTGGTATAGGGTAATAAATAATTTGGTTCCCACCAACGTACGACTGCACCGTATTGGTCTTTCTGACACGGACACCTGTACTCGGTGTGGTCTCCTGGATACCCTTGAACATCGATTCACCTGCTGTGGGCACCTTGCTAATTGGCGTTGGCTCAGGAAACAACTGGCTTTTGTCACTAGGTCTGCTGAAGCCGCTTATACTATTGACATCATCGTCCGGCCCGATTCTTCCTTTTTTCCGCGGACGAAGCTCCATACCGTCATGTGGTTGATTGGCCATTTCGTACATTTTGTCAACAGTTGTCATGAAGAGGATGGACACCTAGCGTTTCGGCAGTACATGCTTACTGCTTACTGGCAGCGCTTGCGATTGCCAGGCCTCCGCGATGATTTTGCCAATATGCTTAGCCTGACATTTGAAAGAGAGGGTGTTGGCTAAGGTCACCTGTGTGAGCCATTTTCTTTTATACTGTTTCTGAATTTGCCGCCTTTATGTATGTTTCTTCTCTACACCAGGACTGAAGTTTTCGTTTTTTTTTAACCTTTATTTCAGTAAGCAGTCTACATTATATAGTCATGTTTTAGGATTTTAATTTCAGTACTGCACTTCTTTTGAAGTGGCTGTGTGGTGGATATTCTTTAATATTTTTTTCAATAGATATATTCGTTTCGAGTGGTAGAGTGTCTGCTTCAAAAAAAAAAAAAAAAAAAAAAAAAGTGGGTTGAGGCGAAAAAAAGAAAAAAAAAAAAAAAAAAAAAAGTTGGGAGAGCGTTAGACTGAAGATCTAAACGTCCCTGGTTCGATCCCGGGTTTCGGCAGGTATTCATTTTGATGCGACGCCAATGGAATTACTCTGCGTTTAAAAAAAAAAAAAAAAAAAAAAAAAAAAAAAAAAAAAAAAAAAAAAAGTGGTAGAGTGTCTGCTTCGCATGCAGAAAGTCCTGGGTTCAAATCCCAGCTCCTCCAATTTTTGTTTCTCCGTGCAGCAGTACATGAAAACTTTTGCCTATCACCATATTCTACAAAATTCAGTGTACAAGATTCTTCCCCCAAGCAAGTGGATTTCGTACAGTTCGACCTCATGGCGGGAGGACGATGACCTGCAAGACCCTGGGCTGCGATCCCCCCCCATTGAAATGTTGCTCCAAAGCCTTCGGTATGGCGTGCAGGGTGCATCTCAAACATGTATTTGCAACTCACCGCGACAATCGTCATTTGTTTTTTCGAGATACTGAAAAATGAAGGGGGCACCCGGGATTGAACCGGGGACCTCTCGATCTGCAGTCGAATGCTCTACGACTGAGCTATACCCCCTTTCACGATCTTTGCGTTCCCATAACTTAAGGAAAAATATTATACTCTGCCTGGCTAAAGACGTCTAATCGAGCAAAATATTGCGTAATCATTATCTCTCAGTTATATATTAGCGTTAAACGATATAAATATCAAAAATACTAGACACTTCGCGCCTGGAGAAAGTGCGAGTCGGCGCCTTCACCTTAATGTCAGAACGCGAAAATTGCACTAGTAGCTTTTTTTCAAGCAAGTTCTGTTCGTCCGTTCTCCGTAATCGTTTGGTATCTGATTAAACTGACATACTCGCCTATGGCTTTCGTAAACGAAAATTTCATTGTGACCCCGACGTGATTTGAACACGCAACCTTCTGATCTGGAGTCAGACGCGCTACCGTTGCGCCACGGAGTCGACGCTGCTTAGGTCTTGTCATGAATAGGTTCCTCGAACACTTACTGTACCGTTCAAACCTAAGAAATAATGACAGTAGGATCCACGAGACACTCGTCCCGGATGTACTTGCTCTGGCGGGGGTGTAACTCAGTGGTAGAGTGTCTGCTTCGCATGCAGAAAGTCCTGGGTTCAAATCCCAGCTCCTCCAATTTTTGTTTCTCCGTGCAGCAGTACATGAAAACTTTTGCCTATCACCATATTCTACAAAATTCAGTGTACAAGATTCTTCCCCCAAGCAAGTGGATTTCGTACAGTTCGACCTCATGGCGGGAGGACGATGACCTGCAAGACCCTGGGCTGCGATCCCCCCCCATTGAAATGTTGCTCCAAAGCCTTCGGTATGGCGTGCAGGGTGCATCTCAAACATGTATTTGCAACTCACCGCGACAATCGTCATTTGTTTTTTCGAGATACTGAAAAATGAAGGGGGCACCCGGGATTGAACCGGGGACCTCTCGATCTGCAGTCGAATGCTCTACGACTTTTTTTTTTTTTTTTTTTTTTTTTTACAGCATTCTTTTAAGTCCAAAGGGAACACACACAGACACACACACACACACACACACACACACACACACACACACACACACACACACAGACACACACACACACACACTTAAATAAAAAGAAGATATAATTGGTTTCTAATGCAAACAGCAAAGGGTGGATTTTTACCTCAATTTTGATATACTGGGAGTGCATAATAAATTCATATTTTTTTTCATTGTGTAAAGTTAGAGGTGACAGTGAGATTCAGGCCTGCGGAAGCAAAGTGGGCAGGGGTCGAAGCCCGAGGCCTGGCCACGATGACTCCACCGTCCTGTTTCCGAAAGGCACCTGTACAAGGGCGTAGTATTATCCCCTACTGTCTCGGTTCGTGGTCGCTCGTTTGTTTTTCTTGAGCGCCCTAAAGGTCCACGAAAACTTCAGTCCTGGATGTAGAGAAGAAACATACACCAAGGCGGTAAATCCCGAAACAGTATAAAAGAAAATGGCTCACACAGGTGTCCTTAGCCAACACCCTCTCTTTCAAATGTCAGGCTAAGCATATTTGCAAAATCATCACGGAGGCCTGGCAATCGTAAGCGCTGCCAGTAAGCAGTAAGCATGTACTGCCGAAACGCTAGGTGTCCATCGTCTTCATGACAACTGATGACAAAATGTACGAAATGTCCAATCAACCACATGACTGTATGGAGCTTCGTTCGCGGAAAAAAGGAGGAATCGGGCCGGACGATGATGTCAATAGTATAAGCGGCTTCAGCAGACCTAGTGACAAAAGCAAGTTGTTTCCTGAGCCAACGCCAATTGGCAAGGTGCCCACAGCAGGTGAATCGATGTTCAAGGGTATCCAGGAGACCACACCGAGTACAGGTGTCCGTGTCAGAAAGACCAATACGGTGCAGTCGTACATTGGTGGGAACCAAATTATTTATTACCCTATACCACGTGGACGCCACGGCCATAGAGTGTATCGGCAGACTAACATTCTTCCAGACGTTCCTCCAGGACACAGATGGAGACGCCAGTTCTATTGGATTGGGACCGGCCAGCCCCTCCCAGCGGGCAATCAAGCCCTTGGTCGTTGTCACCGGTCGCCGCAAGAAGACGTCACCGAGGTAACTCACCGCAATGTAAAACTCCCGAATGTGTTTCAGCTTAATATTTAGGCGTCCGACATCGACAGGTGGAGCAAGGCTCGCCGGACGCACAACAGTAAAAAGCCTGGATGTAATTGAAGTCACTTCTTGCGTAACAATTAGAGTCGTTCGGCGGACGTACAAAGCAGACGCCTTGCGAGTAATGTCAGAGAGGCCCAAGCCTCCGGAGATACGCGGTTTCGTCATAACCTCGTAACGTAACTTGAATAGATGGCCCTTCCATATAAACCTGCTAGACAATTGGCGCAACCTTTTCGCCACCATCATGGGAAGTGGGAACAGCTGAGCAACATAATAAGCTTTACATAGAACGTAGGTGTCTAAAATTCTGACTTTTTGCAAAATGGTAGCAGAGCGCTGCTCATGGACCATCAGAGCCCCCTGTATCTTCTCGGTGACAGATTTCCAATTGAGAGCCGCCATTTTTAGAGGACACCGATCAATGATAATCCCCAAGGACGTATGGCGATCGACAAAAGTGGCCCAAGGGACATCAGCATCGCGAAATCCTCGAATATCAAGGAACTTACATTTACCCTGATTGAGACGCGCTCCAGAGACACGACAGTATGCATCAACTGCCCCTTTCAACAACCGGATATCATCACGTTGACGGAGGAGAACAACGACATCATCCGCATATGCCTTAACAGAGAGCTTCCCACCAGAGAGGGACATACCCTGAAGCTTGAGAGCAATAGTCCGAAGCAGCGGTTCCAGGGACAATACGAATAAAGACATAGAGAGCGGACTACCCTGAGGCACTCCGCGGCGGATAGCAATGGGCGGCGTCAGCTGCCCATTGACTGACACCCGAGCTGTTATTCCCCTATACAAATTGCCAAGAACACCACGTGATGAAGCGTTAAAACCTATTGTACCTAAAACATGATCTAAAAACACATGACTGACGTGATCAAAAGCCTTGTAAAAATCAAGGAAGGCAAAGGCACAATGTACGTTTGTAACCGCCGCAACCGAGACAACATCCCGATATTCGGCTACTGGTGTCAGAATAGATCTATCATGAAAACAACATTGATGTGCACCAATCACACCCCGAAGCAGAGAAGACAACCGGCTATTGAGCGCTCTAGCAGCTGTCTTGTAGTCAAAGTTCAGCAATGTGAGCGGACGAAGATTGGCAGCAGATAAACGACCAGAGGACTTCGGAATTAAAACAATTTTCCCTACTTTAAAATCGGCAGGCACATCCACCCCCCTGACAATCTCATTTAAAATCTGCGTAAAAATGCCACCCAAAAGAGGCCAAAAACGGAGATAAAATTCTTTAGGCAGGCCGTCTGGACCCGGCGATTTACTGGACGGAGAGCGAGCAATAAAATCGAAAACATCATCTACCTGGAACTCCCGGAGAAATTCGCCGTTCGCGTCAGGCGCGATCGTCGCAGTTAGATCCCCAAGGACATCATCCGAAAGAGACTCACCAGAATCATCGGCAGAATATAGACTAGTATAATACTGATGAAGAGCACGAACCATTTCCTCCTGTGCAATAAGCTGTCGTCCATCATCCACCGTAAGAGAAGAGATGAAGGAGCGACGACGACGAGTCTGATGCCGTAGCAGGTGGTACAAGGATGTCAGTTCACCTTCAACAAGAGAGTGAGGTTTCGACTTAACTCGCAGACCATCCATCTGTCGTCGTTTAAGGCTCAAGAGCTTGGCTTTAATACGACGAACATCATGGATCCGCAGAGGGGAGGTACCCGCCGCGTCATATAGTTCACGCAGGACAGAGTAGTAATATTCATACGTGTTCTTAAAATCACGCGCCCTTGCAGCACAGTAACAAATCAAAGTCTGACGAATCTTCGGCTTGGCAAACGCAGTCCACCAAACCAGCAAGGAGGGGTATCGCGGGACAGAGCGAAGACATCGCTCCCACACGCCACTTATAACATCATCCATAGCACTGTCGGCAAGGTGGGAAACATTTAACATCCACTGGGAACGATAAAGTTTTGCAGGTTGGTGACTAAGATTTACAGTTGCAGTAAAAGCACAATGGTCAGAAAAACTAGTAGGAATAACATCGACAGAAAGAATTTTATCACATAAAAAATCAGATAAATAGAATCTGTCGAGTCTACTGCATGAGGACCCGGTAAAAAACGTATATTTCACCAGGGTTGGATATTTGTGTTCCCAAACATCACGCAGATGCATCGTACGAACTAAGTCATGTAAATCACGGCAATAATTAAAATTGGGGGACTGGTCTGCAGGGCGTAAAACACAATTAAAATCGCCTCCGAGCAGGAGACTCCGAGGACTCTGGCGCAAAAGATAAATAAGCTCTTCTTTATAAAAGCGCGATCGAGCCACAGTGTGACCCGAACCAGAGGGGGCATACAAAACAACGAGGCGGAGATCAAAAAGACGACAACCAATCCCACGGCCAGAGTCAAGGAATTCAATGTCAGTAATAGGAATGCCCTCTCGAAAGAAAAGAGCAGTTCCTGTTGAATATTCCGGCGCGACATTAAAAGCAGTTTGAAATCCAGGTAGAGAGAGATCAGAAAACAACACTTCCTGCAAAAACACTACGTCCGCACAGGCGTCGTAAATAAACTGCCGCAAAGAGGCAATGCGAACGTCGGACTCAATACGGTTAACATTTAAGGTAAGAAAGGTGTATGCTTGAACCATAGACAGAAAAGCGAGAAAACAAATCACCTACACCGACGCACCAGCGTCACAGTCCATACCAGGGGTGACGGAGGCATCCGAGGGAGGGGGACTGCTACCCCGTTCCGCGGATCCCTTACGTTTCGGTTTTTTACGAACAGCATTAACGTTCTGCTGAACGCGTAACTTGCGTCGGCTGACGGGCAAGGAAGCTTCAGCCGCCGGTGACGTAGGAGGGTCAAGTTCTGTATCCGACACCACCCGCGCCGGTCCACATGCGGGATCCGGGGTCGCGGCGGAAACATCCGACGAAACGGAATGGTCAACACCTGCACTAGCTTCCGGCAAACATGGACTGCACGGAGGCGAAACGTGAGCAGGAAGGTCCGAGGCCGCAGAGTTGGAAGGAAGCGGAGCAGCTCCGCTGGCAGAGGTATGGGGCAGCGAAGCAGGAAGTTGTCGCGGCTCCACTTGTTGTGTCATCGAAGTCGGTTTGGTAGACGGCGCCAACAGGCCCGACCGACGACCCGACTCGAGAGAAGCTGCGTCGGAGGCCGGAGGGGGGCCAGCAGCCGCCACCGGAACCGCTACCTCAGGAGGGCAGGGAGCAGCTACAGTACACAGTGGCTCGGAGGATGCCGGTCGCTCGGACTGGGGCATCTCAGGGAGATCCTCATCCGTACTATTTCCATCGTGTGGGCGACGCCTCTTATTATTCAAAAGTGGCACACCCACCTGAGGGACAGACGGAACAACATCAGATTTAGCACGCAAAGGAGGAAATTCTGTGTCAGGGGTGCGCAAAACCTGTGGCGGGGCGCTACTACCACTGGACTGTGCTACACCAAGAGCAGAACCACCTGCAACGAGGTCAGCGACCGTTAACTTGCGACGCTGTTCGAGAGAATTTTTTAAAACAAAAACCCTCCGCGGACAGTCAGTACGCACGTGACCACTTTCATTGCACAAAAAACAGGTGCCAACCTGACCACTATATGTTACATGGACACGATATCCACCGATCTGCAGGTGAGATGGAATATTCTGCTTAATGTGCATTTCGACTGAACGAATACCACTGTAACATTGCAGGCGATGTTGGCTTGACCAGCGTTCAAGGCGAATGCTCTTTACATCACCATACTTTTGTAGACCCTCCTTAAGATAGACATTATCCACCTCCGGTGGAAGGTTGTAAACACGAACATTGGTATACGTGATGGAAGCATTGGAAAGCAGAACGGTACTTACAGAATCATCCCGATGCCGAAAGAGAACTTGATGACCATATTTAGAAAGAATTTTATCAACCTGAAGTGGGTCCATGAACTTAACAAAGAAAACATACAGTTCGGTATCAAAATAAGCAGTGTGCACCTGATCCGAATGAACACCAACGGTATCTACCAACCAATCATGAATCTCAAGGGAACTAGGTTGCACATTGCGGGTTGACTTGTCGAAAGTAAAACTAACTGTAGCCTGACGAGGAATAACCTGGGACGACATTTTCAAAATAGGCGGTCGAAACCGCTACACACAACACACTGAAATAAGGACAGAAAGTAACACAAGGTACGAAACAACGACGGAGAAACACTCACAGAAGTTGCAACACAACACGTAAACAACGATAGTCCACTATACGTAACGCTACGGCGGAGCGGAAGACTAGGCACGTCCACACTGCACGGCGTCTAAAGCGGAACTGGCGACTGAGCTATACCCCCTTTCACGATCTTTGCGTTCCCATAACTTAAGGAAAAATATTATACTCTGCCTGGCTAAAGACGTCTAATCGAGCAAAATATTGCGTAATCATTATCTCTCAGTTATATATTAGCGTTAAACGATATAAATATCAAAAATACTAGACACTTCGCGCCTGGAGAAAGTGCGAGTCGGCGCCTTCACCTTAATGTCAGAACGCGAAAATTGCACTAGTAGCTTTTTTTCAAGCAAGTTCTGTTCGTCCGTTCTCCGTAATCGTTTGGTATCTGATTAAACTGACATACTCGCCTATGGCTTTCGTAAACGAAAATTTCATTGTGACCCCGACGTGATTTGAACACGCAACCTTCTGATCTGGAGTCAGACGCGCTACCGTTGCGCCACGGAGTCGACGCTGCTTAGGTCTTGTCATGAATAGGTTCCTCGAACACTTACTGTACCGTTCAAACCTAAGAAATAATGACAGTAGGATCCACGAGACACTCGTCCCGGATGTACTTGCTCTGGCGGGGGTGTAACTCAGTGGTAGAGTGTCTGCTTCGCATGCAGAAAGTCCTGGGTTCAAATCCCAGCTCCTCCAATTTTTGTTTCTCCGTGCAGCAGTACATGAAAACTTTTGCCTATCACCATATTCTACAAAATTCAGTGTACAAGATTCTTCCCCCAAGCAAGTGGATTTCGTACAGTTCGACCTCATGGCGGGAGGACGATGACCTGCAAGACCCTGGGCTGCGATCCCCCCCCATTGAAATGTTGCTCCAAAGCCTTCGGTATGGCGTGCAGGGTGCATCTCAAACATGTATTTGCAACTCACCGCGACAATCGTCATTTGTTTTTTCGAGATACTGAAAAATGAAGGGGGCACCCGGGATTGAACCGGGGACCTCTCGATCTGCAGTCGTATGCTCTACGACTGAGCTATACCCCCTTTCACGATCTTTGCGTTCCCATAACTTAAGGAAAAATATTATACTCTGCCTGGCTAAAGACGTCTAATCGAGCAAAATATTGCGTAATCATTATCTCTCAGTTATATATTAGCGTTAAACGATATAAATATCAAAAATACTAGACACTTCGCGCCTGGAGAAAGTGCGAGTCGGCGCCTTCACCTTAATGTCAGAACGCGAAAATTGCACTAGTAGCTTTTTTTCAAGCAAGTTCTGTTCGTCCGTTCTCCGTAATCGTTTGGTATCTGATTAAACTGACATACTCGCCTATGGCTTTCGTAAACGAAAATTTCATTGTGACCCCGACGTGATTTGAACACGCAACCTTCTGATCTGGAGTCAGACGCGCTACCGTTGCGCCACGGAGTCGACGCTGCTTAGGTCTTGTCATGAATAGGTTCCTCGAACACTTACTGTACCGTTCAAACCTAAGAAATAATGACAGTAGGATCCACGAGACACTCGTCCCGGATGTACTTGCTCTGCCGGGGGTGTAACTCAGTGGTAGAGTGTCTGCTTCGCATGCAGAAAGTCCTGGGTTCAAATCCCAGCTCCTCCAATTTTTGTTTCTCCGTGCAGCAGTACATGAAAACTTTTGCCTATCACCATATTCTACAAAATTCAGTGTACAAGATTCTTCACCCAAGCAAGTGGATTTCGTACAGTTCGACCTCATGGCGGGAGGACGATGACCTGCAAGACCCTGGGCTGCGATCCCCCCCCCATTGAAATGTTGCTCCAAAGCCTTCGGTATGGCGTGCAGGGTGCATCTCAAACATGTATTTGCAACTCACCGCGACAATCGTCGTTTGTTTTTTCGAGATACTGAAAAATGAAGGGGGCACCCGGGATTGAACCGGGGACCTCTCGATCTGCAGTCGAATGCTCTACGACTGAGCTATACCCCCTTTCACGATCTTTGCGTTCCCATAACTTAAGGAAAAATATTATACTCTGCCTGGCTAAAGACGTCTAATCGAGCAAAATATTGCGTAATCATTATCTCTCAGTTATATATTAGCGTTAAACGATATAAATATCAAAAATACTAGACACTTCGCGCCTGGAGAAAGTGCGAGTCGGCGCCTTCACCTTAATGTCAGAACGCGAAAATTGCACTAGTAGCTTTTTTTCAAGCAAGTTCTGTTCGTCCGTTCTCCGTAATCGTTTGGTATCTGATTAAACTGACATACTCGCCTATGGCTTTCGTAAACGAAAATTTCATTGTGACCCCGACGTGATTTGAACACGCAACCTTCTGATCTGGAGTCAGACGCGCTACCGTTGCGCCACGGAGTCGACGCTGCTTAGGTCTTGTCATGAATAGGTTCCTCGAACACTTACTGTACCGTTCAAACCTAAGAAATAATGACAGTAGGATCCACGAGACACTCGTCCCGGATGTACTTGCTCTGCCGGGGGTGTAACTCAGTGGTAGAGTGTCTGCTTCGCATGCAGAAAGTCCTGGGTTCAAATCCCAGCTCCTCCAATTTTTGTTTCTCCGTGCAGCAGTACATGAAAACTTTTGCCTATCACCATATTCTACAAAATTCAGTGTACAAGATTCTTCCCCCAAGCAAGTGGATTTCGTACAGTTCGACCTCATGGCGGGAGGACGATGACCTGCAAGACCCTGGGCTGCGATCCCCCCCCATTGAAATGTTGCTCCAAAGCCTTCGGTATGGCGTGCAGGGTGCATCTCAAACATGTATTTGCAACTCACCGCGACAATCGTCATTTGTTTTTTCGAGATACTGAAAAATGAAGGGGGCACCCGGGATTGAACCGGGGACCTCTCGATCTGCAGTCGAATGCTCTACGACTGAGCTATACCCCCTTTCACGATCTTTGCGTTCCCATAACTTAAGGAAAAATATTATACTCTGCCTGGCTAAAGACGTCTAATCGAGCAAAATATTGCGTAATCATTATCTCTCAGTTATATATTAGCGTTAAACGATATAAATATCAAAAATACTAGACACTTCGCGCCTGGAGAAAGTGCGAGTCGGCGCCTTCACCTTAATGTCAGAACGCGAAAATTGCACTAGTAGCTTTTTTTCAAGCAAGTTCTGTTCGTCCGTTCTCCGTAATCGTTTGGTATCTGATTAAACTGACATACTCGCCCATGGCTTTCGTAAACGAAAATTTCATTGTGACCCCGACGTGATTTGAACACGCAACCTTCTGATCTGGAGTCAGACGCGCTACCGTTGCGCCACGGAGTCGACGCTGCTTAGGTCTTGTCATGAATAGGTTCCTCGAACACTTACTGTACCGTTCAAACCTAAGAAATAATGACAGTAGGATCCACGAGACTCTCGTCCCGGATGTACTTGCTCTGGCGGGGGTGTAACTCAGTGGTAGAGTGTCTGCTTCGCATGCAGAAAGTCCTGGGTTCAAATCCCAGCTCCTCCAATTTTTGTTTCTCCGTGCAGCAGTACATGAAAACTTTTGCCTATCACCATATTCTACAAAATTCAGTGTACAAGATTCTTCCCCCAAGCAAGTGGATTTCGTACAGTTCGACCTCATGGCGGGAGGACGATGACCTGCAAGACCCTGGGCTGCGATCCCCCCCCATTGAAATGTTGCTCCAAAGCCTTCGGTATGGCGTGCAGGGTGCATCTCAAACATGTATTTGCAACTCACCGCGACAATCGTCATTTGTTTTTTCGAGATACTGAAAAATGAAGGGGGCACCCGGGATTGAACCGGGGACCTCTCGATCTGCAGTCGAATGCTCTACGACTGAGCTATACCCCCTTTCACGATCTTTGCGTTCCCATAACTTAAGGAAAAATATTATACTCTGCCTGGCTAAAGACGTCTAATCGAGCAAAATATTGCGTAATCATTATCTCTCAGTTATATATTAGCGTTAAACGATATAAATATCAAAAATACTAGACACTTCGCGCCTGGAGAAAGTGCGAGTCGGCGCCTTCACCTTAATGTCAGAACGCGAAAATTGCACTAGTAGCTTTTTTTCAAGCAAGTTCTGTTCGTCCGTTCTCCGTAATCGTTTGGTATCTGATTAAACTGACATACTCGCCTATGGCTTTCGTAAACGAAAATTTCATTGTGACCCCGACGTGATTTGAACACGCAACCTTCTGATCTGGAGTCAGACGCGCTACCGTTGCGCCACGGAGTCGACGCTGCTTATGTCTTGCCATGAATAGGTTCCTCGAACACTTACTGTACCGTTCAAACCTAAGAAATAATGACAGTAGGATCCACGAGACACTCGTCCCGGATGTACTTGCTCTGGCGGGGGTGTAACTCAGTGGTAGAGTGTCTGCTTCGCATGCAGAAAGTCCTGGGTTCAAATCCCAGCTCCTCCAATTTTTGTTTCTCCGTGCAGCAGTACATGAAAACTTTTGCCTATCACCATATTCTACAAAATTCAGTGTACAAGATTCTTCCCCCAAGCAAGTGGATTTCGTACAGTTCGACCTCATGGCGGGAGGACGATGACCTGCAAGACCCTGGGCTGCGATCCCCCCCCATTGAAATGTTGCTCCAAAGCCTTCGGTATGGCGTGCAGGGTGCATCTCAAACATGTATTTGCAACTCACCGCGACAATCGTCATTTGTTTTTTCGAGATACTGAAAAATGAAGGGGGCACCCGGGATTGAACCGGGGACCTCTCGATCTGCAGTCGAATGCTCTACGACTTTTTTTTTTTTTTTTTTTTTTTAAACTTACTACAACAGAAACGCGCTTTTCCGGTACCGGGAATCGAACCCGGGCCTCCTGGGTGAGAGCCAGGTATCCTAGCCACTTTTTTTTTTTTTTTTTTTTTTTTTTTTACAGTACTGAAATTAAAATCCTAAAACATGACTATATAATGTAGACTGCTGACTGAAATAAAGATTAAAACACGAAAACTTCAATCCTGGTGTAGAGAAGAAACATATATAACGGCGGGAAATCCAGAAACAGTATAAAAGAAAATGGCTCACACAGGTGACCTTAGCCAACACCCTCTCTTTCAAATGTCAGGCTAAGCATATTGGCAAAATCATCTCGGAGGCCTGGCAATCGCAAGCGCTGCCAGTAAGCAGTAAGCATGTACTGCCGAAACGCTAGGTGTCCATCCTCTTCATGACAACTGTTGACAAAATGTACGAAATGGCCAATCAACCACATGACGGTATGGAGCTTCGTCCGCGGAAAAAAGGAAGAATCGGGCCGGACGATGATGTCAATAGTATAAGCGGCTTCAGCAGACCTAGTGACAAAAGCAAGTTGTTTCCTGAGCCAACGCCAATTAGCAAGGTGCCCACAGCAGGTGAATCGATGTTCAAGGGTATCCAGGAGACCACACCGAGTACAGGTGTCCGTGTCAGAAAGACCAATACGGTGCAGTCGTACATTGGTGGGAACCAAATTATTTATTACCCTATACCACGTGGACGCCACGGCCATAGAGTGGATCGGCAGACTAACGTTCTTCCAGACGTTCCTCCAGGACACAGATGGAGACGCCAGTTCTATTGGATTGGGACCGGCCAGCCCCTCCCAGCGGGCAATCAAGCCCTTGGTCGTTGGCACCGGTCGCCGCAAGAAGACGTCACCGAGGTAACTCACCGCAATGTAAAATTCCCGAATGTGTTTCAACTTAAAATTTAGGCGTCCGACATCGACAGGTGGAGCAAGGCTCGCCGGACGCACAACAGTAAAAAGCCTCGATGTAATTGAAGTCACTTCTTGCGTAACAATTAGAGTCGTTCGGCGGACGTACAAAGCAGACGCCTTGCGAGTAATGTCAGAGAGGCCCAAGCCTCCGGAGAGACGCGGTTTCGTCATTACCTCGTAACGTAACTTGAATAGATGGCCCTTCCATATAAACCTGCTAGACAATTGGCGCAACCTTTTCGCCACCATCATGGGAAGTGGGAACAGCTGAGCAACATAATAAGCTTTACATAGAACGTAGGTGTCTAAAATTCTGACTTTTTGCAAAATGGTAGCAGAGCGCTGCTCATGGACCATCAGAGCCCCCTGTATCTTCTCGGTGACAGATTTCCAATTGAGAGCCGCCATTTTTAGAGGACACCGATCAATGATAATCCCCAAGGACGTATGGCGATCGACAAAAGTGGCCCAAGGGACGTCAGCATCGCGAAATCCTCGAATATCAAGGAACTTACATTTACCCTGATTGAGACGCGCTCCAGAGACACGACAGTATGCATCAACCGCCCCTTTCAACAACGGGATATCATCACGTTGACGGAGGAGAACAACGACATCATCCGCATATGCCTTAACAGAGAGCTTCCCACCAGAGAGGGACATACCCTGAAGCTTGAGAGCAATAGTCCGAAGCAGCGGTTCCAGGGACAATACGAATAAAGACATAGAGAGCGGACTACCCTGAGGCACTCCGCGGCGGATAGCAATGGGCGGCGTCAGCTGCCCATTGACTGACACCCGAGCTGTTATTCCCCTATACAAATTGCCAAGAACACCACGTGATGAAGCGTTAAAACCTATTGTACCTAAAACATGATCTAAAAACACATGACTGACGTGATCAAAAGCCTTATAAAAATCAAGGAAGGCAAAGGCACAATGTACGTTTGTAACCGCCGCAACCGAGACAACATCCCGATATTCGGCTACTGGTGTCAGAATAGATCTATCATGAAAACAACATTGATGTGCACCAATCACACCCCGAAGCAGAGAAGACAACCGGCTATTGAGCGCTCTAGCAGCTGTCTTATAGTCAAAATTCAGCAATGTGAGCGGACGAAGATTGGCAGCAGATAAACGACCAGAGGACTTCGGGATTAAAACAATTTTCCCTACTTTAAAATCGGCAGGCACATCCATCCCCCTGACAATCTCATTTAAAATCTGCGTAAAAATGCCACCCAAAAGAGGCCAAAAACGGAGATAAAATTCTTTAGGCAGGCCGTCTGGACCCGGCGATTTACTGGACGGAGAGCGAGCAATAAAATCGAAAACATCATCTACCTGGAACTCCCGGAGAAATTCGCCGTTCGCGTCAGGCGCGATCGTCGCAGTTAGATCCCCAAAGACATCATCCGAAAGAGACTCACCAGAATCATCGGCAGAATATAGACTAGTGTAATACTGATGAAGAGCACGAACCATTTCCTCCTGTGCAATAAGCTGTCGCCCATCATCCACCGTAAGAGAAGAGATGAAGGAGCGACGACGACGAGTCTGATGCCGTAGCAGGTGGTACAAGGATGTCGGTTCACCTTCAACAAGAGAGTGAGGTTTCGACTTAACTCGCAGACCATCCATCTGTCGTCGTTTAAGGCTCAAGAGCTTGGCCATAACACGACGAACATCATGGATCCGCAGTGGAGAGGTACCCGCCGCGTCATATAGTTCACGCAGGACAGAGTAGTAATATTCATACGTGTTCTTAAAATCACGCGTCCTAGCAGCACAGTAGAAAATCAAAGTCTGACGAATCTTGGGCTTGGCAAACGCAGTCCACCAAACCAGCAAGGAGGGGTATCGCGGGACAGAGCGAAGACATCGCTCCCACACGCCACTTATAACATCATCCATAGCACTGTCGGCAAGGTGGGAAACATTTAACATCCACTGGGAACGATAAAGTTTTGCAGGTTGGCGACTAAGATTTACAGTTGCAGTAAAAGCACAATGGTCAGAAAAACTAGTAGGAATAACATCGACAGAAAGAATTTTATCACATAAAAAATCAGATAAATAGAATCTGTCGAGTCTACTGCATGAGGACGCGGTAAAAAACGTATATTTCACCAGGGTTGGATATTTGTGTTCCCAAACATCACGCAGATGCATCGTACGAACTAAGTCATGTAAATCACGGCAATAATTAAAATTGGGGGACTGGTCTGCAGGGCGTAAAACACAATTAAAATCGCCTCCGAGCAGGAGACTCCGAGGACTCTGGCGCAAAAGATAAATAAGCTCTTCTTTATAAAAGCGCGATCGAGCCACAGTGTGACCCGAACCAGAGGGGGCATACAAAACAACGAGGCGGAGATCAAAAAGACGACAACCAATCCCACGGCCAGAGTCAAGGAATTCAATGTCAGTAATAGGAATGCCCTCTCGAAAGAAAAGAGCAGTTCCTGTTGAATATTCCGGCGCGACATTAAAAACAGTTTGAAATCCAGGTAGAGAGAGATCAGAAAACAACACTTCCTGCAAAAACACTACGTCCGCACAGGCGTCGTAAATAAACTGCCGCAAAGAGGCAATGCGAACGTCGGACTCAATACGGTTAACATTTAAGGTAAGAAAGGTGTATGCTTGAACCATAGAGAGAAAAGCGAGAAAACAAATCACCTACACCGACGCACCAGCGTCACAGTCCATAGCAGGGGTGACAGAGGCATCCGAGGGAGGGGGACTGCTACCCCGTTCCACGGATCCCTTACGTTTCGGTTTTTTACGAACAGCATTAACGTTCGGCTGAACGCGTAACTTGCGTCGGCTGACAGGCAAGGAAACTTCAGCCGCCGGTGACGTAGGAGGGTCAAGTTCTGTATCCGACACCACCCGCGCCGGTCCACATGCGGGATCCGGGGTCGCGGGGGAAACATCCGACAAAACGGAATGGTCAACACCTGCACTAGCTTCCGGCAAACATGGACTGCACGGAGGCGAAACGTGAGCAGGAAGGTCCGAGGCCGCAGAGTTGGAAGGAAGCGGAGCAGCTCCGCTGGCAGAGGTATGGGGCAGCGAAGCAGGAAGTTGTCGCGGCTCCACTTGTTGTGACATCGAAGTCGGTTCGGAAGACGGCGCCAACAGGCCCGACCGACGACCCGACTCGAGAGAAGCTGCGTCGGAGGCCGGAGGGGCGCCAGCAGCCGCCACCGGAACCGCTACCTCAGGAGGGCAGGGAGCAGCTACAGTACACAGTGGCTCGGAGGATGCCGGTCGCTCGGACTGGGGCATCTCAGGGAGATCCTCATCCGTACTATTTCCATCGTGTGGGCGACGCCTCTTATTATTCAAAAGTGGCACACCCACCTGAGGGACAGACGGAACAACATCAGATTTAGCACGCAAAGGAGGAAATTCTGTATCAGGGGTGCGCAAAACCTGTGAAGGGGCGCTACTACCACTGGACTCTGCTACACCAAGAGCAGAACCACCTGCAACGAGGTCAGCGACCGTTAACTTGCGACGCTGTTCGAGAGAATTTTTTAAAACAAAAACTCTCCGCGGACAGTCGGTACGCACGTGACCACTTTCATTGCACAAAAAACAGGTGCCCACCTGACCACTATATGTTACATGGACACGATATCCACCGATCTGCAGGTGAGATGGAATATTCTGCTTAACGTGCATTTCGACTGAACGAATACCACTGTAACATTGCAGGCGATGTTGGCTTGACCAGCGTTCAAGGCGAATGCTCTTTACATCACCATACTTCTGTAGACCCTCCTTAAGATAGACATTATCCACCTCCGGTGGAAGGTTGTAAACACGAACATTGGTATACGTGATGGAAGCATTGGAAAGCAGCACGGTACTTACAGAATCATCCCGATGCCGAAAGAGAACTTGATGACCATATTTAGAAAGAATTTTATCAACCTGAAGTGGGTCCATAAACTTAACAAAGAAAACATACAGTTCGGTATCAAAATAAGCAGTGTGCACCTGATCCGAATGAACACCAAAGGTATCTACCAACCAATCATGAATCTCAAGAGAACTAGGTTGCACATGGCGGGTTGACTTGTCAAAAGCAAAACTAACTGTAGCCTGACGAGGAATAACCTGGGACGATATTTTCAAAATATGCGGTCGAAACCGCTACACAAAAAACACTGAAATAAGGACAGAAAGTAACACAAGGTACGAAACAACGACGCAGAAACACTCACAGAAGTTGCAACACAACACGTAAACAAAAACGATAGTCCACTATACGTAACGCTACGGCGGAGCGGAAGACTAGGCACGTCCACACTGCACGGCGTCTAAAGCGGAACTATACCCCCTTTCACGATCTTTGCGTTCCCGTAACTTAAGGAAAAATATTATACTCTGCCTGGCTAAAGACGTCTAATCGAGCAAAATATTGCGTAATCATTATCTCTCAGTTATATATTAGCGTTAAACGATATAAATATCAAAAATACTAGACACTTCGCGCCTGGAGAAAGTGCGAGTCGGCGCCTTCACCTTAATGTCAGAACGCGAAAATTGCACTAGTAGCTTTTTTTCAAGCAAGTTCTGTTCGTCCGTTCTCCGTAATCGTTTGGTATCTGATTAAACTGACATACTCGCCTATGGCTTTCGTAAACGAAAATTTCATTGTGACCCCGACGTGATTTGAACACGCAACCTTCTGATCTGGAGTCAGACGCGCTACCGTTGCGCCACGGAGTCGACGCTGCTTAGGTCTTGTCATGAATAGGTTCCTCGAACACTTACTGTACCGTTCAAACCTAAGAAATAATGACAGTAGGATCCACGAGACACTCGTCCCGGATGTACTTGCTCTGGCGGGGGTGTAACTCAGTGGTAGAGTGTCTGCTTCGCATGCAGAAAGTCCTGGGTTCAAATCCCAGCTCCTCCAATTTTTGTTTCTCCGTGCAGCAGTACATGAAAACTTTTGCCTATCACCATATTCTACAAAATTCAGTGTACAAGATTCTTCCCCCAAGCAAGTGGATTTCGTACAGTTCGACCTCATGGCGGGAGGACGATGACCTGCAAGACCCTGGGCTGCGATCCCCCCCCATTGAAATGTTGCTCCAAAGCCTTCGGTATGGCGTGCAGGGTGCATCTCAAACATGTATTTGCAACTCACCGCGACAATCGTCATTTGTTTTTTCGAGATACTGAAAAATGAAGGGGGCACCCGGGATTGAACCGGGGACCTCTCGATCTGCAGTCGAATGCTCTACGACTGAGCTATACCCCCTTTCACGATCTTTGCGTTCCCATAACTTAAGGAAAAATATTATACTCTGCCTGGCTAAAGACGTCTAATCGAGCAAAATATTGCGTAATCATTATCTCTCAGCTATATATTAGCGTTAAACGATATAAATATCAAAAATACTAGACACTTCGCGCCTGGAGAAAGTGCGAGTCGGCGCCTTCACCTTAATGTCAGAACGCGAAAATTGCACTAGTAGCTTTTTTTCAAGCAAGTTCTGTTCGTCCGTTCTCCGTAATCGTTTGGTATCTGATTAAACTGACATACTCGCCTATGGCTTTCGTAAACGAAAATTTCATTGTGACCCCGACGTGATTTGAACACGCAACCTTCTGATCTGGAGTCAGACGCGCTACCGTTGCGCCACGGAGTCGACGCTGCTTAGGTCTTGTCATGAATAGGTTCCTCGAACACTTACTGTACCGTTCAAACCTAAGAAATAATGACGGTAGGATCCACGAGACACTCGTCCCGGATGTACTTGCTCTGGCGGGGGTGTAACTCAGTGGTAGAGTGTCTGCTTCGCATGCAGAAAGTCCTGGGTTCAAATCCCAGCTCCTCCAATTTTTGTTTCTCCGTGCAGCAGTACATGAAAACTTTTGCCTATCACCATATTCTACAAAATTCAGTGTACAAGATTCTTCCCCCAAGCAAGTGGATTTCGTACAGTTCGACCTCATGGCGGGAGGACGATGACCTGCAAGACCCTGGGCTGCGATCCCCCCCCATTGAAATGTTGCTCCAAAGCCTTCGGTATGGCGTGCAGGGTGCATCTCAAACATGTATTTGCAACTCACCGCGACAATCGTCATTTGTTTTTTCGAGATACTGAAAAATGAAGGGGGCACCCGGGATTGAACCGGGGACCTCTCGATCTGCAGTCGAATGCTCTACGACTTTTTTTTTTTTTTTTTTTTTTTTGGCGCTCTAGCAGCTGTCTTATAGTCAAAATTCAGCAATGTGAGCGGACGAAGATTGGCAGCAGATAAACGACCAGAGGACTTCGGGATTAAAACAATTTTCCCTACTTTAAAATCGGCAGGCACATCCATCCCCCTGACAATCTCATTTAAAATCTGCGTAAAAATGCCACCCAAAAGAGGCCAAAAACGGAGATAAAATTCTTTAGGCAGGCCGTCTGGACCCGGCGATTTACTGGACGGAGAGCGAGCAATAAAATCGAAAACATCATCTACCTGGAACTCCCGGAGAAATTCGCCGTTCGCGTCAGGCGCGATCGTCGCAGTTAGATCCCCAAAGACATCATCCGAAAGAGACTCACCAGAATCATCGGCAGAATATAGACTAGTGTAATACTGATGAAGAGCACGAACCATTTCCTCCTGTGCAATAAGCTGTCGCCCATCATCCACCGTAAGAGAAGAGATGAAGGAGCGACGACGACGAGTCTGATGCCGTAGCAGGTGGTACAAGGATGTCAGTTCACCTTCAACAAGAGAGTGAGGTTTCGACTTAACTCGCAGACCATCCATCTGCCGTCGTTTAAGGCTCAAGAGCTTGGCTTTAACACGACGAACATCATGGATCCGCAGTGGAGAGGTACCCGCCGCGTCATATAGTTCACGCAGGACAGAGTAGTAATATTCATACGTGTTCTTAAAATCACGCGTCCTAGCAGCACAGTAGAAAATCAAAGTCTGACGAATCTTGGGCTTGGCAAACGCAGTCCACCAAATCAGCAAGGAGGGGTATCGCGGGACAGAGCAAAGACATCGCTCCCACACGCCACTTATAACATCATCCATAGCACTGTCGGCAAGGTGGGAAACATTTAACATCCACTGGGAACGATAAAGTTTTGCAGGTTGGCGACTAAGATTTACAGTTGCAGTAAAAGCACAATGGTCAGAAAAACTAGTAGGAATAACATCGACAGAAAGAATTTTAGCACATAAAAAATCAGATAAATAGAATCTGTCGAGTCTACTGCATGAGGACGCGGTAAAAAACGTATATTTCACCAGGGTTGGATATTTGTGTTCCCAAACATCACGCAGATGCATCGTACGAACTAAGTCATGTAAATCACGGCAATAATTAAAATTGGGGGACTGGTCTGCAGGGCGTAAAACACAATTAAAATCGCCTCCGAGCAGGAGACTCCGAGGACTCTGGCGCAAAAGATAAATAAGCTCTTCTTTATAAAAGCGCGATCGAGCCACAGTGTGACCCGATCCAGAGGGGGCATACAAAACAACGAGGCGGAGATCAAAAAGACGACAACCAATCCCACGGCCAGAGTCAAGGAATTCAATGTCAGTAATAGGAATGCCCTCTCGAAAGAAAAGAGCAGTTCCTGTTGAATATTCCGGCGCGACATTAAAAACAGTTTGAAATCCAGGTAGAGAGAGATCAGAAAACAACACTTCCTGCAAAAACACTACGTCCGCACAGGCGTCGTAAATAAACTGCCGCAAAGAGGCAATGCGAACGTCGGACTCAATACGGTTAACATTTAAGGTAAGAAAGGTGTATGCTTGAACCATAGAGAGAAAAGCGAGAAAACAAATCACCTACACCGACGCACCAGCGTCACAGTCCATAGCAGGGGTGACAGAGGCATCCGAGGGAGGGGGACTGCTACCCCGTTCCGCAGATCCCTTACGTTTCGGTTTTTTATGAACAGCATTAACGTTCGGCTGAACGCGTAACTTGCGTCGGCTGACGGGCAAGGAAACTTCAGCCGCCGGTGACGTAGGAGGGTCAAGTTCTGTATCCGACACCACCCGCGCCGGTCCACATGCGGGATCCGGGGTCGCGGTGGAAACATCCGACAAAACGGAATGGTCAACACCTGCACTAGCTTCCGGCAAACATGGACTGCACGGAGGCGAAACGTGAGCAGGAAGGTCCGAGGCCGCAGAGTTGGAAGGAAGCGGAGCAGCTCCGCTGGCAGAGGTATGGGGCAGCGAAGCAGGAAGTTGTCGCGGCTCCACTTGTTGTGACATCGAAATCGGTTCGGAAGACGGCGCCAACAGGCCCGACCGACGACCCGACTCGAGAGAAGCTGCGTCGGAGGCCGGAGGGGGGCCAGCAGCCGCCACCGGAACCGCTACCTCAGGAGGGCAGGGAGCAGCTACAGTACACAGTGGCTCGGAGGATGCCGGTCGCTCGGACTGGGGCATCTCAGGGAGATCCTCATCCGTACTATTTCCATCGTGTGGGCGACGCCTCTTATTATTCAAAAGTGGCACACCCACCTGAGGGACAGACGGAACAACATCAGATTTAGCACGCAAAGGAGGAAATTCTGTATCAGGGGTGCGCAAAACCTGTGGCGGGGCGCTACTACCACTGGACTGTGCTACACCAAGAGCAGAACCACCTGCAACGAGGTCAGCGACCGTTAACTTGCGACGCTGTTCGAGAGAATTTTTTAAAACAAAAACTCTCCGCGGACAGTCGGTACGCACAAAAAACAGGTGCCAACCTGACCACTATATGTTACATGGACACGATATCCACCGATCTGCAGGTGAGATGGAATATTCTGCTTAACGTGCATTTCGACTGAACGAATACCACTGTAACATTGCAGGCGATGTTGGCTTGACCAGCGTTCAAGGCGAATGCTCTTTACATCACCATACTTCTGTAGACCCTCCTTAAGATAGACATTATCCACCTCCGGTGGAAGGTTGTAAACACGAACATTGGTATACGTGATGGAAGCATTGGAAAGCAGCACGGTACTTACAGAATCATCCCGATGCCGAAAGAGAACTTGATGACCATATTTAGAAAGAATTTTATCAACCTGAAGTGGGTCCATAAACTTAACAAAGAAAACATACACTTCGGTATCAAAATAAGCAGTGTGCACCTGATCCGAATGAACACCAAAGGTATCAACCAACCAATCATGAATCTCAAGAGAACTAGGTTGCACATGGCGGGTTGACTTGTCAAAAGCAAAACTAACTGTAGCCTGACGAGGAATAACCTGGGACGACATTTTCAAAATATGCGGTCGAAACCGCTACACAAAAAACACTGAAATAAGGACAGAAAGTAACACAAGGTACGAAACAACGACGCAGAAACACTCACAGAAGTTGCAACACAACACGTAAACAAAAACGATAGTCCACTATACGTAACGCTACGGCGGAGCGGAAGACTAGGCACGTCCACACTGCACGGCGTCTAAAGCGGAACTGCGCATCTCAAACATGTATTTGCAACTCACCGCGACAATCGTCATTTGTTTTTTCGAGATACTGAGAAATGAAGGGGGCACCCGGGATTGAACCGGGGACCTCTCGATCTGCAGTCGAATGCTCTACGACTGAGCTATACCCCCTTTCACGATCTTTGCGTTCCCATAACTTAAGGAAAAATATTATACTCTGCCTGGCTAAAGACGTCTAATCGAGCAAAATATTGCGTAATCATTATCTCTCAGTTATATATTAGCGTTAAACGATATAAATATCAAAAATACTAGACACTTCGCGCCTGGAGAAAGTGCGAGTCGGCGCCTTCACCTTAATGTCAGAACGCGAAAATTGCACTAGTAGCTTTTTTTCAAGCAAGTTCTGTTCGTCCGTTCTCCGTAATCGTTTAGTATCTGATTAAACTGACATACTCGCCTATGGCTTTCGTAAACGAAAATTTCATTGTGACCCCGACGTGATTTGAACACGCAACCTTCTGATCTGGAGTCAGACGCGCTACCGTTGCGCCACGGAGTCGACGCTGCTTAGGTCTTGTCATGAATAGGTTCCTCGAACACTTACTGTACCGTTCAAACCTAAGAAATAATGACAGTAGGATCCACGAGACACTCGTCCCGGATGTACTTGCTCTGGCGGGGGTGTAACTCACAAGTTCCGCTTGCGACGCCGTGCAGGTCGCACGTGTTGTGCCTTCGCTCCGCAATAGCGTGTGCAAGCCGTGACTGCTTTCGTTGTTTACGTTGTTTGCTAGATTTGCTGTCTTGTGTTTCCGTCACTTCACTTCGCTTTTAGTGTTTTGTGTCGTTCTGTGTTAGCGGTCTCGACCGTTTAATAAGTGGATATGTCGTCCAGGTTGTTCCCAAGGAAATGTACTCTGCGTTTCGAATTGGACAAGTCTACACGTCATGTTCAACCGAGTTCCATGGAAGTTCACGATTTCATAGTGGATGTCATTGGTATTACGTCTGACCAGGTTCATACTGCCTATTACGACACCGATCTCTACTGTTTCTTCGTCAAGTTGTTAAACCCTGTGTTACTGGAGAGGATTCTGTTAAAACATGGTAGCAGAGCTGAGTTCCGTCATCGTGACGCCTCGGTGAGTACTGTTCTCATATCCAATGCTGATGTGGAATATAAAAATGTCCGTGTGTACAACCTGCCGCCGGAAGTTGAAAACTGTTATTTACGTGAGATTTTGACGAAGTATGGGGAGGTCAAGCAAATCCGTAACGAACGTTGGTCTAGTCAACATCGGTTACAGTGTTTTAGTGGCGTCCGGTCAGTCGAAATGCACGTCAAGCAAGATATCCCCTCCCATCTTATTGTTTGTGGGTATAAAGTGCATGTCACGTACAGTGGGCAACCAGGCACATGCTTTATTTGTAACGAAACTGGCCACTTGCGTATGAACTGCCCTAAACGTGTCTTTGTTCTCAAAAGTACTTTGGAACAGCGTAGAAAATTGACATTGGCCGATCTTGTTAGGGAGGCACCAATCACAGACATCGAACGCCCTAGTGATAGTGAAATATTGCCCCCGGAGCCTGGTTTGCCTGTTGCCGACTTTCCACCCTTTCCTTCAAAACCGGTTACAGATCCGGCTGCTTCCAAATCTGACGTGCAGCTGCTGAGCCACAAACGGCGACGAACGTGTGATGATGATAGTCCGGACGAGGATCTCCAGGAATTAGAACATGATGTCCCGAAAGAGATGCCGGTTACGGTTACTAACTCAAGTTTTTCTGAACCGTCGCACGCAGCTGTCGACGTTGCGGCTATTGACGTCATTCCGAGTGACGTACAGGCAGCTTTGGCATCACAACAGCCGAGCCCGCCGCCTGAAGTCGCGACGTCACCACAGGACGAATCACAACAAGCACGTGCTCCCGATAAGCATAACGGGGAAGGCAGTATTTGTGTACAAACTGAAGGAAGTCAAAGTCCGTCTACAAACAAACACGAAGTTCGTGCTAGAGACAACAAACAACCTTGTCCACCTACTGCGTCAGATCTTTCTGCAGATCAGATGGCTGAGGCGTCACATCACGTTATGGACTGCGAAGTCACTCAGGACCCTCCCACACCTCCGTCTGCCGATGTGTTCCCTAGCAGAACACGTAGTAGGACCAAAGTTCAACCGAACGTCAATGCAGTACGGAAGAAAAACAAACCCAACGACACCCAAGTGACTGTTCGTGATCCTCCCGACAATGCAGACCATTCCGAAGTTTCTATGCCCTTGTAATGCGACCAGTGTTGTTTAGTGACCCTTTCCGTACCTCACTGTACTAATGGCACAAGCGTACAAATTCGTCTCCCTGAACATAAATAAGATTCGATCTGATCTCAAAATTGCGGCCCTACAGCAGTTTCTATACGAATCTGACGCTGATATTGTGTTGTTACAGGAAGTTACTGTTTTGAATCTCTTCATCTCTGGTTTTAAAACCATATCAAACGTTGCTCCTGAGGAAAGTACAGGTACCGCACTTTTAATACGGGAAGGTATTCCAGTTGGGGAGATCGAGTTTTTAGATTCCGGTCGAGGAGTGGGCTGTAAAATTTTTGATGTCACCCTTGTTAACTTATATGCCCCGTCAGGCAACAGCAACAAATTCGAACGGTCACGTTTTTATAAGGAGGATGTTACGTATCTGTTGCGGGGAAGTCCTCAAAACCTGATAATAGGAGGTGACTTTAACTGTGTTCTACGTAAAAACGATCAGTCCCCTAATTTTAACTACTGTAAAGAACTGCACGAACTCGTTAAGAATATTAAGCTGAAAGATGCTTGGGAACTGAAGTATCCTACTTTAGTTAAATTCACTTTTTTCACCGTTACTTCATGCAGCCGTCTGGATAGAATTTATCTCTCGGACTGCATCAGTGACCGACTCCTAGCGGTTGACGTAATCCCGGCTAGTTTTACCGACCATTGCGCTGTTGCGGCAACAGTTCACTTAAATCGACAGCCTACCAAATTATTTCGTTCCCCGTGGATGTTAAACATATCGCATCTGGCGGACGCTGAATTATTTGACGTTATCAGACATGTGTGGGAAACTTGTTTGCGTTCCATCACTTTTTATCCGACTAAAGCGATGTGGTGGACCACTGTTGCCAAACCAAAGCTTCGAAAAAGTCTCATTTATTATAGTGCTCAGAAAGCACGCGCCTGCAAGAAGACCTTTGAGTTTTACTACACTGTGTTGCGACAACTGTATGATTCATCCACTGCGACCAACACTACCTTTCCATCAATTCAACGTGTCAAGGCTAAACTTGTCAGCTTGAAGCGTCAACAATTGGAAGGTCTGAAAGTTAAATCCAAACCTAAATCTGTTTTAGCCGACGAAATGACATCTATGTCCCATTTATTCAAGCATTTATCACGCCGCCGCCGGGCTTTCATTGATGTTTTGGAAAGAGATAATGGGGAATTACTCTCTACTCAAGCGGCCATTATTAGTGAAATTCACCAACATTTCCAACGACTGTATTCCAGTGAGATTGTCAATGAACCTGCTGTCAGTGCGGTGGTCAATGTTTTTGATAGGGCGATTAGTCCTGCTGACAATGTCGACTTTTTATCGGATTTCACTCCCGAGGAAGTTTTAGCCTTGATCTCCACGTCGCCTTCCTTTAAATCGCCTGGTCCTGATGGTTTGCCCAAGGAATTTTATACCAAATTCTGGAATGTCCTTGGTGGTACTTTTACTGAAATTGTTAATGAAGTCATGAGTGGTGGTCCTCTTCCTGCCGACTTCAAAGTGGGTAGAATTGTTTTAGTCCCGAAGAGAACTGGTCACAAGCGAGTTGATTATCTCCGTCCAATCACATTATTGAACTTTGATTATAAAACGATTGCCCGAGCGATTAATAGCAGAATGACCCCCATCCTTGGGAAAGTTATTCATTCACATCAGTCTTGCCTTCCAGGGAGAACCATTATGACTCCGGTTGCAGAGTACAGAGACGTTATTTCAGTAGCGGCCGTAACCAACATCAAATGTGCTTTCCTTTTTCTTGACTTTTGCAAAGCTTTTGACCGCGTTAGTCATCACTATTTAGAACGCATCCTGCAACGAATTGGACTCGAAGAACGAGCTGTGGCAGTCATTCGGAATATGATAACCGGCATTACTGCTAGGATCACAGTTAACGGTCAGCTGACACAAGCTGTTAGCATACGACGCGGTGTACCGCAAGGCAGTCCGTTGTCGATGTCGCTCTTTGTTTTGTCGCTCGAGCCATTTCTGAAGCGATTGTGTATCACATTAACTGGCCTTTCTGTCTTAGGGAGCAATCTTACAGTGAGGGCTTACGCCGATGATGTTGCTGTTATCCTACGTCATGAGTCTGAAGTGGCCCAATTGCGGGCTGAGATTGATACTTACAGCACTGCTTCTGGGGCGAAACTCAGTGAGGGTAAATGTAAGGTTCTACGCTTACGGGGCTTCGAATCTCTTGCTATACCGTGGGCGCAGATCGTCGAACAACATGTTGCTCTGGGTATCATCATCGATAGGTGTCCCTTACGTATGGCAGCTAAAAACTGGAAACTTACTGCCAATCGAATACAGGGAGCTATAGTGGAAAACACATGGCGATCGACAAATATCCTCCAGAAGATCAGGATTTTGAATACATACATACTCTGTAAAGCTTATTATGTCGCTCAGGTGTTCCCTCTTCCCAAAATGCAAGCCCATAAGATCATGCGTTTGTCCAGCAGGTTTGTGTGGCTCGGTCATATTTTTAAGTTAACCTATACCACACTGTCTAAGTCAGTGCAAGCTGGGGGCCTGCAACTCAATGATATCCGTCGAAAGGCGACAGCACTCTATATAAAACGAACAACTGTGATAATTACCACGATGCCCCATACTATCACATCGAAGCTGTTTCGCATTGTTCGCCCTAAATGTATGAAACCGCCTATTGACATCGGGAAACTCAACTTTCAATTGCAACATGTCGGTGTTTATTACCTCGAAATTAGTTACTTAGGTGACAGTGTTTTCACAAGTCCTTGTCTCACGACAGTGTTCTTACTTGCTCAGTGGCAGAAGTACGAAGCTCCAACTACAATTGAAGTGCACTACCCAAGAATCGTCTGGACGGCAGTGTGGACCAATATTACTCTAAAAATTCATTCCTCCGATGTGATTTCCGCCTGGTATAAAGTTGTCCACAATCTTGTTCCAACCAACGAAAAACTCAACCGCATTGGCTTAAGTGCTACTGACAACTGCCTCAAATGTGGATTCGTTGACACTCTGAGGCACAGGTTTACTTGCTGCGGGCATCAGTTCAACTGGCATTGGGTGCGGAAACGATTGGCGCTGCTCACACGTAGCACTGAAAGTCTTTATACAACTGATATCCTCCTGTGGCCTGATACACGGTATTACCCCAAAACGAAAAACAATACTGTTATGTGGATGCTGGGTCATTTTGTCACTTACGTCATCACTAACCACGGAGAAGACAATATTACTGCCTTTACTGCTTATATGGAAACGGCATATTGGCGAAGAAACCAGTTCCCGCACATTAAAAGGGATTTTGGAAACATGTTAAAAATACTGTTTGAGAAACAGGGAATTGGGTGATTCTACGGTCAATCCGCCATTACTGTTAACATTTCCACGGTGAAGTTCCCAAGTACAAGCGAACACTGAATACTATTTTCGTTATCGTTTCGCCTATGGCGCTTGAAGAACCTGAAGTTTTCTTTTCTTTCTTATTCCTCATTATTTGTTTTTTGCGGGAAGAGACATTTTTTTTCCCTTGGTTTTGAGAGAGATTTCTATTTTTCGTTGCACTTATATTGCAAAGAAGACGAGGCAATGAACTCCTTGTAATCCGGAAGAACCAGTATTCTTTTTGTGTACTGTTGTACGACGCCAGTGAATCTGGAGACTTTGATTTCTTTTGACTATAGCTGATGAAGCTCGCCAAGGACGGCATTCATGGAGAGCGCAAGGAGGGCTGTAAGGGGAGAAGGGAGGCCCTAAAAAAAGATAAAAAACAAAGAAAAAAAAAAAAAAAAAGTGGTAGAGTGTCTGCTTCGCATGCAGAAAGTCCTGGGTTCAAATCCCAGCTCCTCCAATTTTTGTTTCTCCGTGCAGCAGTACATGAAAACTTTTGCCTATCACCATATTCTACAAAATTCAGTGTACAAGATTCTTCCCCCAAGCAAGTGGATTTCGTACAGTTCGACCTCATGGCGGGAGGACGATGACCTGCAAGACCCTGGGCTGCGATCCCCCCCCCATTGAAATGTTGCTCCAAAGCCTTCGGTATGGCGTGCAGGGTGCATCTCAAACATGTATTTGCAACTCACCGCGACAATCGTCATTTGTTTTTTCGAGATACTGAAAAATGAAGGGGGCACCCGGGATTGAACCGGGGACCTCTCGATCTGCAGTCGAATGCTCTACGACTGAGCTATACCCCCTTTCACGATCTTTGCGTTCCCATAACTTAAGGAAAAATATTATACTCTGCCTGGCTAAAGACGTCTAATCGAGCAAAATATTGCGTAATCATTATCTCTCAGTTATATATTAGCGTTAAACGATATAAATATCAAAAATACTAGACACTTCGCGCCTGGAGAAAGTGCGAGTCGGCGCCTTCACCTTAATGTCAGAACGCGAAAATTGCACTAGTAGCTTTTTTTCAAGCAAGTTCTGTTCGTCCGTTCTCCGTAATCGTTTGGTATCTGATTAAACTGACATACTCGCCTATGGCTTTCGTAAACGAAAATTTCATTGTGACCCCGACGTGATTTGAACACGCAACCTTCTGATCTGGAGTCAGACGCGCTACCGTTGCGCCACGGAGTCGACGCTGCTTAGGTCTTGTCATGAATAGGTTCCTCGAACACTTACTGTACCGTTCAAACCTAAGAAATAATGACAGTAGGATCCACGAGACACTCGTCCCGGATGTACTTGCTCTGGCGGGGGTGTAACTCAGTGGTAGAGTGTCTGCTTCGCATGCAGAAAGTCCTGGGTTCAAATCCCAGCTCCTCCAATTTTTGTTTCTCCGTGCAGCAGTACATGAAAACTTTTGCCTATCACCATATTCTACAAAATTCAGTGTACAAGATTCTTCCCCCAAGCAAGTGGATTTCGTACAGTTCGACCTCATGGCGGGAGGACGATGACCTGCAAGACCCTGGGCTGCGATCCCCCCCCATTGAAATGTTGCTCCAAAGCCTTCGGTATGGCGTGCAGGGTGCATCTCAATCATGTATTTGCAACTCACCGCGACAATCGTCATTTGTTTTTTCGAGATACTGAAAAATGAAGGGGGCACCCGGGATTGAACCGGGGACCTCTCGATCTGCAGTCGAATGCTCTACGACTTTTTTTTTTTTTTTTTTTGAAAACAATAGAAAATATTTATTCTTTATAAACCAATAAGCTTCAGGTATACGAAAAATCCTGCAGTACAATACAGAGAGATTTGCTTCATGCATGCTATTTAGCGCATATGTAACTTGGAATTATTCAATGCAAAATATCTGCATATGATTTAAGATATGAATGGAACAGCTGCAAATCACCACTACCAAATTAGGTAAATTTAACTGTCCAAGTTAGGAAACAGCATTTATACAGCAGCAATTACATAGTTACGATAAGGCAGCATAACTTTTACATTCAAACAATTTTAAATGTTACTCATATAAAACTATATGTCTTTGTAAACCTCTTAACAAAAATTTACACTTACAGTAAACACACTATTGTGTGGGATCTACAAACAAGAACTAGTCATTTCTCTGCAACCACAAAATACCCAAAAACCATAATCATGAACCTGACATTTAGGCATAATCACTCTGGAATAAGGTTACAAGAACCTGTAACGGTATGCTATTGCTCCTAGGAGAACAACTGCAACACTGCTGCACGCTATGCCCCAAGTTCGATAAGAAATCCTCGATCCTCTTGCAGTATTTTCTGTACTCTTATTCTGCCCCAACATTTTCTTATAGAGGCTTTTCTCTTGCTTTGTGTCACGTTTAATTACATCCAAAAGGCGCTGCACTTCTTGCTTTATCACCTTTGATTCAGGTTCCAACTGACTTGCATTTCGCAAGACTGATAACGCTGCTGTTGTATCTCCTTTTGCAGCTAGGATCTTTCCTTTTCTAAAAAGAGCTTTAACATTTTGAGGCTGGCAACGAAGAACATTATCTACTGACTTCAGGGCAGCATCGTATGCCTTTATCTTCATCTGAGCTGCAGCCAAGTTATTGAATACCTTCAACCTATCTTCTAGTAGTTCTTGCAACTGTTTTTCCGCATCCTCTGAAATATCTTTCTTCTCAATGGAGAATCCACCTTCAGCTTCATCCAGAAACTCTATGGCTCGCCTGTAACTCTGTATAGCAAATGAGTATTCTTGCCTGGAAAACCACCAGTTTCCTCGTTCGCGTTTTTTATCGCCTATTTCTCTGCGTTGGGCAATGGAAAGAGATTCTAGGTCTGGTTCACCTTCAGCACTCAGTAACTCAATTGTATACATAAGCTTTGCATCTGGTGGAATAACCGGTGAGCGACCTAAATTCCCATAAGCAAATCGTGGGCCAACTTCCAGCAAAGCAACTTCACCCACATTCATAAGAGGTAGAGCCAAATCAATTCCCTGTATGACCTCAACGTCACCAATTTGTATTTTGAGATTTTCAAACTTTTCTACTACCGTTCCATCTTCAAGGCGCCCCTCTAAATTTATTTCACATATATGTAAATTTTGTGGCCTATACTCATTTTCTGCTTTTTTAATGATCTTCTTCTTAAGATGTCCACTGCCCAAAATATCCAACCATTCATCTTCGGTTTCATCCTTTGATACTGGTAATTCAGATCTTTTATCAGTGTTCTCATCTGTCTCCTCTTGTTTACCAGACGTGTCTAATTTTAAGTCTTCCTGATTCTCTCCTAGATGTGTGTTTCCAGCTATTGCAGGTGATTCAGTTTGTTTTTTCTCTTCCACAGACTCTCCTTCACTTTTATTCAAAGCAGAATGCTTGTCCTCAAACTCAATTTGTTGCTTTCTTTCTACAGGGTCCTTTTTATCACCTTCATGTGAAACAAATTTTAGATGTTTTTCACTTTCTGAAATTTCATCACTTTCAGTCTTTGTTTGGATCTCGGACCTTTCATTAGATATAAAAGAATTATTACTATTCTCACTACTCTCTTTCACATTTTCATTCTCAGATTTCTGTTCACTCGGACCTAAAGACTCTCTTTGCTGCACAGTCTTACTGTTACTTGACCAGTGATCATCAGATCTGAGATCTGCATTTTCACCGAGTGTGAGTGAATTATCATTTGATTTAAAGTCTTCAGCGTCAGTCTTATTAATTTGGGGACTTACTTTCAGTACATCCATGTTGGTTTGTAGATTAGTATTATCCGAGTCCTTTGCTACCTCATCTCTGGGCACTGAATCACTTGTTTTGTCCGGAGGAAAGGTAAAACTGTTAACACCATCACGATTTTCTTCGGCTTCCGTTGCTGTTTGTCCGTTCTCTGGCGCAATTTTGCTCGATGTTTTATTAAGCCCATTTTCCCCAATGTCCACACTACCTGAACTATCTTGGCCACTGACATTAAAAGCAGAATTGTGTGTCCTTTCAGCAACACCTAAATCTTCATTTTCACTTGCTTCGCTGGGCTTCCCAACATTTGTATTGGCAGCTAATAACCCTTCCTCTGTTGGTACGTTCGTTCTGCTTTCATGAAGGATAAATTGATTAACGTCGGTCGCTGAAGGCACAAATTTATCCTTCCTCACGCCCCCACCGAAAAGAAAATCCTCTGGCTGGTGTTCAATGTGCCTGTCTCCCATAAAACCAAGCTCTTCACTGCTACGTAAATTTTCCATCATTCCCAATTCGGCATGTTCCTGTGGTTTAGAATGTTCCGCTGAACTCGACACGAATCTGTCGGTATGAATGTGATCGCCACTTTCCATATCAGGAGTTAGATAATCACTAATTATTCGGTGCAACCGCGTCGCGTGATAACGCTATACAGAATTTCGGTGGGTATTTCAGGCACTACTGTCAACCACAAACTTCTACGAAACCGAACCCGTAACACACGACTGAGCTATACCCCCTTTCACGATCTTTGCGTTCCCATAACTTAAGGAAAAATATTATACTCTGCCTGGCTAAAGACGTCTAATCGAGCAAAATATTGCGTAATCATTATCTCTCAGTTATATATTAGCGTTAAACGATATAAATATCAAAAATACTAGACACTTCGCGCCTGGAGAAAGTGCGAGTCGGCGCCTTCACCTTAATGTCAGAACGCGAAAATTGCACTAGTAGCTTTTTTTCAAGCAAGTTCTGTTCGTCCGTTCTCCGTAATCGTTTGGTATCTGATTAAACTGACATACTCGCCTATGGCTTTCGTAAACGAAAATTTCATTGTGACCCCGACGTGATTTGAACACGCAACCTTCTGATCTGGAGTCAGACGCGCTACCGTTGCGCCACGGAGTCGACGCTGCTTAGGTCTTGTCATGAATAGGTTCCTCGAACACTTACTGTACCGTTCAAACCTAAGAAATAATGACAGTAGGATCCACGAGACACTCGTCCCGGATGTACTTGCTCTGGCGGGGGTGTAACTCAGTGGTAGAGTGTCTGCTTCGCATGCAGAAAGTCCTGGGTTCAAATCCCAGCTCCTCCAATTTTTGTTTCTCCGTGCAGCAGTACATGAAAACTTTTGCCTATCACCATATTCTACAAAATTCAGTGTACAAGATTCTTCCCCCAAGCAAGTGGATTTCGTACAGTTCGACCTCATGGCGGGAGGACGATGACCTGCAAGACCCTGGGCTGCGATCCCCCCCCCCCATTGAAATGTTGCTCCAAAGCCTTCGGTATGGCGTGCAGGGTGCATCTCAAACATGTATTTGCAACTCACCGCGACAATCGTCATTTGTTTTTTCGAGATACTGAAAAATGAAGGGGGCACCCGGGATTGAACCGGGGACCTCTCGATCTGCAGTCGAATGCTCTACGACTGAGCTATACCCCCTTTCACGATCTTTGCGTTCCCATAACTTAAGGAAAAATATTATACTCTGCCTGGCTAAAGACGTCTAATCGAGCAAAATATTGCGTAATCATTATCTCTCAGTTATATATTAGCGTTAAACGATATAAATATCAAAAATACTAGACACTTCGCGCCTGGAGAAAGTGCGAGTCGGCGCCTTCACCTTAATGTCAGAACGCGAAAATTGCACTAGTAGCTTTTTTTCAAGCAAGTTCTGTTCGTCCGTTCTCCGTAATCGTTTGGTATCTGATTAAACTGACATACTCGCCTATGGCTTTCGTAAACGAAAATTTCATTGTGACCCCGACGTGATTTGAACACGCAACCTTCTGATCTGGAGTCAGACGCGCTACCGTTGCGCCACGGAGTCGACGCTGCTTAGGTCTTGTCATGAATAGGTTCCTCGAACACTTACTGTACCGTTCAAACCTAAGAAATAATGACAGTAGGATCCACGAGACACTCGTCCCGGATGTACTTGCTCTGGCGGGGGTGTAACTCAGTGGTAGAGTGTCTGCTTCGCATGCAGAAAGTCCTGGGTTCAAATCCCAGCTCCTCCAATTTTTGTTTCTCCGTGCAGCAGTACATGAAAACTTTTGCCTATCACCATATTCTACAAAATTCAGTGTACAAGATTCTTCCCCCAAGCAAGTGGATTTCGTACAGTTCGACCTCATGGCGGGAGGACGATGACCTGCAAGACCCTGGGCTGCGATCCCCCCCCATTGAAATGTTGCTCCAAAGCCTTCGGTATGGCGTGCAGGGTGCATCTCAAACATGTATTTGCAACTCACCGCGACAATCGTCATTTGTTTTTTCGAGATACTGAAAAATGAAGGGGGCACCCGGGATTGAACCGGGGACCTCTCGATCTGCAGTCGAATGCTCTACGACTTTTTTTTTTTTTTTTTTTTTTTTGAGAACCAGTGTATTCAAGATATTATGGCCATTGCCGAGTGAATGATGTAGCGCTTCCCGACGAGTCGGGTTCGGATCCTCTGTCAACTTCCACGCGGGATGATGATCTTTTGGTCATCACACTCGCCAGCTGAAATCGGCGCTGCCTTTTCGTAGTAGTAAAAGAGTAGTGGCCCGTGGGGGGATCGAACCCACGACCTTCGCGTTATTAGCACGACGCTCTAACCAACTTTTTTTTTTTTTTTTTTTTTTTACAGTACTGAAATTAAAATCCTAAAACATGACTATGTAATGTAGACTGCTGAGTGAAATAAAGATTAAAACACGAAAACTTCAGTCCTGGTGTAGAGAAGAAACATATATAAAGGCGGCAAATCCAGAAACAGTATAAAAGAAAATGGCTCACACAGGTGACCTTAGCCAACACCCTCTCTTTCAAATGTCAGGCTAAGCATATTGGCAAAATCATCTCGGAGGCCTGGCAATCGCAAGCGCTGCCAGTAAGCAGTAAGCATGTACTGCCGAAACGCTAGGTGTCCATCCTCTTCATGACAACTGTTGACAAAATGTACGAAATGGCCAATCAACCACATGACGGTATGGAGCTTCGTCCGCGGAAAAAAGGAAGAATCGGGCCGGACGATGATGTCAATAGTATAAGCGGCTTCAGCAGACCTAGTGACAAAAGCAAGTTGTTTCCTGAGCCAACGCCAATTAGCAAGGTGCCCACAGCAGGTGAATCGATGTTCAAGGGTATCCAGGAGACCACACCGAGTACAGGTGTCCGTGTCAGAAAGACCAATACGGTGCAGTCGTACATTGGTGGGAACCAAATTATTTATTACCCTATACCACGTGGACGCCACGGCCATAGAGTGGATCGGCAGACTAACGTTCTTCCAGACGTTCCTCCAGGACACAGATGGAGACGCCAGTTCTATTGGATTGGGACCGGCCAGCCCCTCCCAGCGGGCAATCAAGCCCTTGGTCGTTGGCACCGGTCGCCGCAAGAAGACGTCACCGAGGTAACTCACCGCAATGTAAAATTCCCGAATGTGTTTCAACTTAAAATTTAGGCGTCCGACATCGACAGGTGGAGCAAGGCTCGCCGGACGCACAACAGTAAAAAGCCTCGATGTAATTGAAGTCACTTCTTGCGTAACAATTAGAGTCGTTCGGCGGACGTACAAAGCAGACGCCTTGCGAGTAATGTCAGAGAGGCCCAAGCCTCCGGAGAGACGCGGTTTCGTCATTACCTCGTAACGTAACTTGAATAGATGGCCCTTCCATATAAACCTGCTAGACAATTGGCGCAACCTTTTCGCCACCATCATGGGAAGTGGGAACAGCTGAGCAACATAATAAGCTTTACATAGAACGTAGGTGTCTAAAATTCTGACTTTTTGCAAAATGGTAGCAGAGCGCTGCTCATGGACCATCAGAGCCCCCTGTATCTTCTCGGTGACAGATTTCCAATTGAGAGCCGCCATTTTTAGAGGACACCGATCAATGATAATCCCCAAGGACGTATGGCGATCGACAAAAGTGGCCCAAGGGACGTCAGCATCGCGAAATCCTCGAATATCAAGGAACTTACATTTACCCTGATTGAGACGCGCTCCAGAGACACGACAGTATGCATCAACCGCCCCTTTCAACAACGGGATATCATCACGTTGACGGAGGAGAACAACGACATCATCCGCATATGCCTTAACAGAGAGCTTCCCACCAGAGAGGGACATACCCTGAAGCTTGAGAGCAATAGTCCGAAGCAGCGGTTCCAGGGACAATACGAATAAAGACATAGAGAGCGGACTACCCTGAGGCACTCCGCGGCGGATAGCAATGGGCGGCGTCAGCTGCCCATTGACTGACACCCGAGCTGTTATTCCCCTATACAAATTGCCAAGAACACCACGTGATGAAGCGTTAAAACCTATTGTACCTAAAACACGATCTAAAAACACATGACTGACGTGATCAAAAGCCTTATAAAAATCAAGGAAGGCAAAGGCACAATGTACGTTTGTAACCGCCGCAACCGAGACAACATCCCGATATTCGGCTACTGGTGTCAGAATAGATCTATCATGAAAACAACATTGATGTGCACCAATCACACCCCGAAGCAGAGAAGACAACCGGCTATTGAGCGCTCTAGCAGCTGTCTTATAGTCAAAATTCAGCAATGTGAGCGGACGAAGATTGGCAGCAGATAAACGACCAGAGGACTTCGGGATTAAAACAATTTTCCCTACTTTAAAATCGGCAGGCACATCCATCCCCCTGACAATCTCATTTAAAATCTGCGTAAAAATGCCACCCAAAAGAGGCCAAAAACGGAGATAAAATTCTTTAGGCAGGCCGTCTGGACCCGGCGATTTACTGGACGGAGAGCGAGCAATAAAATCGAAAACATCATCTACCTGGAACTCCCGGAGAAATTCGCCGTTCGCGTCAGGCGCGATCGTCGCAGTTAGATCCCCAAAGACATCATCCGAAAGAGACTCACCAGAATCATCGGCAGAATATAGACTAGTGTAATACTGATGAAGAGCACGAACCATTTCCTCCTGTGCAATAAGCTGTCGCCCATCATCCACCGTAAGAGAAGAGATGAAGGAGCGACGACGACGAGTCTGATGCCGTAGCAGGTGGTACAAGGATGTCGGTTCACCTTCAACAAGAGAGTGAGGTTTCGACTTAACTCGCAGACCATCCATCTGTCGTCGTTTAAGGCTCAAGAGCTTGGCCATAACACGACGAACATCATGGATCCGCAGTGGAGAGGTACCCGCCGCGTCATATAGTTCACGCAGGACAGAGTAGTAATATTCATACGTGTTCTTAAAATCACGCGTCCTAGCAGCACAGTAGAAAATCAAAGTCTGACGAATCTTGGGCTTGGCAAACGCAGTCCACCAAACCAGCAAGGAGGGGTATCGCGGGACAGAGCGAAGACATCGCTCCCACACGCCACTTATAACATCATCCATAGCACTGTCGGCAAGGTGGGAAACATTTAACATCCACTGGGAACGATAAAGTTTTGCAGGTTGGCGACTAAGATTTACAGTTGCAGTAAAAGCACAATGGTCAGAAAAACTAGTAGGAATAACATCGACAGAAAGAATTTTAGCACATAAAAAATCAGATAAATAGAATCTGTCGAGTCTACTGCATGAGGACGCGGTAAAAAACGTATATTTCACCAGGGTTGGATATTTGTGTTCCCAAACATCACGCAGATGCATCGTACGAACTAAGTCATGTAAATCACGGCAATAATTAAAATTGGGGGACTGGTCTGCAGGGCGTAAAACACAATTAAAATCGCCTCCGAGCAGGAGACTCCGAGGACTCTGGCGCAAAAGATAAATAAGCTCTTCTTTATAAAAGCGCGATCGAGCCACAGTGTGACCCGAACCAGAGGGGGCATACAAAACAACGAGGCGGAGATCAAAAAGACGACAACCAATCCCACGGCCAGAGTCAAGGAATTCAATGTCAGTAATAGGAATGCCCTCTCGAAAGAAAAGAGCAGTTCCTGTTGAATATTCCGGCGCGACATTAAAAACAGTTTGAAATCCAGGTAGAGAGAGATCAGAAAACAACACTTCCTGCAAAAACACTACGTCCGCACAGGCGTCGTAAATAAACTGCCGCAAAGAGGCAATGCGAACGTCGGACTCAATACGGTTAACATTTAAGGTAAGAAAGGTGTATGCTTGAACCATAGAGAGAAAAGCGAGAAAACAAATCACCTACACCGACGCACCAGCGTCACAGTCCATAGCAGGGGTGACAGAGGCATCCGAGGGAGGGGGACTGCTACCCCGTTCCGCGGATCCCTTACGTTTCGGTTTTTTACGAACAGCATTAACGTTCGGCTGAACGCGTAACTTGCGTCGGCTGACGGGCAAGGAAACTTCAGCCGCCGGTGACGTAGGAGGGTCAAGTTCTGTATCCGACACCACCCGCGCCGGTCCACATGCGGGATCCGGGGTCGCGGGGGAAACATCCGACAAAACGGAATGGTCAACACCTGCACTAGCTTCCGGCAAACATGGACTGCACGGAGGCGAAACGTGAGCAGGAAGGTCCGAGGCCGCAGAGTTGGAAGGAAGCGGAGCAGCTCCGCTGGCAGAGGTATGGGGCAGCGAAGCAGGAAGTTGTCGCGGCTCCACTTGTTGTGACATCGAAGTCGGTTCGGAAGACGGCGCCAACAGGCCCGACCGACGACCCGACTCGAGAGAAGCTGCGTCGGAGGCCGGAGGGGCGCCAGCAGCCGCCACCGGAACCGCTACCTCAGGAGGGCAGGGAGCAGCTACAGTACACAGTGGCTCGGAGGATGCCGGTCGCTCGGACTGGGGCATCTCAGGGAGATCCTCATCCGTACTATTTCCATCGTGTGGGCGACGCCTCTTATTATTCAAAAGTGGCACACCCACCTGAGGGACAGACGGAACAACATCAGATTTAGCACGCAAAGGAGGAAATTCTGTATCAGGGGTGCGCAAAACCTGTGGAGGGGCGCTACTACCACTGGACTGTGCTACACCAAGAGCAGAACCACCTGCAACGAGGTCAGCGACCGTTAACTTGCGACGCTGTTCGAGAGAATTTTTTAAAACAAAAACTCTCCGCGGACAGTCGGTACGCACGTGACCACTTTCATTGCACAAAAAACAGGTGCCCACCTGACCACTATATGTTACATGGACACGATATCCACCGATCTGCAGGTGAGATGGAATATTCTGCTTAACGTGCATTTCGACTGAACGAATACCACTGTAACATTGCAGGCGATGTTGGCTTGACCAGCGTTCAAGGCGAATGCTCTTTACATCACCATACTTCTGTAGACCCTCCTTAAGATAGACATTATCCACCTCCGGTGGAAGGTTGTAAACACGAACATTGGTATACGTGATGGAAGCATTGGAAAGCAGCACGGTACTTACAGAATCATCCCGATGCCGAAAGAGAACTTGATGACCATATTTAGAAAGAATTTTATCAACCTGAAGTGGGTCCATAAACTTAACAAAGAAAACATACAGTTCGGTATCAAAATAAGCAGTGTGCACCTGATCCGAATGAACACCAAAGGTATCTACCAACCTATCATGAATCTCAAGAGAACTAGGTTGCACATGGCGGGTTGACTTGTCAAAAGCAAAACTAACTGTAGCCTGACGAGGAATAACCTGGGACGACATTTTCAAAATATGCGGTCGAAACCGCTACACAAAAAACACTGAAATAAGGACAGAAAGTAACACAAGGTACGAAACAACGACGGAGAAACACTCACAGAAGTTGCAACACAACACGTAAACAAAAACGATAGTCCACTATACGTAACGCTACGGCGGAGCGGAAGACTAGGCACGTCCACACTGCACGGCGTCTAAAGCGGAACTGGTTCGACCTCATGGCGGGAGGACGATGACCTGCAAGACCCTGGGCTGCGATCCCCCCCCATTGAAATGTTGCTCCAAAGCCTTCGGTATGGCGTGCAGGGTGCATCTCAAACATGTATTTGCAACTCACCGCGACAATCGTCATTTGTTTTTTCGAGATACTGAAAAATGAAGGGGGCACCCGGGATTGAACCGGGGACCTCTCGATCTGCAGTCGAATGCTCTACGACTGAGCTATACCCCCTTTCACGATCTTTGCGTTCCCATAACTTAAGGAAAAATATTATACTCTGCCTGGCTAAAGACGTCTAATCGAGCAAAATATTGCGTAATCATTATCTCTCAGTTATATATTAGCGTTAAACGATATAAATATCAAAAATACTAGACACTTCGCGCCTGGAGAAAGTGCGAGTCGGCGCCTTCACCTTAATGTCAGAACGCGAAAATTGCACTAGTAGCTTTTTTTCAAGCAAGTTCTGTTCGTCCGTTCTCCGTAATCGTTTGGTATCTGATTAAACTGACATACTCGCCTATGGCTTTCGTAAACGAAAATTTCATTGTGACCCCGACGTGATTTGAACACGCAACCTTCTGATCTGGAGTCAGACGCGCTACCGTTGCGCCACGGAGTCGACGCTGCTTAGGTCTTGTCATGAATAGGTTCCTCGAACACTTACTGTACCGTTCAAACCTAAGAAATAATGACAGTAGGATCCACGAGACACTCGTCCCGGATGCACTTGCTCTAGCGGGGGTGTAACTCAGTGGTAGAGTGTCTGCTTCGCATGCAGAAAGTCCTGGGTTCAAATCCCAGCTCCTCCAATTTTTGTTTCTCCGTGCAGCAGTACATGAAAACTTTTGCCTATCACCATATTCTACAAAATTCAGTGTACAAGATTCTTCCCCCAAGCAAGTGGATTTCGTACAGTTCGACCTCATGGCGGGAGGACGATGACCTGCAAGACCCTGGGCTGCGATCCCCCCCCATTGAAATGTTGCTCCAAAGCCTTCGGTATGGCGTGCAGGGTGCATCTCAAACATGTATTTGCAACTCACCGCGACAATCGTCATTTGTTTTTTCGAGATACTGTAAATGAAGGGGGCACCCGGGATTGAACCGGGGACCTCTCGATCTGCAGTCGAATGCTCTACGACTGAGCTATACCCCCTTTCACGATCTTTGCGTTCCCATAACTTAAGGAAAAATATTATACTCTGCCTGGCTAAAGACGTCTAATCGAGCAAAATATTGCGTAATCATTATCTCTCAGTTATATATTAGCGTTAAACGATATAAATATCAAAAATACTAGACACTTCGCGCCTGGAGAAAGTGCGAGTCGGCGCCTTCACCTTAATGTCAGAACGCGAAAATTGCACTAGTAGCTTTTTTTCAAGCAAGTTCTGTTCGTCCGTTCTCCGTAATCGTTTGGTATCTGATTAAACTGACATACTCGCCTATGGCTTTCGTAAACGAAAATTTCATTGTGACCCCGACGTGATTTGAACACGCAACCTTCTGATCTGGAGTCAGACGCGCTACCGTTGCGCCACGGAGTCGACGCTGCTTAGGTCTTGTCATGAATAGGTTCCTCGAACACTTACTGTACCGTTCAAACCTAAGAAATAATGACAGTAGGATCCACGAGACACTCGTCCCGGATGTACTTGCTCTGGCGGGGGTGTAACTCAGTTGTAGAGTGTCTGCTTCGCATGCAGAAAGTCCTGGGTTCAAATCCCAGCTCCTCCAATTTTTGTTTCTCCGTGCAGCAGTACATGAAAACTTTTGCCTATCACCATATTCTACAAAATTCAGTGTACAAGATTCTTCCCCCAAGCAAGTGGATTTCGTACAGTTCGACCTCATGGCGGGAGGACGATGACCTGCAAGACCCTGGGCTGCGATCCCCCCCCATTGAAATGTTGCTCCAAAGCCTTCGGTATGGCGTGCAGGGTGCATCTCAAACATGTATTTGCAACTCACCGCGACAATCGTCATTTGTTTTTTCGAGATACTGAAAAATGAAGGGGGCACCCGGGATTGAACCGGGGACCTCTCGATCTGCAGTCGAATGCTCTACGACTGAGCTATACCCCCTTTCACGATCTTTGCGTTCCCATAACTTAAGGAAAAATATTATACTCTGCCTGGCTAAAGACGTCTAATCGAGCAAAATATTGCGTAATCATTATCTCTCAGTTATATATTAGCGTTAAACGATATAAATATCAAAAATACTAGACACTTCGCGCCTGGAGAAAGTGCGAGTCGGCGCCTTCACCTTAATGTCAGAACGCGGAAATTGCACTAGTAGCTTTTTTTCAAGCAAGTTCTGTTCGTCCGTTCTCCGTAATCGTTTGGTATCTGATTAAACTGACATACTCGCCTATGGCTTTCGTAAACGAAAATTTCATTGTGACCCCGACGTGATTTGAACACGCAACCTTCTGATCTGGAGTCAGACGCGCTACCGTTGCGCCACGGAGTCGACGCTGCTTAGGTCTTGTCATGAATAGGTTCCTCGAACACTTACTGTACCGTTCAAACCTAAGAAATAATGACAGTAGGATCCACGAGACACTCGTCCCGGATGTACTTGCTCTGGCGGGGGTGTAACTCAGTGGTAGAGTGTCTGCTTCGCATGCAGAAAGTCCTGGGTTCAAATCCCAGCTCCTCCAAATTTTGTTTCTCCGTGCAGCAGTACATGAAAACTTTTGCCTATCACCATATTCTACAAAATTCAGTGTACAAGATTCTTCCCCCAAGCAAGTGGATTTCGTACAGTTCGACCTCATGGCGGGAGGACGATGACCTGCAAGACCCTGGGCTGCGATCCCCCCCCCATTGAAATGTTGCTCCAAAGCCTTCGGTATGGCGTGCAGGGTGCATCTCAAACATGTATTTGCAACTCACCGCGACAATCGTCATTTGTTTTTTCGAGATACTGAAAAATGAAGCGGGCACCCGGGATTGAACCAGGGACCTCTCGATCTGCAGTCGAATGCTCTACGACTGAGCTATACCCCCTTTCACGATCTTTGCGTTCCCATAACTTAAGGAAAAACATTATACTCTGCCTGGCTAAAGACGTCTAATCGAGCAAAATATTGCGTAATCATTATCTCTCAGTTATATATTAGCGTTAAACGATATAAATATCAAAAATACTAGACACTTCGCGCCTGGAGAAAGTGCGAGTCGGCGCCTTCACCTTAATGTCAGAACGCGAAAATTGCACTAGTAGCTTTTTTTCAAGCAAGTTCTGTTCGTCCGTTCTCCGTAATCGTTTGGTATCTGATTAAACTGACATACTCGCCTATGGCTTTCGTAAACGAAAATTTCATTGTGACCCCGACGTGATTTGAACACGCAACCTTCTGATCTGGAGTCAGACGCGCTACCGTTGCGCCACGGAGTCGACGCTGCTTAGGTCTTGTCATGAATAGGTTCCTCGAACACTTACTGTACCGTTCAAACCTAAGAAATAATGACAGTAGGATCCACGAGACACTCGTCCCGGATGTACTTGCTCTGGCGGGGGTGTAACTCAGTGGTAGAGTGTCTGCTTCGCATGCAGAAAGTCCTGGGTTCAAATCCCAGCTCCTCCAATTTTTGTTTCTCCGTGCAGCAGTACATGAAAACTTTTGCCTATCACCATATTCTACAAAATTCAGTGTACAAGATTCTTCCCCCAAGCAAGTGGATTTCGTACAGTTCGACCTCATGGCGGGAGGACGATGACCTGCAAGACCCTGGGCTGCGATCCCCCCCCCATTGAAATGTTGCTCCAAAGCCTTCGGTATGGCGTGCAGGGTGCATCTCAAACATGTATTTGCAACTCACCGCGACAATCGTCATTTGTTTTTTCGAGATACTGAAAAATGAAGGGGGCACCCGGGATTGAACCGGGGACCTCTCGATCTGCAGTCGAATGCTCTACGACTCTTTTTTTTTTTTTTTTTTTTTTTTTTTTTTTTTTTTTTTTTTTTTTATTTTACAAGTACTTAGACATTTGTACACACAACATCCTTTTCCAAGTCTTTTGTGAGATAGAACATTTAAGGAACTTGAAATGATCAAGCAAATGTGTTTGGCATAAAGAATTGAGTAGGATGTAATTAACAGAAAAATTAAAAGTTCCCTGATATTCTTAACAGAAATATAAATGTAGGAAAAAATAGAAATGGTCATAATTTGTGTATGTTCTTCCATGAGACTTTCCATAAACTGATAAGTTACAAAATGCATAATGTGGAATTCTGCTTTTTGGATATAGTTTTGACCAATGACATATATTCCCCGAGTCATCTTAAAAAAACAGCTCCATAAATATTGCACTTCTGCCCAGTTACCTCACATTTCCTAAGGCTTTGATTTTTCCCAACAGTAATCAAATGAATATACTTTCTCCGCCTGATCAAAAGTTAATAACTCCTCATTTCTCTCGAAATCTTGGGCTTTATCCATTGACATTGGTCCATCTTCTGAGACAGCTGTTCCACAAACTTCCTTGAATATTTCTTCTGGGGAAGCGACATCAGACAATCCCTTCTTAGTAAAAAAATTTGATATATTGGTACAGTCCCTGAAGAGAAATTCTAATGCCCGAGGATGATTTCTTTCCACAGCCTGGCTGACGTCAATAAACCAACATTTCCCTTGGCGCCACAGGATATTGTACTCTGATAGATCAGCATGTACAAGATGAGCATCATTATATAACTTTTTCATAGTCGACAAACAATCCTCGTATGCAAGACTCAACTCGGCACACTTTAAATTTGCTTCTTTCAATTTCGGTGCTGGCATATGATTTTCTCCGATGAACGACATCACTAAAATGTGCTTCTTCAAAATTACAACTTCTGGACACAAAATACCTGCCTTCTGCATGCGAATTAAGTTATGCATTTCTTTCTCTGCCCACAAGTGGATAATTTTCCGAGGATTCTGTTTTGAAAAGCGATCTTTGAAACGGAAGTCATCCTGTATGTACTTGTCACGAGTTTTGAACTCACTCAAAGTGGTTTTAAATACTTTAACGGCACACTCCTTCGGAGACACACACTCAGTGTTTGATCCTCCATCGGCATGCAAAACCACAGCTTCTTTCCCCGTGCTCAACGTCCCATTCACTCTCTCCAAAATTTCCTGATTCACTAACTTGTACAAAAGTAAACGTGTTTTCGGGGCCACACCCAACTCTGCCGTTGCCTGGTCACACTTATCGGTGAGTCTATTCCGTCTTGCCTGTTCATTGCGTGAGTAGACTTTTAAACTGTTAAATACTTTGTTTGAAAGTTGCATATCAAACCCTCCGCCGTCACCCGTGTGAAATTCTGGTGGGAAGTCCATTACTCGGGACGCATTTCTGCGACTTGACATTTCTATGTCGTGCTTTGTAACCATTTCCGTGCCTTGCTTTTTACAGCCGCACTTAGGCATTTCTTTAAAGGCTTTGTCTGATTTCACAAAACTGTCCCATACCCTGTGTTTATCATCGATGTCATAATCATCCGAATCACTATCTTGGGCAAGATTATCAGGTATTATTCTATAATTTGAAAAGGACACTGACACTTTCGACGTACCGTTGAACTTATTTTCCGTTCTTAACATTTTGTCATATTCTTCATCGAACTGAACTTGTAACATTTGCGCAATCACGCGATCACTATCACAATCAGGAGAATTTGCGATCAGTTCTGGCGTTGCAGATGTAGGTTGTGATGATGTATCGTTATAGATGGTTTCCTCTTCTTTCAGCTGTAAATCCCTCGCTAATTGTTCAGACATAATTTCCGCAAAAGAAACTGTTTCAGCTGGTTGACTCAACTTGCCCCACGGGGATGTTGCACAACTTACTTTCGATGGCGCTGTCTCCATTGCTGCTGTGTTTTCAGCACTTTGCACGTAACCAAAACAATTTTTCGAATATTCTTGCCTGAATTAAAACCTCTCAAAAACTAAACAAATGATTATTGTTATTTACTTCACAAACTGTCCCACATAGCCCTCCTGACCCCATAGAGGGTCAGTTCCCTTAAAACATGTATTTGCAACTCACCGCGACAATCGTCATTTGTTTTTTCGAGATACTGAAAAATGAAGGGGGCACCCGGGATTGAGCCGGGGACCTCTCGATCTGCAGTCGAATGCTCTACGACTTTTTTTTTTTTTTTTTTTTTTTTACAGTACTGAAATTAAAATCCTAAAACATGACTATATAATGTAGACTGCTGACTGAAATAAAGATTAAAACACGAAAACTTCAGTCCTGGTGTAGAGAAGAAACATATATAAAGGCGGCAAATCCAGAAACAGTATAAAAGAAAATGGCTCACACAGGTGACCTTAGCCAACACCCTCTCTTTCAAATGTCAGGCTACGCATATTGGCAAAATCATCTCGGAGGCCTGGCAATCGCAAGCGCTGCCAGTAAGCAGTAAGCATGTACTGCCGAAACGCTAGGTGTCCATCCTCTTCATGACAACTGTTGACAAAATGTACGAAATGGCCAATCAACCACATGACGGTATGGAGCTTCGTCCGCGGAAAAAAGGAAGAATCGGGCCGGACGATGATGTCAATAGTATAAGCGGCTTCAGCAGACCTAGTGACAAAAGCAAGTTGTTTCCTGAGCCAACGCCAATTAGCAAGGTGCCCACAGCAGGTGAATCGATGTTCAAGGGTATCCAGGAGACCACACCGAGTACAGGTGTCCGTGTCAGAAAGACCAATACGGTGCAGTCGTACATTGGTGGGAACCAAATTATTTATTACCCTATACCACGTGGACGCCACGGCCATAGAGTGGATCGGCAGACTAACGTTCTTCCAGACGTTCCTCCAGGACACGGATGGAGACGCCAGTTCTATTGGATTGGGACTGGCCAGCCCCTCCCAGCGGGCAATCAAGCTCTTGGTCGTTGGCACCGGTCGCCGCAAGAAGACGTCACCGAGGTAACTCACCGCAATGTAAAATTCCCGAATGTGTTTCAACTTAAAATTTAGGCGTCCGACATCGACAGGTGGAGCAAGGCTCGCCGGACGCACAACAGTAAAAAGCCTGGATGTAATTGAAGTCACTTCTTGCGTAACAATTAGAGTCGTTCGGCGGACGTACAAAGCAGACGCCTTGCGAGTAATGTCAGAGAGGCCCAAGCCTCCGGAGAGACGCGGTTTCGTCATTACCTCGTAACGTAACTTGAATAGATGGCCCTTCCATATAAACCTGCTAGACAATTGGCGCAACCTTTTCGCCACCATCATGGGAAGTGGGAACAGCTGAGCAACATAATAAGCTTTACATAGGACGTAGGTGTCTAAAATTCTGACTTTTTGCAAAATGGTAGCAGAGCGCTGCTCATGGACCATCAGAGCCCCCTGTATCATCTCGGTGACAGATTTCCAATTGAGAGCCGCCATTTTTAGAGGACACCGATCAATGATAATCCCCAAGGACGTATGGCGATCGACAAAAGTGGCCCAAGGGACGTCAGCATCGCGAAATCCTCGAATATCAAGGAACTTACATTTACCCTGATTGAGACGCGCTCCAGAGACACGACAGTATGCATCAACTGCCCCTTTCAACAACGGGATATCATCTCGTTGACGGAGGAGAACAACGACATCATCCGCATATGCCTTAACCGAGAGCTTCCCACCAGAGAGGGACATACCCTGAAGCTTGAGAGCAATAGTCCGAAGCAGCGGTTCCAGGGACAAAACGAATAAAGACATAGAGAGCGGACTACCCTGAGGCACTCCGCGGCGGATAGCAATGGGCGGCGTCAGCTGCCCATTGACTGACACCCGAGCTGTTATTCCCCTGTACAAATTGCCAAGAACACCACGTGACGAAGCGTTAAAACCTATTGTACCTAAAACACGATCTAAAAACACATGACTGACGTGATCAAAAGCCTTATAAAAATCAAGGAAGGCAAAGGCACAATGTACGTTTGTAACCGCCGCAACCGAGACAACATCCCGATATTCGGCTACTGGTGTCAGAATAGATCTATCATGAAAACAACATTGATGTGCACCAATCACACCCCGAAGCAGAGAAGACAGCCGGCTATTGAGCGCTCTAGCAGCTGTCTTATAGTCAAAATTCAGCAATGTGAGCGGACGAAGATTGGCAGCAGATAAACGACCAGAGGACTTCGGAATTAAAACAATTTTCCCTACTTTAAAATCGGCAGGCACATCCATCCCTCTGACAATCTCATTTAAAATCTGCGTAAAAATGCCACCCAAAAGAGGCCAAAAACGGAGATAAAATTCTTTAGGCAGGCCGTCTGGACCCGGCGATTTACTGGACGGAGAGCGAGCAATAAAATCGAAAACATCATCTACCTGGAACTCCCGGAGAAATTCGCCGTTCGCGTCAGGCGCGATCGTCGCAGTTAGATCCCCAAAGACATCATCCGAAAGAGACTCACCAGAATCATCGGCAGAATAGAGACTAGTGTAATACTGATGAAGAGCACGAACCATTTCCTCCTGTGCACTAAACTGTCGCCCATCATCCACCGTAAGAGAAGAGATGAAGGAGCGACGACGACGAGTCTGATGCCGTAGCAGGTGGTACAAGGATGTCAGTTCACCTTCAACAAGAGAGTGAGGTTTCGACTTAACTCGCAGACCATCCATCTGTCGTCGTTTAAGGCTCAAGAGCTTGGCTTTAATACGACGAACATCATGGATCCGCAGTGGAGAGGTACCCGCCGCGTCATATAGTTCACGCAGGACAGAGTAGTAATATTCATACGTGTTCTTAAAATCACGCGTCCTAGCAGCACAGTAGAAAATCAAAGTCTGACGAATCTTGGGCTTGGCAAACGCAGTCCACCAAACCAGCAAGGAGGGGTATCGCGGGACAGAGCGAAGACATCGCTCCCACACGCCACTTATAACATCATCCATAGCACTGTCGGCAAGGTGGGAAACATTTAACATCCACTGGGAACGATAAAGTTTTGCAGGTTGGCGACTAAGATTTACAGTTGCAGTAAAAGCACAATGGTCAGAAAAACTAGTAGGAATAACATCGACAGAAAGAATTTTAGCACATAAAAAATCAGATAAATAGAATCTGTCGAGTCTACTGCATGAGGACGCGGTAAAAAACGTATATTTCACCAGGGTTGGATATTTGTGTTCCCAAACATCACGCAGATGCATCGTACGAACTAAGTCATGTAAATCACGGCAATAATTAAAATTGGGGGACTGGTCTGCAGGGCGTAAAACACAATTAAAATCGCCTCCGAGCAGGAGACTCCGAGGACTCTGGCGCAAAAGATAAATAAGCTCTTCTTTATAAAAGCGCGATCGAGCCACAGTGTGACCCGAACCAGAGGGGGCATACAAAACAACGAGGCGGAGATCAAAAAGACGACAACCAATCCCACGGCCAGAGTCAAGGAATTCAATGTCAGTAATAGGAATGCCCTCTCGAAAGAAAAGAGCAGTTCCTGTTGAATATTCCGGCGCGACATTAAAAACAGTTTGAAATCCAGGTAGAGAGAGATCAGAAAACAACACTTCCTGCAAAAACACTACGTCCGCACAGGCGTCGTAAATAAACTGCCGCAAAGAGGCAATGCGAACGTCGGACTCAATACGGTTAACATTTAAGGTAAGAAAGGTGTATGCTTGAACCATAGAGAGAAAAGCGAGAAAACAAATCACCTACACCGACGCACCAGCGTCACAGTCCATAGCAGGGGTGACGGAGGCATCCGAGGGAGGGGGACTGCTACCCCGTTCCGCGGATCCCTTACGTTTCGGTTTTTTACGAACAGCATTAACGTTCGGCTGAACGCGTAACTTGCGTCGGCTGACGGGCAAGGAAACTTCAGCCGCCGGTGACGTAGGAGGGTCAAGTTCTGTATCCCACACCACCCGCGCCGGTCCACATGCGGGATCCGGGGTCGCGGGGGAAACATCCGACAAAACAGAATGGTCAACACCTGCACTAGCTTCCGGCAAACATGGACTGCACGGAGGCGAAACGTGAGCAGGAAGGTCCGAGGCCGCAGAGTTGGAAGGAAGCGGAGCAGCTCCGCTGGCAGAGGTATGGGGCAGCGAAGCAGGAAGTTGTCGTGGCTCCACTTGTTGTGACATCGAAGTCGGTTCGGAAGACGGCGCCAACAGGCCCGACCGACGACCCGACTCGAGAGAAGCTGCGTCGGAGGCCGGAGGGGCGCCAGCAGCCGCCACCGGAACCGCTACCTCAGGAGGGCAGGGAGCAGCTACAGTACACAGTGGCTCGGAGGACGCCGGTCGCTCGGACTGGGGCATCTCAGGGAGATCCTCATCCGTACTATTTCCATCGTGTGGGCGACGCCTCTTATTATTCAAAAGTGGCACACCCACCTGAGGGACAGACGGAACAACATCAAATTTAGCACGCAAAGGAGGAAATTCTGTATCAGGGGTGCGCAAAACCTGTGGCGGGGCGCTACTACCACTGGACTGTGCTACACCAAGAGCAGAACCACCTGCAACGAGGTCAGCGACCGTTAACTTGCGACGCTGTTCGAGAGAATTTTTTAAAACAAAAACTCTCCGCGGACAGTCGGTACGCACGTGACCACTTTCATTGCACAAAAAACAGGTGCCAACCTGACCACTATATGTTACATGGACACGATATCCACCGATCTGCAGGTGAGATGGAATATTCTGCTTAACGTGCATTTCGACTGAACGAATACCACTGTAACATTGCAGGCGATGTTGGCTTGACCAGCGTTCAAGGCGAATGCTCTTTACATCACCATACTTCTGTAGACCCTCCTTAAGATAGACATTATCCACCTCCGGTGGAAGGTTGTAAACACGAACATTGGTATACGTGATGGAAGCATTGGAAAGCAGCACGGTACTTACAGAATCATCCCGATGCCGAAAGAGAACTTGATGACCATATTTAGAAAGAATTTTATCAACCTGAAGTGGGTCCATAAACTTAACAAAGAAAACATACAGTTCGGTATCAAAATAAGCAGTGTGCACCTGATCCGAATGAACACCAAAGGTATCTACCAACCAATCATGAATCTCAAGAGAACTAGGTTGCACATGGCGGGTTGACTTGTCAAAAGCAAAACTAACTGTAGCCTGACGAGGAATAACCTGGGACGACATTTTCAAAATATGCGGTCGAAACCGCCACACAAAAAACACTGAAAAAAGGACAGAAAGTAACACAAGGTACGAAACAACAACGGAGAAATACTCTCAGAAGTTGCAACACAACACGTAACAAAAACGATAGTCCACTATACGTAACGCTACGGCGGAGCGGAAGACTAGGCACGTCCACACTGCACGGCGTCTAAAGCGGAACTGACGACTGAGCTATACCCCCTTTCACGATCTTTGCGTTCCCATAACTTAAGGAAAAATATTATACTCTGCCTGGCTAAAGACGTCTAATCGAGCAAAATATTGCGTAATCATTATCTCTCAGTTATATATTAGCGTTAAACGATATAAATATCAAAAATACTAGACACTTCGCGCCTGGAGAAAGTGCGAGTCGGCGCCTTCACCTTAATGTCAGAACGCGAAAATTGCACTAGTAGCTTTTTTTCAAGCAAGTTCTGTTCGTCCGTTCTCCGTAATCGTTTGGTATCTGATTAAACTGACATACTCGCCTATGGCTTTCGTAAACGAAAATTTCATTGTGACCCCGACGTGATTTGAACACGCAACCTTCTGATCTGGAGTCAGACGCGCTACCGTTGCGCCACGGAGTCGACGCTGCTTAGGTCTTGTCATGAATAGGTTCCTCGAACACTTACTGTACCGTTCAAACCTAAGAAATAATGACAGTAGGATCCACGAGACACTCGTCCCGGATGTACTTGCTCTGGCGGGGGTGTAACTCAGTGGTAGAGTGTCTGCTTCGCATGCAGAAAGTCCTGGGTTCAAATCCCAGCTCCTCCAATTTTTGTTTCTCCGTGCAGCAGTACATGAAAACTTTTGCCTATCACCATATTCTACAAAATTCAGTGTACAAGATTCTTCCCCCAAGCAAGTGGATTTCGTACAGTTCGACCTCATGGCGGGAGGACGATGACCTGCAAGACCCTGGGCTGCGATCCCCCCCCATTGAAATGTTGCTCCAAAGCCTTCGGTATGGCGTGCAGGGTGCATCTCAAACATGTATTTGCAACTCACCGCGACAATCGTCATTTGTTTTTTCGAGATACTGAAAAATGAAGGGGGCACCCGGGATTGAACCGGGGACCTCTCGATCTGCAGTCGAATGCTCTACGACTGAGCTATACCCCCTTTCACGATCTTTGCGTTCCCATAACTTAAGGAAAAATATTATACTCTGCCTGGCTAAAGACGTCTAATCGAGCAAAATATTGCGTAATCATTATCTCTCAGTTATATATTAGCGTTAAACGATATAAATATCAAAAATACTAGACACTTCGCGCCTGGAGAAAGTGCGAGTCGGCGCCTTCACCTTAATGTCAGAACGCGAAAATTGCACTAGTAGCTTTTTTTCAAGCAAGTTCTGTTCGTCCGTTCTCCGTAATCGTTTGGTATCTGATTAAACTGACATACTCGCCTATGGCTTTCGTAAACGAAAATTTCATTGTGACCCCGACGTGATTTGAACACGCAACCTTCTGATCTGGAGTCAGACGCGCTACCGTTGCGCCACGGAGTCGACGCTGCTTAGGTCTTGTCATGAATAGGTTCCTCGAACACTTACTGTACCGTTCAAACCTAAGAAATAATGACAGTAGGATCCACGAGACACTCGTCCCGGATGTACTTGCTCTGGCGGGGGTGTAACTCAGTGGTAGAGTGTCTGCTTCGCATGCAGAAAGTCCTGGGTTCAAATCCCAGCTCCTCCAATGTTTGTTTCTCCGTGCAGCAGTACATGAAAACTTTTGCCTATCACCATATTCTACAAAATTCAGTGTACAAGATTCTTCCCCCAAGCAAGTGGATTTCGTACAGTTCGACCTCATGGCGGGAGGACGATGACCTGCAAGACCCTGGGCTGCGATCCCCCCCCATTGAAATGTTGCTCCAAAGCCTTCGGTATGGCGTGCAGGGTGCATCTCAAACATGTATTTGCAACTCACCGCGACAATCGTCATTTGTTTTTTCGAGATACTGAAAAATGAAGGGGGCACCCGGGATTGAACCGGGGACCTCTCGATCTGCAGTCGAATGCTCTACGACTTTTTTTTTTTTTTTTTTTTTTTTTTTTTTTTTTACAGTACTGAAATTAAAATCCTAAAACATGACTATATAATGTAGACTGCTGACTGAAATAAAGATTAAAACACGAAAACTTCAGTCCTGGTGTAGAGAAGAAACATATATAAAGGCGGCAAATCCAGAAACAGTATAAAAGAAAATGGCTCACACAGGTGACCTTAGCCAACACCCTCTCTTTCAAATGTCAGGCTAAGCATATTGGCAAAATCATCTCGGAGGCCTGGCAATTGCAAGCGCTGCCAGTAAGCAGTAAGCATGTACTGCCGAAACGCTAGGTGTCCATCCTCTTCATGACAACTGTTGACAAAATGTACGAAATGGCCAATCAACCACATGACGGTATGGAGCTTCGTCCGCGGAAAAAAGGAAGAATCGGGCCGGACGATGATGTCAATAGTATAAGCAGCTTCAGCAGACCTAGTGACAAAAGCAAGTTGTTTCCTGAGCCAACGCCAATTAGCAAGGTGCCCACAGCAGGTGAATCGATGTTCAAGGGTATCCAGGAGACCACACCGAGTACAGGTGTCCGTGTCAGAAAGACCAATACGGTGCAGTCGTACATTGGTGGGAACCAAATTATTTATTACCCTATACCACGTGGACGCCACGGCCATAGAGTGGATCGGCAGACTAACGTTCTTCCAGACGTTCCTCCAGGACACAGATGGAGACGCCAGTTCTATTGGATTGGGACCGGCCAGCCCCTCCCAGCGGGCAATCAAGCCCTTGGTCGTTGGCACCGGTCGCCGCAAGAAGACGTCACCGAGGTAACTCACCGCAATGTAAAATTCCCGAATGTGTTTCAACTTAAAATTTAGGCGTCCGACATCGACAGGTGGAGCAAGGCTCGCCGGACGCACAACAGTAAAAAGCCTGGATGTAATTGAAGTCACTTCTTGCGTAACAATTAGAGTCGTTCGGCGGACGTACAAAGCAGACGCCTTGCGAGTAATGTCAGAGAGGCCCAAGCCTCCGGAGAGACGCGGTTTCGTCATTACCTCGTAACGTAACTTGAATAGATGGCCCTTCCATATAAACCTGCTAGACAATTGGCGCAACCTTTTCGCCACCATCATGGGAAGTGGGAACAGCTGAGCAACATAATAAGCTTTACATAGAACGTAGGTGTCTAAAATTCTGACTTTTTGCAAAATGGTAGCAGAGCGCTGCTCATGGACCATCAGAGCCCCCTGTATCTTCTCGGTGACAGATTTCCAATTGAGAGCCGCCATTTTTAGAGGACACCGATCAATGATAATCCCCAAGGACGTATGGCGATCGACAAAAGTGGCCCAAGGGACGTCAGCATCGCGAAATCCTCGAATATCAAGGAACTTACATTTACCCTGATTGAGACGCGCTCCAGAGACACGACAGTATGCATCAACCGCCCCTTTCAACAACGGGATATCATCACGTTGACGGAGGAGAACAACGACATCATCCGCATATGCCTTAACAGAGAGCTTCCCACCAGAGAGGGACATACCCTGAAGCTTGAGAGCAATAGTCCGAAGCAGCGGTTCCAGGGACAATACGAATAAAGACATAGAGAGCGGACTACCCTGAGGCACTCCGCGGCGGATAGCAATGGGCGGCGTCAGCTGCCCATTGACTGACACCCGAGCTGTTATTCCCCTATACAAATTGCCAAGAACACCACGTGATGAAGCGTTAAAACCTATTGTACCTAAAACACGATCTAAAAACACATGACTGACGTGATCAAAAGCCTTATAAAAATCAAGGAAGGCAAAGGCACAATGTACGTTTGTAACCGCCGCAACCGAGACAACATCCCGATATTCGGCTACTGGTGTCAGAATAGATCTATCATGAAAACAACATTGATGTACACCAATCACACCCCGAAGCAGAGAAGACAACCGGCTATTGAGCGCTCTAGCAGCTGTCTTATAGTCAAAATTCAGCAATGTGAGCGGACGAAGATTGGCAGCAGATAAACGACCAGAGGACTTCGGGATTAAAACAATTTTCCCTACTTTAAAATCGGCAGGCACATCCATCCCCCTGACAATCTCATTTAAAATCTGCGTAAAAATGCCACCCAAAAGAGGCCAAAAACGGAGATAAAATTCTTTAGGCAGGCCGTCTGGACCCGGCGATTTACTGGACGGAGAGCGAGCAATAAAATCGAAAACATCATCTACCTGGAACTCCCGGAGAAATTCGCCGTTCGCGTCAGGCGCGATCGTCGCAGTTAGATCCCCAAAGACATCATCCGAAAGAGACTCACCAGAATCATCGGCAGAATATAGACTAGTGTAATACTGATGAAGAGCACGAACCATTTCCTCCTGTGCAATAAGCTGTCGCCCATCATCCACCGTAAGAGAAGAGATGAAGGAGCGACGACGACGAGTCTGATGCCGTAGCAGGTGGTACAAGGATGTCAGTTCACCTTCAACAAGAGAGTGAGGTTTCGACTTAACTCGCAGACCATCCATCTGTCGTCGTTTAAGGCTCAAGAGCTTGGCTTTAATACGACGAACATCATGGATCCGCAGTGGAGAGGTACCCGCCGCGTCATATAGTTCACGCAGGACAGAGTAGTAATATTCATACGTGTTCTTAAAATCACGCGTCCTAGCAGCACAGTAGAAAATCAAAGTCTGACGAATCTTGGGCTTGGCAAACGCAGTCCACCAAACCAGCAAGGAGGGGTATCGCGGGACAGAGCGAAGACATCGCTCCCACACGCCACTTATAACATCATCCATAGCACTGTCGGCAAGGTGGGAAACATTTAACATCCACTGGGAACGATAAAGTTTTGCAGGTTGGCGACTAAGATTTACAGTTGCAGTAAAAGCACAATGGTCAGAAAAACTAGTAGGAATAACATCGACAGAAAGAATTTTATCACATAAAAAATCAGATAAATAGAATCTGTCGAGTCTACTGCATGAGGACGCGGTAAAAAACGTATATTTCACCAGGGTTGGATATTTGTGTTCCCAAACATCACGCAGATGCATCGTACGAACTAAGTCATGTAAATCACGGCAATAATTAAAATTGGGGGACTGGTCTGCAGGGCGTAAAACACAATTAAAATCGCCTCCGAGCAGGAGACTCCGAGGACTCTGGCGCAAAAGATAAATAAGCTCTTCTTTATAAAAGCGCGATCGAGCCACAGTGTGACCCGAACCAGAGGGGGCATACAAAACAACGAGGCGGAGATCAAAAAGACGACAACCAATCCCACGGCCAGAGTCAAGGAATTCAATGTCAGTAATAGGAATGCCCTCTCGAAAGAAAAGAGCAGTTCCTGTTGAATATTCCGGCGCGACATTAAAAACAGTTTGAAATCCAGGTAGAGAGAGATCAGAAAACAACACTTCCTGCAAAAACACTACGTCCGCACAGGCGTCGTAAATAAACTGCCGCAAAGAGGCAATGCGAACGTCGGACTCAATACGGTTAACATTTAAGGTAAGAAAGGTGTATGCTTGAACCATAGAGAGAAAAGCGAGAAAACAAATCACCTACACCGACGCACCAGCGTCACAGTCCATAGCAGGGGTGACAGAGGCATCCGAGGGAGGGGGACTGCTACCCCGTTCCGCGGATCCCTTACGTTTCGGTTTTTTACGAACAGCATTAACGTTCGGCTGAACGCGTAACTTGCGTCGGCTGACGGGCAAGGAAACTTCAGCCGCCGGTGACGTAGGAGGGTCAAGTTCTGTATCCGACACCACCCGCGCCGGTCCACATGCGGGATCCGGGGTCGCGGGGGAAACATCCGACAAAACGGAATGGTCAACACCTGCACTAGCTTCCGGCAAACATGGACTGCACGGAGGCGAAACGTGAGCAGGAAGGTCCGAGGCCGCAGAGTTGGAAGGAAGCGGAGCAGCTCCGCTGGCAGAGGTATGGGGCAGCGAAGCAGGAAGTTGTCGCGGCTCCACTTGTTGTGACATCGAAGTCGGTTCGGAAGACGGCGCCAACAGGCCCGACCGACGACCCGACTCGAGAGAAGCTGCGTCGGAGGCCGGAGGGGCGCCAGCAGCCGCCACCGGAACTGCTACCTCAGGAGGGCAGGGAGCAGCTACAGTACACAGTGGCTCGGAGGATGCCGGTCGCTCGGACTGGGGCATCTCAGGGAGATCCTCATCCGTACTATTTCCATCGTGTGGGCGACGCCTCTTATTATTCAAAAGTGGCACACCCACCTGAGGGACAGACGGAACAACATCAGATTTAGCACGCAAAGGAGGAAATTCTGTATCAGGGGTGCGCAAAACCTGTGGAGGGGCGCTACTACCACTGGACTGTGCTACACCAAGAGCAGAACCACCTGCAACGAGGTCAGCGACCGTTAACTTGCGACGCTGTTCGAGAGAATTTTTTAAAACAAAAACTCTCCGCGGACAGTCGGTACGCACGTGACCACTTTCATTGCACAAAAAACAGGTGCCCACCTGACCACTATATGTTACATGGACACGATATCCACCGATCTGCAGGTGAGATGGAATATTCTGCTTAACGTGCATTTCGACTGAACGAATACCACTGTAACATTGCAGGCGATGTTGGCTTGACCAGCGTTCAAGGCGAATGCTCTTTACATCACCATACTTCTGTAGACCCTCCTTAAGATAGACATTATCCACCTCCGGTGGAAGGTTGTAAACACGAACATTGGTATACGTGATGGAAGCATTGGAAAGCAGCACGGTACTTACAGAATCATCCCGATGCCGAAAGAGAACTTGATGACCATATTTAGAAAGAATTTTATCAACCTGAAGTGGGTCCATAAACTTAACAAAGAAAACATACAGTTCGGTATCAAAATAAGCAGTGTGCACCTGATCCGAATGAACACCAAAGGTATCTACCAACCAATCATGAATCTCAAGAGAACTAGGTTGCACATGGCGGGTTGACTTGTCAAAAGCAAAACTAACTGTAGCCTGACGAGGAATAACCTGGGACGACATTTTCAAAATATGCGGTCGAAACCGCTACACAAAAAACACTGAAATAAGGACAGAAAGTAACACAAGGTACGAAACAACGACGGAGAAACACTCACAGAAGTTGCAACACAACACGTAAACAAAAACGATAGTCCACTATACGTAACGCTACGGCGGAGCGGAAGACTAGGCACGTCCACACTGCACGGCGTCTAAAGCGGAACTGACGCAACACAACACGTAACAAAAACGATAGTCCACTATACGTAACGCTACGGCGGAGCGGAAGACTAGGCACGTCCACACTGCACGGCGTCTAAAGCGGAACTGACGACTGAGCTATACCCCCTTTCACGATCTTTGCGTTCCCATAACTTAAGGAAAAATATTATACTCTGCCTGGCTAAAGACGTCTAATCGAGCAAAATATTGCGTAATCATTATCTCTCAGTTATATATTAGCGTTAAACGATATAAATATCAAAAATACTAGACACTTCGCGCCTGGAGAAAGTGCGAGTCGGCGCCTTCACCTTAATGTCAGAACGCGGAAATTGCACTAGTAGCTTTTTTTCAAGCAAGTTCTGTTCGTCCGTTCTCCGTAATCGTTTGGTATCTGATTAAACTGACATACTCGCCTATGGCTTTCGTAAACGAAAATTTCATTGTGACCCCGACGTGATTTGAACACGCAACCTTCTGATCTGGAGTCAGACGCGCTACCGTTGCGCCACGGAGTCGACGCTGCTTAGGTCTTGTCATGAATAGGTTCCTCGAACACTTACTGTACCGTTCAAACCTAAGAAATAATGACAGTAGGATCCACGAGACACTCGTCCCGGATGTACTTGCTCTGGCGGGGGTGTAACTCAGTGGTAGAGTGTCTGCTTCGCATGCAGAAAGTCCTGGGTTCAAATCCCAGCTCCTCCAATTTTTGTTTCTCCGTGCAGCAGTACATGAAAACTTTTGCCTATCACCATATTCTACAAAATTCAGTGTACAAGATTCTTCCCCCAAGCAAGTGGATTTCGTACAGTTCGACCTCATGGCGGGAGGACGATGACCTGCAAGACCCTGGGCTGCGATCCCCCCCCATTGAAATGTTGCTCCAAAGCCTTCGGTATGGCGTGCAGGGTGCATCTCAAACATGTATTTGCAACTCACCGCGACAATCGTCATTTGTTTTTTCGAGATACTGAAAAATGAAGGGGGCACCCGGGATTGAACCGGGGACCTCTCGATCTGCAGTCGAATGCTCTGCGACTGAGCTATACCCCCTTTCACGATCTTTGCGTTCCCATAACTTAAGGAAAAGTATTATACTCTGCCTGGCTAAAGACGTCTAATCGAGCAAAATATTGCGTAATCATTATCTCTCAGTTATATATTAGCGTTAAACGATATAAATATCAAAAATACTAGACACTTCGCGCCTGGAGAAAGTGCGAGTCGGCGCCTTCACCTTAATGTCAGAACGCGAAAATTGCACTAGTAGCTTTTTTTCAAGCAAGTTCTGTTCGTCCGTTCTCCGTAATCGTTTGGTATCTGATTAAACTGACATACTCGCCTATGGCTTTCGTAAACGAAAATTTCATTGTGACCCCGACGTGATTTGAACACGCAACCTTCTGATCTGGAGTCAGACGCGCTACCGTTGCGCCACGGAGTCGACGCTGCTTAGGTCTTGTCATGAATAGGTTCCTCGAACACTTACTGTACCGTTCAAACCTAAGAAATAATGACAGTAGGATCCACGAGACACTCGTCCCGGATGTACTTGCTCTGGCGGGGGTGTAACTCAGTGGTAGAGTGTTTGCTTCGCATGCAGAAAGTCCTGGGTTCAAATCCCAGCTCCTCCAATGTTTGTTTCTCCGTGCAGCAGTACATGAAAACTTTTGCCTATCACCATATTCTACAAAATTCAGTGTACAAGATTCTTCCCCCAAGCAAGTGGATTTCGTACAGTTCGACCTCATGGCGGGAGGACGATGACCTGCAAGACCCTGGGCTGCGATCCCCCCCCATTGAAATGTTGCTCCAAAGCCTTCGGTATGGCGTGCAGGGTGCATCTCAAACATGTATTTGCAACTCACCGCGACAATCGTCATTTGTTTTTTCGAGATACTGAAAAATGAAGGGGGCACCCGGGATTGAACCGGGGACCTCTCGATCTGCAGTCGAATGCTCTACGACTGAGCTATACCCCCTTTCACGATCTTTGCGTTCCACAACTTAAGGAAAAATATTATACTCTGCCTGGCTAAAGACGTCTAATCGAGCAAAATATTGCGTAATCATTATCTCTCAGTTATATATTAGCGTTAAACGATATAAATATCAAAAATACTAGACACTTCGCGCCTGGAGAAAGTGCGAGTCGGCGCCTTCACCTTAATGTCAGAACGCGAAAATTGCACTAGTAGCTTTTTTTCAAGCAAGTTCTGTTCGTCCGTTCTCCGTAATCGTTTGGTATCTGATTAAACTGACATACTCGCCTATGGCTTTCGTAAACGAAAATTTCATTGTGACCCCGACGTGATTTGAACACGCAACCTTCTGATCTGGAGTCAGACGCGCTACCGTTGCGCCACGGAGTCGACGCTGCTTAGGTCTTGTCATGAATAGGTTCCTCGAACACTTACTGTACCGTTCAAACCTAAGAAATAATGACAGTAGGATCCACGAGACACTCGTCCCGGATGTACTTGCTCTGGCGGGGGTGTAACTCAGTGGTAGAGTGTCTGCTTCGCATGCAGAAAGTCCTGGGTTCAAATCCCAGCTCCTCCAATGTTTGTTTCTCCGTGCAGCAGTACATGAAAACTTTTGCCTATCACCATATTCTACAAAATTCAGTGTACAAGATTCTTCCCCCAAGCAAGTGGATTTCGTACAGTTCGACCTCATGGCGGGAGGACGATGACCTGCAAGACCCTGGGCTGCGATCCCCCCCCATTGAAATGTTGCTCCAAAGCCTTCGGTATGGCGTGCAGGGTGCATCTCAAACATGTATTTGCAACTCACCGCGACAATCGTCATTTGTTTTTTCGAGATACTGAAAAATGAAGGGGGCACCCGGGATTGAACCGGGGACCTCTCGATCTGCAGTCGAATGCTCTACGACTGAGCTATACCCCCTTTCACGATCTTTGCGTTCCCATAACTTAAGGAAAAATATTATACTCTGCCTGGCTAAAGACGTCTAATCGAGCAAAATATTGCGTAATCATTATCTCTCAGTTATATATTAGCGTTAAACGATATAAATATCAAAAATACTAGACACTTCGCGCCTGGAGAAAGTGCGAGTCGGCGCCTTCACCTTAATGTCAGAACGCGAAAATTGCACAAGTAGCTTTTTTTCAAGCAAGTTCTGTTCGTCCGTTCTCCGTAATCGTTTGGTATCTGATTAAACTGACATACTCGCCTATGGCTTTCGTAAACGAAAATTTCATTGTGACCCCGACGTGATTTGAACACGCAACCTTCTGATCTGGAGTCAGACGCGCTACCGTTGCGCCACGGAGTCGACGCTGCTTAGGTCTTGTCATGAATAGGTTCCTCGAACACTTACTGTACCGTTCAAACCTAAGAAATAATGACAGTAGGATCCACGAGACACTCGTCCCGGATGTATTTGCTCTGGCGGGGGTGTAACTCAGTGGTAGAGTGTCTGCTTCGCATGCAGAAAGTCCTGGGTTCAAATCCCAGCTCCTCCAATTTTTGTTTCTCCGTGCAGCAGTACATGAAAACTTTTGCCTATCACCATATTCTACAAAATTCAGTGTACAAGATTCTTCCCCCAAGCAAGTGGATTTCGTACAGTTCGACCTCATGGCGGGAGGACGATGACCTGCAAGACCCTGGGCTGCGATCCCCCCCCATTGAAATGTTGCTCCAAAGCCTTCGGTATGGCGTGCAGGGTGCATCTCAAACATGTATTTGCAACTCACCGCGACAATCGTCATTTGTTTTTTCGAGATACTGAAAAATGAAGGGGGCACCCGGGATTGAACCGGGGACCTCTCGATCTGCAGTCGAATGCTCTACGACTGAGCTATACCCCCTTTCACGATCTTTGCGTTCCCATAACTTAAGGAAAAATATTATACTCTGCCTGGCTAAAGACGTCTAATCGAGCAAAATATTGCGTAATCATTATCTCTCAGTTATATATTAGCGTTAAACGATATAAATATGAAAAATACTAGACACTTCGCGCCTGGAGAAAGTGCGAGTCGGCGCCTTCACCTTAATGTCAGAACGCGAAAATTGCACTAGTAGCTTTTTTTCAAGCAAGTTCTGTTCGTCCGTTCTCCGTAATCGTTTGGTATCTGATTAAACTGACATACTCGCCTATGGCTTTCGTAAACGAAAATTTCATTGTGACCCCGACGTGATTTGAACACGCAACCTTCTGATCTGGAGTCAGACGCGCTACCGTTGCGCCACGGAGTCGACGCTGCTTAGGTCTTGTCATGAATAGGTTCCTCGAACACTTACTGTACCGTTCAAACCTAAGAAATAATGACAGTAGGATCCACGAGACACTCGTCCCGGATGTACTTGCTCTGGCGGGGGTGTAACTCAGTGGCAGTTCCGCTTTAGACGCCGTGCAGTGTGGACGTGCCTAGTCTTCCGCTCCGCCGTAGCGTTACGTATAGTGGACTATCGTTTTTGTTACGTGTTGTGTTGCAACTTCTGAGAGTATTTCTCCGTCGTTGTTTCGTACCTTGTGTTACTTTCTGTCCTTATTTCAGTGTTTTTTGTGTAGCGGTTTCGACCGCATATTTTGAAAATGTCGTCCCAGGTTATTCCTCGTCAGGCTACAGTTAGTTTTGCTTTTGACAAGTCAACCCGCCATGTGCAACCTAGTTCTCTTGAGATTCATGATTGGTTGGTAGATACCTTTGGTGTTCATTCGGATCAGGTGCACACTGCTTATTTTGATACCGAACTGTATGTTTTCTTTGTTAAGTTTATGGACCCACTTCAGGTTGATAAAATTCTTTCTAAATATGGTCATCAAGTTCTCTTTCGGCATCGGGATGATTCTGTAAGTACCGTGCTGCTTTCCAATGCTTCCATCACGTATACCAATGTTCGTGTTTACAACCTTCCACCGGAGGTGGATAATGTCTATCTTAAGGAGGGTCTACAGAAGTATGGTGATGTAAAGAGCATTCGCCTTGAACGCTGGTCAAGCCAACATCGCCTGCAATGTTACAGTGGTATTCGTTCAGTCGAAATGCACGTTAAGCAGAATATTCCATCTCACCTGCAGATCGGTGGATATCGTGTCCATGTAACATATAGTGGTCAGGTTGGCACCTGTTTTTTGTGCAATGAAAGTGGTCACGTGCGTACCGACTGTCCGCGGAGAGTTTTTGTTTTAAAAAATTCTCTCGAACAGCGTCGCAAGTTAACGGTCGCTGACCTCGTTGCAGGTGGTTCTGCTCTTGGTGTAGCACAGTCCAGTGGTAGTAGCGCCCCGCCACAGGTTTTGCGCACCCCTGATGCAGAATTTCCTCCTTTGCGTGCTAAATCTGATGTTGTTCCGTCTGTCCCTCAGGTGGGTGTGCCACTTTTGAATAATAAGAGGCGTCGCCCACACGATGGAAATAGTACGGATGAGGATCTCCCTGAGATGCCCCAGTCCGAGCGACCGGCATCCTCCGAGCCACTGTGTACTGTAGCTGCTCCCTGCCCTCCTGAGGTAGCGGTTCAGGTGGCGGCTGCTGGCGCCCCTCCGGCCTCCGACGAAGCTTCTCTCGAGTCGGGTCGTCGGTCGGGCCTGTTGGCGCCGTCTTCCGAACCGACTTCGATGTCACAACAAGTGGAGCCGCGACAACTTCCTGCTTCGCTGCCCCATACCTCTGCCAGCGGAGCTGCTCCGCTTCTTTCCAACTCTGCGGCCTCAGACCTTCCTGCTCACGTTTCGCCTCCGTGCAGTCCATGTTTGCCGGAAGCTAGTGCAGGTGTTGACCATTCCGTTTTGTCGGATGTTTCCCCCGCGACCCCGGATCCCGCATGTGGACCGGCGCGGGTGGTGTCGGATACAGAACTTGACCCTCCTACGTCACCGGCGGCTGAAGTTTCCTTGCCCGTCAGCCGACGCAAGTTACGCGTTCAGCCGAACGTTAATGCTGTTCGTAAAAAACCGAAACGTAAGGGATCCGCGGAACGGGGTAGCAGTCCCCCTCCCTCGGATGCCTCCGTCACCCCTGCTATGGACTGTGACGCTGGTGCGTCGGTGTAGGTGATTTGTTTTCTCACTTTTCTCTCTATGGTTCAAGCATACACCTTTCTTACCTTAAATGTTAACCGTATTGAGTCCGACGTTCGCATTGCCTCTTTGTGGCAGTTTATTTACGACGCCTGTGCGGACGTAGTGTTTTTGCAGGAAGTGTTGTTTTCTGATCTCTCTCTACCTGGATTTCAAACTGTTTTTAATGTCGCGAAGGAATATTCAACAGGAACTGCTCTTTTCTTTCGAGAGGGCATTCCTATTACTGACATTGAATTCCTTGACTCTGGCCGTGGGATTGGTTGTCGTCTTTTTGATCTCCGCCTCGTTGTTTTGTATGCCCCCTCTGGTTCGGGTCACATTGTGGCTCGATCGCGCTTTTATAAAGAAGAGCTTATTTATCTTTTGCGCCAGAGTCCTCGGAGTCTCCTGCTCGGAGGCGATTTTAATTGTGTTTTACGCCCTGCAGACCAGTCCCCCAATTTTAATTATTGCCGTGATTTACATGACTTAGTTCGTACGATGCATCTGCGTGATGTTTGGGAACACAAATATCCAACCCTGGTGAAATATACGTTTTTTACCGCGTCCTCATGCAGTAGACTCGACAGATTCTATTTATCTGATTTTTTATGTGATAAAATTCTTTCTGTCGATGTTATTCCTACTAGTTTTTCTGACCATTGTGCTTTTACTGCAACTGTAAATCTTAGTCGCCAACCTGCAAAACTTTATCGTTCCCAGTGGATGTTAAATGTTTTCCACCTTGCCGACAGTGCTATGGATGATGTTATAAGTGGCGTGTGGGAGCGATGTCTTCGCTCTGTCCCGCGATACCCCTCCTTGCTGGTTTGGTGGACTGCGTTTGCCAAGCCCAAGATTCGTCAGACTTTGATTTTCTACTGTGCTGCTAGGACGCGTGATTTTAAGAACACGTATGAATATTACTACTCTGTCCTGCGTGAACTATATGACGCGGCGAGTACCTCTCCACTGCGGATCCATGATGTTCGTCGTATTAAAGCCAAGCTCTTGAGCCTTAAACGACGACAGATGGATGGTCTGCGAGTTAAGTCGAAACCTCACTCTCTTGTTGAAGGTGAACTGACATCCTTGTACCACCTGCTACGGCATCAGACTCGTCGTCGTCGCTCCTTCATCTCTTCTCTTACGGTGGATGATGGGCGACAGCTTAGTGCACAGGAGGAAATGGTTCGTGCTCTTCATCAGTATTACACTAGTCTCTATTCTGCCGATGATTCTGGTGAGTCTCTTTCGGATGATGTCTTTGGGGATCTAACTGCGACGATCGCGCCTGACGCGAACGGCGAATTTCTCCGGGAGTTCCAGGTAGATGATGTTTTCGATTTTATTGCTCGCTCTCCGTCCAGTAAATCGCCGGGTCCAGACGGCCTGCCTAAAGAATTTTATCTCCGTTTTTGGCCTCTTTTGGGTGGCATTTTTACGCAGATTTTAAATGAGATTGTCAGAGGGATGGATGTGCCTGCCGATTTTAAAGTAGGGAAAATTGTTTTAATTCCGAAGTCCTCTGGTCGTTTATCTGCTGCCACTCTTCGTCCGCTCACATTGCTGAATTCTGACTATAAGACAGCTGCTAGAGCGCTCAATAGCCGGCTGTCTTCTCTGCTTCGGGGTGTGATTGGTGCACATCAATGTTGTTTTCATGATAGATCTATTCTGACACCAGTAGCCGAATATCGGGATGTTGTCTCGGTTGCGGCAGTTACAAACGTACATTGTGCCTTTGCCTTCCTTGATTTTTATAAGGCTTTTGATCACGTCAGTCATGTGTTTTTAGATCGTGTTTTAGGTACAATAGGTTTTAACGCTTCATCACGTGGTGTTCTTGGCAATTTGTACAGGGGAATAACAGCTCGGGTGTCAGTCAATGGGCAGCTGACGCCGCCCATTGCTATCCGCCGCGGAGTGCCTCAGGGTAGTCCGCTCTCTATGTCTTTATTCGTTTTGTCCCTGGAACCGCTGCTTCGGACTATTGCTATCAAGCTTCAGGGTATGTCCCTCTCTGGTGGGAAGCTCTCGGTTAAGGCATATGCGGATGATGTCGTTGTTCTCCTCCGTCAACGAGATGATATCCCGTTGTTGAAAGGGGCAGTTGATGCATACTGTCGTGTCTCTGGAGCGCGTCTCAATCAGGGTAAATGTAAGTTCCTTGATATTCGAGGATTTCGCGATGCTGACGTCCCTTGGGCCACTTTTGTCGATCGCCATACGTCCTTGGGGATTATCATTGATCGGTGTCCTCTAAAAATGGCGGCTCTCAATTGGAAATCTGTCACCGAGAAGATACAGGGGGCTCTGATGGTCCATGAGCAGCGCTCTGCTACCATTTTGCAAAAAGTCAGAATTTTAGACACCTACGTCCTATGTAAAGCTTATTATGTTGCTCAGCTGTTCCCACTTCCCATGATGGTGGCGAAAAGGTTGCGCCAATTGTCTAGCAGGTTTATATGGAAGGGCCATCTATTCAAGTTACGTTACGAGGTAATGACGAAACCGCGTCTCTCCGGAGGCTTGGGCCTCTCTGACATTACTCGCAAGGCGTCTGCTTTGTACGTCCGCCGAACGACTCTAATTGTTACGCAAGAAGTGACTTCAATTACATCCAGGCTTTTTACTGTTGTGCGTCCGGCGAGCCTTGCTCCACCTGTCGATGTCGGACGCCTAAATTTTAAGTTGAAACACATTCGGGAATTTTACATTGCGGTGAGTTACCTCGGTGACGTCTTCTTGCGGCGACCGGTGCCAACGACCAAGAGCTTGATTGCCCGCTGGGAGGGGCTGGCCAGTCCCAATCCAATAGAACTGGCGTCTCCATCCGTGTCCTGGAGGAACGTCTGGAAGAACGTTAGTCTGCCGATCCACTCTATGGCCGTGGCGTCCACGTGGTATAGGGTAATAAATAATTTGGTTCCCACCAATGTACGACTGCACCGTATTGGTCTTTCTGACAAGGACACCTGTACTCGGTGTGGTCTCCTGGATACCCTTGAACATCGATTCACCTGCTGTGGGCACCTTGCTAATTGGCGTTGGCTCAGGAAACAACTTGCTTTTGCCACTAGGTCTGCTGAAGCCGCTTATACTATTGACATCATCGTCCGGCCCGATTCTTCCTTTTTTCCGCGGACGAAGCTCCATACCGTCATGTGGTTGATTGGCCATTTCGTACATTTTGTCAACAGTTGTCATGAAGAGGATGGACACCTAGCGTTTCGGCAGTACATGCTTAATGCTTACTGGCAGCGCTTGCGATTGCCAGGCCTCCGAGATGATTTTGCCAATATGCTTAGCCTGACATTTGAAAGAGAGGGTGTTGGCTAAGGTCACCTGTGTGAGCCATTTTCTTTTATACTGTTTCTGAATTTGCCGCCTTTATGTATGTTTCTTCTCTACACCAGGACTGAAGTTTTCGTGTTTTAACCTTTATTTCAGTAAGCAGTCTACATTATATAGTCATGTTTTAGGATTTTAATTTCAGTACTGTACTTCTTTTGAAGTGGCTGTGTGGTGGATATTCTTTAATATTTTTTTTTTTCAATAGATATATTCGTTCGAGTGGTAGAGTGTCTGCTTCAAAAAAAAAAAAAAAAAAAAAAAAAAAGTGGTAGAGTGTCTGCTTCGCATGCAGAAAGTCCTGGGTTCAAATCCCAGCTCCTCCAATTTTTGTTTCTCCGTGCAGCAGTACATGAAAACTTTTGCCTATCACCATATTCTACAAAATTCAGTGTACAAGATTCTTCCCCCAAGCAAGTGGATTTCGTACAGTTCGACCTCATGGCGGGAGGACGATGACCTGCAAGACCCTGGGCTGCGATCCCCCCCCCATTGAAATGTTGCTCCAAAGCCTTCGGTATGGCGTGCAGGGTGCATCTCAAACATGTATTTGCAACTCACCGCGACAATCGTCATTTGTTTTTTCGAGATACTGAAAAATGAAGGGGGCACCCGGGATTGAACCGGGGACCTCTCGATCTGCAGTCGAATGCTCTACGACTGAGCTATACCCCCATTCACGATCTTTGCGTTCCCATAACTTAAGGAAAAATATTATACTCTGCCTGGCTAAAGACGTCTAATCGAGCAAAATATTGCGTAATCATTATCTCTCAGTTATATATTAGCGTTAAACGATATAAATATCAAAAATACTAGACACTTCGCGCCTGGAGAAAGTGCGAGTCGGCGCCTTCACCTTAATGTCAGAACGCGAAAATTGCACTAGTAGCTTTTTTTCAAGCAAGTTCTGTTCGTCCGTTCTCCGTAATCGTTTGGTATCTGATTAAACTGACATACTCGCCTATGGCTTTCGTAAACGAAAATTTCATTGTGACCCCGACGTGATTTGAACACGCAACCTTCTGATCTGGAGTCAGACGCGCTACCGTTGCGCCACGGAGTCGACGCTGCTTAGGTCTTGTCATGAATAGGTTCCTCGAACACTTACTGTACCGTTCAAACCTAAGAAATAATGACAGTAGGATCCACGAGACACTCGTCCCGGATGTACTTGCTCTGGCGGGGGTGTAACTCAGTGGTAGAGTGTCTGCTTCGCATGCAGAAAGTCCTGGGTTCAAATCCCAGCTCCTCCAATTTTTGTTTCTCCGTGCAGCAGTACATGAAAACTTTTGCCTATCACCATATTCTACAAAATTCAGTGTACAAGATTCTTCCCCCAAGCAAGTGGATTTCGTACAGTTCGACCTCATGGCGGGAGGACGATGACCTGCAAGACCCTGGGCTGCGATCCCCCCCCATTGAAATGTTGCTCCAAAGCCTTCGGTATGGCGTGCAGGGTGCATCTCAAACATGTATTTGCAACTCACCGCGACAATCGTCATTTGTTTTTTCGAGATACTGAAAAATGAAGGGGGCACCCGGGATTGAACCGGGGACCTCTCGATCTGCAGTCGAATGCTCTACGACTGAGCTATACCCCCTTTCGCGATCTTTGCGTTCCCATAACTTAAGGAAAAATATTATACTCTGCCTGGCTAAAGACGTCTAATCGAGCAAAATATTGCGTAATCATTATCTCTCAGTTATATATTAGCGTTAAACGATATAAATATCAAAAATACTAGACACTTCGCGCCTGGAGAAAGTGCGAGTCGGCGCCTTCACCTTAATGTCAGAACGCGAAAATTGCACTAGTAGCTTTTTTTCAAGCAAGTTCTGTTCGTCCGTTCTCCGTAATCGTTTGGTATCTGATTAAACTGACATACTCGCCTATGGCTTTCGTAAACGAAAATTTCATTGTGACCCCGACGTGATTTGAACACGCAACCTTCTGATCTGGAGTCAGACGCGCTACCGTTGCGCCACGGAGTCGACGCTGCTTAGGTCTTGTCATGAATAGGTTCCTCGAACACTTACTGTACCGTTCAAACCTAAGAAATAATGACAGTAGGATCCACGAGACACTCGTCCCTGATGTCCTTGCTCTGGCGGGGGTGTAACTCAGTGGTAGAGCGTCTGCTTCGCATGCAGAAAGTCCTGGGTTCAAACCCCAGCTCCTCCAATTTTTGTTTCTCCGTGCAGCAGTACATGAAAACTTTTGCCTATCACCATATTCTACAAAATTCAGTGTACAAGATTCTTCCCCCAAGCAAGTGGATTTCGTACAGTTCGACCTCATGGCGGGAGGACGATGACCTGCAAGACCCTGGGCTGCGATCCCCCCCCCCATTGAAATGTTGCTCCAAAGCCTTCGGTATGGCGTGCAGGGTGCATCTCAAACATGTATTTGCAACTCACCGCGACAATCGTCATTTGTTTTTTCGAGATACTGAAAAATGAAGGGGGCACCCGGGATTGAACCGGGGACCTCTCGATCTGCAGTCGAATGCTCTACGACTGAGCTATACCCCCATACACGATCTTTGCGTTCCCATAACTTAAGGAAAAATATTATACTCTGCCTGGCTAAAGACGTCTAATCGAGCAAAATATTGCGTAATCATTATCTCTCAGTTATATATTAGCGTTAAACGATATAAATATCAAAAATACTAGACACTTCGCGCCTGGAGAAAGTGCGAGTCGGCGCCTTCACCTTCATGTCAGAACGCGAAAATTGCACTAGTAGCTTTTTTTCAAGCAAGTTCTGTTCGTCCGTTCTCCGCAATCGTTTGGTATCTGATTAAACTGACATACTCGCCTATGGCTTTCGTAAACGAAAATTTCATTGTGACCCCGACGTGATTTGAACACGCAACCTTCTGATCTGGAGTCAGACGCGCTACCGTTGCGCCACGGAGTCGACGCTGCTTAGGTCTTGTCATGAATAGGTTCCTCGAACACTTACTGTACCGTTCAAACCTAAGAAATAATGACAGTAGGATCCACGAGACACTCGTCCCGGATGTACTTGCTCTGGCGGGGGTGTAACTCAGTGGTAGAGTGTCTACTTCGCATGCAGAAAGTCCTGGGTTCAAATCCCAGCTCCTCCAATTTTTGTTTCTCCGTGCAGCAGTACATGAAAACTTTTGCCTATCACCATATTCTACAAAATTCAGTGTACAAGATTCTTCCCCCAAGCAAGTGGATTTCGTACAGTTCGACCTCATGGCGGGAGGACGATGACCTGCAAGACCCTGGGCTGCGATCCCCCCCCATTGAAATGTTGCTCCAAAGCCTTCGGTATGGCGTGCAGGGTGCATCTCAAACATGTATTTGCAACTCACCGCGACAATCGTCATTTGTTTTTTCGAGATACTGAAAAATGGAGGGGGCACCCGGGATTGAACCGGGGACCTCTCGATCTGCAGTCGAATGCTCTACGACTGAGCTATACCCCCTTTCACGATCTTTGCGTTCCCATAACTTAAGGAAAAATATTATACTCTGCCTGGCTAAAGACGTCTAATCGAGCAAAATATTGCGTAATCATTATCTCTCAGTTATATATTAGCGTTAAACGATATAAATATCAAAAATACTAGACACTTCGCGCCTGGAGAAAGTGCGAGTCGGCGCCTTCACCTTAATGTCAGAACGCGAAAATTGCACTAGTAGCTTTTTTTCAAGCAAGTTCTGTTCGTCCGTTCTCCGTAATCGTTTGGTATCTGATTAAACTGACATACTCGCCTATGGCTTTCGTAAACGAAAATTTCATTGTGACCCCGACGTGATTTGAACACGCAACCTTCTGATCTGGAGTCAGACGCGCTACCGTTGCGCCACGGAGTCGACGCTGCTTAGGTCTTGTCATGAATAGGTTCCTCGAACACTTACTGTACCGTTCAAACCTAAGAAATAATGACAGTAGGATCCACGAGACACTCGTCCCGGATGTACTTGCTCTGGCGGGGGTGTAACTCAGTGGTAGAGTGTCTGCTTCGCATGCAGAAAGTCCTGGGTTCAAATCCCAGCTCCTCCAATTTTTGTTTCTCCGTGCAGCAGTACATGAAAACTTTTGCCTATCACCATATTCTACAAAATTCAGTGTACAAGATTCTTCCCCAAAGCAAGTGGATTTCGTACAGTTCGACCTCATGGCGGGAGGACGATGACCTGCAAGACCCTGGGCTGCGATCCCCCCCCATTGAAATGTTGCTCCAAAGCCTTCGGTATGGCGTGCAGGGTGCATCTCAAACATGTATTTGCAACTCACCGCGACAATCGTCATTTGTTTTTTCGAGATACTGAAAAATGAAGGGGGCACCCGGGATTGAACCGGGGACCTCTCGATCTGCAGTCGAATGCTCTACGACTGAGCTATACCCCCTTTCACGATCTTTGCGTTCCCATAACTTAAGGAAAAATATTATACTCTGCCTGGCTAAAGACGTCTAATCGAGCAAAATATTGCGTAATCATTATCTCTCAGTTATATATTAGCGTTAAACGATATAAATATCAAAAATACTAGACACTTCGCGCCTGGAGAAAGTGCGAGTCGGCGCCTTCACCTTAATGTCAGAACGCGAAAATTGCGCTAGTAGCTTTTTTTCAAGCAAGTTCTGTTCGTCCGTTCTCCGTAATCGTTTGGTATCTGATTAAACTGACATACTCGCCTATGGCTTTCGTAAACGAAAATTTCATTGTGACCCCGACGTGATTTGAACACGCAACCTTCTGATCTGGAGTCAGACGCGCTACCGTTGCGCCACGGAGTCGACGCTGCTTAGGTCTTGTCATGAATAGGTTCCTCGAACACTTACTGTACCGTTCAAACCTAAGAAATAATGACAGTAGGATCCACGAGACACTCGTCCCGGATGTACTTGCTCTGGCGGGGGTGTAACTCAGTGGTAGAGTGTCTGCTTCGCATGCAGAAAGTCCTGGGTTCAAATCCCAGCTCCTCCAATTTTTGTTTCTCCGTGCAGCAGTACATGAAAACTTTTGCCTATCACCATATTCTACAAAATTCAGTGTACAAGATTCTTCCCCCAAGCAAGTGGATTTCGTACAGTTCGACCTCATGGCGGGAGGACGATGACCTGCAAGACCCTGGGCTGCGATCCCCCCCCATTGAAATGTTGCTCCAAAGCCTTCGGTATGGCGTGCAGGGTGCATCTCAAACATGTATTTGCAACTCACCGCGACAATCGTCATTTGTTTTTTCGAGATACTGAAAAATGAAGGGGGCACCCGGGATTGAACCGGGGACCTCTCGATCTGCAGTCGAATGCTCTACGACTGAGCTATACCCCCTTTCACGATCTTTGCGTTCCCATAACTTAAGGAAAAATATTATACTCTGCCTGGCTAAAGACGTCTAATCGAGCAAAATATTGCGTAATCATTATCTCTCAGTTATATATTAGCGTTAAACGATATAAATATCAAAAATACTAGACACTTCGCGCCTGGAGAAAGTGCGAGTCGGCGCCTTCACCTTAATGTCAGAACGCGAAAATTGCACTAGTAGCTTTTTTTCAAGCAAGTTCTGTTCGTCCGTTCTCCGTAATCGTTTGGTATCTGATTAAACTGACATACTCGCCTACGGCTTTCGTAAACGAAAATTTCATTGTGACCCCGACGTGATTTGAACACGCAACCTTCTGATCTGGAGTCAGACGCGCTACCGTTGCGCCACGGAGTCGACGCTGCTTAGGTCTTGTCATGAATAGGTTCCTCGAACACTTACTGTACCGTTCAAACCTAAGAAATAATGACAGTAGGATCCACGAGACACTCGTCCCGGATGTACTTGCTCTGGCGGGGGTGTAACTCAGTGGTAGAGTGTCTGCTTCGCATGCAGAAAGTCCTGGGTTCAAATCCCAGCTCCTCCAATTTTTGTTTCTCCGTGCAGCAGTACATGAAAACTTTTGCCTATCACCATATTCTACAAAATTCAGTGTACAAGATTCTTCCCCCAAGCAAGTGGATTTCGTACAGTTCGACCTCATGGCGGGAGGACGATGACCTGCAAGACCCTGGGCTGCGATCCCCCCCCATTGAAATGTTGCTCCAAAGCCTTCGGTATGGCGTGCAGGGTGCATCTCAAACATGTATTTGCAACTCACCGCGACAATCGTCATTTGTTTTTTCGAGATACTGAAAAATGAAGGGGGCACCCGGGATTGAACCGGGGACCTCTCGATCTGCAGTCGAATGCTCTACGACTGAGCTATACCCCCTTTCACGATCTTTGCGTTCCCATAACTTAAGGAAAAATATTATACTCTGCCTGGCTAAAGACGTCTAATCGAGCAAAATATTGCGTAATCATTATCTCTCAGTTATATATTAGCGTTAAACGATATAAATATCAAAAATACTAGACACTTCGCGCCTGGAGAAAGTGCGAGTCGGCGCCTTCACCTTAATGTCAGAACGCGAAAATTGCACTAGTAGCTTTTTTTCAAGCAAGTTCTGTTCGTCCGTTCTCCGTAATCGTTTGGTATCTGATTAAACTGACATACTCGCCTATGGCTTTCGTAAACGAAAATTTCATTGTGACCCCGACGTGATTTGAACACGCAACCTTCTGATCTGGAGTCAGACGCGCTACCGTTGCGCCACGGAGTCGACGCTGCTTAGGTCTTGTCATGAATAGGTTCCTCGAACACTTACTGTACCGTTCAAACCTAAGAAATAATGACAGTAGGATCCACGAGACACTCGTCCCGGATGTACTTGCTCTGGCGGGGGTGTAACTCAGTGGTAGAGTGTCTGCTTCGCATGCAGAAAGTCCTGGGTTCAAATCCCAGCTCCTCCAATTTTTGTTTCTCCGTGCAGCAGTACATGAAAACTTTTGCCTATCACCATATTCTACAAAATTCAGTGTACAAGATTCTTCCCCCAAGCAAGTGGATTTCGTACAGTTCGACCTCATGGCGGGAGGACGATGACCTGCAAGACCCTGGGCTGCGATCCCCCCCCATTGAAATGTTGCTCCAAAGCCTTCGGTATGGCGTGCAGGGTGCATCTCAAACATGTATTTGCAACTCACCGCGACAATCGTCATTTGTTTTTTCGAGATACTGAAAAATGAAGGGGGCACCCGGGATTGAACCGGGGACCTCTCGATCTGCAGTCGAATGCTCTACGACTGAGCTATACCCCCTTTCACGATCTTTGCGTTCCCATAACTTAAGGAAAAATATTATACTCTGCCTGGCTAAAGACGTCTAATCGAGCAAAATATTGCGTAATCATTATCTCTCAGTTATATATTAGCGTTAAACGATATAAATATCAAAAATACTAGACACTTCGCGCCTGGAGAAAGTGCGAGTCGGCGCCTTCACCTTAATGTCAGAACGCGAAAATTGCACTAGTAGCTTTTTTTCAAGCAAGTTCTGTTCGTCCGTTCTCCGTAATCGTTTGGTATCTGATTAAACTGACATACTCGCCTATGGCTTTCGTAAACGAAAATTTCATTGTGACCCCGACGTGATTTGAACACGCAACCTTCTGATCTGGAGTCAGACGCGCTACCGTTGCGCCACGGAGTCGACGCTGCTTAGGTCTTGTCATGAATAGGTTCCTCGAACACTTACTGTACCGTTCAAACCTAAGAAATAATGACAGTAGGATCCACGAGACACTCGTCCCGGATGTACTTGCTCTGGCGGGGGTGTAACTCAGTGGTAGAGTGTCTGCTTCGCATGCAGAAAGTCCTGGGTTCAAATCCCAGCTCCTCCAATTTTTGTTTCTCCGTGCAGCAGTACATGAAAACTTTTGCCTATCACCATATTCTACAAAATTCAGTGTACAAGATTCTTCCCCCAAGCAAGTGGATTTCGTACAGTTCGACCTCATGGCGGGAGGACGATGACCTGCAAGACCCTGGGCTGCGATCCCCCCCCATTGAAATGTTGCTCCAAAGCCTTCGGTATGGCGTGCAGGGTGCATCTCAAACATGTATTTGCAACTCACCGCGACAATCGTCATTTGTTTTTTCGAGATACTGAAAAATGAAGGGGGCACCCGGTATTGAACCGGGGACCTCTCGATCTGCAGTCGAATGCTCTACGACTGAGCTATACCCCCTTTCACGATCTTTGCGTTCCCATAACTTAAGGAAAAATATTATACTCTGCCTGGCTAAAGACGTCTAATCGAGCAAAATATTGCGTAATCATTATCTCTCAGTTATATATTAGCGTTAAACGATATAAATATCAAAAATACTAGACACTTCGCGCCTGGAGAAAGTGCGAGTCGGCGCCTTCACCTTAATGTCAGAACGCGAAAATTGCACTAGTAGCTTTTTTTCAAGCAAGTTCTGTTCGTCCGTTCTCCGTAATCGTTTGGTATCTGATTAAACTGACATACTCGCCTACGGCTTTCGTAAACGAAAATTTCATTGTGACCCCGACGTGATTTGAACACGCAACCTTCTGATCTGGAGTCAGACGCGCTACCGTTGCGCCACGGAGTCGACGCTGCTTAGGTCTTGTCATGAATAGGTTCCTCGAACACTTACTGTACCGTTCAAACCTAAGAAATAATGACAGTAGGATCCACGAGACACTCGTCCCGGATGTACTTGCTCTGGCGGGGGTGTAACTCAGTGGTAGAGTGTCTGCTTCGCATGCAGAAAGTCCTGGGTTCAAATCCCAGCTCCTCCAATTTTTGTTTCTCCGTGCAGCAGTACATGAAAACTTTTGCCTATCACCATATTCTACAAAATTCAGTGTACAAGATTCTTCCCCCAAGCAAGTGGATTTCGTACAGTTCGACCTCATGGCGGGAGGACGATGACCTGCAAGACCCTGGGCTGCGATCCCCCCCCATTGAAATGTTGCTCCAAAGCCTTCGGTATGGCGTGCAGGGTGCATCTCAAACATGTATTTGCAACTCACCGCGACAATCGTCATTTGTTTTTTCGAGATACTGAAAAATGAAGGGGGCACCCGGGATTGAACCGGGGACCTCTCGATCTGCAGTCGAATGCTCTACGACTGAGCTATACCCCCTTTCACGATCTTTGCGTTCCCATAACTTAAGGAAAAATATTATACTCTGCCTGGCTAAAGACGTCTAATCGAGCAAAATATTGCGTAATCATTATCTCTCAGTTATATATTAGCGTTAAACGATATAAATATCAAAAATACTAGACACTTCGCGCCTGGAGAAAGTGCGAGTCGGCGCCTTCACCTTAATGTCAGAACGCGAAAATTGCACTAGTAGCTTTTTTTCAAGCAAGTTCTGTTCGTCCGTTCTCCGTAATCGTTTGGTATCTGATTAAACTGACATACTCGCCTATGGCTTTCGTAAACGAAAATTTCATTGTGACCCCGACGTGATTTGAACACGCAACCTTCTGATCTGGAGTCAGACGCGCTACCGTTGCGCCACGGAGTCGACGCTGCTTAGGTCTTGTCATGAATAGGTTCCTCGAACACTTACTGTACCGTTCAAACCTAAGAAATAATGACAGTAGGATCCACGAGACACTCGTCCCGGATGTACTTGCTCTGGCGGGGGTGTAACTCAGTGGTAGAGTGTCTGCTTCGCATGCAGAAAGTCCTGGGTTCAAATCCCAGCTCCTCCAATTTTTGTTTCTCCGTGCAGCAGTACATGAAAACTTTTGCCTATCACCATATTCTACAAAATTCAGTGTACAAGATTCTTCCCCCAAGCAAGTGGATTTCGTACAGTTCGACCTCATGGCGGGAGGACGATGACCTGCAAGACCCTGGGCTGCGATCCCCCCCCATTGAAATGTTGCTCCAAAGCCTTCGGTATGGCGTGCAGGGTGCATCTCAAACATGTATTTGCAACTCACCGCGACAATCGTCATTTGTTTTTTCGAGATACTGAAAAATGAAGGGGGCACCCGGGATTGAACCGGGGACCTCTCGATCTGCAGTCGAATGCTCTACGACTTTTTTTTTTTTTAAACACGAAAACTTCAGTCCTGGTGTAGAGAAGAAACATACATAAAGGCGGCAAATTCAGAAACAGTATAAAAGAAAGTGGCTCACACAGGTGACCTTAGCCAACACCCTCTCTTTCAAATGTCAGGCTAAGCATATTGGCAAAATCATCTCGGAGGCCTGGCAATCGCAAGCGCTGCCAGTAAGCAGTAAGCATGTACTGCCGAAACGCTAGGTGTCCATCCTCTTCATGACAACTGTTGACAAAATGTACGAAATGGCCAATCAACCACATGACGGGATGGAGCTTCGTCCGCGGAAAAAAGGAAGAATCGGGCCGGACGATGATGTCAATAGTATAAGCGGCTTCAGCAGACCTAGTGACAAAAGCAAGTTGTTTCCTGAGCCAACGCCAATTAGCAAGGTGCCCACAGCAGGTGAATCGATGTTCAAGGGTATCCAGGAGACCACACCGAGTACAGGTGTCCGTGTCAGAAAGACCAATACGGTGCAGTCGTACATTGGTGGGAACCAAATTATTTATTACCCTATACCACGTGGACGCCACGGCCATAGAGTGGATCGGCAGACTAACGTTCTTCCAGACGTTCCTCCAGGACACGGATGGAGACGCCAGTTCTATTGGATTGGGACTGGCCAGCCCCTCCCAGCGGGCAATCAAGCTCTTGGTCGTTGGCACCGGTCGCCGCAAGAAGACGTCACCGAGGTAACTCACCGCAATGTAAAATTCCCGAATGTGTTTCAACTTAAAATTTAGGCGTCCGACATCGACAGGTGGAGCAAGGCTCGCCGGACGCACAACAGTAAAAAGCCTGGATGTAATTGAAGTCACTTCTTGCGTAACAATTAGAGTCGTTCGGCGGACGTACAAAGCAGACGCCTTGCGAGTAATGTCAGAGAGGCCCAAGCCTCCGGAGAGACGCGGTTTCGTCATTACCTCGTAACGTAACTTGAATAGATGGCCCTTCCATATAAACCTGCTAGACAATTGGCGCAACCTTTTCGCCACCATCATGGGAAGTGGGAACAGCTGAGCAACATAATAAGCTTTACATAGGACGTAGGTGTCTAAAATTCGGACTTTTTGCAAAATGGTTGCAGAGCGCTGCTCATGGACCATCAGAGCCCCCTGTATCTTCTCGGTGACAGATTTCCAATTGAGAGCCGCCATTTTTAGAGGACACCGATCAATGATAATCCCCAAGGACGTATGGCGATCGACAAAAGTGGCCCAAGGGACGTCAGCATCGCGAAATCCTCGAATATCAAGGAACTTACATTTACCCTGATTGAGACGCGCTCCAGAGACACGACAGTATGCATCAACTGCCCCTTTCAACAACGGGATATCATCTCGTTGACGGAGGTGAACAACGACATCATCCGCATATGCCTTAACCGAGAGCTTCCCACCAGAGAGGGACATACCCTGAAGCTTGAGAGCAATAGTCCGAAGCAGCGGTTCCAGGGACAAAACGAATAAAGACATAGAGAGCGGACTACCCTGAGGCACTCCGCGGCGGATAGCAATGGGCGGCGTCAGCTGCCCATTGACTGACACCCGAGCTGTTATTCCCCTGTACAAATTGCCAAGAACACCACGTGATGAAGCGTTAAAACCTATTGTACCTAAAACACGATCTAAAAACACATGACTGACGTGATCAAAAGCCTTATAAAAATCAAGGAAGGCAAAGGCACAATGTACGTTTGTAACCGCCGCAACCGAGACAACATCCCGATATTCGGCTACTGGTGTCAGAATAGATCTATCATGAAAACAACATTGATGTGCACCAATCACACCCCGAAGCAGAGAAGACAGCCGGCTATTGAGCGCTCTAGCAGCTGTCTTATAGTCAAAATTCAGCAATGTGAGCGGACGAAGATTGGCAGCAGATAAACGACCAGAGGACTTCGGAATTAAAACAATTTTCCCTACTTTAAAATCGGCAGGCACATCCATCCCTCTGACAATCTCATTTAAAATCTGCGTAAAAATGCCACCCAAAAGAGGCCAAAAACGGAGATAAAATTCTTTAGGCAGGCCGTCTGGACCCGGCGATTTACTGGACGGAGAGCGAGCAATAAAATCGAAAACATCATCTACCTGGAACTCCCGGAGAAATTCGCCGTTCGCGTCAGGCGCGATCGTCGCAGTTAGATCCCCAAAGACATCATCCGAAAGAGACTCACCAGAATCATTGGCAGAATAGAGACTAGTGTAATACTGATGAAGAGCACGAACCATTTCCTCCTGTGCACTAAGCTGTCGCCCATCATCCACCGTAAGAGAAGAGATGAAGGAGCGACGACGACGAGTCTGATGCCGTAGCAGGTGGTACAAGGATGTCAGTTCACCTTCAACAAGAGAGTGAGGTTTCGACTTAACTCGCAGACCATCCATCTGTCGTCGTTTAAGGCTCAAGAGCTTGGCTTTAATACGACGAACATCATGGATCCGCAGTGGAGAGGTACCCGCCGCGTCATATAGTTCACGCAGGACAGAGTAGTAATATTCATACGTGTTCTTAAAATCACGCGTCCTAGCAGCACAGTAGAAAATCAAAGTCTGACGAATCTTGGGCTTGGCAAACGCAGTCCACCAAACCAGCAAGGAGGGGTATCGCGGGACAGAGCGAAGACATCGCTCCCACACGCCACTTATAACATCATCCATAGCACTGTCGGCAAGGTGGGAAACATTTAACATCCACTGGGAACGATAAAGTTTTGCAGGTTGGCGACTAAGATTTACAGTTGCAGTAAAAGCACAATGGTCAGAAAAACTAGTAGGAATAACATCGACAGAAAGAATTTTATCACATAAAAAATCAGATAAATAGAATCTGTCGAGTCTACTGCATGAGGACGCGGTAAAAAACGTATATTTCACCAGGGTTGGATATTTGTGTTCCCAAACATCACGCAGATGCATCGTACGAACTAAGTCATGTAAATCACGGCAATAATTAAAATTGGGGGACTGGTCTGCAGGGCGTAAAACACAATTAAAATCGCCTCCGAGCAGGAGACTCCGAGGACTCTGGCGCAAAAGATAAATAAGCTCTTCTTTATAAAAGCGCGATCGAGCCACAGTGTGGCCCGAACCAGAGGGGGCATACAAAACAACGAGGCGGAGATCAAAAAGACGACAACCAATCCCACGGCCAGAGTCAAGGAATTCAATGTCAGTAATAGGAATGCGCTCTCGAAAGAAAAGAGCAGTTCCTGTTGAATATTCCGGCGCGACATTAAAAACAGTTTGAAATCCAGGTATAGAGAGATCAGAAAACAACACTTCCTGCAAAAACACTACGTCCGCACAGGCGTCGTAAATAAACTGCCGCAAAGAGGCAATGCGAACGTCGGACTCAATACGGTTAACATTTAAGGTAAGAAAGGTGTATGCTTGAACCATAGAGAGAAAAGCGAGAAAACAAATCACCTACACCGACGCACCAGCGTCACAGTCCATAGCAGGGGTGACGGAGGCATCCGAGGGAGGGGGACTGCTACCCCGTTCCGCGGATCCCTTACGTTTCGGTTTTTTACGAACAGCATTAACGTTCGGCTGAACGCGTAACTTGCGTCGGCTGACGGGCAAGGAAACTTCAGCCGCCGGTGACGTAGGAGGGTCAAGTTCTGTATCCGACACCACCCGCGCCGGTCCACATGCGGGATCCGGGGTCGCGGGGGAAACATCCGACAAAACGGAATGGTCAACACCTGCACTAGCTTCCGGCAAACATGGACTGCACGGAGGCGAAACGTGAGCAGGAAGGTCCGAGGCCGCAGAGTTGGAAGGAAGCGGAGCAGCTCCGCTGGCAGAGGTATGGGGCAGCGAAGCAGGAAGTTGTCGCGGCTCCACTTGTTGTGACATCGAAGTCGGTTCGGAAGACGGCGCCAACAGGCCCGACCGACGACCCGACTCGAGAGAAGCTGCGTCGGAGGCCGGAGGGGCGCCAGCAGCCGCCACCGGAACCGCTACCTCAGGAGGGCAGGGAGCAGCTACAGTACACAGTGACTCGGAGGATGCCGGTCGCTCGGACTGGGGCATCTCAGGGAGATCCTCATCCGTACTATTTCCATCGTGTGGGCGACGCCTCTTATTATTCAAAAGTGGCACACCCACCTGAGGGACAGACGGAACAACATCAGATTTAGCACGCAAAGGAGGAAATTCTGTATCAGGGGTGCGCAAAACCTGTGGCGGGGCGCTACTACCACTGGACTGTGCTACACCAAGAGCAGAACCACCTGCAACGAGGTCAGCGACCGTTAACTTGCGACGCTGTTCGAGAGAATTTTTTAAAACAAAAACTCTCCGCGGACAGTCGGTACGCACGTGACCACTTTCATTGCACAAAAAACAGGTGCCAACCTGACCACTATATGTTACATGGACACGATATCCACCGATCTGCAGGTGAGATGGAATATTCTGCTTAACGTGCATTTCGACTGAACGAATACCACTGTAACATTGCAGGCGATGTTGGCTTGACCAGCGTTCAAGGCGAATGCTCTTTACATCACCATACTTCTGTAGACCCTCCTTAAGATAGACATTATCCACCTCCGGTGGAAGGTTGTAAACACGAACATTGGTATACGTGATGGAAGCATTGGAAAGCAGCACGGTACTTACAGAATCATCCCGATGCCGAAAGAGAACTTGATGACCATATTTAGAAAGAATTTTATCAACCTGAAGTGGGTCCATAAACTTAACAAAGAAAACATACAGTTCGGTATCAAAATAAGCAGTGTGCACCTGATCCGAATGAACACCAAAGGTATCTACCAACCAATCATGAATCTCAAGAGAACTAGGTTGCACATGGCGGGTTGACTTGTCAAAAGCAAAACTAACTGTAGCCTGACGAGGAATAACCTGGGACGACATTTTCAAAATATGCGGTCGAAACCGCTACACCAAAAACACTGAAATAAGGACAGAAAGTAACACAAGGTACGAAACAACGACGGAGAAATACTCTCAGAAGTTGCAACACAACACGTAACAAAAACGATAGTCCACTATACGTAACGCTACGGCGGAGCGGAAGACTAGGCACGTCCACACTGCACGGCGTCTAAAGCGGAACTGGCGACTGAGCTATACCCCCTTTCACGATCTTTGCGTTCCCATAACTTAAGGAAAAATATTATACTCTGCCTGGCTAAAGACGTCTAATCGAGCAAAATATTGCGTAATCATTATGTCTCAGTTATATATTAGCGTTAAACGATATAAATATCAAAAATACTAGACACTTCGCGCCTGGAGAAAGTGCGAGTCGGCGCCTTCACCTTAATGTCAGAACGCGAAAATTGCACTAGTAGCTTTTTTTCAAGCAAGTTCTGTTCGTCCGTTCTCCGTAATCGTTTGGTATCTGATTAAACTGACATACTCGCCTATGGCTTTCGTAAACGAAAATTTCATTGTGACCCCGACGTGATTTGAACACGCAACCTTCTGATCTGGAGTCAGACGCGCTACCGTTGCGCCACGGAGTCGACGCTGCTTAGGTCTTGTCATGAATAGGTTCCTCGAACACTTACTGTACCGTTCAAACCTAAGAAATAATGACAGTAGGATCCACGAGACACTCGTCCCGGATGTACTTGCTCTGGCGGGGGTGTAACTCAGTGGTAGAGTGTCTGCTTCGCATGCAGAAAGTCCTGGGTTCAAATCCCAGCTCCTCCAATTTTTGTTTCTCCGTGCAGCAGTACATGAAAACTTTTGCCTATCACCATATTCTACAAAATTCAGTGTACAAGATTCTTCCCCCAAGCAAGTGGATTTCGTACAGTTCGACCTCATGGCGGGAGGACGATGACCTGCAAGACCCTGGGCTGCGATCCCCCCCCATTGAAATGTTGCTCCAAAGCCTTCGGTATGGCGTGCAGGGTGCATCTCAAACATGTATTTGCAACTCACCGCGACAATCGTCATTTGTTTTTTCGAGATACTGAAAAATGAAGGGGGCACCCGGGATTTAACCGGGGACCTCTCGATCTGCAGTCGAATGCTCTACGACTGAGCTATACCCCCTTTCACGATCTTTGCGTTCCCATAACTTAAGGAAAAATATTATACTCTGCCTGGCTAAAGACGTCTAATCGAGCAAAATATTGCGTAATCATTATCTCTCAGTTATATATTAGCGTTAAACGATATAAATATCAAAAATACTAGACACTTCGCGCCTGGAGAAAGTGCGAGTCGGCGCCTTCACCTTAATGTCAGAACGCGAAAATTGCACTAGTAGCTTTTTTTCAAGCAAGTTCTGTTCGTCCGTTCTCCGTAATCGTTTGGTATCTGATTAAACTGACATACTCGCCTATGGCTTTCGTAAACGAAAATTTCATTGTGACCCCGACGTGATTTGAACACGCAACCTTCTGATCTGGAGTCAGACGCGCTACCGTTGCGCCACGGAGTCGACGCTGCTTAGGTCTTGTCATGAAGAGGTTCCTCGAACACTTACTGTACCGTTCAAACCTAAGAAATAATGACAGTAGGATCCACGAGACACTCGTCCCGGATGTACTTGCTCTGGCGGGGGTGTAACTCAGTGGTAGAGTGTCTGCTTCGCATGCAGAAAGTCCTGGGTTCAAATCCCAGCTCCTCCAATTTTTGTTTCTCCGTGCAGCAGTACATGAAAACTTTTGCCTATCACCATATTCTACAAAATTCAGTGTACAAGATTCTTCCCCCAAGCAAGTGGATTTCGTACAGTTCGACCTCATGGCGGGAGGACGATGACCTGCAAGACCCTGGGCTGCGATCCCCCCCCCCATTGAAATGTTGCTCCAAAGCCTTCGGTATGGCGTGCAGGGTGCATCTCAAACATGTATTTGCAACTCACCGCGACAATCGTCATTTGTTTTTTCGAGATACTGAAAAATGAAGGGGGCACCCGGGATTGAACCGGGGACCTCTCGATCTGCAGTCGAATGCTCTACGACTGAGCTATACCCCCTTTCACGATCTTTGCGTTCCCATAACTTAAGGAAAAATATTATACTCTGCCTGGCTAAAGACGTCTAATCGAGCAAAATATTGCGTAATCATTATCTCTCAGTTATATATTAGCGTTAAACGATATAAATATCAAAAATACTAGACACTTCGCGCCTGGAGAAAGTGCGAGTCGGCGCCTTCACCTTAATGTCAGAACGCGAAAATTGCACTAGTAGCTTTTTTTCAAGCAAGTTCTGTTCGTCCGTTCTCCGTAATCGTTTGGTATCTGATTAAACTGACATACTCGCCTATGGCTTTCGTAAACGAAAATTTCATTGTGACCCCGACGTGATTTGAACACGCAATCTTCTGATCTGGAGTCAGACGCGCTACCGTTGCGCCACGGAGTCGACGCTGCTTAGGTCTTGTCATGAATAGGTTCCTCGAACACTTACTGTACCGTTCAAACCTAAGAAATAATGACAGTAGGATCCACGAGACACTCGTCCCGGATGTACTTGCTCTGGCGGGGGTGTAACTCAGTGGTAGAGTGTCTGCTTCGCATGCAGAAAGTCCTGGGTTCAAATCCCAGCTCCTCCAATTTTTGTTTCTCCGTGCAGCAGTACATGAAAACTTTTGCCTATCACCATATTCTACAAAATTCAGTGTACAAGATTCTTCCCCCAAGCAAGTGGATTTCGTACAGTTCGACCTCATGGCGGGAGGACGATGACCTGCAAGACCCTGGGCTGCGATCCCCCCCCATTGAAATGTTGCTCCAAAGCCTTCGGTATGGCGTGCAGGGTGCATCTCAAACATGTATTTGCAACTCACCGCGACAATCGTCATTTGTTTTTTCGAGATACTGAAAAATGAAGGGGGCACCCGGGATTGAACCGGGGACCTCTCGATCTGCAGTCGAATGCTCTACGACTGAGCTATACCCCCTTTCACGATCTTTGCGTTCCCATAACTTAAGGAAAAATATTATACTCTGCCTGGCTAAAGACGTCTAATCGAGCAAAATATTGCGTAATCATTATCTCTCAGTTATATATTAGCGTTAAACGATATAAATATCAAAAATACTAGACACTTCGCGCCTGGAGAAAGTGCGAGTCGGCGCCTTCACCTTAATGTCAGAACGCGAAAATTGCACTAGTAGCTTTTTTTCAAGCAAGTTCTGTTCGTCCGTTCTCCGTAATCGTTTGGTATCTGATTAAACTGACATACTCGCCTATGGCTTTCGTAAACGAAAATTTCATTGTGACCCCGACGTGATTTGCACACGCAACCTTCTGATCTGGAGTCAGACGCGCTACCGTTGCGCCACGGAGTCGACGCTGCTTAGGTCTTGTCATGAATAGGTTCCTCGAACACTTACTGTACCGTTCAAACCTAAGAAATAATGACAGTAGGATCCACGAGACACTCGTCCCGGATGTACTTGCTCTGGCGGGGGTGTAACTCAGTGGTAGAGTGTCTGCTTCGCATGCAGAAAGTCCTGGGTTCAAATCCCAGCTCCTCCAATTTTTGTTTCTCCGTGCAGCAGTACATGAAAACTTTTGCCTATCACCATATTCTACAAAATTCAGTGTACAAGATTCTTCCCCCAAGCAAGTGGATTTCGTACAGTTCGACCTCATGGCGGGAGGACGATGACCTGCAAGACCCTGGGCTGCGATCCCCCCCCATTGAAATGTTGCTCCAAAGCCTTCGGTATGGCGTGCAGGGTGCATCTCAAACATGTATTTGCAACTCACCGCGACAATCGTCATTTGTTTTTTCGAGATACTGAAAAATGAAGGGGGCACCCGGGATTGAACCGGGGACCTCTCGATCTGCAGTCGAATGCTCTACGACTTTTTTTTTTTTTTTTTTTCTCCTGCACCCGAAGCAGGAATCATAGCCCTTTTTTTTTTTTTTTTTTTTTTTTTTACAGCATTCTTTTAAGTCCAAAGGGAACACACATAGACACACACACACAAACACACACACACACACACACAGACACACACACTTAAATAAAAAGAAGATATAATTGGTTTCTAATGCAAACAGCAAAGGGTGGATTTGTACCTCAATTTTGATATACTGGGAGTGCATAATAAATTCATATTTTTTTTCATTGTGTAAAGTTAGAGGTGACAGTGAGATTCAGGCCTGCGGAAGCAAAGTGGGCAGGGGTCGAAGCCCGAGGCCTGGCCACGATGACTCCACCGTCCTGTTTCCGAAAGGCACCTGTACAAGGGCGTAGTATTATCCCCTACTGTCTCGGTTCGTGGTCGCTCGTTTGTTTTTCTTGAGCGCCCTAAAGGTCCACGAAAACGTCAGTCCTGGATGTAGAGAAGAAACATACACCAAGGCGGTAAATCCCGAAACAGTATAAAAGAAAATGGCTCACACAGGTGTCCTTAGCCAACACCCTCTCTTTCAAATGTCAGGCTAAGCATATTTGCAAAATCATCACGGAGGCCTGGCAATCGCAAGCGCTGCCAGTAAGCAGTAAGCATGTACTGCCGAAACGCTAGGTGTCCATCGTCTTCATGACAACTGATGACAAAATGTACGAAATGTCCAATCAACCACATGACTGTATGGAGCTTCGTTCGCGGAAAAAAGGAGGAATCGGGCCGGACGATGATGTCAATAGTATAAGCGGCTTCAGCAGACCTAGTGACAAAAGCAAGTTGTTTCCTGAGCCAACGCCAATTGGCAAGGTGCCCACAGCAGGTGAATCGATGTTCAAGGGTATCCAGGAGACCACACCGAGTACAGGTGTCCGTGTCAGAAAGACCAATACGGTGCAGTCGTACATTGGTGGGAACCAAATTATTTATTACCCTATACCACGTGGACGCCACGGCCATAGAGTGTATCGGCGGACTAACATTCTTCCAGACGTTCCTCCAGGACAAAGATGGAGACGCCAGTTCTATTGGATTGGGACCGGCCAGCCCCTCCCAGCGGGCAATCAGGCCCTTGGTCGTTGGCACCGGTCGCCGCAAGAAGGCGTCACCGAGGTAACTCACCGCAATGTAAAATTCCCGAATGTGTTTCAACTTAAAATTTAGGCGTCCGACATCGACAGGTGGAGCAAGGCTCGCCGGACGCACAACAGTAAAAAGCCTGGATGTAATTGAAGTCTCTTCTTGCGTAACAATTAGAGTCGTTCGGCGGACGTACAAAGCAGACGCCTTGCGAGTAATGTCAGAGAGGCCCAAGCCTCCGGAGATACGCGGTTTCGTCATAACCTCGTAACGTAACTTGAATAGATGGCCCTTCCATATAAACCTGCTAGACAATTGGCGCAACCTTTTCGCCACCATCATGGGAAGTGGGAACAGCTGAGCAACATAATAAGCTTTACATAGAACGTAGGTGTCTAAAATTCTGACTTTTTGCAAAATGGTAGCAGAGCGCTGCTCATGGACCATCAGAGCCCCCTGTATCTTCTCGGTGACAGATTTCCAATTGAGAGCCGCCATTTTTAGAGGACACCGATCAATGATAATCCCCAAGGACGTATGGCGATCGACAAAAGTGGCCCAAGGGACATCAGCATCGCGAAATCCTCGAATATCAAGGAACTTACATTTACCCTGATTGAGACGCGCTCCAGAGACACGACAGTATGCATCAACTGCCCCTTTCAACAACCGGATATCATCACGTTGACGGAGGAGAACAACGACATCATCCGCATATGCCTTAACAGAGAGCTTCCCACCAGAGAGGGACATACCCTGAAGCTTGAGAGCAATAGTCCGAAGCAGCGGTTCCAGGGACAATACGAATAAAGACATAGAGAGCGGACTACCCTGAGGCACTCCGCGGCGGATAGCAATGGGCGGCGTCAGCTGCCCATTGACTGACACCCGAGCTGTTATTCCCCTATACAAATTGCCAAGAACACCACGTGATGAAGCGTTAAAACCTATTGTACCTAAAACACGATCTAAAAACACATGACTGACGTGATCAAAAGCCTTATAAAAATCAAGGAAGGCAAAGGCACAATGTACGTTTGTAACCGCCGCAACCGAGACAACATCCCGATATTCGGCTACTGGTGTCAGAATAGATCTATCATGAAAACAACATTGATGTGCACCAATCACACCCCGAAGCAGAGAAGACAACCGGCTATTGAGCGCTCTAGCAGCTGTCTTGTAGTCAAAGTTCAGCAATGTGAGCGGACGAAGATTGGCAGCAGATAAACGACCAGAGGACTTCGGAATTAAAACAATTTTCCCTACTTTAAAATCGGCAGGCACATCCACCCCCCTGACAATCTCATTTAAAATCTGCGTAAAAATGCCACCCAAAAGAGGCCAAAAACGGAGATAAAATTCTTTAGGCAGGCCGTCTGGACCCGGCGATTTACTGGACGGAGAGCGAGCAATAAAATCGAAAACATCATCTACCTGGAACTCCCGGAGAAATTCGCCGTTCGCGTCAGGCGCGATCGTCGCAGTTAGATCCCCAAGGACATCATCCGAAAGAGACTCACCAGAATCATCGGCAGAATATAGACTAGTATAATACTGATGAAGAGCACGAACCATTTCCTCCTGTGCAATAAGCTGTCGTCCATCATCCACCGTAAGAGAAGAGATGAAGGAGCGACGACGACGAGTCTGATGCCGTAGCAGGTGGTACAAGGATGTCAGTTCACCTTCAACAAGAGAGTGAGGTTTCGACTTAACTCGCAGACCATCCATCTGTCGTCGTTTAAGGCTCAAGAGCTTGGCTTTAATACGACGAACATCATGGATCCGCAGAGGAGAGGTACCCGCCGCGTCATATAGTTCACGCAGGACAGAGTAGTAATATTCATACGTGTTCTTAAAATCACGCGCCCTTGCAGCACAGTAAAAAATCAAAGTCTGACGAATCTTGGGCTTGGCAAACGCAGTCCACCAAACCAGCAAGGAGGGGTATCGCGGGACAGAGCGAAGACATCGCTCCCACACGCCACTTATAACATCATCCATAGCACTGTCGGCAAGGTGGGAAACATTTAACATCCACTGGGAACGATAAAGTTTTGCAGGTTGGCGACTAAGATTTACAGTTGCAGTAAAAGCACAATGGTCAGAAAAACTAGTAGGAATAACATCGACAGAAAGAATTTTATCACATAAAAAATCAGATAAATAGAATCTGTCGAGTCTACTGCATGAGGACGCGGTAAAAAACGTATATTTCACCAGGGTTGGATATTTGTGTTCCCAAACATCACGCAGATGCATCGTACGAACTAAGTCATGTAAATCACGGCAATAATTAAAATTGGGGGACTGGTCTGCAGGGCGTAAAACACAATTAAAATCGCCTCCGAGCAGGAGACTCCGAGGACTCTGGCGCAAAAGATAAATAAGCTCTTCTTTATAAAAGCGCGATCGAGCCACAGTGTGACCCGAACCAGAGGGGGCATACAAAACAACGAGGCGGAGATCAAAAAGACGACAACCAATCCCACGGCCAGAGTCAAGGAATTCAATGTCAGTAATAGGAATGCCCTCTCGAAAGAAAAGAGCAGTTCCTGTTGAATATTCCGGCGCGACATTAAAAACAGTTTGAAATCCAGGTAGAGAGAGATCAGAAAACAACACTTCCTGCAAAAACACTACGTCCGCACAGGCGTCGTAAATAAACTGCCGCAAAGAGGCAATGCGAACGTCGGACTCAATACGGTTAACATTTAAGGTAAGAAAGGTGTATGCTTGAACCATAGAGAGAAAAGCGAGAAAACAAATCACCTACACCGACGCACCAGCGTCACAGTCCATAGCAGGGGTGACAGAGGCATCCGAGGGAGGGGGACTGCTACCCCGTTCCGCGGATCCCTTACGTTTCGGTTTTTTACGAACAGCATTAACGTTCGGCTGAACGCGTAACTTGCGTCGGCTGACGGGCAAGGAAACTTCAGCCGCCGGTGACGTAGGAGGGTCAAGTTCTGTATCCGACACCACCCGCGCCGGTCCACATGCGGGATCCGGGGTCGCGGGGGAAACATCCGACAAAACGGAATGGTCAACACCTGCACTAGCTTCCGGCAAACATGGACTGCACGGAGGCGAAACGTGAGCAGGAAGGTCCGAGGCCGCAGAGTCGGAAGGAAGCGGAGCAGCTCCGCTGGCAGAGGTATGGGGCAGCGAAGCAGGAAGTTGTCGCGGCTCCACTTGTTGTGACATCGAAGTCGGTTCGGAAGACGGCGCCAACAGGCCCGACCGACGACCCGACTCGAGAGAAGCTGCGTCGGAGGCCGGAGGGGCGCCAGCAGCCGCCACCGGAACCGCTACCTCAGGAGGGCAGGGAGCAGCTACAGTACACAGTGGCTCGGAGGATGCCGGTCGCTCGGACTGGGGCATCTCAGGGAGATCCTCATCCGTACTATTTCCATCGTGTGGGCGACGCCTCTTATTATTCAAAAGTGGCACACCCACCTGAGGGACAGACGGAACAACATCAGATTTAGCACGCAAAGGAGGAAATTCTGTATCAGGGGTGCGCAAAACCTGTGGAGGGGCGCTACTACCACTGGACTGTGCTACACCAAGAGCAGAACCACCTGCAACGAGGTCAGCGACCGTTAACTTGCGACGCTGTTCGAGAGAATTTTTTAAAACAAAAACTCTCCGCGGACAGTCGGTACGCACATGACCACTTTCATTGCACAAAAAACAGGTGCCCACCTGACCACTATATGTTACATGGACACGATATCCACCGATCTGCAGGTGAGATGGAATATTCTGCTTAACGTGCATTTCGACTGAACGAATACCACTGTAACATTGCAGGCGATGTTGGCTTGACCAGCGTTCAAGGCGAATGCTCTTTACATCACCATACTTCTGTAGACCCTCCTTAAGATAGACATTATCCACCTCCGGTGGAAGGTTGTAAACACGAACATTGGTATACGTGATGGAAGCATTGGAAAGCAGCACGGTACTTACAGAATCATCCCGATGCCGAAAGAGAACTTGATGACCATATTTAGAAAGAATTTTATCAACCTGAAGTGGGTCCATAAACTTAACAAAGAAAACATACAGTTCGGTATCAAAATAAGCAGTGTGCACCTGATCCGAATGAACACCAAAGGTATCTACCAACCAATCATGAATCTCAAGAGAACTAGGTTGCACATGGCGGGTTGACTTGTCAAAAGCAAAACTAACTGTAGCCTGACGAGGAATAACCTGGGACGACATTTTCAAAATATGCGGTCGAAACCGCTACACAAAAAACACTGAAATAAGGACAGAAAGTAACACAAGGTACGAAACAACGACGGAGAAACACTCACAGAAGTTGCAACACAACACGTAAACAAAAACGATAGTCCACTATACGTAACGCTACGGCGGAGCGGAAGACTAGGCACGTCCACACTGCACGGCGTCTAAAGCGGAACTGATGACTGAGCTATACCCCCTTTCACGATCTTTGCGTTCCCATAACTTAAGGAATAATATTATACTCTGCCTGGCTAAAGACGTCTAATCGAGCAAAATATTGCGTAATCATTATCTCTCAGTTATATATTAGCGTTAAACGATATAAATATCAAAAATACTAGACACTTCGCGCCTGGAGAAAGTGCGAGTCGGCGCCTTCACCTTAATGTCAGAACGCGAAAATTGCACTAGTAGCTTTTTTTCAAGCAAGTTCTGTTCGTCCGTTCTCCGTAATCGTTTGGTATCTGATTAAACTGACATACTCGCCTATGGCTTTCGTAAACGAAAATTTCATTGTGACCCCGACGTGATTTGAACACGCAACCTTCTGATCTGGAGTCAGACGCGCTACCGTTGCGCCACGGAGTCGACGCTGCTTAGGTCTTGTCATGAATAGGTTCCTCGAACACTTACTGTACCGTTCAAACCTAAGAAATAATGACAGTAGGATCCACGAGACACTCGTCCCGGATGTACTTGCTCTGGCGGGGGTGTAACTCAGTGGTAGAGTGTCTGCTTCGCATGCAGAAAGTCCTGGGTTCAAATCCCAGCTCCTCCAATTTTTGTTTCTCCGTGCAGCAGTACATGAAAACTTTTGCCTATCACCATATTCTACAAAATTCAGTGTACAAGATTCTTCCCCCAAGCAAGTGGATTTCGTACAGTTCGACCTCATGGCGGGAGGACGATGACCTGCAAGACCCTGGGCTGCGATCCCCCCCCCATTGAAATGTTGCTCCAAAGCCTTCGGTATGGCGTGCAGGGTGCATCTCAAACATGTATTTGCAACTCACCGCGACAATCGTCATTTGTTTTTTCGAGATACTGAAAAATGAAGGGGGCACCCGGGATTGAACCGGGGACCTCTCGATCTGCAGTCGAATGCTCTACGACTGAGCTATACCCCCTTTCACGATCTTTGCGTTCCCATAACTTAAGGAAAAATATTATACTCTGCCTGGCTAAAGACGTCTAATCGAGCAAAATATTGCGTAATCATTATCTCTCAGTTATATATTAGCGTTAAACGATATAAATATCAAAAATACTAGACACTTCGCGCCTGGAGAAAGTGCGAGTCGGCGCCTTCACCTTAATGTCAGAACGCGAAAATTGCACTAGTAACTTTTTTTCAAGCAAGTTCTGTTCGTCCGTTCTCCGTAATCGTTTGGTATCTGATTAAACTGACATACTCGCCTATGGCTTTCGTAAACGAAAATTTCATTGTGACCCCGACGTGATTTGAACACGCAACCTTCTGATCTGGAGTCAGACGCGCTACCGTTGCGCCACGGAGTCGACGCTGCTTAGGTCTTGTCATGAGTAGGTTCCTCGAACACTTACTGTACCGTTCAAACCTAAGAAATAATGACAGTAGGATCCACGAGACACTCGTCCCGGATGTACTTGCTCTGGCGGGGGTGTAACTCAGTGGTAGAGTGTCTGCTTCGCATGCAGAAAGTCCTGGGTTCAAATCCCAGCTCCTCCAATTTTTGTTTCTCCGTGCAGCAGTACATGAAAACTTTTGCCTATCACCATATTCTACAAAATTCAGTGTACAAGATTCTTCCCCCAAGCAAGTGGATTTCGTACAGTTCGACCTCATGGCGGGAGGACGATGACCTGCAAGACCCTGGGCTGCGATCCCCCCCCCCATTGAAATGTTGCTCCAAAGCCTTCGGTATGGCGTGCAGGGTGCATCTCAAACATGTATTTGCAACTCACCGCGACAATCGTCATTTGTTTTTTCGAGATACTGAAAAATGAAGGGGGCACCCGGGATTGAACCGGGGACCTCTCGATCTGCAGTCGAATGCTCTACGACTGAGCTATACCCCCATTCACGATCTTTGCGTTCCCATAACTTAAGGAAAAATATTATACTCTGCCTGGCTAAAGACGTCTAATCGAGCAAAATATTGCGTAATCATTATCTCTCAGTTATATATTAGCGTTAAACGATATAAATATCAAAAATACTAGACACTTCGCGCCTGGAGAAAGTGCGAGTCGGCGCCTTCACCTTAATGTCAGAACGCGAAAATTGCTCTAGTAGCTTTTTTTCAAGCAAGTTCTGTTCGTCCGTTCTCCGTAATCGTTTGGTATCTGATTAAACTGACATACTCGCCTATGGCTTTCGTAAACGAAAATTTCATTGTGACCCCGACGTGATTTGAACACGCAACCTTCTGATCTGGAGTCAGACGCGCTACCGTTGCGCCACGGAGTCGACGCTGCTTAGGTCTTGTCATGAATAGGTTCCTCGAACACTTACTGTACCGTTCAAACCTAAGAAATAATGACAGTAGGATCCACGAGACACTCGTCCCGGATGTACTTGCTCTGGCGGGGGTGTAACTCAGTGGTAGAGTGTCTGCTTCGCATGCAGAAAGTCCTGGGTTCAAATCCCAGCTCCTCCAATTTTTGTTTCTCCGTGCAGCAGTACATGAAAACTTTTGCCTATCACCATATTCTACAAAATTCAGTGTACAAGATTCTTCCCCCAAGCAAGTGGATTTCGTACAGTTCGACCTCATGGCGGGAGGACGATGACCTGCAAGACCCTGGGCTGCGATCCCCCCCCATTGAAATGTTGCTCCAAAGCCTTCGGTATGGCGTGCAGGGTGCATCTCAAACATGTATTTGCAACTCACCGCGACAATCGTCATTTGTTTTTTCGAGATACTGAAAAATGAAGGGGGCACCCGGGATTGAACCGGGGACCTCTCGATCTGCAGTCGAATGCTCTACGACTTTTTTTTTTTTTTTTTTTTTTTTTTTTTTTTTTTTTTTTTTTTCTTTTTTTTTTTTTTTTTTTTTTTGTTGATTTTTTTTCCTTGCTCTCACCAAAATATGCCTTCATCGGCGAGCTTCAACGCTATCATATCGGTTGTGGTATACGCTCGTCGCCGACGGCTGCTCTCGTGGATCATATAGTGAAAATCAAAAAAGAAATGAAAATTCTTCCACAAACTCTAATCTTCCGTCCAGCAATGAAATGCACAATAAAAGACAATGGTCCTCTGCAAACAAAGAAAATGGCAAAATAAAAGATCCATCCTAAAAGATGCCACAGACGACGAGTAACTAAAAGTCGTAGGAAAGTTCGTTCTTATACAAAAAACACACAATTAAGTTCCATGTCCATTCTCGGAGAAAAGGATGCGCGTGGAGGAGACAAATTAAAAACGCACTCCTAAGATCGGAAGAAGAAGGTAGTAAATGGGAATTAAAATAATATTGTCACTTCCATGTGGAAAACGAAATGCACCACTGCCATAAGTCAAATAAAATAAATAAAAGATAATCTTCTTCTTGAGCGCATAATTGTCTCACAGATCCATCAAAACCATCTGGTCAAATCCAAACAAAAATGATTGAAAAAAAAACGAAAAATAAGAGATAGCCTCTTCAGTCGTAAATGGAGTTGTCAATGTATCAATTATTGAACATCTTCGCGTAACCATGTTTTAACGCCGCACACAGAAAATTGGCAAAAAGTTCGTTATAATGTTTCAGCCGCTGGACATGGGAATGTGCATCCCACAAGTATGCTAAATATGTATATACGTCCTGGACTTGGCAATCCAGAATGGCGAAGACTGTGTGACCTAAGAGCCACACCATGGTATTGTGCTTCGCGCGAGGGAAGGGTTTAAACCCTGGCGCAAGAACATCATTGACAGTCACGTGCGAGGGTGTCGTCCTGTTGATCAGAGCCACCATGACCCTACACAGTTCCCAGATGGCCGACACAAGGCCACATTGAAAGCGATGCTCCCGTGTGTCTGGAACGCCGCATGCACCACAATTGGCAGACGGCAGCAGGCGGATGTCCGAGAGACGTTGGTTAGTGGCCACCGTATTGTTAACCAGTTTATACCACTGGGACCGAACGCCGGAGGGCAACACGGAATGATGAATATTCAACCACACTTGCCGCCAGTCGGTCGCGGGGAAACGAAGAGCTAGCTTGTGAGGGGGTGGCCTCCCCACCATTGCCGCATACAGTCGGCGAACATTCCTGTTTCTGTCCAGCGCCGTTTCCAGTACGTAGCTCCGCTGCAGGTAGTAAGCTCTGACGTAGCCGAGTTGATACGGGATGCCCACCACGGACACCGGTGCGCTCTCGGAGGGCGGCCGGTAAGCGACGAGCATGGCCGCCGCCGTTCCATCCGGGCTGTTAGCTTGCAAGGTGGCCATGCGGTGCACCAGCAGCGCCGAACACTTCCTGGAAAAATCGACGAGGCCGAGTCCCCCGAAGGTGGTGTCGAGGACGCACGTTGCCGCCCGAACCTTGAAGATTTCGTGGCGCCACAGGAGCCAGTAAGCGGCCTGCGAAAATGATCGGGCGAGTGGGCGAGGAACGTCCAGGAGCTGTGCCACGTACCAGGCCTTGGAATACACGGCGTTGTTAATTAGGTCGACCTTCTGGAGGAGGGTGAGGCGTCGACTGGCGTAAGTCTTACAAAGGCCTTTGACATGATTGAGCAGCCGGCGCCAGGTGCGCGCCCGCATCTGTTGGGGATTAGCAGTAACGTCAAGGCCCAAGATAATGTGATGACGGGCTACGCGAAACCAAGTCTGATCGGGATCCACTTCACAATTTCCTAAAGGAATCATTACGGTCTTCCTTGGATTTATCAAGGCACCCGACGCACGCTCATACCTCCTCAATAAGGGCCGGATGTGATGAAAATCGTCGTCGTCGCCGATAAAAACACCTACGTCATCAGCATAAGCGAGACATTTCACAGTGGCAAGATGAATATCCACGCCGCCTATCGTGCGGTCGAGCGCACGCAGCAGTGGGTCCAAAGCAATGACAAAAAGGTACATAGATAAGGGACAGCCCTGTCGCACCGACCTACGAAGAACTATAGGTGGTGTTCTCCATCCATTAATAGTCACCACCGAACTGGCTCCTGTCAGGAAATGGCGAATCACGCAAATGAAGCGGGGGCCAAAGCCCATTCTGTCCATAACGTGCATCAAATAATCGTGGCTCATCCTGTCAAACGCGTTGGCAAAGTCCAGAGAAAGAACACAGGCTGAAAGCCGATGGACGGCCGAGTAAGCGATGATGTCACGATAGGTAGACGCTGCATTGAAAATGGTCCGCCTCTTAACGCCGCAGGATTGAAACGGGCAGATGACTTTGTCCATGACTGCCTGTAACTTCGCTGCAACACATCTGGCCGCCAACTTGTAATCAGCATTCAGCAGCGTAATTGGCCGCAGATCGGTGACACGACACGGACCCCGTTTTTTGGGGATAAGAACAATGTGCCCTGCGAGAAACTGACTCGGGATGACGAAGCCGCGAAGCACTTCGTTCACCAGTACCGTAAACTTGTCCCCTACAATATCCCAGAAAGTAGTATAAAATTCTGTAGGAAGACCGTCGGGTCCAGGCGACTTACCTGTCGTGCTGGCTTTCAAGATCTGTAACACGTCCTGATTAGACACCTCTGCAACCAGCTCTTCACGGTCAGGTTCGGACATGCAGTCGACTAAGTCATGTAATAAAAGTCGCATGGCCTCCCCGTCCACGGTAGTGTTGTGAAAGAGCGAAGTATAATAGTCGGAGATATGACGTACAATTTCGTGCCGCTGCGATAAGACAATCCCCGCATCAGTTTCTAGCGCATCAATATACTTTTTGCGAGCCTGTGTCTTCTCCCGGGCAAGATGATAGAGCGATGGCTCCTCGTCATCGATGTGGCATAACGGACGGCTCCGAACCGTTAAACCCCGCGACCTTTCCCGGTGCAGCCTCAGAATCTGGGTTTTAATTTTGCTCAGGCGGAGTCTAATATTTGCGTCCGGGCCAGCAGGTGCATGGATAGCATCCTGTAAGCACTGCTGATAAAATGCTAAAGTACGCCTGTGCCAGTAACTCGTTTCTCGACTATATAATTGCGCCGCCTTCCGCAAAATTGGTTTGGCATGCGCCACCCACCACTCGATGCAGGACCCGTAAGTATGGAACTTTGTTAAACACTGCTGCCATGCGACACGTATCTCCGCACGGAGCCCTTCGGCACCCAGATGGCCGGTATTGAATTTCCAATATGCCGGAAGAGATTTCGTGCGACAGCACGGCAACCGCAAAACGCACACGTAGCCACAGTGATCACTCACGGCGACAGGCAGAACTTCGACTGCACATAAAGCGCCTGTTAGCTCCCGTGAAACGTAGATCCTATCAATTCGACTGGCCCCCCTAGTAGAAAAGTGCGTATACTGCGTCATAATGGGATGGTAGTGACGCCACGTATCACGCAAGTCCACTGCATTTAAAAGGGTAGTCAGTTCAGCACATTTTGTGGGGGTGGGGTATTGGTCAGCAGAGGCAACAACACAATTAAAATCGCCACCCAATATGATGGGGCGAGCCGTAGCCAAAAAGGGGCATATGTCCGTGGTAAAAAAACGAGCGCGTGTGCGTTTTTGATCAGTCCCCGAGGGCACATAGACGTTGACAAATTGGACTCCCTCAATCACACACGCTAAGATACGACCATTTGGGAGAAGTTGGATGTCCGTAGGCTCTAAAGACGACTTATATAAAATCGCAGTGCCACAATTATTATCACTATTCAGATTGTAAACAACATCATAACCTGGGATATTGCTAAAAACGTCACTAGATACCTCTTGAAGAAGGGCAATACTAAAATTTCCATGAAATAAAACGTCTGTAAAAGCTGCTATCTTGTGCGCCGCTGAGATACCGGCAACGTTTAATGTCAAAACAGAAAACATACCCGTGGGGCGTGATTGCGTTGACATTTTAAGCAGATGGACAATACAGAGCAAGAGAAAAAACACCAACGAAGTGATAAAATGCCGGACTTACACGTAAACGAACAGCAGCTGGCATAAAAATGGAAATTTCAGTAGGTCTTAAAACACTGTAGTGGTTAGTAGCAATTCTACAAAAACATGGCACGACAATACACTGGACGCAGTACAAGATACAGTAGTTTCCATGTCAAGTGCAATGTAGGTGGACTCATGACAACGATGTAGGTCTTCGCACACTCTACTGGCCCCCCTCGTCCTCCTGCTGTTGCCACCACGGGCTGTGACTATCAGGTGGCGGGGGTGGTCGTGCGTCGCCCGACGACTGGGCGGCTTCCGCCTGGCCGCCGCGCGATGTTACGGCCGGCTGTGACGGCACCGAATATTTGCGCGGGCGCTGTGGTAACTGCTCACTGCCCTGTTCTAATTTGCGCTTAGCAGCAGCAATGTCCTGTTCCTTCCCGGCACTGAGAAATTGTTTCAAGTGAGCAGTGTGTGCTCGAATCTTCTCTGTCCTGGCGGGGCTGCTATTACGGGAGGAACCCTGTGACATTGGCTCACTTTCACTGCCACTCTCCGTGGCTGGCGGATTCGCGAGGGCGGCCGGGTTCGGATCCCTGACCTGTTTACCCTTGCCCCGCTGGCGGCGTTGCTTTTTACTTTCCGCTGAAGGCGTTACAGTTTCGGCAGAAGTTGGCACCGGGAGGGGCGGCGGGGGTAAAGAAGCGTCTGTTGCCTCCACCGATTCCGATTGAACGGGATCAGTATTAACAGGGCGTACGTCCCGTTCGTCATCAACCCGGTCGGTCGGGGCAGGCGGGTCCTGGACAACCTCCATTTCCTCCTGCCCGACAGTCGTGTTATTATTTTCCGCGACGGACCTGTCTTCGACAGAAGCAACGGCCGACGGTCGCACGGTCGGTCGGTCGGTCGGACCGGTAAAGGATGTTCCTGCTACAATCTCACTCATAAGGGGCACAAATTTATCGCTACCACCCACAACATCTTGGCGCGGTAACTGAACAGGCCGCCGTCGAGGGCAGTCACCCCTTAAATGTTCCGTGGAATGACATACGGCACATGTCGGCGGTTGCCCGATATATGAGATCTGTGCACGAACCCCACCGATTACAAAGTAGGAAGGAATATGTTGTTTCAGGTCCATCCGGACACTACGGACACCACTAGCAACTTTATAACGGTATGCACTAGACCATTTCTCCATCGTAATGTTCAGAACGTCACCAAACCGCGACAAGGCACGAGATAAAACTTGATCAGGGCATTCAGGTGGTACATTAAAAACACGGACAGTTCGAATTCCAAACCCTGATGCCACAATTTGCACATTACTAATACTGCCGTCTGCATGTTTAAAACGGCGACTGCCACCAAATTTAGCAACAAATTTTTCACACAAGTCCCCAGACGTAAATTTCAAGAACAAGCAATACTGAACAAAGTCCAATTGAAAGGTGTCTACGATTTCTTCCGGTATCTTTAAGTCTTCGAATAACCATTCGTGTATTTCAAATGCGGTAGGGCGGACAGCACTTCTATCAAAGACACACTGAACGGTGTTAGCTCTCGAAAATGTCGACATTTTGTTACTTACAAACCTTGAAAGCAGCTATCACGAAGAACGAAGCGCCAAAGTCCCGGCGACGTAAACAAAGCCGCAACCGTCCCGCTGCCCCGCGCGATGCGCACGGATACGCTGTCCGAATGCGTCTCGAAAATTTCATTGTGACCCCGACGTGATTTGAACACGCAACCTTCTGATCTGGAGTCAGACGCGCTACCGTTGCGCCACGGAGTCGACAAATGAAGGGGGCACCCGGGATTGAACCGGGGACCTCTCGATCTGCAGTCGAATGCTCTACGACTGAGCTATACCCCCTTTCACGATCTTTGCGTTCCCATAACTTAAGGAAAAATATTATACTCTGCCTGGCTAAAGACGTCTAATCGAGCAAAATATTGCGTAATCATTATCTCTCAGTTATATATTAGCGTTAAACGATATAAATATCAAAAATACTAGACACTTCGCGCCTGGAGAAAGTGCGAGTCGGCGCCTTCACCTTAATGTCAGAACGCGAAAATTGCACTAGTAGCTTTTTTTCAAGCAAGTTCTGTTCGTCCGTTCTCCGTAATCGTTTGGTATCTGATTAAACTGACATACTCGCCTATGGCTTTCGTAAACGAAAATTTCATTGTGACCCCGACGTGATTTGAACACGCAACCTTCTGATCTGGAGTCAGACGCGCTACCGTTGCGCCACGGAGTCGACGCTGCTTAGGTCTTGTCATGAATAGGTTCCTCGAACACTTACTGTACCGTTCAAACCTAAGAAATAATGACAGTAGGATCCACGAGACACTCGTCCCGGATGTACTTGCTCTGGCGGGGGTGTAACTCAGTGGTAGAGTGTCTGCTTCGCATGCAGAAAGTCCTGGGTTCAAATCACAGCTCCTACAATTTTTGTTTCTCCGTGCAGCAGTACATGAAAACTTTTGCCTATCACCATATTCTACAAAATTCAGTGTACAAGATTCTTCCCCCAAGCAAGTGGATTTCGTACAGTTCGACCTCATGGCGGGAGGACGATGACCTGCAAGACCCTGGGCTGCGATCCCCCCCCCATTGAAATGTTGCTCCAAAGCCTTCGGTATGGCGTGCAGGGTGCATCTCAAACATGTATTTGCAACTCACCGCGACAATCGTCATTTGTTTTTTCGAGATACTGAAAAATGAAGGGGGCACCCGGGATTGAACCGGGGACCTCTCGATCTGCAGTCGAATGCTCTACGACTGAGCTATACCCCCTTTCACGATCTTTGCGTTCCCATAACTTAAGGAAAAATATTATACTCTGCCTGGCTAAAGACGTCTAATCGAGCAAAACATTGCGTAATCATTATCTCTCAGTTATATATTAGCGTTAAACGATATAAATATCAAAAATACTAGACACTTCGCGCCTGGAGAAAGTGCGAGTCGGCGCCTTCACCTTAATGTCAGAACGCGAAAATTGCACTAGTAGCTTTTTTTCAAGCAAGTTCTGTTCGTCCGTTCTCCGTAATCGTTTGGTATCTGATTAAACTGACATACTCGCCTATGGCTTTCGTAAACGAAAATTTCATTGTGACCCCGACGTGATTTGAACACGCAACCTTCTGATCTGGAGTCAGACGCGCTACCGTTGCGCCACGGAGTCGACGCTGCTTAGGTCTTGTCATGAATAGGTTCCTCGAACACTTACTGTACCGTTCAAACCTAAGAAATAATGACAGTAGGATCCACGAGACACTCGTCCCGGATGTACTTGCTCTGGCGGGGGTGTAACTCAGTGGTAGAGTGTCTGCTTCGCATGCAGAAAGTCCTGGGTTCAAATCCCAGCTCCTCCAATTTTTGTTTCTCCGTGCAGCAGTACATGAAAACTTTTGCCTATCACCATATTCTACAAAATTCAGTGTACAAGATTCTTCCCCCAAGCAAGTGGATTTCGTACAGTTCGACCTCATGGCGGGAGGACGATGACCTGCAAGACCCTGGGCTGCGATCCCCCCCCATTGAAATGTTGCTCCAAAGCCTTCGGTATGGCGTGCAGGGTGCATCTCAAACATGTATTTGCAACTCACCGCGACAATCGTCATTTGTTTTTTCGAGATACTGAAAAATGAAGGGGGCACCCGGGATTGAACCGGGGACCTCTCGATCTGCAGTCGAATGCTCTACGACTGAGCTATACCCCCTTTCACGATCTTTGCGTTCCCATAACTTAAGGAAAAATATTATACTCTGCCTGGCTAAAGACGTCTAATCGAGCAAAATATTGCGTAATCATTATCTCTCAGTTATATATTAGCGTTAAACGATATAAATATCAAAAATACTAGACACTTCGCGCCTGGAGAAAGTGCGAGTCGGCGCCTTCACCTTAATGTCAGAACGCGAAAATTGCACTAGTAGCTTTTTTTCAAGCAAGTTCTGTTCGTCCGTTCTCCGTAATCGTTTGGTATCTGATTAAACTGACATACTCGCCTATGGCTTTCGTAAACGAAAATTTCATTGTGACCCCGACGTGATTTGAACACGCAACCTTCTGATCTGGAGTCAGACGCGCTACCGTTTGCGCCACGGAGTCGACGCTGCTTAGGTCTTGTCATGAATAGGTTCCTCGAACACTTACTGTACCGTTCAAACCTAAGAAATAATGACAGTAGGATCCACGAGACACTCGTCCCGGATGTACTTGCTCTGGCGGGGGTGTAACTCAGTGGACGCAGTCTGCCTGCAGCGGCCGTGGCGTGCGGTTGTCTGTGCTCCGCGCTGCGGCTGGCTTGTTTACTTCTGCGGGGTAAGTCGCTCGCTAGCAGCGGTTATTCTTGCGTTTGTGGAATGACGATGATAATTCAGTGATGGCACATACTATGAGGAAAGACACCTTGAAGTTAACGTTCGATAACACGTTTGCCCGACCAACATCCTTCGAAATCGAGGATTTCCTCGAAGAAGTGATGAAAATTGGCCTCGATGAGATTATCGGTATACATTTGTCGATTCTGTCTAGCATCGTTTATATCAAGATGAGAGATGCCGAGTTTTGTGACAAACTAGTTGACTCCTTTAGTTCTGGTTTGAAGTTTAAGCATAGTGATGGCAATGTGGGTGTGGTTACTGTTTCTCACGCCGGGCTTGGACTTCGAACAATTCGCATTTTTGAACTACCGTTTGAGGTCCCAGCAGACCAGATAAACGTTGCGTTATCGCCGTATGGCAAAGTTTTGAGCAACTTTGCCGAACGTTGGTCTCCGGCGCATAAGTATCCGGTACTGAATGGCGTCAGGCAGCTTAAAGTTGACTTGCAACGACATATTCCGTCGTACGTCACGGTTTGTGGGTACCGTGCCGTCGTAATGTATGATGGCCAACCTAGAACATGTGCCAGATGTAACTCGACGGGACATGTTCGTGCGGAATGTTTACAGCGTCGTGTAGTTCAACTGCCAACCGGAGAGAGTGTTAGCCCTCCCGCGATGTCAACATTACAGCCATCGTACGTGTCGGTTGCCCGCGGTGAGCCGTCCATACAACTGATTCGCGATAAACCTGCCGGACCCAGTTCCGTCGTTAATGTGACGTCTCCGGACACGCCAGTCGCGTCCGAGATGGCTGCTTCTGAAACACATGAAACTAACAGGACCAGTGAGATGGCGGTGGACCAGCCCTCACGGGGTGCCGAGTTGGTGGAGGTGTCCATGGCTCCTGCTCCCATGTCTGAACGAGTCGCTGAAACGATGCCCAACTCCGACACAGTAATACGTGGTAATCGATCTCCGAAGAAAAATAAAAAGCGGAGGATGGCTCACCAAGGTGCGGAAGATACAGCACCGAGCTTGCGGGGAAAGGCTAAATTAATCGGTCAGAATTTAAAAGAAGGGCCCGCAGACGCTGCCGCCTCGCCTTCGCGCTCGCGGGACACAACGCGATCAGACGACACCATGTCGGAGACTCCCACGATGTACGACAGCGGACCAGATGAGACGCCCACTCAGCAAACTGAGCCACAGAATACGAATCCACCAGTTTCTGAGCCAGTAGGCACCCTTTGCTCTCCCAATTGGGCGGACGAGTTTGAAACGAACGAAGCTGATGTAGAGATGCAGGAGGATTCCACACCCTCGACCGGCTCCTTGCCCCCCGTATCAGCGGTTGATGGACACAACGTCCACGTGGCCATGGCTACTCAAACGACCGACACGGTCAGCGCCTCCAATTGAAGGCTGTATGACGCACCCTATCGTTTGCTCCTTTCGTACCAAACATCTATGACCACCCTGCAGGCCTACAAGATCCTGACTCTCAATATCAATAAGATACGCAGTGATTTGAATCTGAAGAACTTACAAGACTTGTTATACGCAGCCGACATCGATATAGCCATGCTTCAGGAAGTGAGTGAGATCAGGTTAGACCACATAGCAGGGTATAACGCTTTCGTGAACCCTGGCAACGGTTTCGAACTTGGAACAGCATTACTGTTAAAAGAAGGGATCATTGCAAATTGTGAGGCCAAACTGGTGACCGGCAGAGGGATAGCAGTCACTGTCAATAACATCAGACTGATTAATATTTACGCACCTTCTGGGTCCAGTAATAGGCAACACCGTGCAGAATTTTTTCGCCACGAGATCCTTCCGCTCTTCGGGACCAACTACAGTGATGTCATTTTTGGCGGCGATTTCAATTGTGTGCTTCGTCAAATCGATCAAACTCCTCACTTTAATCGGTGTGTCGAATTAGAACAGATCATTCAAGAACTCCGCTTCACTGACACTTGGACGCACATGCACGGAGTGGAAGTGGGTTTTACGCATGTTACCAATCATTCGGCAAGTAGGTTAGATAGAATTTACATATCGCGTAATTTAACGCAACACCTGCTACACACCGAAATATGGCCAACTGTATTTTCCGACCATGCTGCCTATATCTGCACCGTCAACATGCAAAAACAGGAAACATACCGGGGTCGAGGGTTATGGAAGTTCAACATCGCACATTTGCATGATCCTGCATGTCGAGAAGCCTTCCTGTCCACCTGGACGGCATGTGAACGCAAATTCAGATCCTACAACTCCGCGATCGAGTGGTGGCTCAAATGCGCCAAACCACAAATTAGGAAAACTTTAATGTTTTACTCCCGTCAGAAAAGTCTGTGGCACAAACGGACCATGGAATTTTACTTTCAGTGTCTTCGGGAGTTGTATAAATGTGACGCGACCGTTATCGGCAATTTTGCAAAGATCAAAAGAATTCAGGCGAAACTTTTAACGCTGCAACGGAAACAGTTGGAAGGTTTTCAAATTCGGGCGCGAGTTCCTAAGACGGTGCAAGAAGAAGAGGCTGCCATGTATCACATGTTACGTGAAAGTCGACGAGGCAGTCGGAAAATCATTACACACATCCGAACCAGCACCGGGGCAATAGTTACTAAACAAAGTGACATTATGCGTGCGATTGAAGAGTACTATCGAGACCTGATGTCCAATAAAATGACAGATGATACCGTGTTTGCGGAGTTTGCGACAAATTTATCACGGAAACTCAGCCCCACAGAGGCGACTCAGCTGATGACAGAGGTGACAGAAGACGAATTAACAGACGTTATCCTAAGGAGTCCGAAGAATAAATCTCCTGGTTGCGATGGAATACCTGCCGAAGTATATCAAACCTTCTGGCCGCAGATGAAATCGAAACTCCTTGCAATATGTAAAGAACTAATGAACCCACAAAACGTTATTCCGCAGGAATTTCGACAAGGAATTGTTGTCTTACTGCCCAAGACCCCGTGCAGTAACGACCTCACTAACCTGCGACCTCTCACGTTATTAAATAGTGATTATAAACTATTCGCCCGTGTTCTGAGCCAACGGCTCAAAACTGTCATGACCACAATCACAGGACAGTATCAAACGAGTGTCGGTAGAGATAGATCTATTTACCACACGCTCACGGATTACAGAGATGTCATTGCCGTAGCGGAGGCTTGCAAGTTAAAATGCGCCCTCGTCATGATAGACTTTGCAAAAGCGTTCGACAGGGTGAGCCATCGTTTCCTTTTCCGCGTCATGCAGGAATTGGGGTTTCCGCACCAGTTCACCCAAGTACTCGACAATCTGATCCGTAATAGTACGTCGCGGATTCAAATTAATGGTCGCCTCAGTGGCGCTATTGATATCGAGTGTTCGGTGAGGCAAGGCTGTCCGATGTCGATGGCTCTCTTTGCCATCGCCATAGAACCTCTGCTCGCTACGCTAACTGCACATTTGCAGGGATTGGAAATCAATAGCCAGAAGATTGTGTGCCGTGCGTACGCAGATGATGTCGGCTTTCTTGTCGTGAACGCGCAAGAAGTGCGGTCCTCACTTCAAATACTTCAACGATATGAGGCGGTATCTGGGGCGAAGGTGAACTGGCAAAAATCCGGACTCATGAATGTTGGACGGGGAATAAATCTACCCAATCATACCCGATTACGAGAAATTACCAGTATAAAGTGCTTAGGCCTTGAGTTTCGGCGGAAGATACAGAATACCATTGCTGTTAATTATAGAGCTTTACTTCATAAAGTTAGGGCATGTGTACAACTGCATAGCATGAGGAAACTGAATGCTCTCCAAAAAATTGAACTGGTCAACACTTATATCCTCTCGAAGATTAACTATGTCGCCAAAGTGTTGCCTCTTCCCAGTGGCATTGCACATAGAATGCTGTCTGCCCTGGGCCATTTTGTGACCAGAGGCAATATCTTCAAAGTTAAATATGTTACGTTGACGCTCCCTCCTCGGAAGGGCGGATTGAACCTCACAGATGTCTATAAAAAGGCACAGGCGCTCTATCTAAGCAGTATGTATAAGCTATGGACAAAATCTCCACACTGTCTCACTGCACACCTTCTCAACGAAATCTCCCCAGCGAACCTCAACCCCCCGATTGATGTACATCATATTCCACACGACCTTTATCATTTAAAATACTTCCTGCTTGAATATAGTTATGCTCGAACAAGAATTCCGGCGAAGGAAATAACGGTGGTGAAGCAACTTTATAAGACTTTGATCGAGTCCACCTCCAGGAATAACATCGAAGACAAATATACAGCTCACAATTGGCGGGTGATTTGGGATAATATTCATTCACGCCATTTACCGTCTCACGTGCGAGCGTCTTGGTATCTCACGGTGAATCGCAAAATAGCTACCAATGCCAGACTCCATTCCATTCATCTGGCCGATTCACCCTTATGCAACACTTGCCAGGTACAAGATAGCGAGGAACATCGATTTGTCTGCGAAAAAGTGCGAGATGTTTGGGCGGTCATACGACAGTTGTTGGCGAGCATCACTAGAACATGCCCTGCGACCATAACGCCAGCTGACTTCCTCACTCCGGAGGTAGTGCCTTACCCGCAGACCAAAAGAAATTCAGTAAACTGGCTTAAAGGCCACACAGTTTACTATCTTTTCAATGTGAACGAAACGAGTAAAGAAGACTTTCTCCTGTATTTAATGATACAGCACCACCGACTACAGAAGACTAAAAACTATAAAGCTCATTTTGCAAACTTTTTAAGTCACACGATCATTTCACAGCCAATATAGGATGGAGTGCTTAAAGCCATTTCTTCCGACATGGTGGATTCCACTCTTCCTTCGGACGCCCGAAGTGAAGTCCAAAGAAGTAAGTGCGGGACAGGCTAATTTACGAGTGCGTCACTTGGATCATTCGTCACGTTCAGAAATTAGCAGAATGTTTGTAATAGCGCGTTCCGTCTCATTGGCGGATGCCCTGCACAGAACTGAGTTTCCTAGCTTCTTAATTGTAACAGTCGATCCGATGGAGAGAAACAACGATAGACGACTTTTCATTTATATTTTTCATTTCAATACTAACTCTGATTTGTGGGGTGAGACGCACTCATGCGGTGCAAAGTGCACGGATTCCCGGATCTCCTGAATACATATGAAAATGGACAAATTCATTTACACTGCAAATGGATGCAACATTTCGTCTCCGGACTAATTTCTGTTTTTATGTTACTGGCGGCGGAGTCAAGCCGCAGCATTTCTTCAGTGCGCCGATGAGGTAGGGTGCCGTGGTGACGGTTACGGTGGGAGACAAGATGGCCAGGCCTCAGATTGCATGACCCCTGCCCTCCTTGCCTCTCCCTGCCTGATACCACTTAAAGCACCAAAAAAAAAAAAAAAAAAAAAAAAAAAAAAAAAAAAAAAAAAAAAAAAAAAAAAAAAAGTGGTAGAATGCTCGCCTGCCACGCGGGCGGCCCGGGAAAAAAGATACATATAAAAAAAACAAAAAAACAAAAAAGTGGTTTAAAAAAAAAAAAAAAAAAAATGGATAAGGCGTCGGACTTCGGATCCGAAGATTGCAGGTTCGAATCCTGTCCCGGTCGAGTTTTTCCAGTTCTGCAAAAGATGCATGCTGTTTTACTGAGTTGTTTGAGTACTACAAATCTAGTTGAAAGTTGCTGCTGTCCGCTTCCTGGCTGCAAACCGGCGTCTACCTGAAGCTCAAGCACGACAAAGGGGTTGTGTAGCGAAATTTTCGGCACAGTGCCGATCAGGAGAGATTTTTGGAACTACTGCGTCTGACTCAGGACCCAAGAGCTACGCCACGGGCGTCTGCGCACAGTCGAGCATGTGTGTTGAATAATGGTGCTGATAGCCACGTATCATTTCAAGTAGATTTGATGCCTTTCGGAAAATTTATTTCATTGAATAGGAATTGTAGCTCATTTGTGGCAGCAGGAAATAAGCTGTAGTCAAAAGGATAAAAAAAAAAAAAAAAAAAAAAAAAAAAAAAAGTGGCTAGGATACCTGGCTTTCACCCAGGAGGCCCGGGTTCGATTCCCGGTACCTGAACGTCAATTCTCGGGGCTGAGATGAGAAAACTCCTCACGGCCGTTTTTCGTCTTCGTGGAGCTGCTAAAAAAAAAAAAAAAAAAAAAAAAAAAAAAAAAAGTGGTAGAGTGTCTGCTTCGCATGCAGAAAGTCCTGGGTTCAAATCCCAGCTCCTCCAATTTTTGTTTCTCCGTGCAGCAGTACATGAAAACTTTTGCCTATCACCATATTCTACAAAATTCAGTGTACAAGATTCTTCCCCCAAGCAAGTGGATTTCGTACAGTTCGACCTCATGGCGGGAGGACGATGACCTGCAAGACCCTGGGCTGCGATCCCCCCCCATTGAAATGTTGCTCCAAAGCCTTCGGTATGGCGTGCAGGGTGCATCTCAAACATGTATTTGCAACTCACCGCGACAATCGTCATTTGTTTTTTCGAGATACTGAAAAATGAAGGGGGCACCCGGGATTGAACCGGGGACCTCTCGATCTGCAGTCGAATGCTCTACGACTGAGCTATACCCCCTTTCACGATCTTTGCGTTCCCATAACTTAAGGAAAAATATTATACTCTGCCTGGCTAAAGACGTCTAATCGAGCAAAATATTGCGTAATCATTATCTCTCAGTTATATATTAGCGTTAAACGATATAAATATCAAAAATACTAGACACTTCGCGCCTGGAGAAAGTGCGAGTCGGCGCCTTCACCTTAATGTCAGAACGCGAAAATTGCACTAGTAGCTTTTTTTCAAGCAAGTTCTGTTCGTCCGTTCTCCGTAATCGTTTGGTATCTGATTAAACTGACATACTCGCCTATGGCTTTCGTAAACGAAAATTTCATTGTGACCCCGACGTGATTTGAACACGCAACCTTCTGATCTGGAGTCAGACGCGCTACCGTTGCGCCACGGAGTCGACGCTGCTTAGGTCTTGTCATGAATAGGTTCCTCGAACACTTACTGTACCGTTCAAACCTAAGAAATAATGACAGTAGGATCCACGAGACACTCGTCCCGGATGTACTTGCTCTGGCGGGGGTGTAACTCAGTGGTAGAGTGTCTGCTTCGCATGCAGAAAGTCCTGGGTTCAAATCCCAGCTCCTCCAATTTTTGTTTCTCCGTGCAGCAGTACATGAAAACTTTTGCCTATCACCATATTCTACAAAATTCAGTGTACAAGATTCTTCCCCCAAGCAAGTGGATTTCGTACAGTTCGACCTCATGGCGGGAGGACGATGACCTGCAAGACCCTGGGTTGCGATCCCCCCCCATTGAAATGTTGCTCCAAAGCCTTCGGTATGGCGTGCAGGGTGCATCTCAAACATGTATTTGCAACTCACCGCGACAATCGTCATTTGTTTTTTCGAGATACTGAAAAATGAAGGGGGCACCCGGGATTGAACCGGGGACCTCTCGATCTGCAGTCGAATGCTCTACGACTGAGCTATACCCCCATTCACGATCTTTGCGTTCCCATAACTTAAGGAAAAATATTATACTCTGCCTGGCTAAAGACGTCTAATCGAGCAAAATATTGCGTAATCATTATCTCTCAGTTATATATTAGCGTTAAACGATATAAATATCAAAAATACTAGACACTTCGCGCCTGGAGAAAGTGCGAGTCGGCGCCTTCACCTTAATGTCAGAACGCGAAAATTGCACTAGTAGCTTTTTTTCAAGCAAGTTCTGTTCGTCCGTTCTCCGTAATCGTTTGGTATCTGATTAAACTGACATACTCGCCTATGGCTTTCGTAAACGAAAATTTCATTGTGACCCCGACGTGATTTGAACACGCAACCTTCTGATCTGGAGTCAGACGCGCTACCGTTGCGCCACGGAGTCGACGCTGCTTAGGTCTTGTCATGAATAGGTTCCTCGAACACTTACTGTACCGTTCAAACCTAAGAAATAATGACAGTAGGATCCACGAGACACTCGTCCCGGATGTACTTGCTCTGGCGGGGGTGTAACTCAGTGGTAGAGTGTCTGCTTCGCATGCAGAAAGTCCTGGGTTCAAATCCCAGCTCCTCCAATTTTTGTTTCTCCGTGCAGCAGTACATGAAAACTTTTGCCTATCACCATATTCTACAAAATTCAGTGTACAAGATTCTTCCCCCAAGCAAGTGGATTTCGTACAGTTCGACCTCATGGCGGGAGGACGATGACCTGCAAGACCCTGGGCTGCGATCCCCCCCCATTGAAATGTTGCTCCAAAGCCTTCGGTATGGCGTGCAGGGTGCATCTCAAACATGTATTTGCAACTCACCGCGACAATCGTCATTTGTTTTTTCGAGATACTGAAAAATGAAGGGGGCACCCGGGATTGAACCGGGGACCTCTCGATCTGCAGTCGAATGCTCTACGACTGAGCTATACCCCCTTTCACGATCTTTGCGTTCCCATAACTTAAGGAAAAATATTATACTCTGCCTGGCTAAAGACGTCTAATCGAGCAAAATATTGCGTAATCATTATCTCTCAGTTATATATTAGCGTTAAACGATATAAATATCAAAAATACTAGACACTTCGCGCCTGGAGAAAGTGCGAGTCGGCGCCTTCACCTTAATGTCAGAACGCGAAAATTGCACTAGTAGCTTTTTTTCAAGCAAGTTCTGTTCGTCCGTTCTCCGTAATCGTTTGGTATCTGATTAAACTGACATACTCGCCTATGGCTTTCGTAAACGAAAATTTCATTGTGACCCCGACGTGATTTGAACACGCAACCTTCTGATCTGGAGTCAGACGCGCTACCGTTGCGCCACGGAGTCGACGCTGCTTAGGTCTTGTCATGAATAGGTTCCTCGAACACTTACTGTACCGTTCAAACCTAAGAAATAATGACAGTAGGATCCACGAGACACTCGTCCCGGATGTACTTGCTCTGGCGGGGGTGTAACTCAGTGGTAGAGTGTCTGCTTCGCATGCAGAAAGTCCTGGGTTCAAATCCCAGCTCCTCCAATTTTTGTTTCTCCGTGCAGCAGTACATGAAAACTTTTGCCTATCACCATATTCTACAAAATTCAGTGTACAAGATTCTTCCCCCAAGCAAGTGGATTTCGTACAGTTCGACCTCATGGCGGGAGGACGATGACCTGCAAGACCCTGGGCTGCGATCCCCCCCCATTGAAATGTTGCTCCAAAGCCTTCGGTATGGCGTGCAGGGTGCATCTCAAACATGTATTTGCAACTCACCGCGACAATCGTCATTTGTTTTTTCGAGATACTGAAAAATGAAGGGGGCACCCGGGATTGAACCGGGGACCTCTCGATCTGCAGTCGAATGCTCTACGACTGAGCTATACCCCCTTTCACGATCTTTGCGTTCCCATAACTTAAGGAAAAATATTATACTCTGCCTGGCTAAAGACGTCTAATCGAGCAAAATATTGCGTAATCATTATCTCTCAGTTATATATTAGCGTTAAACGATATAAATATCAAAAATACTAGACACTTCGCGCCTGGAGAAAGTGCGAGTCGGCGCCTTCACCTTAATGTCAGAACGCGAAAATTGCACTAGTAGCTTTTTTTCAAGCAAGTTCTGTTCGTCCGTTCTCCGTAATCGTTTGGTATCTGATTAAACTGACATACTCGCCTATGGCTTTCGTAAACGAAAATTTCATTGTGACCCCGACGTGATTTGAACACGCAACCTTCTGATCTGGAGTCAGACGCGCTACCGTTGCGCCACGGAGTCGACGCTGCTTAGGTCTTGTCATGAATAGGTTCCTCGAACACTTACTGTACCGTTCAAACCTAAGAAATAATGACAGTAGGATCCACGAGACACTCGTCCCGGATGTACTTGCTCTGGCGGGGGTGTAACTAAGTGGTAGAGTGTCTGCTTCGCATGCAGAAAGTCCTGGGTTCAAATCCCAGCTCCTCCAATTTTTGTTTCTCCGTGCAGCAGTACATGAAAACTGTTGCCTATCACCATATTCTACAAAATTCAGTGTACAAGATTCTTCCCCCAAGCAAGTGGATTTCGTACAGTTCGACCTCATGGCGGGAGGACGATGACCTGCAAGACCCTGGGCTGCGATCCCCCCCCATTGAAATGTTGCTCCAAAGCCTTCGGTATGGCGTGCAGGGTGCATCTCAAACATGTATTTGCAACTCACCGCGACAATCGTCATTTGTTTTTTCGAGATACTGAAAAATGAAGGGGGCACCCGGGATTGAACCGGGGACCTCTCGATCTGCAGTCGAATGCTCTACGACTGAGCTATACCCCCTTTCACGATCTTTGCGTTCCCATAACTTAAGGAAAAATATTATACTCTGCCTGGCTAAAGACGTCTAATCGAGCAAAATATTGCGTAATCATTATCTCTCAGTTATATATTAGCGTTAAACGATATAAATATCAAAAATACTAGACACTTCGCGCCTGGAGAAAGTGCGAGTCGGCGCCTTCACCTTAATGTCAGAACGCGAAAATTGCACTAGTAGCTTTTTTTCAAGCAAGTTCTGTTCGTCCGTTCTCCGTAATCGTTTGGTATCTGATTAAACTGACATACTCGCCTATGGCTTTCGTAAACGAAAATTTCATTGTGACCCCGACGTGATTTGAACACGCAACCTTCTGATCTGGAGTCAGACGCGCTACCGTTGCGCCACGGAGTCGACGCTGCTTAGGTCTTGTCATGAATAGGTTCCTCGAACACTTACTGTACCGTTCAAACCTAAGAAATAATGACAGTAGGATCCACGAGACACTCGTCCCGGATGTACTTGCTCTGGCGGGGGTGTAACTCAGTGGTAGAGTGTCTGCTTCGCATGCAGAAAGTGCTGGGTTCAAATCCCAGCTTCTCCAATTTTTGTTTCTCCGTGCAGCAGTACATGAAAACTTTTGCCTATCACCATATTCTACAAAATTCAGTGTACAAGATTCTTCCCCCAAGCAAGTGGATTTCGTACAGTTCGACCTCATGGCGGGAGGACGATGACCTGCAAGACCCTGGGCTGCGATCCCCCCCCATTGAAATGTTGCTCCAAAGCCTTCGGTATGGCGTGCAGGGTGCATCTCAAACATGTATTTGCAACTCACCGCGACAATCGTCATTTGTTTTTTCGAGATACTGAAAAATGAAGGGGGCACCCGGGATTGAACCGGGGACCTCTCGATCTGCAGTCGAATGCTCTACGACTGAGCTATACCCCCATTCACGATCTTTGCGTTCCCATAACTTAAGGAAAAATATTATACTCTGCCTGGCTAAAGACGTCTAATCGAGCAAAATATTGCGTAATCATTATCTCTCAGTTATATATTAGCGTTAAACGATATAAATATCAAAAATACTAGACACTTCGCGCCTGGAGAAAGTGCGAGTCGGCGCCTTCACCTTAATGTCAGAACGCGAAAATTGCACTAGAAGCTTTTTTTCAAGCAAGTTCTGTTCGTCCGTTCTCCGTAATCGTTTGGTATCTGATTAAACTGACATACTCGCCTATGGCTTTCGTAAACGAAAATTTCATTGTGACCCCGACGTGATTTGAACACGCAACCTTCTGATCTGGAGTCAGACGCGCTACCGTTGCGCCACGGAGTCGACGCTGCTTAGGTCTTGTCATGAATAGGTTCCTCGAACACTTACTGTACCGTTCAAACCTAAGAAATAATGACAGTAGGATCCACGAGACACTCGTCCCGGATGTACTTGCTCTGGCGGGGGTGTAACTCAGTGGTAGAGTGTCTGCTTCGCATGCAGAAAGTCCTGGGTTCAAATCCCAGCTGCTCCAATTTTTGTTTCTCCGTGCAGCAGTACATGAAAACTTTTGCCTATCACCATATTCTACAAAATTCAGTGTACAAGATTCTTCCCCCAAGCAAGTGGATTTCGTACAGTTCGACCTCATGGCGGGAGGACGATGACCTGCAAGACCCTGGGCTGCGATCCCCCCCCATTGAAATGTTGCTCCAAAGCCTTCGGTATGGCGTGCAGGGTGCATCTCAAACATGTATTTGCAACTCACCGCGACAATCGTCATTTGTTTTTTCGAGATACTGAAAAATGAAGGGGGCACCCGGGATTGAACCGGGGACCTCTCGATCTGCAGTCGAATGCTCTACGACTGAGCTATACCCCCTTTCACGATCTTTGCGTTCCCATAACTTAAGGAAAAATATTATACTCTGCCTGGCTAAAGACGTCTAATCGAGCAAAATATTGCGTAATCATTATCTCTCAGTTATATATTAGCGTTAAACGATATAAATATCAAAAATACTAGACACTTCGCGCCTGGAGAAAGTGCGAGTCGGCGCCTTCACCTTAATGTCAGAACGCGAAAATTGCACTAGAAGCTTTTTTTCAAGCAAGTTCTGTTCGTCCGTTCTCCGTAATCGTTTGGTATCTGATTAAACTGACATACTCGCCTATGGCTTTCGTAAACGAAAATTTCATTGTGACCCCGACGTGATTTGAACACGCAACCTTCTGATCTGGAGTCAGACGCGCTACCGTTGCGCCACGGAGTCGACGCTGCTTAGGTCTTGTCATGAATAGGTTCCTCGAACACTTACTGTACCGTTCAAACCTAAGAAATAATGACAGTAGGATCCACGAGACACTCGTCCCGGATGTACTTGCTCTGGCGGGGGTGTAACTCAGTGGTAGAGTGTCTGCTTCGCATGCAGAAAGTCCTGGGTTCAAATCCCAGCTCCTCCAATTTTTGTTTCTCCGTGCAGCAGTACATGAAAACTTTTGCCTATCACCATATTCTACAAAATTCAGTGTACAAGATTCTTCCCCCAAGCAAGTGGATTTCGTACAGTTCGACCTCATGGCGGGAGGACGATGACCTGCAAGACCCTGGGCTGCGATCCCCCCCCATTGAAATGTTGCTCCAAAGCCTTCGGTATGGCGTGCAGGGTGCATCTCAAACATGTATTTGCAACTCACCGCGACAATCGTCATTTGTTTTTTCGAGATACTGAAAAATGAAGGGGGCACCCGGGATTGAACCGGGGACCTCTCGATCTGCAGTCGAATGCTCTACGACTGAGCTATACCCCCATTCACGATCTTTGCGTTCCCATAACTTAAGGAAAAATATTATACTCTGCCTGGCTAAAGACGTCTAATCGAGCAAAATATTGCGTAATCATTATCTCTCAGTTATATATTAGCGTTAAACGATATAAATATCAAAAATACTAGACACTTCGCGCCTGGAGAAAGTGCGAGTCGGCGCCTTCACCTTAATGTCAGAACGCGAAAATTGCACTAGTAGCTTTTTTTCAAGCAAGTTCTGTTCGTCCGTTCTCCGTAATCGTTTGGTATCTGATTAAACTGACATACTCGCCTATGGCTTTCGTAAACGAAAATTTCATTGTGACCCCGACGTGATTTGAACACGCAACCTTCTGATCTGGAGTCAGACGCGCTACCGTTGCGCCACGGAGTCGACGCTGCTTAGGTCTTGTCATGAATAGGTTCCTCGAACACTTACTGTACCGTTCAAACCTAAGAAATAATGACAGTAGGATCCACGAGACACTCGTCCCGGATGTACTTGCTCTGGCGGGGGTGTAACTCAGTGGTAGAGTGTCTGCTTCGCATGCAGAAAGTCCTGGGTTCAAATCCCAGCTCCTCCAATTTTTGTTTCTCCGTGCAGCAGTACATGAAAACTTTTGCCTATCACCATATTCTACAAAATTCAGTGTACAAGATTCTTCCCCCTAGCAAGTGGATTTCGTACAGTTCGACCTCATGGCGGGAGGACGATGACCTGCAAGACCCTGGGCTGCGATCCCCCCCCATTGAAATGTTGCTCCAAAGCCTTCGGTATGGCGTGCAGGGTGCATCTCAAACATGTATTTGCAACTCACCGCGACAATCGTCATTTGTTTTTTCGAGATACTGAAAAATGAAGGGGGCACCCGGGATTGAACCGGGGACCTCTCGATCTGCAGTCGAATGCTCTACGACTGAGCTATACCCCCATTCACGATCTTTGCGTTCCCATAACTTAAGGAAAAATATTATACTCTGCCTGGCTAAAGACGTCTAATCGAGCAAAATATTGCGTAATCATTATCTCTCAGTTATATATTAGCGTTAAACGATATAAATATCAAAAATACTAGACACTTCGCGCCTGGAGAAAGTGCGAGTCGGCGCCTTCACCTTAATGTCAGAACGCGAAAATTGCACTAGTAGCTTTTTTTCAAGCAAGTTCTGTTCGTCCGTTCTCCGTAATCGTTTGGTATCTGATTAAACTGACATACTCGCCTATGGCTTTCGTAAACGAAAATTTCATTGTGACCCCGACGTGATTTGAACACGCAACCTTCTGATCTGGAGTCAGACGCGCTACCGTTGCGCCACGGAGTCGACGCTGCTTAGGTCTTGTCATGAATAGGTTCCTCGAACACTTACTGTACCGTTCAAACCTAAGAAATAATGACAGTAGGATCCACGAGACACTCGTCCCGGATGTACTTGCTCTGGCGGGGGTGTAACTCAGTGGTAGAGTGTCTGCTTCGCATGCAGAAAGTCCTGGGTTCAAATCCCAGCTCCTCCAATTTTTGTTTCTCCGTGCAGCAGTACATGAAAACTTTTGCCTATCACCATATTCTACAAAATTCAGTGTACAAGATTCTTCCCCCAAGCAAGTGGATTTCGTACAGTTCGACCTCATGGCGGGAGGACGATGACCTGCAAGACCCTGGGCTGCGATCCCCCCCCCATTGAAATGTTGCTCCAAAGCCTTCGGTATGGCGTGCAGGGTGCATCTCAAACATGTATTTGCAACTCACCGCGACAATCGTCATTTGTTTTTTCGAGATACTGAAAAATGAAGGGGGCACCCGGGATTGAACCGGGGACCTCTCGATCTGCAGTCGAATGCTCTACGACTGAGCTATACCCCCATTCACGATCTTTGCGTTCCCATAACTTAAGGAAAAATATTATACTCTGCCTGGCTAAAGACGTCTAATCGAGCAAAATATTGCGTAATCATTATCTCTCAGTTATATATTAGCGTTAAACGATATAAATATCAAAAATACTAGACACTTCGCGCCTGGAGAAAGTGCGAGTCGGCGCCTTCACCTTAATGTCAGAACGCGAAAATTGCACTAGTAGCTTTTTTTCAAGCAAGTTCTGTTCGTCCGTTCTCCGTAATCGTTTGGTATCTGATTAAACTGACATACTCGCCTATGGCTTTCGTAAACGAAAATTTCATTGTGACCCCGACGTGATTTGAACACGCAACCTTCTGATCTGGAGTCAGACGCGCTACCGTTGCGCCACGGAGTCGACGCTGCTTAGGTCTTGTCATGAATAGGTTCCTCGAACACTTACTGTACCGTTCAAACCTAAGAAATAATGACAGTAGGATCCACGAGACACTCGTCCCGGATGTACTTGCTCTGGCGGGGGTGTAACTCAGTGGTAGAGTGTCTGCTTCGCATGCAGAAAGTCCTGGGTTCAAATCCCAGCTCCTCCAATTTTTGTTTCTCCGTGCAGCAGTACATGAAAACTTTTGCCTATCACCATATTCTACAAAATTCAGTGTACAAGAATCTTCCCCCAAGCAAGTGGATTTCGTACAGTTCGACCTCATGGCGGGAGGACGATGACCTGCAAGACCCTGGGCTGCGATCCCCCCCCATTGAAATGTTGCTCCAAAGCCTTCGGTATGGCGTGCAGGGTGCATCTCAAACATGTATTTGCAACTCGCCTCGACAATCGTCATTTGTTTTTTCGAGATACTGAAAAATGAAGGGGGCACCCGGGATTGAACCGGGGACCTCTCGATCTGCAGTCGAATGCTCTACGACTGAGCTATACCCCCTTTCACGATCTTTGCGTTCCCATAACTTAAGGAAAAATATTATACTCTGCCTGGCTAAAGACGTCTAATCGAGCAAAATATTGCGTAATCATTATCTCTCAGTTATATATTAGCGTTAAACGATATAAATATCAAAAATACTAGACACTTCGCGCCTGGAGAAAGTGCGAGTCGGCGCCTTCACCTTAATGTCAGAACGCGAAAATTGCACTAGTAGCTTTTTTTCAAGCAAGTTCTGTTCGTCCGTTCTCCGTAATCGTTTGGTATCTGATTAAACTGACATACTCGCCTATGGCTTTCGTAAACGAAAATTTCATTGTGACCCCGTCGTGATTTGAACACGCAACCTTCTGATCTGGAGTCAGACGCGCTACCGTTGCGCCACGGAGTCGACGCTGCTTAGGTCTTGTCATGAATAGGTTCCTCGAACACATACTGTACCGTTCAAACCTAAGAAATAATGACAGTAGGATCCACGAGACACTCGTCCCGGATGTACTTGCTCTGGCGGGGGTGTAACTCAGTGGTAGAGTGTCTGCTTCGCATGCAGAAAGTCCTGGGTTCAAATCCCAGCTCCTCCAATTTTTGTTTCTCCGTGCAGCAGTACATGAAAACTTTTGCCTATCACCATATTCTACAAAATTCAGTGTACAAGATTCTTCCCCCAAGCAAGTGGATTTCGTACAGTTCGACCTCATGGCGGGAGGACGATGACCTGCAAGACCCTGGGCTGCGATCCCCCCCCATTGAAATGTTGCTCCAAAGCCTTCGGTATGGCGTGCAGGGTGCATCTCAAACATGTATTTGCAACTCACCGCGACAATCGTCATTTGTTTTTTCGAGATACTGAAAAATGAAGGGGGCACCCGGGATTGAACCGGGGACCTCTCGATCTGCAGTCGAATGCTCTACGACTGAGCTATACCCCCTTTCACGATCTTTGCGTTCCCATAACTTAAGGAAAAATATTATACTCTGCCTGGCTAAAGACGTCTAATCGAGCAAAATATTGCGTAATCATTATCTCTCAGTTATATATTAGCGTTAAACGATATAAATATCAAAAATACTAGACACTTCGCGCCTGGAGAAAGTGCGAGTCGGCGCCTTCACCTTAATGTCAGAACGCGAAAATTGCACTAGTAGCTTTTTTTCAAGCAAGTTCTGTTCGTCCGTTCTCCGTAATCGTTTGGTATCTGATTAAACTGACATACTCGCCTATGGCTTTCGTAAACGAAAATTTCATTGTGACCCCGACGTGATTTGAACACGCAACCTTCTGATCTGGAGTCAGACGCGCTACCGTTGCGCCACGGAGTCGACGCTGCTTAGGTCTTGTCATGAATAGGTTCCTCGAACACTTACTGTACCGTTCAAACCTAAGAAATAATGACAGTAGGATCCACGAGACACTCGTCCCGGATGTACTTGCTCTGGCGGGGGTGTAACTCAGTGGTAGAGTGTCTGCTTCGCATGCAGAAAGTCCTGGGTTCAAATCCCAGCTCCTCCAATTTTTGTTTCTCCGTGCAGCAGTACATGAAAACTTTTGCCTATCACCATATTCTACAAAATTCAGTGTACAAGATTCTTCCCCCAAGCAAGTGGATTTCGTACAGTTCGACCTCATGGCGGGAGGACGATGACCTGCAAGACCCTGGGCTGCGATCCCCCCCCATTGAAATGTTGCTCCAAAGCCTTCGGTATGGCGTGCAGGGTGCATCTCAAACATGTATTTGCAACTCACCGCGACAATCGTCATTTGTTTTTTCGAGATACTGAAAAATGAAGGGGGCACCCGGGATTGAACCGGGGACCTCTCGATCTGCAGTCGAATGCTCTACGACTGAGCTATACCCCCTTTCACGATCTTTGCGTTCCCATAACTTAAGGAAAAATATTATACTCTGCCTGGCTAAAGACGTCTAATCGAGCAAAATATTGCGTAATCATTATCTCTCAGTTATATATTAGCGTTAAACGATATAAATATCAAAAATACTAGACACTTCGCGCCTGGAGAAAGTGCGAGTCGGCGCCTTCACCTTAATGTCAGAACGCGAAAATTGCACTAGTAGCTTTTTTTCAAGCAAGTTCTGTTCGTCCGTTCTCCGTAATCGTTTGGTATCTGATTAAACTGACATACTCGCCTATGGCTTTCGTAAACGAAAATTTCATTGTGACCCCGACGTGATTTGAACACGCAACCTTCTGATCTGGAGTCAGACGCGCTACCGTTGCGCCACGGAGTCGACGCTGCTTAGGTCTTGTCATGAATAGGTTCCTCGAACACTTACTGTACCGTTCAAACCTAAGAAATAATGACAGTAGGATCCACGAGACACTCGTCCCGGATGTACTTGCTCTGGCGGGGGTGTAACTCAGTGGTAGAGTGTCTGCTTCGCATGCAGAAAGTCCTGGGTTCAAATCCCAGCTCCTCCAATTTTTGTTTCTCCGTGCAGCAGTACATGAAAACTTTTGCCTATCACCATATTCTACAAAATTCAGTGTACAAGATTCTTCCCCCAAGCAAGTGGATTTCGTACAGTTCGACCTCATGGCGGGAGGACGATGACCTGCAAGACCCTGGGCTGCGATCCCCCCCCCATTGAAATGTTGCTCCAAAGCCTTCGGTATGGCGTGCAGGGTGCATCTCAAACATGTATTTGCAACTCACCGCGACAATCGTCATTTGTTTTTTCGAGATACTGAAAAATGAAGGGGGCACCCGGGATTGAACCGGGGACCTCTCGATCTGCAGTCGAATGCTCTACGACTGAGCTATACCCCCATTCACGATCTTTGCGTTCCCATAACTTAAGGAAAAATATTATACTCTGCCTGGCTAAAGACGTCTAATCGAGCAAAATATTGCGTAATCATTATCTCTCAGTTATATATTAGCGTTAAACGATATAAATATCAAAAATACTAGACACTTCGCGCCTGGAGAAAGTGCGAGTCGGCGCCTTCACCTTAATGTCAGAACGCGAAAATTGCACTAGTAGCTTTTTTTCAAGCAAGTTCTGTTCGTCCGTTCTCCGTAATCGTTTGGTATCTGATTAAACTGACATACTCGCCTATGGCTTTCGTAAACGAAAATTTCATTGTGACCCCGACGTGATTTGAACATGCAACCTTCTGATCTGGAGTCAGACGCGCTACCGTTGCGCCACGGAGTCGACGCTGCTTAGGTCTTCTCATGAATAGGTTCCTCGAACACTTACTGTACCGTTCAAACCTAAGAAATAATGACAGTAGGATCCACGAGACACTCGTCCCGGATGTACTTGCTCTGGCGGGGGTGTAACTCAGTGGTAGAGTGTCTGCTTCGCATGCAGTCTAGTTCCGCTTGCGACGCCGTGCAGGTCGCACGTGTTGTGCCTTCGCTCCGCAATAGCGTGTGCAAGCCGTGACTACTTTCGGTGTTTACGTTGTTTGCTAGATTTGCTGTCTTGTGTTTCCGTCACTTCACTTCGCTTTTAGTGTTTTGTGTCGTTCTGTGTTAGCGGTCTCGACCGTTTAATAAGTGGATATGTCGTCCAGGTTGTTCCCAAGGAAATGTACTCTGTGTTTCGAATTTGACAAGTCTACACGTCATGTTCAACCGAGTTCCATGGAAGTTCACGATTTCATAGTGGATGTCATTGGTATTACGTCTGACCAGGTTCATACTGCCTATTACGACACCGATCTCTACTGTTTCTTCGTCAAGTTGTTAAACCCTGTGTTACTGGAGAGGATTCTGTTAAAACATGGTAGCAGAGCTGAGTTCCGTCATCGTGACGCCTCGGTGAGTACTGTTCTCATATCCAATGCTGATGTAGAATATAAAAATGTCCGTGTGTACAACCTGCCGCCGGAAGTTGAAAACTGTTATTTACGTGAGATTTTGACGAAGTATGGGGAGGTCAAGCAAATCCGTAACGAACGTTGGTCTAGTCAACATCGGTTACAGTGTTTTAGTGGCGTCCGGTCAGTCGAAATGCACGTCAAGCAAGATATCCCCTCCCATCTTATTGTTTGTGGGTATAAAGTGCATGTCACGTACAGTGGGCAACCAGGCACATGCTTTATTTGTAACGAAACTGGCCACTTGCGTACGAACTGCCCTAAACGTGTCTTTGTTCTCAAAAGTACTTTGGAACAGCGTAGAAAATTGACATTGGCCGATCTTGTTAGGGAGGCACCAATCACGGACATCGAACGCCCTAGTGATAGTGAAATATTGCCCCCGGAGCCTGGTTTGCCTGTTGCCGACTTTCCACCCTTTCCTTCAAAACCGGTTACAGATCCGGCTGCTTCCAAATCTGACGTGCAGCTGCTGAGCCACAAACGGCGACGAACGTGTGATGATGATAGTCCGGACGAGGATCTCCAGGAATTAGAACATGATGTCCCGAAAGAGATGCCGGTTACGGTTACTAACTCAAGTTTTTCTGAACCGTCGCACGCAGCTGTCGACGTTGCGGCTATTGACGTCATTCCGAGTGACGTACAGGCAGCTTTGGCATCACAGCAGCCGGGCCCGCCGCCTGAAGTCGCGACGTCACCACAGGACGAATCACAACAAGCGCGTGCTCCCGATAAGCATAACGGGGAAGGCAGTATTTGTGTACAAACTGAAGGAAGTCAAAGTCCGTCTACAAACAAACACGAAGTTCGTGCTAGAGACAACAAACAACCTTGTCCACCTACTGCGTCAGATCTTTCTGCAGATCAGATGGCTGAGGCGTCACATCACGTTATGGACTGCGAAGTCACTCAGGACCCTCCCACACCTCCGTCTGCCGATGTGTTCCCTAGCAGAACACGTAGTAGGACCAAAGTTCAACCGAACGTCAATGCAGTACGGAAGAAAAACAAACCCAACGACACCCAAGTGACTGTTCGTGATCCTCCCGACAATGCAGACCATTCCGAAGTTTCTATGCCCTTGTAATGCGACCAGTGTTGTTTAGTGACCCTTTCCGTACCTCACTGTACTAATGGCACAAGCGTACAAATTCGTCTCCCTGAACATAAATAAGATTCGATCTGATCTCAAAATTGCGGCCCTACAGCAGTTTCTATACGAATCTGACGCTGATATTGTGTTGTTACAGGAAGTTACTGTTTTGAATCTCTTCATCTCTGGTTTTAAAACCATATCAAACGTTGCTCCTGAGGAAAGTACAGGTACCGCACTTTTAATACGGGAAGGTATTCCAGTTGGGGAGATCGAGTTTTTAGATTCCGGTCGAGGAGTGGGCTGTAAAATTTTTGATGTCACCCTTGTTAACTTATATGCCCCGTCAGGCAACAGCAACAAATTCGAACGGTCACGTTTTTATAAGGAGGATGTTACGTATCTGTTGCGGGGAAGTCCTCAAAACCTGATAATAGGAGGTGACTTTAACTGTGTTCTACGTAAAAACGATCAGTCCCCTAATTTTAACTACTGTAAAGAACTGCACGAACTCGTTAAGAATATTAAGCTGAAAGATGCTTGGGAACTGAAGTATCCTACTTTAGTTAAATTCACTTTTTTCACCGTTACTTCATGCAGCCGTCTGGATAGAATTTATCTATCGGACTGCATCAGTGACCGACTCCTAGCGGTTGACGTAATCCCGGCTAGTTTTACCGACCATTGCGCTGTTGCGGCAACAGTTCACTTAAATCGACAGCCTACCAAATTATTTCGTTCCCCGTGGATGTTAAACATATCGCATCTGGCGGACGCTGAATTATTTGACGTTATCAGACATGTGTGGGAAACTTGTTTGCGTTCCATCACTTTTTATCCGACTAAAGCGATGTGGTGGACCACTGTTGCCAAACCAAAGCTTCGAAAAAGTCTCATTTATTATAGTGCTCAGAAAGCACGCGCCTGCAAGAAGACCTTTGAGTTTTACTACACTGTGTTGCGACAACTGTATGATTCATCCACTGCGACCAACACTAACTTTCCATCAATTCAACGTGTCAAGGCTAAACTTGTCAGCTTGAAGCGTCAACAATTGGAAGGTCTGAAAGTTAAATCCAAACCTAAATCTGTTTTAGCCGACGAAATGACATCTATGTACCATTTATTCAAGCATTTATCACGCCGCCGCCGGGCTTTCATTGATGTTTTGGAAAGAGATAATGGGGAATTACTCTCTACTCAAGCGGCCATTATTAGTGAAATTCACCAACATTTCCAACGACTGTATTCCAGTGAGATTGTCAATGAACCTGCTGTCAGTGCAGTGGTCAATGTTTTTGATAGGGCGATTAGTCCTGCTGACAATGTCGACTTTTTATCGGATTTCACTCCCGAGGAAGTTTTAGCCTTGATCTCCACGTCGCCTTCCTTTAAATCACCTGGTCCTGATGGTTTGCCCAAGGAATTTTATACCAAATTCTGGAACGTCCTTGGTGGTACTTTTACTGAAATTGTTAATGAAGTCATGAGTGGTGGTCCTCTTCCTGCCGACTTCAAAGTGGGTAGAATTGTTTTAGTCCCGAAGAGAACTGGTCACAAGCGAGTTGCTAATCTCCGTCCAATCACATTATTGAACTTTGATTATAAAACGATTGCCCGAGCGATTAATAGCAGAATGACCCCCATCCTTGGGAAAGTTATTCATTCACATCAGTCTTGCCTTCCAGGGAGAACCATTATGACTCCGGTTGCAGAGTACAGAGACGTTATTTCAGTAGCGGCCGTAACCAACATCAAATGTGCTTTCCTTTTTCTTGACTTTTGCAAAGCTTTTGACCGCGTTAGTCATCACTATTTAGAACGCATCCTGCAACGAATTGGACTCGAAGAACGAGCTGTGGCAGTCATTCGGAATATGATAACCGGCATTACTGCTAGGATCACAGTTAACGGTCAGCTGACACAAGCTGTTAGCATACGACGCGGTGTACCGCAAGGCAGTCCGTTGTCGATGTCGCTCTTTGTTTTGTCGCTCGAGCCATTTCTGAAGCGATTGTGTATCACATTAACTGGCTTTTCTGTCTTAGGGAGCAATCTTACAGTGAGGGCTTACGCCGATGATGTTGCTGTTATCCTACGTCATGAGTCTGAAGTGGCCCAATTGCGGGCTGAGATTGATACTTACAGCACTGCTTCTGGGGCGAAACTCAGTGAGGGTAAATGTAAGGTTCTACGCTTACGGGGCTTCGAATCTCTTGCTATACCGTGGGCGCAGATCGTCGAACAACATGTTGCTCTGGGTATCATCATCGATAGGTGTCCCTTACGTATGGCAGCTAAAAACTGGAAACTTACTGCCAATCGAATACAGGGAGCTATAGTGGAAAACACACGGCGATCGACAAATATCCTCCAGAAGATCAGGATTTTGAATACATACATACTCTGTAAAGCTTATTATGTCGCTCAGGTGTTCCCTCTTCCCAAAATGCAAGCCCATAAGATCATGCGTTTGTCCAGCAGGTTTGTGTGGCTCGGTCATATTTTTAAGTTAACCTATACCACACTGTCTAAGTCAGTGCAAGCTGGGGGCCTGCAACTCAATGATATCCGTCGAAAGGCGACAGCACTCTATATAAAACGAACAACTGTGATAATTACCACGATGCCCCATACTATCACATCGAAGCTGTTTCGCATTGTTCGCCCTAAATGTATGAAACCGCCTATTGACATCGGGAAACTCAACTTTCAATTGCAACATGTCGGTGTTTATTACCTCGAAATTAGTTACTTAGGTGACAGTGTTTTCACAAGTCCTTGTCTCACGACAGTGTTCTTACTTGCTCAGTGGCAGAAGTACGAAGCTCCAACTACAATTGAAGTGCACTACCCAAGAATCGTCTGGACGGCAGTGTGGACCAATATTACTCTAAAAATTCATTCCTCCGATGTGATTTCCGCCTGGTATAAAGTTGTCCACAATCTTGTTCCAACCAACGAAAAACTCAACCGCATTGGCTTAAGTGCTACTGACAACTGCCTCAAATGTGGATTCGTTGACACTCTGAGGCACAGGTTTACTTGCTGCGGGCATCAGTTCAACTGGCATTGGGTGCGGAAACGATTGGCGCTGCTCACACGTAGCACTGAAAGTCTTTATACAACTGATATCCTCCTGTGGCCTGATACACGGTATTACCCCAAAACGAAAAACAATACTGTTATGTGGATGCTGGGTCATTTTGTCACTTACGTCATCACTAACCACGGAGAAGACAATATTACTGCCTTTACTGCTTATATGGAAACGGCATATTGGCGAAGAAACCAGTTCCCGCACATTAAAAGGGATTTTGGAAACATGTTAAAAATACTGTTTGAGAAACAGGGAATTGGGTGATTCTACGGTCAATCCGCCATTACTGTTAACTTTTCCACGGTGAAGTTCCCAAGTACAAGCGAACACTGAATACTATTTTCGTTATCGTTTCGCCTATGGCGCTTGAAGAACCTGAAGTTTTCTTTTCTTTCTTATTCCTCATTATTTGTTTTTTGCGGGAAGAGTCATTTTTTTTCCCTTGGTTTTGAGAGAGATTTCTATTTTTCGTTGCACTTATATTGCAAAGAAGACGAGGCAATGAACTCCTTGTAATCCGGAAGAACCAGTATTCTTTTTGTGTACTGTTGTACGACGCCAGTGAATCTGGAGACTTTGATTTCTTTTGACTATAGCTGATGAAGCTCGCCAAGGACGGCATTCATGGAGAGCGCAAGGAGGGCTGTAAGGGGAGAAGGGAGGCCCTATAAAAAAAAAAAAAAAAACAAAACAAAAAAAAAAACAAATAAAAAAAAAAAGCGGTCTAAGGCGCTGGTTTAAGGCACCAGTTTAAAAAAAAAAAAAAAAAAAAAAAAAAAAAAAAAAGTGGTAGAGTGTCTGCTTCGCATGCAGAAAGTCCTGGGTTCAAATCCCAGCTCCTCCAATTTTTGTTTCTCCGTGCAGCAGTACATGAAAACTTTTGCCTATCACCATATTCTACAAAATTCAGTGTACAAGATTCTTCCCCCAAGCAAGTGGATTTCGTACAGTTCGACCTCATGGCGGGAGGACGATGACCTGCAAGACCCTGGGCTGCGATCCCCCCCCATTGAAATGTTGCTCCAAAGCCTTCGGTATGGCGTGCAGGGTGCATCTCAAACATGTATTTGCAACTCACCGCGGCAATCGTCATTTGTTTTTTCGAGATACTGAAAAATGAAGGGGGCACCCGGGATTGAACCGGGGACCTCTCGATCTGCAGTCGAATGCTCTACGACTGAGCTATACCCCCTTTCACGATCTTTGCGTTCCCATAACTTAAGGAAAAATATTATACTCTGCCTGGCTAAAGACGTCTAATCGAGCAAAATATTGCGTAATCATTATCTCTCAGTTATATATTAGCGTTAAACGATATAAATATCAAAAATACTAGACACTTCGCGCCTGGAGAAAGTGCGAGTCGGCGCCTTCACCTTAATGTCAGAACGCGAAAATTGCACTAGTAGCTTTTTTTCAAGCAAGTTCTGTTCGTCCGTTCTCCGTAATCGTTTGGTATCTGATTAAACTGACATACTCGCCTATGGCTTTCGTAAACGAAAATTTCATTGTGACCCCGACGTGATTTGAACACGCAACCTTCTGATCTGGAGTCAGACGCGCTACCGTTGCGCCACGGAGTCGACGCTGCTTAGGTCTTGTCATGAATAGGTTCCTCGAACACTTACTGTACCGTTCAAACCTAAGAAATAATGACAGTAGGATCCACGAGACACTCGTCCCGGATGTACTTGCTCTGGCGGGGGTGTAACTCAGTGGTAGAGTGTCTGCTTCGCATGCAGAAAGTCCTGGGTTCAAATCCCAGCTCCTCCAATTTTTGTTTCTCCGTGCAGCAGTACATGAAAACTTTTGCCTATCACCATATTCTACAAAATTCAGTGTACAAGATTCTTCCCCCAAGCAAGTGGATTTCGTACAGTTCGACCTCATGGCGGGAGGACGATGACCTGCAAGACCCTGGGCTGCGATCCCCCCCCATTGAAATGTTGCTCCAAAGCCTTCGGTATGGCGTGCAGGGTGCATCTCAAACATGTATTTGCAACTCACCGCGACAATCGTCATTTGTTTTTTCGAGATACTGAAAAATGAAGGGGGCACCCGGGATTGAACCGGGGACCTCTCGATCTGCAGTCGAATGCTCTACGACTGAGCTATACCCCCTTTCACGATCTTTGCGTTCCCATAACTTAAGGAAAAATATTATACTCTGCCTGGCTAAAGACGTCTAATCGAGCAAAATATTGCGTAATCATTATCTCTCAGTTATATATTAGCGTTAAACGATATAAATATCAAAAATACTAGACACTTCGCGCCTGGAGAAAGTGCGAGTCGGCGCCTTCACCTTAATGTCAGAACGCGAAAATTGCACTAGTAGCTTTTTTTCAAGCAAGTTCTGTTCGTCCGTTCTCCGTAATCGTTTGGTATCTGATTAAACTGACATACTCGCCTATGGCTTTCGTAAACGAAAATTTCATTGTGACCCCGACGTGATTTGAACACGCAACCTTCTGATCTGGAGTCAGACGCGCTACCGTTGCGCCACGGAGCCGACGCTGCTTAGGTCTTGTCATGAATAGGTTCCTCGAACACTTACTGTACCGTTCAAACCTAAGAAATAATGACAGTAGGATCCACGAGACACTCGTCCCGGATGTACTTGCTCTGGCGGGGGTGTAACTCAGTGGTAGAGTGTCTGCTTCGCATGCAGAAAGTCCTGGGTTCAAATCCCAGCTCCTCCAATTTTTGTTTCTCCGTGCAGCAGTACATGAAAACTTTTGCCTATCACCATATTCTACAAAATTCAGTGTACAAGATTCTTCCCCCAAGCAAGTGGATTTCGTACAGTTCGACCTCATGGCGGGAGGACGATGACCTGCAAGACCCTGGGCTGCGATCCCCCCCCATTGAAATGTTGCTCCAAAGCCTTCGGTATGGCGTGCAGGGTGCATCTCAAACATGTATTTGCAACTCACCGCGACAATCGTCATTTGTTTTTTCGAGATACTGAAAAATGAAGGGGGCACCCGGGATTGAACCGGGGACCTCTCGATCTGCAGTCGAATGCTCTACGACTGAGCTATACCCCCATTCACGATCTTTGCGTTCCCATAACTTAAGGAAAAATATTATACTCTGCCTGGCTAAAGACGTCTAATCGAGCAAAATATTGCGTAATCATTATCTCTCAGTTATATATTAGCGTTAAACGATATAAATATCAAAAATACTAGACACTTCGCGCCTGGAGAAAGTGCGAGTCGGCGCCTTCACCTTAATGTCAGAACGCGAAAATTGCACTAGTAGCTTTTTTTCAAGCAAGTTCTGTTCGTCCGTTCTCCGTAATCGTTTGGTATCTGATTAAACTGACATACTCGCCTATGGCTTTCGTAAACGAAAATTTCATTGTGACCCCGACGTGATTTGAACACGCAACCTTCTGATCTGGAGTCAGACGCGCTACCGTTGCGCCACGGAGTCGACGCTGCTTAGGTCTTGTCATGAATAGGTTCCTCGAACACTTACTGTACCGTTCAAACCTAAGAAATAATGACAGTAGGATCCACGAGACACTCGTCCCGGATGTACTTGCTCTGGCGGGGGTGTAACTCAGTGGTAGAGTGTCTGCTTCGCATGCAGAAAGTCCTGGGTTCAAATCCCAGCTCCTCCAATTTTTGTTTCTCCGTGCAGCAGTACATGAAAACTTTTGCCTATCACCATATTCTACAAAATTCAGTGTACAAGATTCTTCCCCCAAGCAAGTGGATTTCGTACAGTTCGACCTCATGGCGGGAGGACGATGACCTGCAAGACCCTGGGCTGCGATCCCCCCCCATTGAAATGTTGCTCCAAAGCCTTCGGTATGGCGTGCAGGGTGCATCTCAAACATGTATTTGCAACTCACCGCGACAATCGTCATTTGTTTTTTCGAGATACTGAAAAATGAAGGGGGCACCCGGGATTGAACCGGGGACCTCTCGATCTGCAGTCGAATGCTCTACGACTGAGCTATACCCCCATTCACGATCTTTGCGTTCCCATAACTTAAGGAAAAATATTATACTCTGCCTGGCTAAAGACGTCTAATCGAGCAAAATATTGCGTAATCATTATCTCTCAGTTATATATTAGCGTTAAACGATATAAATATCAAAAATACTAGACACTTCGCGCCTGGAGAAAGTGCGAGTCGGCGCCTTCACCTTAATGTCAGAACGCGAAAATTGCACTAGTAGCTTTTTTTCAAGCAAGTTCTGTTCGTCCGTTCTCCGTAATCGTTTGGTATCTGATTAAACTGACATACTCGCCTATGGCTTTCGTAAACGAAAATTTCATTGTGACCCCGACGTGATTTGAACACGCAACCTTCTGATCTGGAGTCAGACGCGCTACCGTTGCGCCACGGAGCCGACGCTGCTTAGGTCTTGTCATGAATAGGTTCCTCGAACACTTACTGTACCGTTCAAACCTAAGAAATAATGACAGTAGGATCCACGAGACACTCGTCCCGGATGTACTTGCTCTGGCGGGGGTGTAACTCAGTGGTAGAGTGTCTGCTTCGCATGCAGAAAGTCCTGGGTTCAAATCCCAGCTCCTCCAATTTTTGTTTCTCCGTGCAGCAGTACATGAAAACTTTTGCCTATCACCATATTCTACAAAATTCAGTGTACAAGATTCTTCCCCCAAGCAAGTGGATTTCGTACAGTTCGACCTCATGGCGGGAGGACGATGACCTGCAAGACCCTGGGCTGCGATCCCCCCCCATTGAAATGTTGCTCCAAAGCCTTCGGTATGGCGTGCAGGGTGCATCTCAAACATGTATTTGCAACTCACCGCGACAATCGTCATTTGTTTTTTCGAGATACTGAAAAATGAAGGGGGCACCCGGGATTGAACCGGGGACCTCTCGATCTGCAGTCGAATGCTCTACGACTGAGCTATACCCCCATTCACGATCTTTGGGTTCCCATAACTTAAGGAAAAATATTATACTCTGCCTGGCTAAAGACGTCTAATCGAGCAAAATATTGCGTAATCATTATCTCTCAGTTATATATTAGCGTTAAACGATATAAATATCAAAAATACTAGACACTTCGCGCCTGGAGAAAGTGCGAGTCGGCGCCTTCACCTTAATGTCAGAACGCGAAAATTGCACTAGTAGCTTTTTTTCAAGCAAGTTCTGTTCGTCCGTTCTCCGTAATCGTTTGGTATCTGATTAAACTGACATACTCGCCTATGGCTTTCGTAAACGAAAATTTCATTGTGACCCCGACGTGATTTGAACACGCAACCTTCTGATCTGGAGTCAGACGCGCTACCGTTGCGCCACGGAGTCGACGCTGCTTAGGTCTTGTCATGAATAGGTTCCTCGAACACTTACTGTACCGTTCAAACCTAAGAAATAATGACAGTAGGATCCACGAGACACTCGTCCCGGATGTACTTGCTCTGGCGGGGGTGTAACTCAGTGGTAGAGTGTCTGCTTCGCATGCAGAAAGTCCTGGGTTCAAATCCCAGCTCCTCCAATTTTTGTTTCTCCGTGCAGCAGTACATGAAAACTTTTGCCTATCACCATATTCTACAAAATTCAGTGTACAAGATTCTTCCCCCAAGCAAGTGGATTTCGTACAGTTCGACCTCATGGCGGGAGGACGATGACCTGCAAGACCCTGGGCTGCGATCCCCCCCCATTGAAATGTTGCTCCAAAGCCTTCGGTATGGCGTGCAGGGTGCATCTCAAACATGTATTTGCAACTCACCGCGACAATCGTCATTTGTTTTTTCGAGATACTGAAAAATGAAGGGGGCACCCGGGATTGAACCGGGGACCTCTCGATCTGCAGTCGAATGCTCTACGACTGAGCTATACCCCCTTTCACGATCTTTGCGTTCCCATAACTTAAGGAAAAATATTATACTCTGCCTGGCTAAAGACGTCTAATCGAGCAAAATATTGCGTAATCATTATCTCTCAGTTATATATTAGCGTTAAACGATATAAATATCAAAAATACTAGACACTTCGCGCCTGGAGAAAGTGCGAGTCGGCGCCTTCACCTTAATGTCAGAACGCGAAAATTGCACTAGTAGCTTTTTTTCAAGCAAGTTCTGTTCGTCCGTTCTCCGTAATCGTTTGGTATCTGATTAAACTGACATACTCGCCTATGGCTTTCGTAAACGAAAATTTCATTGTGACCCCGACGTGATTTGAACACGCAACCTTCTGATCTGGAGTCAGACGCGCTACCGTTGCGCCACGGAGTCGACGCTGCTTAGGTCTTGTCATGAATAGGTTCCTCGAACACTTACTGTACCGTTCAAACCTAAGAAATAATGACAGTAGGATCCACGAGACACTCGTCCCGGATGTACTTGCTCTGGCGGGGGTGTAACTCAGTGGTAGAGTGTCTGCTTCGCATGCAGAAAGTCCTGGGTTCAAATCCCAGCTCCTCCAATTTTTGTTTCTCCGTGCAGCAGTACATGAAAACTTTTGCCTATCACCATATTCTACAAAATTCAGTGTACAAGATTCTTCCCCCAAGCAAGTGGATTTCGTACAGTTCGACCTCATGGCGGGAGGACGATGACCTGCAAGACCCTGGGCTGCGATCCCCCTCCATTGAAATGTTGCTCCAAAGCCTTCGGTATGGCGTGCAGGGTGCATCTCAAACATGTATTTGCAACTCACCGCGACAATCGTCATTTGTTTTTTCGAGATACTGAAAAATGAAGGGGGCACCCGGGATTGAACCGGGGACCTCTCGATCTGCAGTCGAATGCTCTACGACTTTTTTTTTTTTTTTTTTTTTTTTATGTAGACTGCTGACTGAAATAAAGATTAAAACACGAAAACTTCAGTCCTGGTGTAGGGAAGAAACATATATAAAGGCGGCAAATCCAGAAACAGTATAAAAGAAAATGGCTCACACAGGTGACCTTAGCCAACACCCTCTCGTTCAAATGTCAGGCTAAGCATATTGGCAAAATCATCTCGGAGGCCTGGCAATCGCAAGCGCTGCCAGTAAGCAGTAAGCATGTACTGCCGAAACGCTAGGTGTCCATCCTCTTCATGACAACTGTTGACAAAATGTACGAAATGGCCAATCAACCACATGACGGTATGGAGCTTCGTCCGCGGAAAAAAGGAAGAATCGGGCCGGACGATGATGTCAATAGTATAAGCGGCTTCAGCAGACCTAGTGACAAAAGCAAGTTGTTTCCTGAGCCAACGCCAATTAGCAAGGTGCCCACAGCAGGTGAATCGATGTTCAAGGGTATCCAAGAGACCACACCGAGTACAGGTGTCCGTGTCAGAAAGACCAATACGGTGCAGTCGTACATTGGTGGGAACCAAATTATTTATTACCCTATACCACGTGGACGTCACGGCCATAGAGTGGATCGGCAGACTAACGTTCTTCCAGACGTTCCTCCAGGACACAGATGGAGACGCCAGTTCTATTGGATTGGGACCGGCCAGCCCCTCCCAGCGGGCAATCAAGCCCTTGGTCGTTGGCACCGGTCGCCGCAAGAAGATGTCACCGAGGTAACTCACCGCAATGTAAAATTCCCGAATGTGTTTCAACTTAAAATTTAGGCGTCCGACATCGACAGGTGGAGCAAGGCTCGCCGGACGCACAACAGTAAAAAGCCTGGATGTAATTGAAGTCACTTCTTGCGTAACAATTAGAGTCGTTCGGCGGACGTACAAAGCAGACGCCTTGCGAGTAATGTCAGAGAGGCCCAAGCCTCCGGAGAGACGCGGTTTCGTCATTACCTCGTAACGTAACTTGAATAGATGGCCCTTCCATATAAATCTGCTAGACAATTGGCGCAACCTTTTCGCCACCATCATGGGAAGTGGGAACAGCTGAGCAACATAATAAGCCTTACATAGAACGTAGGTGTCTAAAATTCTGACTTTTTGCAAAATGGTAGCAGAGCGCTGCTCATGGACCATCAGAGCCCCCTGTATCTTCTCGGTGACAGATTTCCAATTGAGAGCCGCCATTTTTAGAGGACACCGATCAATGATAATCCCCAAGGACGTATGGCGATCGACAAAAGTGGCCCAAGGGACGTCAGCATCGCGAAATCCTCGAATATCAAGGAACTTACATTTACCCTGATTGAGACGCGCTCCAGAGACACGACAGTATGCATCAACCGCCCCTTTCAACAACGGGATATCATACGTTGACGGAGGAGAACAACGACATCATCCGCATATGCCTTAACAGAGAGCTTCCCACCAGAGAGGGACATACCCTGAAGCTTGAGAGCAATAGTCCGAAGCAGCGGTTCCAGGGACAATACGAATAAAGACATAGAGAGCGGACTACCCTGAGGCACTCCGCGGCGGATAGCAATGGGCGGCGTCAGCTGCCCATTGACTGACACCCGAGCTGTTATTCCCCTATACAAATTGCCAAGAACACCACGTGATGAAGCGTTAAAACCTATTGTACCTAAAACACGATCTAAAAACACATGACTGACGTGATCAAAAGCCTTATAAAAATCAAGGAAGGCAAAGGCACAATGTACGTTTGTAACCGCCGCAACCGAGACAACATCCCGATATTCGGCTACTGGTGTCAGAATAGATCTATCATGAAAACAACATTGATGTGCACCAATCACACCCCGAAGCAGAGAAGACAACCGGCTATTGAGCGCTCTAGCAGCTGTCTTATAGTCAAAATTCAGCAATGTGAGCGGACGAAGATTGGCAGCAGATAAACGACCAGAGGACTTCGGGATTAAAACAATTTTCCCTACTTTAAAATCGGCAGGCACATCCATCCCCCTGACAATCTCATTTAAAATCTGCGTAAAAATGCCACCCAAAAGAGGCCAAAAACGGAGATAAAATTCTTTAGGCAGGCCGTCTGGACCCGGCGATTTACTGGACGGAGAGCGAGCAATAAAGTCGAAAACATCATCTACCTGGAACTCCCGGAGAAATTCGCCGTTCGCGTCAGGCGCGATCGTCGCAGTTAGATCCCCAAAGACATCATCCGAAAGAGACTCACCAGAATCATCGGCAGAATACAGACTAGTGTAATACTGATGAAGAGCACGAACCATTTCCTCCTGTGCAATAAGCTGTCGCCCATCATCCACCGTAAGAGAAGAGATGAAGGAGTGACGACGACGAGTCTGATGCCGTAGCAGGTGGTACAAGGATGTCAGTTCACCTTCAACAAGAGAGTGAGGTTTCGACTTAACTCGCAGACCATCCATCTGTCGTCGTTTAAGGCTCAAGAGCTTGGCTTTAATACGACGAACATCATGGATCCGCAGTGGAGAGGTACCCGCCGCGTCATATAGTTCACGCAGGACAGAGTAGTAATATTCATACGTGTTCTTAAAATCACGCGTCCTAGCAGCACAGTAGAAAATCAAAGTCTGACGAATCTTGGGCTTGGCAAACGCAGTCCACCAAACCAGCAAGGAGGGGTATCGCGGGACAGAGCGAAGACATCGCTCCCACACGCCACTTATAACATCATCCATAGCACTGTCGGCAAGGTGGGAAACATTTAACATCCACTGGGAACGATAAAGTTTTGCAGGTTGGCGACTAAGATTTACAGTTGCAGTAAAAGCACAATGGTCAGAAAAACTAGTAGGAATAACATCGACAGAAAGAATTTTATCACATAAAAAATCAGATAAATAGAATCTGTCGAGTCTACTGCATGAGGACGCGGTAAAAAACGTATATTTCACCAGGGTTGGATATTTGTGTTCCCAAACATCACGCAGATGCATCGTACGAACTAAGTCATGTAAATCACGGCAATAATTAAAATTGGGGGACTGGTCTGCAGGGCGTAAAACACAATTAAAATCGCCTCCGAGCAGGAGACTCCGAGGACTCTGGCGCAAAAGATAAATAAGCTCTTCTTTATAAAAGCGCGATCGAGCCACAGTGTGACCCGAACCAGAGGGGGCATACAAAACAACGAGGCGGAGATCAAAAAGACGACAACCAATCCCACGGCCAGAGTCAAGGAATTCAATGTCAGTAATAGGAATGCCCTCTCGAAAGAAAAGAGCAGTTCCTGTTGAATATTCCGGCGCGACATTAAAAACAGTTTGAAATCCAGGTAGAGAGAGATCAGAAAACAACACTTCCTGCAAAAACACTACGTCCGCACAGGCGTCGTAAATAAACTGCCGCAAAGAGGCAATGCGAACGTCGGACTCAATACGGTTAACATTTAAGGTAAGAAAGGTGTATGCTTGAACCATAGAGAGAAAAGCGAGAAAACAAATCACCTACACCGACGCACCAGCGTCACAGTCCATAGCAGGGGTGACAGAGGCATCCGAGGGAGGGGGACTGCTACCCCGTTCCGCGGATCCCTTACGTTTCGGTTTTTTACGAACAGCATTAACGTTCGGCTGAACGCGTAACTTGCGTCGGCTGACGGGCAAGGAAACTTCAGCCGCCGGTGACGTAGGAGGGTCAAGTTCTGTATCCGACACCACCCGCGCCGGTCCACATGCGGGATCCGGGGTCGCGGGGGAAACATCCGACAAAACGGAATGGTCAACACCTGCACTAGCTTCCGGCAAACATGGACTGCACGGAGGCGAAACGTGAGCAGGAAGGTCCGAGGCCGCAGAGTTGGAAGGAAGCGGAGCAGCTCCGCTGGCAGAGGTATGGGGCAGCGAAGCAGGAAGTTGTCGCGGCTCCACTTGTTGTGACATCGCAGTCGGTTCGGAAGACGGCGCCAACAGGCCCGACCGACGACCCGACTCGAGAGAAGCTGCGTCGGAGGCCGGAGGGGCGCCAGCAGCCGCCACCGGAACCGCTACCTCAGGAGGGCAGGGAGCAGCTACAGTACACAGTGGCTCGGAGGATGCCGGTCGCTCGGACCGGGGCATCTCAGGGAGATCCTCATCCGTACTATTTCCATCGTGTGGGCGACGCCTCTTATTATTCAAAAGTGGCACACCCACCTGAGGGACAGACGGAACAACATCAGATTTAGCACGCAAAGGAGGAAATTCTGTATCAGGGGTGCGCAAAACCTGTGGAGGGGCGCTACTACCACTGGACTGTGCTACACCAAGAGCAGAACCACCTGCAACGAGGTCAGCGACCGTTAACTTGCGACGCTGTTCGAGAGAATTTTTTAAAACAAAAACTCTCCGCGGACAGTCGGTACGCACGTGACCACTTTCATTGCACAAAAAACAGGTGCCCACCTGACCACTATATGTTACATGGACACGATATCCACCGATCTGCAGGTGAGATGGAATATTCTGCTTAACGTGCATTTCGACTGAACGAATACCACTGTAACATTGCAGGCGATGTTGGCTTGACCAGCGTTCAAGGCGAATGCTCTTTACATCACCATACTTCTGTAGACCCTCCTTAAGATAGACATTATCCACCTCCGGTGGAAGGTTGTAAACACGAACATCGGTATACGTGATGGAAGCATTGGAAAGCAGCACGGTACTTACAGAATCATCCCGATGCCGAAAGAGAACTTGATGACCATATTTAGAAAGAATTTTATCAACCTGAAGTGGGTCCATAAACTTAACAAAGAAAACATACAGTTCGGTATCAAAATAAGCAGTGTGCACCTGATCCGAATGAACACCAAAGGTATCTACCAACCAATCATGAATCTCAAGAGAACTAGGTTGCACATGGCGGGTTGACTTGTCAAAAGCAAAACTAACTGTAGCCTGACGAGGAATAACCTGGGACGACATTTTCAAAATATGCGGTCGAAACCGCTACACAAAAAACACTGAAATAAGGACAGAAAGTAACACAAGGTACGAAACAACGACGGAGAAACACTCACAGAAGTTGCAACACAACACGGAAACAAAAACTATAGTCCACTATACGTAACGCTACGGCGGAGCGGAAGACTAGGCACGTCCACACTGCACGGCGTCTAAAGCGGAACTGGCGACTGAGCTATACCCCCATTCACGATCTTTGCGTTCCCATAACTTAAGGAAAAATATTATACTCTGCCTGGCTAAAGACGTCTAATCGAGCAAAATATTGCGTAATCATTATCTCTCAGTTATATATTAGCGTTAAACGATATAAATATCAAAAATACTAGACACTTCGCGCCTGGAGAAAGTGCGAGTCGGCGCCTTCACCTTAATGTCAGAACGCGAAAATTGCACTAGTAGCTTTTTTTCAAGCAAGTTCTGTTCGTCCGTTCTCCGTAATCGTTTGGTATCTGATTAAACTGACATACTCGCCTATGGCTTTCGTAAACGAAAATTTCATTGTGACCCCGACGTGATTTGAACACGCAACCTTCTGATCTGGAGTCAGACGCGCTACCGTTGCGCCACGGAGTCGACGCTGCTTAGCTCTTGTCATGAATAGGTTCCTCGAACACTTACTGTACCGTTCAAACCTAAGAAATAATGACAGTAGGATCCACGAGACACTCGTCCCGGATGTACTTGCTCTGGCGGGGGTGTAACTCAGTGGTAGAGTGTCTGCTTCGCATGCAGAAAGTCCTGGGTTCAAATCCCAGCTCCTCCAATTTTTGTTTCTCCGTGCAGCAGTACATGAAAACTTTTGCCTATCACCATATTCTACAAAATTCAGTGTACAAGATTCTTCCCCCAAGCAAGTGGATTTCGTACAGTTCGACCTCATGGCGGGAGGACGATGACCTGCAAGACCCTGGGCTGCGATCCCCCCCCATTGAAATGTTGCTCCAAAGCCTTCGGTATGGCGTGCAGGGTGCATCTCAAACATGTATTTGCAACTCACCGCGACAATCGTCATTTGTTTTTTCGAGATACTGAAAAATGAAGGGGGCACCCGGGATTGAACCGGGGACCTCTCGATCTGCAGTCGAATGCTCTACGACTGAGCTATACCCCCATTCACGATCTTTGCGTTCCCATAACTTAAGGAAAAATATTATACTCTGCCTGGCTAAAGACGTCTAATCGAGCAAAATATTGCGTAATCATTATCTCTCAGTTATATATTAGCGTTAAACGATATAAATATCGAAAATACTAGACACTTCGCGCCTGGAGAAAGTGCGAGTCGGCGCCTTCACCTTAATGTCAGAACGCGAAAATTGCACTAGTAGCTTTTTTTCAAGCAAGTTCTGTTCGTCCGTTCTCCGTAATCGTTTGGTATCTGATTAAACTGACATACTCGCCTATGGCTTTCGTAAACGAAAATTTCATTGTGACCCCGACGTGATTTGAACACGCAACCTTCTTTTTTTTTTTTTTTTTTTTTTTTTTTTCTTTTTTTTTTTTTTTTTTTTTTTTTTTTTTTTTGTAATCTTTATTATGGAACAAACGGAGAGTACATATATATATATACACAAAGCAAAAGTTCTTCAAGGTACCAGTTAAACATATACAAAGGAGTGTTAGGTAAACAAATTATTAGAATAACATGAAATACAACAAATTAGAACATATCCAGTTTTCCTTTTTTTTTTTGTTTTTTTTGTTTTTGTTTTTGTTTAAAAATTTGTATTGAACAAACTAAAGGTACATATATATTCACTATGCAAGAGTTCTTCAAGGTACCATTTAAAAATATACAAATGACTGTTAGTTAAACAAAAAAAATATTAAAAAAGAAAAACATTAAATACAACAAAATATAACATATTCTGTCTTCTTCCTTTTTGTAAAATAAATAAATAAATAAATAAATAAAACTGTGTTTGTTTTTGGTCGATGCATGAGAACGTGGATATGGGTGTTGCATCATGTGACAGGTAGGCATGGTACACCCCAACTTTGAGGGGGGTCAAGAAAGACGCTGCGGAGATAACCGGCAAAAGTTTGTCGGTAAGATGGTTTTCGGGTGAGGGTGCTATGCGCGGTCACAACTTTGTACCAGAAGTCAAGGACTGTATGCGGACCACTCCGAAAGAGATATTCTAAAGCCTGTCCTCGAAACCAGATTAGGGTATGGTGCTTAGCAAGAGGGTAGTGAAATGTCTGGGGCAACAACAGGAAATCCGGGGTTACCGTCGTTGGCGGGGCACGGAGGTAAAAGCCCACGATTCGTTGGATGAGGAGCCATACGTTTTGTTTCAGGGGGCACGTAAGACGGTGCTCGTCGGTGTCTTCGAGCTGACAGTCAGGGCAGAGTGGGGAGGTGGCCAGTCCTATGCGGTAAAGTCGACTATTAGTCGGGAATTTCCCATAGACTAAAACATACCAGAGTGCAGACACAGACGACGGTAAAAAGGGTGCATGCACACACCCCCAAACCGTGCGCCAGTTAATGTCAGGATGCTGTAGCACCATGGGGTCGCAAGGGTTGGACAGCATAAACAAACGATAATAATCTTTTGTACGGGGAGGACGGGTGACTGGAAGATCGGCCCGAACGTAGCTGAGTTCTATGAAACAATTGGCGACGTAGTACAATAATGGAGAAATAGGCGCCACATTGATCGGTGGATCGAGGGAAGCTGGTCGGAGGATATCTAAGAGACAGCGTGTTAAAGACGGGACCGGCCCCTGCCAGTGCCGCAACAGAGTGTGGACAAAGAGTGCAGAAGAGCGTGCCCGCACGTTGATGAGTCCGAGGCCACCTTTTGCAGGAGGCAGTGTTAGAGTGTTGTAGCGGACTTTGAAAAGTGCCCCTGCTGACACGAAATATCCAAAGGCTGATTGGATGCGGCGGCCAAGGAGTAACGGCAGTGGGAGGATCTGGGCGACGTGTACCAGTTTAGGGGCGACATAGGTGTTTACATAGGACACACGTTGGAGTTGGTTTAAGTTACGGTGCACTTGACCGCGGACATGGTGCCGAATCGACTGCAAAAGCCGCCGGTAAGCCAGGGCCACTGTGCGGTGTGTGGAACTCGTAAATTCGATACCCAAGTAACGAAGGGTGGCACTAACTGGGAGTGGGGTCGGCACCATAGCCGGGAGGCCGCGCCCAATGTGCATCATAGTCGATTTACGGACATTAAGAATGCTACCAGAAAGACGCCCATACTGCTGGATCCATTGGATGGCGTCATTGAGTTCCGTGGAGGAGCAGGTGAGAAAGAGGAGATCGTCCGCATAAGCCCTACAGTGAAAGGTGTGGTCACGCAAAGTGAGGCCCTGCAGTCTAGAGGTAAGTCCAGTGATGAGGGGCTCAAGTGCAATGGCATACAGTAAAGTAGACATAGGGCATCCTTGACGCACAGAGCGGCGTATAGGAATCGGTCCTACAAGCCTCCCATTGACTTGTACCACCGAGACCGCGGGAAGGAGTAACCGGCGAATGGCATCGACAAAAAGCAATGGGAACCCCATACGTGTCGCCACCATGAGGAGGAAAGGGTGTCGAACGCGATCAAAGGCACTCGTGAAATCGACGGATACCAGTGCTGCACGAAGGCGACAAACCGACGCCAGTGCAATGAGGTCACGGCATTCTCCCAGGGCTGTTTGTAAGGTGGCCCCACAACCACGTGCAGTCTGCTCAGGAGAAAGGACCGTAGGTAAGACGGTGCGTATGCGCGCTGCTAAGAGGCGTGCATAGATTTTATAGTCTGCATTCAGTAGTGTAAGGGGGCGATATGCAGAGACATGAGACCCTCCCTTCGGTTTAGGCACAGGTAGAAGAATGCCAGTGACGAATTCAGGTGGAATTGGGAAGGACGGAGTAAAGAGTTCCTGAATCATTTCCGTCCAGCGAGGAAGCATTAACGTGGTGAACGCCCGGTAAAACTCCACTGGGAGACCATCTGGTCCGGGTGATTTGTTCTTGGCCCCTTTGTTGATCGCTTCTACCACCTCTTCTGCGGTGATTGCAGACATCATGGACGTTGACTCCGCTACGGTAAGGGTCCGTTCAGGGGAAGGACGGAGATCATCAGGAATGGGCGTCGCCATCGCTTCATCATCATAAAATTGGCGATAATGTTCAGCAAAGGCGGACACGACCGCCGCCTGTGTTGTGTGGTGAACACCATCGGAGGTCGTGATGTTGGGGACGAAAAGCCGACGTCGACGACTATGGTCGGATGCGGCATGGATTGTGGATGGGGTTTCGTCGTGGAGGAGGTCTTGTCGTCGGGAACGCACCACGACACCATGCAGTCGTGCACGTTGAAGAGAGAGGAGACGAGCTTTAGTACGTTGTCGTTCCCTGTGGGTGTCAGGTGATGGAGGGAGCGCATCGAGCTCACGGAGGACCGCGTAATGAAAATTTGTGGTGTCTCGATGCCATGCTGCTGCTTCCTTGCCACATTGTATGAAGGCCTTTCTGATCGCAGGTTTGGCACATTTGAGCCACCAATGGAACGTGGATGTGTACTGCGGAAGGCGTCTTTCGCAAGACGCCCATGTAGTGGCAATACATTGTCGGCAGTGTGGATCATTAAGGAGGGAGGTATTAAGCTTCCAGTAACCTCTTCTGCGCCACACTGACTGAGGTGGCAGAGCCAGGGAGCAAATGACGGCGCAATGGTCCGAAAATGCAAGGGGCCATCGTTCAGCTTGGGCGACTTCATTGCCGAGGTGAGCAGAGACATAAAACCGGTCCAGTCTGCTCGCAGAATGTGCTGTATAATGGGTAAAACCGGGGGTATTGCCATGAATTTTCTCCCAAACGTCCACCAGATGAAAATCTTCGATTAAGGTGAGCAGCGCCGGGCATGGCGAATAACCAGGTACTTGGTCCTGCGGATGGAGGACACAGTTGAAATCGCCTCCCATGATAAGGCGATCATAGCGTCCAGAAAACAGGGGCGCCACGTCATGTCCGAAGAAAGTGGACCGCTGCCGACGGTTCGTGGAGCCAGACGGAGCGTAGATATTGATGACGCGCGTATCGAAGATGGTAACAGCCATGCCTCTTCCACAGGGAAGGATTGTCGTGTCCGTGAGTGGGATTCCTTCGCGTATGTAGAAAGCCACTCCACGCCCTGATTCATCACATGTGGACGTGTATGAGTCGTAGCCGTAGACTGGTGGTAGTGTGGCAACGCGTACTTCCTGAAGAAGGGCGACGTCGACGTCAGAGGCCCGAAGCATGTCACATAGGAGTTGCAGCTTGGGTGCAGTGCCGATCATGTTGATGTTCAGTGTGGCAAACCGGTATGTTTGTTTCAGTGGTGGTGGACGCGCATCTACCATCACCAAGGGAAGTAAGAGGAGGGCACCGACAGGAAGTCCCGTCCCATCAGCTGCAATGCCTCGCTTTTGATGTTAACAGGCAGCCTCGTCCGGCGGAGGTAACTCATCCGGAGGAGGGGGCGTACCTTCCTCAATGTCGTCGGCCCATGCTCCTGTGCCGTGGGTCTGTCCAATGTCCATGGGAATTGCGTCGTGGTGAGAGAGATCTGGAGTTGTCGGCGGGGAGACAGGCGTCTCAACCGGCGCACCGATCGTTACATTGTGCGTGGCGACCTCCATAGTGGTCCCGTCCTGCGAAACGTCTTGTTCATCGTGAAAGTTGTCCGCCGACCTCTGCGTGAAAATGTCGGCTGCTTGGGTGTCGTCGTCGTCGTCGCGGGTGGCAACGCTCTGAGAGCCCGTGGGGGAACGGCGACGGCGTTTGCGCCTACGTGGCGAGCGTTGTTTGCGCACGTGTTCCTCAGTGTCGGACGACGGCAAGGAGGAGCGTCGACCTGGTTCGAAGGCGTCGGTGGGTACAATGAGATTGTCAAACAGGTGTTGTGAAGATGTACTGGTCTCCTCAGCGTCCGGTGTGGGAGCCTGTTCGGCGGCAAGATTGTCCGGCGGGACGTCTGTACCGTCCGTTGGTGACTGGGACGGTGGGACGTGCCGATCGGAAGGACCGGGCGACGGACTGGACGAAACTGTAGACGTGGCAAGAGCCGCTGCGTAAGTGACCGGTAGGGCGGTCATCGTGGGTGTGACGGACGCTTCCGACAACGGGAGCTGCGCGACACGTCGTTGAATGCATTCAGACCGTAGGTGACCTTCTTTCCCGCAACCGGAACAGGTCCGAGGTTGGCCGTCGTACATTATAATGGCACGGCAGCCTCCGATACGTAGATAGGAAGGCACGTGTTTCTGCAACTCGATGCGGACCTGTCTAACACCGTTTAAAACTGGATAGGTCTGAAATTGGACCCATCGTTCGGCAACATGTTCCAGAACGTTGCCATAGGGACGGAGCGCCTCGATGACGACGTCTGCAGGTAGTTCGAACGGCAGTTCGAAGATCCTTATCGTCCGTGTGCCGAGACCTGCGTGATCGACGGTAACGGGTCCGACGTTGCCGTCGGAATGACAGAAGCGCAGTCCACGTTTTGCCTCTTGAAGCACCTTGTCGCACGCCGCATCGTTGATCATTTTGACGTAGACGGTACTGCTAACTATGGACAAGTGGATGCCAATTAGATCCGTTGGTGGTATTTTAACTTCATCGCGTATAAATCGTTCTACCTCCAGGGCCTTGGGTCGGGCGAAGTCGGAACAAAAGTTGAAACGTAATGTCTTCTTCCGATAGTTGTGCGCCATGGTGGTCTAGAAGGAAAACGGCACTTACAGCGGCCGAAGTAAACACAAACACACCGTGCGCGCCTCGCCCGCAGCGCTCTGGCGCGTGACCGCCTCGCAGCACTGCCGGCGGCAGACTGTTCTGATCTGGAGTCAGACGCGCTACCGTTGCGCCACGGAGTCGACGCTGCTTAGGTCTTGTCATGAATAGGTTCCTCGAACACTTACTGTACCGTTCAAACCTAAGAAATAATGACAGTAGGATCCACGAGACACTCGTCCCGGATGTACTTGCTCTGGCGGGGGTGTAACTCAGTGGTAGAGTGTCTGCTTCGCATGCAGAAAGTCCTGGGTTCAAATCCCAGCTCCTCCAATTTTTGTTTCTCCGTGCAGCAGTACATGAAAACTTTTGCCTATCACCATATTCTACAAAATTCAGTGTACAAGATTCTTCCCCCAAGCAAGTGGATTTCGTACAGTTCGACCTCATGGCGGGAGGACGATGACCTGCAAGACCCTGGGCTGCGATCCCCCCCCATTGAAATGTTGCTCCAAAGCCTTCGGTATGGCGTGCAGGGTGCATCTCAAACATGTATTTGCAACTCACCGCGACAATCGTCATTTGTTTTTTCGAGATACTGAAAAATGAAGGGGGCACCCGGGATTGAACCGGGGACCTCTCGATCTGCAGTCGAATGCTCTACGACTGAGCTATACCCCCTTTCACGATCTTTGCGTTCCCATAACTTAAGGAAAAATATTATACTCTGCCTGGCTAAAGACGTCTAATCGAGCAAAATATTGCGTAATCATTATCTCTCAGTTATATATTAGCGTTAAACGATATAAATATCAAAAATACTAGACACTTCGCGCCTGGAGAAAGTGCGAGTCGGCGCCTTCACCTTAATGTCAGAACGCGAAAATTGCACTAGTAGCTTTTTTTCAAGCAAGTTCTGTTCGTCCGTTCTCCGTAATCGTTTGGTATCTGATTAAACTGACATACTCGCCTATGGCTTTCGTAAACGAAAATTTCATTGTGACCCCGACGTGATTTGAACACGCAACCTTCTGATCTGGAGTCAGACGCGCTACCGTTGCGCCACGGAGTCGACGCTGCTTAGGTCTTGTCATGAATAGGTTCCTCGAACACTTACTGTACCGTTCAAACCTAAGAAATAATGACAGTAGGATCCACGAGACACTCGTCCCGGATGTACTTGCTCTGGCGGGGGTGTAACTCAGTGGTAGAGTGTCTGCTTCGCATGCAGAAAGTCCTGGGTTCAAATCCCAGCTCCTCCAATTTTTGTTTCTCCGTGCAGCAGTACATGAAAACTTTTGCCTATCACCATATTCTACAAAATTCAGTGTACAAGATTCTTCCCCCAAGCAAGTGGATTTCGTACAGTTCGACCTCATGGCGGGAGGACGATGACCTGCAAGACCCTGGGCTGCGATCCCCCCCCATTGAAATGTTGCTCCAAAGCCTTCGGTATGGCGTGCAGGGTGCATCTCAAACATGTATTTGCAACTCACCGCGACAATCGTCATTTGTTTTTTCGAGATACTGAAAAATGAAGGGGGCACCCGGGATTGAACCGGGGACCTCTCGATCTGCAGTCGAGTGCTCTACGACTGAGCTATACCCCCTTTCACGATCTTTGCGTTCCCATAACTTAAGGAAAAATATTATACTCTGCCTGGCTAAAGACGTCTAATCGAGCAAAATATTGCGTAATCATTATCTCTCAGTTATATATTAGCGTTAAACGATATAAATATCAAAAATACTAGACACTTCGCGCCTGGAGAAAGTGCGAGTCGGCGCCTTCACCTTAATGTCAGAACGCGAAAATTGCACTAGTAGCTTTTTTTCAAGCAAGTTCTGTTCGTCCGTTCTCCGTAATCGTTTGGTATCTGATTAAACTGACATACTCGCCTATGGCTTTCGTAAACGAAAATTTCATTGTGACCCCGACGTGATTTGAACACGCAACCTTCTGATCTGGAGTCAGACGCGCTACCGTTGCGCCACGGAGTCGACGCTGCTTAGGTCTTGTCATGAATAGGTTCCTCGAACACTTACTGTACCGTTCAAACCTAAGAAATAATGACAGTAGGATCCACGAGACACTCGTCCCGGATGTACTTGCTCTGGCGGGGGTGTAACTCAGTGGTAGAGTGTCTGCTTCGCATGCAGAAAGTCCTGGGTTCAAATCCCAGCTCCTCCAATTTTTGTTTCTCCGTGCAGCAGTACATGAAAACTTTTGCCTATCACCATATTCTACAAAATTCAGTGTACAAGATTCTTCCCCCAAGCAAGTGGATTTCGTACAGTTCGACCTCATGGCGGGAGGACGATGACCTGCAAGACCCTGGGCTGCGATCCCCCCCCATTGAAATGTTGCTCCAAAGCCTTCGGTATGGCGTGCAGGGTGCATCTCAAACATGTATTTGCAACTCACCGCGACAATCGTCATTTGTTTTTTCGAGATACTGAAAAATGAAGGGGGCACCCGGGATTGAACCGGGGACCTCTCGATCTGCAGTCGAATGCTCTACGACTGAGCTATACCCCCTTTCACGATCTTTGCGTTCCCATAACTTAAGGAAAAATATTATACTCTGCCTGGCTAAAGACGTCTAATCGAGCAAAATATTGCGTAATCATTATCTCTCAGTTATATATTAGCGTTAAACGATATAAATATCAAAAATACTAGACACTTCGCGCCTGGAGAAAGTGCGAGTCGGCGCCTTCACCTTAATGTCAGAACGCAAAAATTGCACTAGTAGCTTTTTTTCAAGCAAGTTCTGTTCGTCCGTTCTCCGTAATCGTTTGGTATCTGATTAAACTGACATACTCGCCTATGGCTTTCGTAAACGAAAATTTCATTGTGACCCCGACGTGATTTGAACACGCAACCTTCTGATCTGGAGTCAGACGCGCTACCGTTGCGCCACGGAGTCGACGCTGCTTAGGTCTTGTCATGAATAGGTTCCACGAACACTTACTGTACCGTTCAAACCTAAGAAATAATGACAGTAGGATCCACGAGACACTCGTCCCGGATGTACTTGCTCTGGCGGGGGTGTAACTCAGTGGTAGAGTGTCTGCTTCGCATGCAGAAAGTCCTGGGTTCAAATCCCAGCTCCTCCAATTTTTGTTTCTCCGTGCAGCAGTACATGAAAACTTTTGCCTATCACCATATTCTACAAAATTCAGTGTACAAGATTCTTCCCCCAAGCAAGTGGATTTCGTACAGTTCGACCTCATGGCGGGAGGACGATGACCTGCAAGACCCTGGGCTGCGATCCCCCCCCATTGAAATGTTGCTCCAAAGCCTTCGGTATGGCGTGCAGGGTGCATCTCAAACATGTATTTGCAACTCACCGCGACAATCGTCATTTGTTTTTTCGAGATACTGAAAAATGAAGGGGGCACCCGGGATTGAACCGGGGACCTCTCGATCTGCAGTCGAATGCTCTACGACTGAGCTATACCCCCATTCACGATCTTTGCGTTCCCATAACTTAAGGAAAAATATTATACTCTGCCTGGCTAAAGACGTCTAATCGAGCAAAATATTGCGTAATCATTATCTCTCAGTTATATATTAGCGTTAAACGATATAAATATCAAAAATACTAGACACTTCGCGCCTGGAGAAAGTGCGAGTCGGCGCCTTCACCTTAATGTCAGAACGCGAAAATTGCACTAGTAGCTTTTTTTCAAGCAAGTTCTGTTCGTCCGTTCTCCGTAATCGTTTGGTATCTGATTAAACTGACATACTCGCCTATGGCTTTCGTAAACGAAAATTTCATTGTGACCCCGACGTGATTTGAACACGCAACCTTCTGATCTGGAGTCAGACGCGCTACCGTTGCGCCACGGAGTCGACGCTGCTTAGGTCTTGTCATGAATAGGTTCCTCGAACTCTTACTGTACCGTTCAAACCTAAGAAATAATGACAGTAGGATCCACGAGACACTCGTCCCGGATGTACTTGCTCTGGCGGGGGTGTAACTCAGTGGTAGAGTGTCTGCTTCGCATGCAGAAAGTCCTGGGTTCAAATCCCAGCTCCTCCAATTTTTGTTTCTCCGTGCAGCAGTACATGAAAACTTTTGCCTATCACCATATTCTACAAAATTCAGTGTACAAGATTCTTCCCCCAAGCAAGTGGATTTCGTACAGTTCGACCTCATGGCGGGAGGACGATGACCTGCAAGACCCTGGGCTGCGATCCCCCCCCATTGAAATGTTGCTCCAAAGCCTTCGGTATGGCGTGCAGGGTGCATCTCAAACATGTATTTGCAACTCACCGCGACAATCGTCATTTGTTTTTTCGAGATACTGAAAAATGAAGGGGGCACCCGGGATTGAACCGGGGACCTCTCGATCTGCAGTCGAATGCTCTACGACTGAGCTATACCCCCTTTCACGATCTTTGCGTTCCCATAACTTAAGGAAAAATATTATACTCTGCCTGGCTAAAGACGTCTAATCGAGCAAAATATTGCGTAATCATTATCTCTCAGTTATATATTAGCGTTAAACGATATAAATATCAAAAATACTAGACACTTCGCGCCTGGAGAAAGTGCGAGTCGGCGCCTTCACCTTAATGTCAGAACGCGAAAATTGCACTAGTAGCTTTTTTTCAAGCAAGTTCTGTTCGTCCGTTCTCCGTAATCGTTTGGTATCTGATTAAACTGACATACTCGCCTATGGCTTTCGTAAACGAAAATTTCATTGTGACCCCGACGTGATTTGAACACGCAACCTTCTGATCTGGAGTCAGACGCGCTACCGTTGCGCCACGGAGTCGACGCTGCTTAGGTCTTGTCATGAATAGGTTCCTCGAACACTTACTGTACCGTTCAAACCTAAGAAATAATGACAGTAGGATCCACGAGACACTCGTCCCGGATGTACTTGCTCTGGCGGGGGTGTAACTCAGTGGTAGAGTGTCTGCTTCGCATGCAGAAAGTCCTGGGTTCAAATCCCAGCTCCTCCAATTTTTGTTTCTCCGTGCAGCAGTACATGAAAACTTTTGCCTATCACCATATTCTACAAAATTCAGTGTACAAGATTCTTCCCCCAAGCAAGTGGATTTCGTACAGTTCGACCTCATGGCGGGAGGACGATGACCTGCAAGACCCTGGGCTGCGATCCCCCCCCATTGAAATGTTGCTCCAAAGCCTTCGGTATGGCGTGCAGGGTGCATCTCAAACATGTATTTGCAACTCACCGCGACAATCGTCATTTGTTTTTTCGAGATACTGAAAAATGAAGGGGGCACCCGGGATTGAACCGGGGACCTCTCGATCTGCAGTCGAATGCTCTACGACTGAGCTATACCCCCTTTCACGATATTTGCGTTCCCATAACTTAAGGAAAAATATTATACTCTGCCTGGCTAAAGACGTCTAATCGAGCAAAATATTGCGTAATCATTATCTCTCAGTTATATATTAGCGTTAAACGATATAAATATCAAAAATACTAGACACTTCGCGCCTGGAGAAAGTGCGAGTCGGCGCCTTCACCTTAATGTCAGAACGCGAAAATTGCACTAGTAGCTTTTTTTTTCAAGCAAGTTCTGTTCGTCCGTTCTCCGTAATCGTTTGGTATCTGATTAAACTGACATACTCGCCTATGGCTTTCGTAAACGAAAATTTCATTGTGACCCCGACGTGATTTGAACACGCAACCTTCTGATCTGGAGTCAGACGCGCTACCGTTGCGCCACGGAGTCGACGCTGCTTAGGTCTTGTCATGAATAGGTTCCTCGAACACTTACTGTACCGTTCAAACCTAAGAAATAATGACAGTAGGATCCACGAGACACTCGTCCCGGATGTACTTGCTCTGGCGGGGGTGTAACTCAGTGGTAGAGTGTCTGCTTCGCATGCAGAAAGTCCTGGGTTCAAATCCCAGCTCCTCCAATTTTTGTTTCTCCGTGCAGCAGTACATGAAAACTTTTGCCTATCACCATATTCTACAAAATTCAGTGTACAAGATTCTTCCCCCAAGCAAGTGGATTTCGTACAGTTCGACCTCATGGCGGGAGGACGATGACCTGCAAGACCCTGGGCTGCGATCCCCCCCCATTGAAATGTTGCTCCAAAGCCTTCGGTATGGCGTGCAGGGTGCATCTCAAACATGTATTTGCAACTCACCGCGACAATCGTCATTTGTTTTTTCGAGATACTGAAAAATGAAGGGGGCACCCGGGATTGAACCGGGGACCTCTCGATCTGCAGTCGAATGCTCTACGACTGAGCTATACCCCCATTCACGATCTTTGCGTTCCCATAACTTAAGGAAAAATATTATACTCTGCCTGGCTAAAGACGTCTAATCGAGCAAAATATTGCGTAATCATTATCTCTCAGTTATATATTAGCGTTAAACGATATAAATATCAAAAATACTAGACACTTCTCGCCTGGAGAAAGTGCGAGTCGGCGCCTTCACCTTAATGTCAGAACGCGAAAATTGCACTAGTAGCTTTTTTTCAAGCAAGTTCTGTTCGTCCGTTCTCCGTAATCATTTGGTATCTGATTAAACTGACATACTCGCCTATGGCTTTCGTAAACGAAAATTTCATTGTGACCCCGACGTGATTTGAACACGCAACCTTCTGATCTGGAGTCAGACGCGCTACCGTTGCGCCACGGAGTCGACGCTGCTTAGGTCTTGTCATGAATAGGTTCCTCGAACACTTACTGTACCGTTCAAACCTAAGAAATAATGACAGTAGGATCCACGAGACACTCGTCCCGGATGTACTTGCTCTGGCGGGGGTGTAACTCAGTGGTAGAGTGTCTGCTTCGCATGCAGAAAGTCCTGGGTTCAAATCCCAGCTCCTCCAATTTTTGTTTCTCCGTGCAGCAGTACATGAAAACTTTTGCCTATCACCATATTCTACAAAATTCAGTGTACAAGATTCTTCCCCCAAGCAAGTGGATTTCGTACAGTTCGACCTCATGGCGGGAGGACGATGACCTGCAAGACCCTGGGCTGCGATCCCCCCCCATTGAAATGTTGCTCCAAAGCCTTCGGTATGGCGTGCAGGGTGCATCTCAAACATGTATTTGCAACTCACCGCGACAATCGTCATTTGTTTTTTCGAGATACTGAAAAATGAAGGGGGCACCCGGGATTGAACCGGGGACCTCTCGATCTGCAGTCGAATGCTCTACGACTGAGCTATACCCCCATTCACGATCTTTGCGTTCCCATAACTTAAGGAAAAATATTATACTCTGCCTGGCTAAAGACGTCTAATCGAGCAAAATATTGCGTAATCATTATCTCTCAGTTATATATTAGCGTTAAACGATATAAATATCAAAAATACTAGACACTTCTCGCCTGGAGAAAGTGCGAGTCGGCGCCTTCACCTTAATGTCAGAACGCGAAAATTGCACTAGTAGCTTTTTTTCAAGCAAGTTCTGTTCGTCCGTTCTCCGTAATCATTTGGTATCTGATTAAACTGACATACTCGCCTATGGCTTTCGTAAACGAAAGTTTCATTGTGACCCCGACGTGATTTGAACACGCAACCTTCTGATCTGGAGTCAGACGCGCTACCGTTGCGCCACGGAGTCGACGCTGCTTAGGTCTTGTCATGAATAGGTTCCTCGAACACTTACTGTACCGTTCAAACCTAAGAAATAATGACAGTAGGATCCACGAGACACTCGTCCCGGATGTACTTGCTCTGGCGGGGGTGTAACTCAGTGGTGTTCCGCTTTAGACGCCGTGCAGTGTGGACGTGCCTAGTCTTCCGCTCCGCCGTAGCGTTACGTATAGTGGACTATCGTTTTTGTTACGTGTTGTGTTGCAACTTCTGAGAGTATTTCTCCGTCGTTGTTTCGTACCTTGTGTTACTTTCTGTCCTTATTTCAGTGTTTTTTGTGTAGCGGTTTCGACCGCATATTTTGAAAATGTCGTCCCAGGTTATTCCTCGTCAGGCTACAGTTAGTTTTGCTTTTGACAAGTCAACCCGCCATGTGCAACCTAGTTCTCTTGAGATTCATGATTGGTTGGTAGATACCTTTGGTGTTCATTCGGATCAGGTGCACACTGCTTATTTTGATACCGAACTGTATGTTTTCTTTGTTAAGTTTATGGACCCACTTCAGGTTGATAAAATTCTTTCTAAATATGGTCATCAAGTTCTCTTTCGGCATCGGGATGATTCTGTAAGTACCGTGCTGCTTTCCAATGCTTCCATCACGTATACCAATGTTCGTGTTTACAACCTTCCACCGGAGGTGGATAATGTCTATCTTAAGGAGGGTCTACAGAAGTATGGTGATGTAAAGAGCATTCGCCTTGAACGCTGGTCAAGCCAACATCGCCTGCAATGTTACAGTGGTATTCGTTCAGTCGAAATGCACGTTAAGCAGAATATTCCATCTCACCTGCAGATCGGTGGATATCGTGTCCATGTAACATATAGTGGTCAGGTTGGCACCTGTTTTTTGTGCAATGAAAGTGGTCACGTGCGTACCGACTGTCCGCGGAGAGTTTTTGTTTTAAAAAATTCTCTCGAACAGCGTCGCAAGTTAACGGTCGCTGACCTCGTTGCAGGTGGTTCTGCTCTTGGTGTAGCACAGTCCAGTGGTAGTAGCGCCCCGCCACAGGTTTTGCCCACCCCTGATACAGAATTTCCTCCTTTGCGTGCTAAATCTGATGTTGTTCCGTCTGTCCCTCAGGTGGGTGTGCCACTTTTGAATAATAAGAGGCGTCGCCCACACGATGGAAATAGTACGGATGAGGATCTCCCTGAGATGCCCCAGTCCGAGCGACCGGCATCCTCCGAGCCACTGTGTACTGTAGCTGCTCCCTGCCCTCCTGAGGTAGCGGTTCCGGTGGCGGCTGCTGGCGCCCCTCCGGCCTCCGACGCAGCTTCTCTCGAGTCGGGTCGTCGGTCGGGCCTGTTGGCGCCGTCTTCCGAACCGACTTCGATGTCACAACAAGTGGAGCCGCGACAACTTCCTGCTTCGCTGCCCCATACCTCTGCCAGCGGAGCTGCTCCGCTTCTTTCCAACTCTGCGGCCTCGGACCTTCCTGCTCACGTTTCGCCTCCGTGCAGTCCATGTTTGCCGGAAGCTAGTGCAGGTGTTGACCATTCCGTTTTGTCGGATGTTTCCCCCGCGACCCCGGATCCCGCATGTGGACCGGCGCGGGTGGTGTCGGATATAGAACTTGACCCTCCTACGTCACCGGCGGCTGAAGTTTCCTTGCCCGTCAGCCGACGCAAGTTACGCGTTCAGCCGAACGTTAATGCTGTTCGTAAAAAACCGAAACGTAAGGGATCCGCGGAACGGGGTAGCAGTCCCCCTCCCTCGGATGCCTCCGTCACCCCTGCTATGGACTGTGACGCTGGTGCGTCGGTGTAGGTGATTTGTTTTCTCGCTTTTCTCTCTATGGTTCAAGCATACACCTTTCTTACCTTAAATGTTAACCGTATTGAGTCCGACGTTCGCATTGCCTCTTTGCGGCAGTTTATTTACGACGCCTGTGCGGACGTAGTGTTTTTGCAGGAAGTGTTGTTTTCTGATCTCTCTCTACCTGGATTTCAAACTGTTTTTAATGTCGCGCCGGAATATTCAACAGGAACTGCTCTTTTCTTTCGAGAGGGCATTCCTATTACTGACATTGAATTCCTTGACTCTGGCCGTGGGATTGGTTGTCGTCTTTTTGATCTCCGCCTCGTTGTTTTGTATGCCCCCTCTGGTTCGGGTCACACTGTGGCTCGATCGCGCTTTTATAAAGAAGAGCTTATTTATCTTTTGCGCCAGAGTCCTCGGAGTCTCCTGCTCGGAGGCGATTTTAATTGTGTTTTACGCCCTGCAGACCAGTCCCCCAATTTTAATTATTGCCGTGATTTACATGACTTAGTTCGTACGATGCATCTGCGTGATGTTTGGGAACACAAATATCCAACCCTGGTGAAATATACGTTTTTTACCGCGTCCTCATGCAGTAGACTCGACAGATTCTATTTATCTGATTTTTTATGTGATAAAATTCTTTCTGTCGATGTTATTCCTACTAGTTTTTCTGACCATTGTGCTTTTACTGCAACTGTAAATCTTAGTCGCCAACCTGCAAAACTTTATCGTTCCCAGTGGATGTTAAATGTTTCCCACCTTGCCGACAGTGCTATGGATGATGTTATAAGTGGCGTGTGGGAGCGATGTCTTCGCTCTGTCCCGCGATACCCCTCCTTGCTGGTTTGGTGGACTGCGTTTGCCAAGCCCAAGATTCGTCAGACTTTGATTTTTTACTGTGCTGCTAGGACGCGTGATTTTAAGAACACGTATGAATATTACTACTCTGTCCTGCGTGAACTATATGACGCGGCGGGTACCTCTCCACTGCGGATCCATGATGTTCGTCGTATTAAAGCCAAGCTCTTGAGCCTTAAACGACGACAGATGGATGGTCTGCGAGTTAAGTCGAAACCTCACTCTCTTGTTGAAGGTGAACTGACATCCTTGTACCACCTGCTACGGCATCAGACTCGTCGTCGTCGCTCCTTCATCTCTTCTCTTACGGTGGATGATGGGCGACAGCTTAGTGCACAGGAGGAAATGGTTCGTGCTCTTCATCAGTATTACACTAGTCTCTATTCTGCCGATGATTCTGGTGAGTCTCGTTCGGATGATGTCTTTGGGGATCTAACTGCGACGATCGCGCCTGACGCGAACGGCGAATTTCTCCGGGAGTTCCAGGTAGATGATGTTTTCGATTTTATTGCTCGCTCTCCGTCCAGTAAATCGCCGGGTCCCGACGGCCTGCCTAAAGAATTTTATCTCCGTTTTTGGCCTCTTTTGGGTGGCATTTTTACGCAGATTTTAAATGAGATTGTCAGAGGGATGGATGTGCCTGCCGATTTTAAAGTAGGGAAAATTGTTTTAATTCCGAAGTCCTCTGGTCGTTTATCTGCTGCCAATCTTCGTCCGCTCACATTGCTGAATTTTGACTATAAGACAGCTGCTAGAGCGCTCAATAGCCGGCTGTCTTCTCTGCTTCGGGGTGTGATTGGTGCACATCAATGTTGTTTTCATGATAGATCTATTCTGACACCAGTAGCCGAATATCGGGATGTTGTCTCGGTTGCGGCGGTTACAAACGTTTAAAAAAAAAAAAAAAAAAAAAAAAAAAGTGGTTAAGGCGTCTGACTTGAAATCAGATTCCCTCTAAAAAAAAAAAAAAAAAGTGGTAGAGTGTCTGCTTCGCATGCAGAAAGTCCTGGGTTCAAATCCCAGCTCCTCCAATTTTTGTTTCTCCGTGCAGCAGTACATGAAAACTTTTGCCTATCACCATATTCTACAAAATTCAGTGTACAAGATTCTTCCCCCAAGCAAGTGGATTTCGTACAGTTCGACCTCATGGCGGGAGGACGATGACCTGCAAGACCCTGGGCTGCGATCCCCCCCCATTGAAATGTTGCTCCAAAGCCTTCGGTATGGCGTGCAGGGTGCATCTCAAACATGTATTTGCAACTCACCGCGACAATCGTCATTTGTTTTTTCGAGATACTGAAAAATGAAGGGGGCACCCGGGATTGAACCGGGGACCTCTCGATCTGCAGTCGAATGCTCTACGACTGAGCTATACCCCCTTTCACGATCTTTGCGTTCCCATAACTTAAGGAAAAATATTATACTCTGCCTGGCTAAAGACGTCTAATCGAGCAAAATATTGCGTAATCATTATCTCTCAGTTATATATTAGCGTTAAACGATATAAATATCAAAAATACTAGACACTTCGCGCCTGGAGAAAGTGCGAGTCGGCGCCTTCACCTTAATGTCAGAACGCGAAAATTGCACTAGTAGCTTTTTTTCAAGCAAGTTCTGTTCGTCCGTTCTCCGTAATCGTTTGGTATCTGATTAAACTGACATACTCGCCTATGGCTTTCGTAAACGAAAATTTCATTGTGACCCCGACGTGATTTGAACACGCAACCTTCTGATCTGGAGTCAGACGCGCTACCGTTGCGCCACGGAGTCGACGCTGCTTAGGTCTTGTCATGAATAGGTTCCTCGAACACTTACTGTACCGTTCAAACCTAAGAAATAATGACAGTAGGATCCACGAGACACTCGTCCCGGATGTACTTGCTCTGGCGGGGGTGTAACTCAGTGGTAGAGTGTCTGCTTCGCATGCAGAAAGTCCTGGGTTCAAATCCCAGCTCCTCCAATTTTTGTTTCTCCGTGCAGCAGTACATGAAAACTTTTGCCTATCACCATATTCTACAAAATTCAGTGTACAAGATTCTTCCCCCAAGCAAGTGGATTTCGTACAGTTCGACCTCATGGCGGGAGGACGATGACCTGCAAGACCCTGGGCTGCGATCCCCCCCCATTGAAATGTTGCTCCAAAGCCTTCGGTATGGCGTGCAGGGTGCATCTCAAACATGTATTTGCAACTCACCGCGACAATCGTCATTTGTTTTTTCGAGATACTGAAAAATGAAGGGGGCACCCGGGATTGAACCGGGGACCTCTCGATCTGCAGTCGAATGCTCTACGACTGAGCTATACCCCCATTCACGATCTTTGCGTTCCCATAACTTAAGGAAAAATATTATACTCTGCCTGGCTAAAGACGTCTAATCGAGCAAAATATTGCGTAATCATTATCTCTCAGTTATATATTAGCGTTAAACGATATAAATATCAAAAATACTAGACACTTCGCGCCTGGAGAAAGTGCGAGTCGGCGCCTTCACCTTAATGTCAGAACGCGAAAATTGCACTAGTAGCTTTTTTTCAAGCAAGTTCTGTTCGTCCGTTCTCCGTAATCGTTTGGTATCTGATTAAACTGACATACTCGCCTATGGCTTTCGTAAACGAAAATTTCATTGTGACCCCGACGTGATTTGAACACGCAACCTTCTGATCTGGAGTCAGACGCGCTACCGTTGCGCCACGGAGTCGACGCTGCTTAGGTCTTGTCATGAATAGGTTCCTCGAACACTTACTGTACCGTTCAAACCTAAGAAATAATGACAGTAGGATCCACGAGACACTCGTCCCGGATGTACTTGCTCTGGCGGGGGTGTAACTCAGTGGTAGAGTGTCTGCTTCGCATGCAGAAAGTCCTGGGTTCAAATCCCAGCTCCTCCAATTTTTGTTTCTCCGTGCAGCAGTACATGAAAACTTTTGCCTATCACCATATTCTACAAAATTCAGTGTACAAGATTCTTCCCCCAAGCAAGTGGATTTCGTACAGTTCGACCTAATGGCGGGAGGACGATGACCTGCAAGACCCTGGGCTGCGATCCCCCCCCATTGAAATGTTGCTCCAAAGCCTTCGGTATGGCGTGCAGGGTGCATCTCAAACATGTATTTGCAACTCACCGCGACAATCGTCATTTGTTTTTTCGAGATACTGAAAAATGAAGGGGGCACCCGGGATTGAACCGGGGACCGCTCGATCTGCAGTCGAATGCTCTACGACTGAGCTATACCCCCTTTCACGATCTTTGCGTTCCCATAACTTAAGGAAAAATATTATACTCTGCCTGGCTAAAGACGTCTAATCGAGCAAAATATTGCGTAATCATTATCTCTCAGTTATATATTAGCGTTAAACGATATAAATATCAAAAATACTAGACACTTCGCGCCTGGAGAAAGTGCGAGTCGGCGCCTTCACCTTAATGTCAGAACGCGAAAATTGCACTAGTAGCTTTTTTTCAAGCAAGTTCTGTTCGTCCGTTCTCCGTAATCGTTTGGTATCTGATTAAACTGACATACTCGCCAATGGCTTTCGTGAACGAAAATTTCATTGTGACCCCGACGTGATTTGAACACGCAACCTTCTGATCTGGAGTCAGACGCGCTACCGTTGCGCCACGGAGTCGACGCTGCTTAGGTCTTGTCATGAATAGGTTCCTCGAACACTTACTGTACCGTTCAAACCTAAGAAATAATGACAGTAGGATCCACGAGACACTCGTCCCGGATGTACTTGCTCTGGCGGGGGTGTAACTCAGTGGTAGAGTGTCTGCTTCGCATGCAGAAAGTCCTGGGTTCAAATCCCAGCTCCTCCAATTTTTGTTTCTCCGTGCAGCAGTACATGAAAACTTTTGCCTATCACCATATTCTACAAAATTCAGTGTACAAGATTCTTCCCCCAAGCAAGTGGATTTCGTACAGTTCGACCTCATGGCGGGAGGACGATGACCTGCAAGACCCTGGGCTGCGATCCCCCCCCATTGAAATGTTGCTCCAAAGCCTTCGGTATGGCGTGCAGGGTGCATCTCAAACATGTATTTGCAACTCACCGCGACAATCGTCATTTGTTTTTTCGAGATACTGAAAAATGAAGGGGGCACCCGGGATTGAACCGGGGACCTCTCGATCTGCAGTCGAATGCTCTACGACTGAGCTATACCCCCATTCACGATCTTTGCGTTCCCATAACTTAAGGAAAAATATTATACTCTGCCTGGCTAAAGACGTCTAATCGAGCAAAATATTGCGTAATCATTATCTCTCAGTTATATATTAGCGTTAAACGATATAAATATCAAAAATACTAGACACTTCGCGCCTGGAGAAAGTGCGAGTCGGCGCCTTCACCTTAATGTCAGAACGCGAAAATTGCACTAGTAGCTTTTTTTCAAGCAAGTTCTGTTCGTCCGTTCTCCGTAATCGTTTGGTATCTGATTAAACTGACATACTCGCCTATGGCTTTCGTAAACGAAAATTTCATTGTGACCCCGACGTGATTTGAACACGCAACCTTCTGATCTGGAGTCAGACGCGCTACCGTTGCGCCACGGAGTCGACGCTGCTTAGGTCTTGTCATGAATAGGTTCCTCGAACACTTACTGTACCGTTCAAACCTAAGAAATAATGACAGTAGGATCCACGAGACACTCGTCCCGGATGTACTTGCTCTGGCGGGGGTGTAACTCAGTGGTAGAGTGTCTGCTTCGCATGCAGAAAGTCCTGGGTTCAAATCCCAGCTCCTCCAATTTTTGTTTCTCCGTGCAGCAGTACATGAAAACTTTTGCCTATCACCATATTCTACAAAATTCAGTGTACAAGATTCTTCCCCCAAGCAAGTGGATTTCGTACAGTTCGACCTCATGGCGGGAGGACGATGACCTGCAAGACCCTGGGCTGCGATCCCCCCCCATTGAAATGTTGCTCCAAAGCCTTCGGTATGGCGTGCAGGGTGCATCTCAAACATGTATTTGCAACTCACCGCGACAATCGTCATTTGTTTTTTCGAGATACTGAAAAATGAAGGGGGCACCCGGGATTGAACCGGGGACCTCTCGATCTGCAGTCGAATGCTCTACGACTTTTTTTTTTTTTTTTTTTTTTTTTTTATCCTTTTGACTACAGCTTATTTCCTGCTGCCACAAATGAGCTACAATTCCTATTCAATGAAATAAATTTTCCGAAAGGCATCAAATCTACTTGAAATGATACGTGGCTATCAGCACCATTATTCAACACACATGCTCGACTGTGCGCAGACGCCTGTGGCGTAGCTCTTGGGTCCTGAGTCAGACGCAGTAGTTCCAAAAATCTCTCCTGATCGGCACTGTGCCGAAAATTTCGCTACACAACCCCTTTGTCTTGCTTGAGCTTCAGGTAGACGCCGGTTTGCAGCCAGGAAGCGGACAGCAGCAACTTTCAACTAGATTCGTAGTACTCAAACAACTCAGCAAACCAGCATACATCTTTTGCAGAACTGGAAAAACTTGACCGTGACAGGATTCGAACCTGCAATCTTCGGATCCGAAGTCCGACGCCTTATCCATTTTTTTTTTTTTAACTTCCGTTCCGGTACCGGGAATCGAACCCGGGCCTCCTGGGTGAAAGCCATGTATCCTAGCCACTTTTGTTTTTTTTTTTTTTTTTTTTTTTTTTTTTTGAGACGCCTTAACCACCTTTTTTTTTTTTTTTTTTTTTTTTTTTTTTTTTTTTTTTTTTTTTTTATTTATATGTATCTTTTTTCCCGGGCCGCCCGCGTGGCAGGCGAGCATTCTACCACTTTTCTTTTGTTTTTTTTTTTTTTTTTTTTTTTTTTTTTTTTTTTTTTTTTTTTTTTTGTGCTTTAAGTGGTATCAGGCAGGGAGAGGCAAGGAGGGCAGGGGTCATGCAATCTGAGGCCTGGCCATCTTGTCTCCCACCGTAACCGTCACCACGGCACCCTACCTCATCGGCGCACTGAAGAAATGCTGCGGCTTGACTCCGCCGCCAGTAACATAAAAACAGAAATTAGTCCGGAGACGAAATGTTGCATCCATTTGCAGTGTAAATGAATTTGTCCATTTTCATATGTATTCAGGAGAGCCGGGAATCCGTGCACTTTGCACCGCATGAGTGCGTCTCACCCCACAAATCAGAGTTAGTATTGAAATGAAAAATATAAATGAAAAGTCTTCTATCGTTGTTTCTCTCCATCGGATCGACTGTTACAATTAAGAAACTAGGAAACTCAGTTCTGTGCAGGGCATCCGCCAAAGAGACGGAACGCGCTATTACAAACATTCTGTTAATTTCTGAACGTGACGAATGATCCAAGTGACGCACTCGTAAATTAGCCTGTCCCGCACTTACTTCTTTGGACTTCACTTCGGGCGTCCGAAGGAAGAGTGGAATCCACCATGTCGGAAGAAATGGCTTTAAGCACTCCATCCTATATTGGCTGTGAAATGATCGTGTGACTTAAAAAGTTTGCAAAATGAGCTTTATAGTTTTTAGTCTTCTGTAGTCGGTGGTGCTGTATCATTAAATACAGGAGAAAGTCTTCTTTACTCGTTTCGTTCACATTGAAAAGATAGTAAACTGTGTGGCCTTTAAGCCAGTTTACTGAATTTCTTTTGGTCTGCGGGTAAGGCACTACCTCCGGAGTGAGGAAGTCAGCTGGCGTTATGGTCGCAGGGCATGTTCTAGTGATGCTCGCCAACAACTGTCGTATGACCGCCCAAACATCTCGCACTTTTTCGCAGACAAATCGATGTTCCTCGCTATCTTGTACCTGGCAAGTGTTGCATAAGGGTGAATCGGCCAGATGAATGGAATGGAGTCTGGCATTGGTAGCTATTTTGCGATTCACCGTGAGATACCAAGACGCTCGCACGTGAGACGGTAAATGGCGTGAATGAATATTATCCCAAATCACCCGCCAATTGTGAGCTGTATATTTGTCTTCGATGTTATTCCTGGAGGTGGACTCGATCAAAGTCTTATAAAGTTGCTTCACCACCGTTATTTCCTTCGCCGGAATTCTTGTTCGAGCATAACTATATTCAAGCAGGAAGTATTTTAAATGATAAAGGTCGTGTGGAATATGATGTACATCAATCGGGGGGTTGAGGTTCGCTGGGGAGATTTCGTTGAGAAGGTGAGCAGTGAGACAGTGTGGAGATTTTGTCCATAGCTTATACATACTGCTTAGATAGAGCGCCTGTGCCTTTTTATAGACATCTGTGAGGTTCAATCCGCCCTTCCGAGGAGGGAGCGTCAACGTAACATATTTAACTTTGAAGATATTGCCTCTGGTCACAAAATGGCCCAGGGCAGACAGCATTCTATGTGCAATGCCACTGGGAAGAGGCAACACTTTGGCGACATAGTTAATCTTCGAGAGGATATAAGTGTTGACCAGTTCAATTTTTTGGAGAGCATTCAGTTTCCTCATGCTATGCAGTTGTACACATGCCCTAACTTTATGAAGTAAAGCTCTATAATTAACAGCAATGGTATTCTGTATCTTCCGCCGAAACTCAAGGCCTAAGCACTTTATACTGGTAATTTCTCGTAATCGGGTATGATTGGGTAGATTTATTCCCCGTCCAACATTCATGAGTCCGGATTTTTGCCAGTTCACCTTCGCCCCAGATACCGCCTCATATCGTTGAAGTATTTGAAGTGAGGACCGCACTTCTTGCGCGTTCACGACAAGAAAGCCGACATCATCTGCGTACGCACGGCACACAATCTTCTGGCTATTGATTTCCAATCCCTGCAAATGTGCAGTTAGCGTAGCGAGCAGAGGTTCTATGGCGATGGCAAAGAGAGCCATCGACATCGGACAGCCTTGCCTCACCGAACACTCGATATCAATAGCGCCACTGAGGCGACCATTAATTTGAATTCGCGACGTACTCTTACGGATCAGATTGTCGAGTACTTGGGTGAACTGGTGCGGAAACCCCAATTCCTGCATGACGCGGAAAAGGAAACGATGGCTCACCCTGTCGAACGCTTTTGCAAAGTCTATCATGACGAGGGCGCATTTTAACTTGCAAGCCTCCGCTACGGCAATGACATCTCTGTAATCCGTGAGCGTGTGGTAAATAGATCTATCTCTACCGACACTCGTTTGATACTGTCCTGTGATTGTGGTCATGACAGTTTTGAGCCGTTGGCTCAGAACACGGGCGAATAGTTTATAATCACTATTTAATAACGTGAGAGGTCGCAGGTTAGTGAGGTCGTTACTGCACGGGGTCTTGGGCAGTAAGACAACAATTCCTTGTCGAAAGTCCTGCGGAATAACGTTTTGTGGGTTCATTAGTTCTTTACATATTGCAAGGAGTTTCGATTTCATCTGCGGCCAGAAGGTTTGATATACTTCTGCAGGTATGCCATCGCAACCAGGAGATTTATTCTTCGGACTCCTTAGGATAACGTCTGTTAATTCGTCTTCTGTCACCTCTGGCATCAGCTGAGTCGCCTCTGTGGGGCTGAGTTTCCGTGATAAATTTGTCGCAAACTCCGCAAACACGGTATCATCTGTCATTTTATTGGACATCAGGTCTCGATAGTACTCTTCAATCGCACGCATAATGTCACTTTGTTTAGTAACTATTGCCCCGGTGCTGGTTCGGATGTGTGTAATGATTTTCCGACTGCCTCGTCGACTTTCACGTAACATGTGATACATGGCAGCCTCTTCTTCTTGCACCGTCTTAGGAACTCGCGCCCGAATTTGAAAACCTTCCAACTGTTTTCGTTGCAGCGTTAAAAGTTTCGCCTGAATTCTTTTGATCTTTGCAAAATTGCCGATAACGGTCGCGTCACATTTATACAACTCCCGAAGACACTGAAAGTAAAATTCCATGGTCCGTTTGTGCCACAGACTTTTCTGACGGGAGTAAAACATTAAAGTTTTCCTAATTTGTGGTTTGGCGCATTTGAGCCACCACTCGATCGCGGAGTTGTAGGATCTGAATTTGCGTTCACATGCCGTCCAGGTGGACAGGAAGGCTTCTCGACATGCAGGATCATGCAAATGTGCGATGTTGAACTTCCATAACCCTCGACCCCGGTATGTTTCCTGTTTTTGCATGTTGACGGTGCAGATATAGGCAGCATGGTCGGAAAATACAGTTGGCCATATTTCGGTGTGTAGCAGGTGTTGCGTTAAATTACGCGATATGTAAATTCTATCTAACCTACTTGCCGAATGATTGGTAACATGCGTAAAACCCACTTCCACTCCGTGCATGTGCGTCCAAGTGTCAGTGAAGCGGAGTTCTTGAATGATCTGTTCTAATTCGACACACCGATTAAAGTGAGGAGTTTGATCGATTTGACGAAGCACACAATTGAAATCGCCGCCAAAAATGACATCACTGTAGTTGGTCCCGAAGAGCGGAAGGATCTCGTGGCGAAAAAATTCTGCACGGTGTTGCCTATTACTGGACCCAGAAGGTGCGTAAATATTAATCAGTCTGATGTTATTGACAGTGACTGCTATCCCTCTGCCGGTCACCAGTTTGGCCTCACAATTTGCAATGATCCCTTCTTTTAACAGTAATGCTGTTCCAAGTTCGAAACCGTTGCCAGGGTTCACGAAAGCGTTATACCCTGCGATGTGGTCTAACCTGATCTCACTCACTTCCTGAAGCATGGCTATATCGATGTCGGCTGCGTATAACAAGTCTTGTAAGTTCTTCAGATTCAAATCACTGCGTATCTTATTGATATTGAGAGTCAGGATCTTGTAGGCCTGCAAGGTGGTCATAGATGTTTGGTACGAAAGGAGCAAACGATAGGGTGCGTCATACAGCCTTCAATTGGAGGCGCTGACCGTGTCGGTCGTTTGAGTAGCCATGGCCACGTGGACATTGTGTCCATCAACCGCTGATACGGGGGGCAAGGAGCCGGTCGAGGGTGTGGAATCCTCCTGCATCTCTACATCAGCTTCGTTCGTTTCAAACTCGTCCGCCCAATTGGGAGAGCAAAGGGTGCCTACTGGCTCAGAAACTGGTGGATTCGTATTCTGTGGCTCAGTTTGCTGAGTGGGCGTCTCATCTGGTCCGCTGTCGTACATCGTGGGAGTCTCCGACATGGTGTCGTCTGATCGCGTTGTGTCCCGCGAGCGCGAAGGCGAGGCGGCAGCGTCTGCGGGCCCTTCTTTTAAATTCTGACCGATTAATTTAGCCTTTCCCCGCAAGCTCGGTGCTGTATCTTCCGCACCTTGGTGAGCCATCCTCCGCTTTTTATTTTTCTTCGGAGATCGATTACCACGTATTACTGGGTCGGAGTTGGGCATCGTTTCAGCGACTCGTTCAGACATGGGAGCAGGAGCCATGGACACCTCCACCAACTCGGCACCCCGTGAGGGCTGGTCCACCGCCATCTCACTGGTCCTGTTAGTTTCATGTGTTTCAGAAGCAGCCATCTCGGACGCGACTGGCGTGTCCGGAGACGTCACATTAACGACGGAACTGGGTCCGGCAGGTTTATCGCGAATCAGTTGTATGGACGGCTCACCGCGGGCAACCGACACGTACGATGGCTGTAATGTTGACATCGCGGGAGGGCTAACACTCTCTCCGGTTGGCAGTTGAACTACACGACGCTGTAAACATTCCGCACGAACATGTCCCGTCGAGTTACATCTGGCACATGTTCTAGGTTGGCCATCATACATTACGACGGCACGGTACCCACAAACCGTGACGTACGACGGAATATGTCGTTGCAAGTCAACTTTAAGCTGCCTGACGCCATTCAGTACCGGATACTTATGCGCCGGAGACCAACGTTCGGCAAAGTTGCTCAAAACTTTGCCATACGGCGATATCGCAACGTTTATCTGGTCTGCTGGGACCTCAAACGGTAGTTCAAAAATGCGAATTGTTCGAAGTCCAAGCCCGGCGTGAGAAACAGTAACCACACCCACATTGCCATCACTATGCTTAAACTTCAAACCAGAACTAAAGGAGTCAACTAGTTTGTCACAAAACTCGGCATCTCTCATCTTGATATAAACGATGCTAGACAGAATCGACAAATGTATACCGATAATCTCATCGAGGCCAATTTTCATCACTTCTTCGAGGAAATCCTCGATTTCGAAGGATGTTGGTCGGGCAAACGTGTTATCGAACGTTAACTTCAAGGTGTCTTTCCTCATAGTATGTGCCATCACTGAAGTATCATCGTCATTCCACAAACGCAAGAATAACCGCTGCTAGCGAGCGACTTACCCCGCAGAAGTAAACAAGCCAGCCGCAGCGCGGAGCACAGACAACCGCACGCCACGGCCGCTGCAGGCAGACTGCTACGACTGAGCTATACCCCCATTCACGATCTTTGCGTTCCCATAACTTAAGGAAAAATATTATACTCTGCCTGGCTAAAGACGTCTAATCGAGCAAAATATTGCGTAATCATTATCTCTCAGTTATATATTAGCGTTAAACGATATAAATATCAAAAATACTAGACACTTCTCGCCTGGAGAAAGTGCGAGTCGGCGCCTTCACCTTAATGTCAGAACGCGAAAATTGCACTAGTAGCTTTTTTTCAAGCAAGTTCTGTTCGTCCGTTCTCCGTAATCGTTTGGTATCTGATTAAACTGACATACTCGCCTATGGCTTTCGTAAACGAAAGTTTCATTGTGACCCCGACGTGATTTGAACACGCAACCTTCTGATCTGGAGTCAGACGCGCTACCGTTGCGCCACGGAGTCGACGCTGCTTAGGTCTTGTCATGAATAGGTTCCTCGAACACTTACTGTACCGTTCAAACCTAAGAAATAATGACAGTAGGATCCACGAGACACTCGTCCCGGATGTACTTGCTCTGGCGGGGGTGTAACTCAGTGGTGTTCCGCTTTAGACGCCGTGCAGTGTGGACGTGCCTAGTCTTCCGCTCCGCCGTAGCGTTACGTATAGTGGACTATCGTTTTTGTTACGTGTTGTGTTGCAACTTCTGAGAGTATTTCTCCGTCGTTGTTTCGTACCTTGTGTTACTTTCTGTCCTTATTTCAGTGTTTTTTGTGTAGCGGTTTCGACCGCATATTTTGAAAATGTCGTCCCAGGTTATTCCTCGTCAGGCTACAGTTAGTTTTGCTTTTGACAAGTCAACCCGCCATGTGCAACCTAGTTCTCTTGAGATTCATGATTGGTTGGTAGATACCTTTGGTGTTCATTCGGATCAGGTGCACACTGCTTATTTTGATACCGAACTGTATGTTTTCTTTGTTAAGTTTATGGACCCACTTCAGGTTGATAAAATTCTTTCTAAATATGGTCATCAAGTTCTCTTTCGGCATCGGGATGATTCTGTAAGTACCGTGCTGCTTTCCAATGCTTCCATCACGTATACCAATGTTCGTGTTTACAACCTTCCACCGGAGGTGGATAATGTCTATCTTAAGGAGGGTCTACAGAAGTATGGTGATGTAAAGAGCATTCGCCTTGAACGCTGGTCAAGCCAACATCGCCTGCAATGTTACAGTGGTATTCGTTCAGTCGAAATGCACGTTAAGCAGAATATTCCATCTCACCTGCAGATCGGTGGATATCGTGTCCATGTAACATATAGTGGTCAGGTTGGCACCTGTTTTTTGTGCAATGAAAGTGGTCACGTGCGTACCGACTGTCCGCGGAGAGTTTTTGTTTTAAAAAATTCTCTCGAACAGCGTCGCAAGTTAACGGTCGCTGACCTCGTTGCAGGTGGTTCTGCTCTTGGTGTAGCACAGTCCAGTGGTAGTAGCGCCCCGCCACAGGTTTTGCCCACCCCTGATACAGAATTTCCTCCTTTGCGTGCTAAATCTGATGTTGTTCCGTCTGTCCCTCAGGTGGGTGTGCCACTTTTGAATAATAAGAGGCGTCGCCCACACGATGGAAATAGTACGGATGAGGATCTCCCTGAGATGCCCCAGTCCGAGCGACCGGCATCCTCCGAGCCACTGTGTACTGTAGCTGCTCCCTGCCCTCCTGAGGTAGCGGTTCCGGTGGCGGCTGCTGGCGCCCCTCCGGCCTCCGACGCAGCTTCTCTCGAGTCGGGTCGTCGGTCGGGCCTGTTGGCGCCGTCTTCCGAACCGACTTCGATGTCACAACAAGTGGAGCCGCGACAACTTCCTGCTTCGCTGCCCCATACCTCTGCCAGCGGAGCTGCTCCGCTTCTTTCCAACTCTGCGGCCTCGGACCTTCCTGCTCACGTTTCGCCTCCGTGCAGTCCATGTTTGCCGGAAGCTAGTGCAGGTGTTGACCATTCCGTTTTGTCGGATGTTTCCCCCGCGACCCCGGATCCCGCATGTGGACCGGCGCGGGTGGTGTCGGATATAGAACTTGACCCTCCTACGTCACCGGCGGCTGAAGTTTCCTTGCCCGTCAGCCGACGCAAGTTACGCGTTCAGCCGAACGTTAATGCTGTTCGTAAAAAACCGAAACGTAAGGGATCCGCGGAACGGGGTAGCAGTCCCCCTCCCTCGGATGCCTCCGTCACCCCTGCTATGGACTGTGACGCTGGTGCGTCGGTGTAGGTGATTTGTTTTCTCGCTTTTCTCTCTATGGTTCAAGCATACACCTTTCTTACCTTAAATGTTAACCGTATTGAGTCCGACGTTCGCATTGCCTCTTTGCGGCAGTTTATTTACGACGCCTGTGCGGACGTAGTGTTTTTGCAGGAAGTGTTGTTTTCTGATCTCTCTCTACCTGGATTTCAAACTGTTTTTAATGTCGCGCCGGAATATTCAACAGGAACTGCTCTTTTCTTTCGAGAGGGCATTCCTATTACTGACATTGAATTCCTTGACTCTGGCCGTGGGATTGGTTGTCGTCTTTTTGATCTCCGCCTCGTTGTTTTGTATGCCCCCTCTGGTTCGGGTCACACTGTGGCTCGATCGCGCTTTTATAAAGAAGAGCTTATTTATCTTTTGCGCCAGAGTCCTCGGAGTCTCCTGCTCGGAGGCGATTTTAATTGTGTTTTACGCCCTGCAGACCAGTCCCCCAATTTTAATTATTGCCGTGATTTACATGACTTAGTTCGTACGATGCATCTGCGTGATGTTTGGGAACACAAATATCCAACCCTGGTGAAATATACGTTTTTTACCGCGTCCTCATGCAGTAGACTCGACAGATTCTATTTATCTGATTTTTTATGTGATAAAATTCTTTCTGTCGATGTTATTCCTACTAGTTTTTCTGACCATTGTGCTTTTACTGCAACTGTAAATCTTAGTCGCCAACCTGCAAAACTTTATCGTTCCCAGTGGATGTTAAATGTTTCCCACCTTGCCGACAGTGCTATGGATGATGTTATAAGTGGCGTGTGGGAGCGATGTCTTCGCTCTGTCCCGCGATACCCCTCCTTGCTGGTTTGGTGGACTGCGTTTGCCAAGCCCAAGATTCGTCAGACTTTGATTTTTTACTGTGCTGCTAGGACGCGTGATTTTAAGAACACGTATGAATATTACTACTCTGTCCTGCGTGAACTATATGACGCGGCGGGTACCTCTCCACTGCGGATCCATGATGTTCGTCGTATTAAAGCCAAGCTCTTGAGCCTTAAACGACGACAGATGGATGGTCTGCGAGTTAAGTCGAAACCTCACTCTCTTGTTGAAGGTGAACTGACATCCTTGTACCACCTGCTACGGCATCAGACTCGTCGTCGTCGCTCCTTCATCTCTTCTCTTACGGTGGATGATGGGCGACAGCTTAGTGCACAGGAGGAAATGGTTCGTGCTCTTCATCAGTATTACACTAGTCTCTATTCTGCCGATGATTCTGGTGAGTCTCGTTCGGATGATGTCTTTGGGGATCTAACTGCGACGATCGCGCCTGACGCGAACGGCGAATTTCTCCGGGAGTTCCAGGTAGATGATGTTTTCGATTTTATTGCTCGCTCTCCGTCCAGTAAATCGCCGGGTCCCGACGGCCTGCCTAAAGAATTTTATCTCCGTTTTTGGCCTCTTTTGGGTGGCATTTTTACGCAGATTTTAAATGAGATTGTCAGAGGGATGGATGTGCCTGCCGATTTTAAAGTAGGGAAAATTGTTTTAATTCCGAAGTCCTCTGGTCGTTTATCTGCTGCCAATCTTCGTCCGCTCACATTGCTGAATTTTGACTATAAGACAGCTGCTAGAGCGCTCAATAGCCGGCTGTCTTCTCTGCTTCGGGGTGTGATTGGTGCACATCAATGTTGTTTTCATGATAGATCTATTCTGACACCAGTAGCCGAATATCGGGATGTTGTCTCGGTTGCGGCGGTTACAAACGTTTTAAAAAAAAAAAAAAAAAAAAAAAAAAAAAAAGTGGTTAAGGCGTCTGACTTGAAATCAGATTCCCTCTAAAAAAAAAAAAAAAAAAAAGTGGTAGAGTGTCTGCTTCGCATGCAGAAAGTCCTGGGTTCAAATCCCAGCTCCTCCAATTTTTGTTTCTCCGTGCAGCAGTACATGAAAACTTTTGCCTATCACCATATTCTACAAAATTCAGTGTACAAGATTCTTCCCCCAAGCAAGTGGATTTCGTACAGTTCGACCTCATGGCGGGAGGACGATGACCTGCAAGACCCTGGGCTGCGATCCCCCCCCATTGAAATGTTGCTCCAAAGCCTTCGGTATGGCGTGCAGGGTGCATCTCAAACATGTATTTGCAACTCACCGCGACAATCGTCATTTGTTTTTTCGAGATACTGAAAAATGAAGGGGGCACCCGGGATTGAACCGGGGACCTCTCGATCTGCAGTCGAATGCTCTACGACTGAGCTATACCCCCTTTCACGATCTTTGCGTTCCCATAACTTAAGGAAAAATATTATACTCTGCCTGGCTAAAGACGTCTAATCGAGCAAAATATTGCGTAATCATTATCTCTCAGTTATATATTAGCGTTAAACGATATAAATATCAAAAATACTAGACACTTCGCGCCTGGAGAAAGTGCGAGTCGGCGCCTTCACCTTAATGTCAGAACGCGAAAATTGCACTAGTAGCTTTTTTTCAAGCAAGTTCTGTTCGTCCGTTCTCCGTAATCGTTTGGTATCTGATTAAACTGACATACTCGCCTATGGCTTTCGTAAACGAAAATTTCATTGTGACCCCGACGTGATTTGAACACGCAACCTTCTGATCTGGAGTCAGACGCGCTACCGTTGCGCCACGGAGTCGACGCTGCTTAGGTCTTGTCATGAATAGGTTCCTCGAACACTTACTGTACCGTTCAAACCTAAGAAATAATGACAGTAGGATCCACGAGACACTCGTCCCGGATGTACTTGCTCTGGCGGGGGTGTAACTCAGTGGTAGAGTGTCTGCTTCGCATGCAGAAAGTCCTGGGTTCAAATCCCAGCTGCTCCAATTTTTGTTTCTCCGTGCAGCAGTACATGAAAACTTTTGCCTATCACCATATTCTACAAAATTCAGTGTACAAGATTCTTCCCCCAAGCAAGTGGATTTCGTACAGTTCGACCTCATGGCGGGAGGACGATGACCTGCAAGACCCTGGGCTGCGATCCCCCCCCATTGAAATGTTGCTCCAAAGCCTTCGGTATGGCGTGCAGGGTGCATCTCAAACATGTATTTGCAACTCACCGCGACAATCGTCATTTGTTTTTTCGAGATACTGAAAAATGAAGGGGGCACCCGGGATTGAACCGGGGACCTCTCGATCTGCAGTCGAATGCTCTACGACTGAGCTATACCCCCTTTCACGATCTTTGCGTTCCCATAACTTAAGGAAAAATATTATACTCTGCCTGGCTAAAGACGTCTAATCGAGCAAAATATTGCGTAATCATTATCTCTCAGTTATATATTAGCGTTAAACGATATAAATATCAAAAATACTAGACACTTCGCGCCTGGAGAAAGTGCGAGTCGGCGCCTTCACCTTAATGTCAGAACGCGAAAATTGCACTAGTAGCTTTTTTTCAAGCAAGTTCTGTTCGTCCGTTCTCCGTAATCGTTTGGTATCTGATTAAACTGACATACTCGCCTATGGCTTTCGTAAACGAAAATTTCATTGTGACCCCGACGTGATTTGAACACGCAACCTTCTGATCTGGAGTCAGACGCGCTACCGTTGCGCCACGGAGTCGACGCTGCTTAGGTCTTGTCATGAATAGGTTCCTCGAACACTTACTGTACCGTTCAAACCTAAGAAATAATGACAGTAGGATCCACGAGACACTCGTCCCGGATGTACTTGCTCTGGCGGGGGTGTAACTCAGTGGTAGAGTGTCTGCTTCGCATGCAGAAAGTCCTGGGTTCAAATCCCAGCTGCTCCAATTTTTGTTTCTCCGTGCAGCAGTACATGAAAACTTTTGCCTATCACCATATTCTACAAAATTCAGTGTACAAGATTCTTCCCCCAAGCAAGTGGATTTCGTACAGTTCGACCTCATGGCGGGAGGACGATGACCTGCAAGACCCTGGGCTGCGATCCCCCCCCATTGAAATGTTGCTCCAAAGCCTTCGGTATGGCGTGCAGGGTGCATCTCAAACATGTATTTGCAACTCACCGCGACAATCGTCATTTGTTTTTTCGAGATACTGAAAAATGAAGGGGGCACCCGGGATTGAACCGGGGACCTCTCGATCTGCAGTCGAATGCTCTACGACTGAGCTATACCCCCTTTCACGATCTTTGCGTTCCCATAACTTAAGGAAAAATATTATACTCTGCCTGGCTAAAGACGTCTAATCGAGCAAAATATTGCGTAATCATTATCTCTCAGTTATATATTAGCGTTAAACGATATAAATATCAAAAATACTAGACACTTCGCGCCTGGAGAAAGTGCGAGTCGGCGCCTTCACCTTAATGTCAGAACGCGAAAATTGCACTAGTAGCTTTTTTTCAAGCAAGTTCTGTTCGTCCGTTCTCCGTAATCGTTTGGTATCTGATTAAACTGACATACTCGCCTATGGCTTTCGTAAACGAAAATTTCATTGTGACCCCGACGTGATTTGAACACGCAACCTTCTGATCTGGAGTCAGACGTGCTACCGTTGCGCCACGGAGTCGACGCTGCTTAGGTCTTGTCATGAATAGGTTCCTCGAACACTTACTGTACCGTTCAAACCTAAGAAATAATGACAGTAGGATCCACGAGACACTCGTCCCGGATGTACTTGCTCTGGCGGGGGTGTAACTCAGTGGTAGAGTGTCTGCTTCGCATGCAGAAAGTCCTGGGTTCAAATCCCAGCTCCTCCAATTTTTGTTTCTCCGTGCAGCAGTACATGAAAACTTTTGCCTATCACCATATTCTACAAAATTCAGTGTACAAGATTCTTCCCCCAAGCAAGTGGATTTCGTACAGTTCGACCTCATGGCGGGAGGACGATGACCTGCAAGACCCTGGGCTGCGATCCCCCCCCATTGAAATGTTGCTCCAAAGCCTTCGGTATGGCGTGCAGGGTGCATCTCAAACATGTATTTGCAACTCACCGCGACAATCGTCATTTGTTTTTTCGAGATACTGAAAAATGAAGGGGGCACCCGGGATTGAACCGGGGACCTCTCGATCTGCAGTCGAATGCTCTACGACTGAGCTATACCCCCTTTCACGATCTTTGCGTTCCCATAACTTAAGGAAAAATATTATACTCTGCCTGGCTAAAGACGTCTAATCGAGCAAAATATTGCGTAATCATTATCTCTCAGTTATATATTAGCGTTAAACGATATAAATATCAAAAATACTAGACACTTCGCGCCTGGAGAAAGTGCGAGTCGGCGCCTTCACCTTAATGTCAGAACGCGAAAATTGCACTAGTAGCTTTTTTTCAAGCAAGTTCTGTTCGTCCGTTCTCCGTAATCGTTTGGTATCTGATTAAACTGACATACTCGCCTATGGCTTTCGTAAACGAAAATTTCATTGTGACCCCGACGTGATTTGAACACGCAACCTTCTGATCTGGAGTCAGACGCGCTACCGTTGCGCCACGGAGTCGACGCTGCTTAGGTCTTGTCATGAATAGGTTCCTCGAACACTTACTGTACCGTTCAAACCTAAGAAATAATGACAGTAGGATCCACGAGACACTCGTCCCGGATGTACTTGCTCTGGCGGGGGTGTAACTCAGTGGTAGAGTGTCTGCTTCGCATGCAGAAAGTCCTGGGTTCAAATCCCAGCTCCTCCAATTTTTGTTTCTCCGTGCAGCAGTACATGAAAACTTTTGCCTATCACCATATTCTACAAAATTCAGTGTACAAGATTCTTCCCCCAAGCAAGTGGATTTCGTACAGTTCGACCTCATGGCGGGAGGACGATGACCTGCAAGACCCTGGGCTGCGATCCCCCCCCCATTGAAATGTTGCTCCAAAGCCTTCGGTATGGCGTGCAGGGTGCATCTCAAACATGTATTTGCAACTCACCGCGACAATCGTCATTTGTTTTTTCGAGATACTGAAAAATGAAGGGGGCACCCGGGATTGAACCGGGGACCTCTCGATCTGCAGTCGAATGCTCTACGACTGAGCTATACCCCCATTCACGATCTTTGCGTTCCCATAACTTAAGGAAAAATATTATACTCTGCCTGGCTAAAGACGTCTAATCGAGCAAAATATTGCGTAATCATTATCTCTCAGTTATATATTAGCGTTAAACGATATAAATATCAAAAATACTAGACACTTCGCGCCTGGAGAAAGTGCGAGTCGGCGCCTTCACCTTAATGTCAGAACGCGAAAATTGCACTAGTAGCTTTTTTTCAAGCAAGTTCTGTTCGTCCGTTCTCCGTAATCGTTTGGTATCTGATTAAACTGACATACTCGCCTATGGCTTTCGTAAACGAAAATTTCATTGTGACCCCGACGTGATTTGAACACGCAACCTTCTGATCTGGAGTCAGACGCGCTACCGTTGCGCCACGGAGTCGACGCTGCTTAGGTCTTGTCATGAATAGGTTCCTCGAACACTTACTGTACCGTTCAAACCTAAGAAATAATGACAGTAGGATCCACGAGACACTCGTCCCGGATGTACTTGCTCTGGCGGGGGTGTAACTCAGTGGTAGAGTGTCTGCTTCGCATGCAGAAAGTCCTGGGTTCAAATCCCAGCTCCTCCAATTTTTGTTTCTCCGTGCAGCAGTACATGAAAACTTTTGCCTATCACCATATTCTACAAAATTCAGTGTACAAGATTCTTCCCCCAAGCAAGTGGATTTCGTACAGTTCGACCTCATGGCGGGAGGACGATGACCTGCAAGACCCTGGGCTGCGATCCCCCCCCATTGAAATGTTGCTCCAAAGCCTTCGGTATGGCGTGCAGGGTGCATCTCAAACATGTATTTGCAACTCACCGCGACAATCGTCATTTGTTTTTTCGAGATACTGAAAAATGAAGGGGGCACCCGGGATTGAACCGGGGACCTCTCGATCTGCAGTCGAATGCTCTACGACTGAGCTATACCCCCATTCACGATCTTTGCGTTCCCATAACTTAAGGAAAAATATTATACTCTGCCTGGCTAAAGACGTCTAATCGAGCAAAATATTGCGTAATCATTATCTCTCAGTTATATATTAGCGTTAAACGATATAAATATAAAAAATACTAGACACTTCGCGCCTGGAGAAAGTGCGAGTCGGCGCCTTCACCTTAATGTCAGAACGCGAAAATTGCACTAGTAGCTTTTTTTCAAGCAAGTTCTGTTCGTCCGTTCTCCGTAATCGTTTGGTATCTGATTAAACTGACATACTCGCCTATGGCTTTCGTAAACGAAAATTTCATTGTGACCCCGACGTGATTTGAACACGCAACCTTCTGATCTGGGGTCAGACGCGCTACCGTTGCGCCACGGAGTCGACGCTGCTTAGGTCTTGTCATGAATAGGTTCCTCGAACACTTACTGTACCGTTCAAACCTAAGAAATAATGACAGTAGGATCCACGAGACACTCGTCCCGGATGTACTTGCTCTGGCGGGGGTGTAACTCAGTGGTAGAGTGTCTGCTTCGCATGCAGAAAGTCCTGGGTTCAAATCCGAGCTCCTCCAATTTTTGTTTCTCCGTGCAGCAGTACATGAAAACTTTTGCCTATCACCATATTCTACAAAATTCAGTGTACAAGATTCTTCCCCCAAGCAAGTGGATTTCGTACAGTTCGACCTCATGGCGGGAGGACGATGACCTGCAAGACCCTGGGCTGCGATCCCCCCCCATTGAAATGTTGCTCCAAAGCCTTCGGTATGGCGTGCAGGGTGCATCTCAAACATGTATTTGCAACTCACCGCGACAATCGTCATTTGTTTTTTCGAGATACTGAAAAATGAAGGGGGCACCCGGGATTGAACCGGGGACCTCTCGATCTGCAGTCGAATGCTCTACGACTGAGCTATACCCCCTTTCACGATCTTTGCGTTCCCATAACTTAAGGAAAAATATTATACTCTGCCTGGCTAAAGACGTCTAATCGAGCAAAATATTGCGTAATCATTATCTCTCAGTTATATATTAGCGTTAAACGATATAAATATCAAAAATACTAGACACTTCGCGCCTGGAGAAAGTGCGAGTCGGCGCCTTCACCTTAATGTCAGAACGCGAAAATTGCACTAGTAGCTTTTTTTCAAGCAAGTTCTGTTCGTCCGTTCTCCGTAATCGTTTGGTATCTGATTAAACTGACATACTCGCCTATGGCTTTCGTAAACGAAAATTTCATTGTGACCCCGACGTGATTTGAACACGCAACCTTCTGATCTGGAGTCAGACGCGCTACCGTTGCGCCACGGAGTCGACGCTGCTTAGGTCTTGTCATGAATAGGTTCCTCGAACACTTACTGTACCGTTCAAACCTAAGAAATAATGACAGTAGGATCCACGAGACACTCGTCCCGGATGTACTTGCTCTGGCGGGGGTGTAACTCAGTGGTAGAGTGTCTGCTTCGCATGCAGAAAGTCCTGGGTTCAAATCCCAGCTCCTCCAATTTTTGTTTCTCCGTGCAGCAGTACATGAAAACTTTTGCCTATCACCATATTCTACAAAATTCAGTGTACAAGATTCTTCCCCCAAGCAAGTGGATTTCGTACAGTTCGACCTCATGGCGGGAGGACGATGACCTGCAAGACCCTGGGCTGCGATCCCCCCCCATTGAAATGTTGCTCCAAAGCCTTCGGTATGGCGTGCAGGGTGCATCTCAAACATGTATTTGCAACTCACCGCGACAATCGTCATTTGTTTTTTCGAGATACTGAAAAATGAAGGGGGCACCCGGGATTGAACCGGGGACCTCTCGATCTGCAGTCGAATGCTCTACGACTGAGCTATACCCCCATTCACGATCTTTGCGTTCCCATAACTTAAGGAAACATATTATACTCTGCCTGGCTAAAGACGTCTAATCGAGCAAAATATTGCGTAATCATTATCTCTCAGTTATATATTAGCGTTAAACGATATAAATATCAAAAATACTAGACACTTCGCGCCTGGAGAAAGTGCGAGTCGGCGCCTTCACCTTAATGTCAGAACGCGAAAATTGCACTAGTAGCTTTTTTTCAAGCAAGTTCTGTTCGTCCGTTCTCCGTAATCGTTTGGTATCTGATTAAACTGACATACTCGCCTATGGCTTTCGTAAACGAAAATTTCATTGTGACCCCGACGTGATTTGAACACGCAACCTTCTGATCTGGAGTCAGACGCGCTACCGTTGCGCCACGGAGTCGACGCTGCTTAGGTCTTGTCATGAATAGGTTCCTCGAACACTTACTGTACCGTTCAAACCTAAGAAATAATGACAGTAGGATCCACGAGACACTCGTCCCGGATGTACTTGCTCTGGCGGGGGTGTAACTCAGTGGTAGAGTGTCTGCTTCGCATGCAGAAAGTCCTGGGTTCAAATCCCAGCTCCTCCAATTTTTGTTTCTCCGTGCAGCAGTACATGAAAACTTTTGCCTATCACCATATTCTACAAAATTCAGTGTACAAGATTCTTCCCCCAAGCAAGTGGATTTCGTACAGTTCGACCTCATGGCGGGAGGACGATGACCTGCAAGACCCTGGGCTGCGATCCCCCCCCATTGAAATGTTGCTCCAAAGCCTTCGGTATGGCGTGCAGGGTGCATCTCAAACATGTATTTGCAACTCACCGCGACAATCGTCATTTGTTTTTTCGAGATACTGAAAAATGAAGGGGGCACCCGGGATTGAACCGGGGACCTCTCGATCTGCAGTCGAATGCTCTACGACTGAGCTATACCCCCATTCACGATCTTTGCGTTCCCATAACTTAAGGAAAAATATTATACTCTGCCTGGCTAAAGACGTCTAATCGAGCAAAATATTGCGTAATCATTATCTCTCAGTTATATATTAGCGTTAAACGATATAAATATCAAAAATACTAGACACTTCGCGCCTGGAGAAAGTGCGAGTCGGCGCCTTCACCTTAATGTCAGAACGCGAAAATTGCACTAGTAGCTTTTTTTCAAGCAAGTTCTGTTCGTCCGTTCTCCGTAATCGTTTGGTATCTGATTAAACTGACATACTCGCCTATGGCTTTCGTAAACGAAAATTTCATTGTGACCCCGACGTGATTTGAACACGCAACCTTCTGATCTGGAGTCAGACGCGCTACCGTTGCGCCACGGAGTCGACGCTGCTTAGGTCTTGTCATGAATAGGTTCCTCGAACACTTACTGTACCGTTCAAACCTAAGAAATAATGACAGTAGGATCCACGAGACACTCGTCCCGGATGTACTTGCTCTGGCGGGGGTGTAACTCGGTGGTAGAGTGTCTGCTTCGCATGCAGAAAGTCCTGGGTTCAAATCCCAGCTCCTCCAATTTTTGTTTCTCCGTGCAGCAGTACATGAAAACTTTTGCCTATCACCATATTCTACAAAATTCAGTGTACAAGATTCTTCCCCCAAGCAAGTGGATTTCGTACAGTTCGACCTCATGGCGGGAGGACGATGACCTGCAAGACCCTGGGCTGCGATCCCCCCCCATTGAAATGTTGCTCCAAAGCCTTCGGTATGGCGTGCAGGGTGCATCTCAAACATGTATTTGCAACTCACCGCGACAATCGTCATTTGTTTTTTCGAGATACTGAAAAATGAAGGGGGCACACGGGATTGAACCGGGGACCTCTCGATCTGCAGTCGAATGCTCTACGACTGAGCTATACCCCCATTCACGATCTTTGCGTTCCCATAACTTAAGGAAAAATATTATACTCTGCCTGGCTAAAGACGTCTAATCGAGCAAAATATTGCGTAATCATTATCTCTCAGTTATATATTAGCGTTAAACGATATAAATATCAAAAATACTAGACACTTCGCGCCTGGAGAAAGTGCGAGTCGGCGCCTTCACCTTAATGTCAGAACGCGAAAATTGGACTAGTAGCTTTTTTTCAAGCAAGTTCTGTTCGTCCGTTCTCCGTAATCGTTTGGTATCTGATTAAACTGACATACTCGCCTATGGCTTTCGTAAACGAAAATTTCATTGTGACCCCGACGTGATTTGAACACGCAACCTTCTGATCTGGAGTCAGACGCGCTACCGTTGCGCCACGGAGTCGACGCTGCTTAGGTCTTGTCATGAATAGGTTCCTCGAACACTTACTGTACCGTTCAAACCTAAGAAATAATGACAGTAGGATCCACGAGACACTCGTCCCGGATGTACTTGCTCTGGCGGGGGTGTAACTCGGTGGTAGAGTGTCTGCTTCGCATGCAGAAAGTCCTGGGTTCAAATCCCAGCTCCTCCAATTTTTGTTTCTCCGTGCAGCAGTACATGAAAACTTTTGCCTATCACCATATTCTACAAAATTCAGTGTACAAGATTCTTCCCCCAAGCAAGTGGATTTCGTACAGTTCGACCTCATGGCGGGAGGACGATGACCTGCAAGACCCTGGGCTGCGATCCCCCCCCATTGAAATGTTGCTCCAAAGCCTTCGGTATGGCGTGCAGGGTGCATCTCAAACATGTATTTGCAACTCACCGCGACAATCGTCATTTGTTTTTTCGAGATACTGAAAAATGAAGGGGGCACACGGGATTGAACCGGGGACCTCTCGATCTGCAGTCGAATGCTCTACGACTGAGCTATACCCCCATTCACGATCTTTGCGTTCCCATAACTTAAGGAAAAATATTATACTCTGCCTGGCTAAAGACGTCTAATCGAGCAAAATATTGCGTAATCATTATCTCTCAGTTATATATTAGCGTTAAACGATATAAATATCAAAAATACTAGACACTTCGCGCCTGGAGAAAGTGCGAGTCGGCGCCTTCACCTTAATGTCAGAACGCGAAAATTGCACTAGTAGCTTTTTTTCAAGCAAGTTTTGTTCGTCCGTTCTCCGTAATCGTTTGGTATCTGATTAAACTGACATACTCGCCTATGGCTTTCGTAAACGAAAATTTCATTGTGACCCCGACGTGATTTGAACACGCAACCTTCTGATCTGGAGTCAGACGCGCTACCGTTGCGCCACGGAGTCGACGCTGCTTAGGTCTTGTCATGAATAGGTTCCTCGAACACTTACTGTACCGTTCAAACCTAAGAAATAATGACAGTAGGATCCACGAGACACTCGTCCCGGATGTACTTGCTCTGGCGGGGGTGTAACTCAGTGGTAGAGTGTCTGCTTCGCATGCAGAAAGTCCTGGGTTCAAATCCCAGCTCCTCCAATTTTTGTTTCTCCGTGCAGCAGTACATGAAAACTTTTGCCTATCACCATATTCTACAAAATTCAGTGTACAAGATTCTTCCCCCAAGCAAGTGGATTTCGTACAGTTCGACCTCATGGCGGGAGGACGATGACCTGCAAGACCCTGGGCTGCGATCCCCCCCCATTGAAATGTTGCTCCAAAGCCTTCGGTATGGCGTGCAGGGTGCATCTCAAACATGTATTTGCAACTCACCGCGACAATCGTCATTTGTTTTTTCGAGATACTGAAAAATGAAGGGGGCACCCGGGATTGAACCGGGGACCTCTCGATCTGCAGTCGAATGCTCTACGACTGAGCTATACCCCCATTCACGATCTTTGCGTTCCCATAACTTAAGGAAAAATATTATACTCTGCCTGGCTAAAGACGTCTAATCGAGCAAAATATTGCGTAATCATTATCTCTCAGTTATATATTAGCGTTAAACGATATAAATATCAAAAATACTAGACACTTCGCGCCTGGAGAAAGTGCGAGTCGGCGCCTTCACCTTAATGTCAGAACGCGAAAATTGCACTAGTAGCTTTTTTTCAAGCAAGTTCTGTTCGTCCGTTCTCCGTAATCGTTTGGTATCTGATTAAACTGACATACTCGCCTATGGCTTTCGTAAACGAAAATTTCATTGTGACCCCGACGTGATTTGAACACGCAACCTTCTGATCTGGAGTCAGACGCGCTACCGTTGCGCCACGGAGTCGACGCTGCTTAGGTCTCGTCATGAATAGGTTCCTCGAACACTTACTGTACCGTTCAAACCTAAGAAATAATGACAGTAGGATCCACGAGACACTCGTCCCGGATGTACTTGCTCTGGCGGGGGTGTAACTCAGTGGTAGAGTGTCTGCTTCGCATGCAGAAAGTCCTGGGTTCAAGTCCCAGCTCCTCCATTTTTTGTTTCTCCGTGCAGCAGTACATGAAAACTTTTGCCTATCACCATATTCTACAAAATTCAGTGTACAAGATTCTTCCCCCAAGCAAGTGGATTTCGTACAGTTCGACCTCATGGCGGGAGGACGATGACCTGCAAGACCCTGGGCTGCGATCCCCCCCCATTGAAATGTTGCTCCAAAGCCTTCGGTATGGCGTGCAGGGTGCATCTCAAACATGTATTTGCAACTCACCGCGACAATCGTCATTTGTTTTTTCGAGATACTGAAAATTGAAGGGGGCACCCGGGATTGAACCGGGGACCTCTCGATCTGCAGTCGAATGCTCTACGACTGAGCTATACCCCCATTCACGATCTTTGCGTTCCCATAACTTAAGGAAAAATATTATACTCTGCCTGGCTAAAGACGTCTAATCGAGCAAAATATTGCGTAATCATTATCTCTCAGTTATATATTAGCGTTAAACGATATAAATATCAAAAATACTAGACACTTCGCGCCTGGAGAAAGTGCGAGTCGGCGCCTTCACCTTAATGTCAGAACGCGAAAATTGGACTAGTAGCTTTTTTTCAAGCAAGTTCTGTTCGTCCGTTCTCCGTAATCGTTTGGTATCTGATTAAACTGACATACTCGCCTATGGCTTTCGTAAACGAAAATTTCATTGTGACCCCGACGTGATTTGAACACGCAACCTTCTGATCTGGAGTCAGACGCGCTACCGTTGCGCCACGGAGTCGACGCTGCTTAGGTCTTGTCATGAATAGGTTCCTCGAACACTTACTGTACCGTTCAAACCTAAGAAATAATGACAGTAGGATCCACGAGACACTCGTCCCGGATGTACTTGCTCTGGCGGGGGTGTAACTCGGTGGTAGAGTGTCTGCTTCGCATGCAGAAAGTCCTGGGTTCAAATCCCAGCTCCTCCAATTTTTGTTTCTCCGTGCAGCAGTACATGAAAACTTTTGCCTATCACCATATTCTACAAAATTCAGTGTACAAGATTCTTCCCCCAAGCAAGTGGATTTCGTACAGTTCGACCTCATGGCGGGAGGACGATGACCTGCAAGACCCTGGGCTGCGATCCCCCCCCCATTGAAATGTTGCTCCAAAGCCTTCGGTATGGCGTGCAGGGTGCATCTCAAACATGTATTTGCAACTCACCGCGACAATCGTCATTTGTTTTTTCGAGATACTGAAAAATGAAGGGGGCACACGGGATTGAACCGGGGACCTCTCGATCTGCAGTCGAATGCTCTACGACTGAGCTATACCCCCATTCACGATCTTTGCGTTCCCATAACTTAAGGAAAAATATTATACTCTGCCTGGCTAAAGACGTCTAATCGAGCAAAATATTGCGTAATCATTATCTCTCAGTTATATATTAGCGTTAAACGATATAAATATCAAAAATACTAGACACTTCGCGCCTGGAGAAAGTGCGAGTCGGCGCCTTCACCTTAATGTCAGAACGCGAAAATTGCACTAGTAGCTTTTTTTCAAGCAAGTTTTGTTCGTCCGTTCTCCGTAATCGTTTGGTATCTGATTAAACTGACATACTCGCCTATGGCTTTCGTAAACGAAAATTTCATTGTGACCCCGACGTGATTTGAACACGCAACCTTCTGATCTGGAGTCAGACGCGCTACCGTTGCGCCACGGAGTCGACGCTGCTTAGGTCTTGTCATGAATAGGTTCCTCGAACACTTACTGTACCGTTCAAACCTAAGAAATAATGACAGTAGGATCCACGAGACACTCGTCCCGGATGTACTTGCTCTGGCGGGGGTGTAACTCAGTGGTAGAGTGTCTGCTTCGCATGCAGAAAGTCCTGGGTTCAAATCCCAGCTCCTCCAATTTTTGTTTCTCCGTGCAGCAGTACATGAAAACTTTTGCCTATCACCATATTCTACAAAATTCAGTGTACAAGATTCTTCCCCCAAGCAAGTGGATTTCGTACAGTTCGACCTCATGGCGGGAGGACGATGACCTGCAAGACCCTGGGCTGCGATCCCCCCCCATTGAAATGTTGCTCCAAAGCCTTCGGTATGGCGTGCAGGGTGCATCTCAAACATGTATTTGCAACTCACCGCGACAATCGTCATTTGTTTTTTCGAGATACTGAAAAATGAAGGGGGCACCCGGGATTGAACCGGGGACCTCTCGATCTGCAGTCGAATGCTCTACGACTGAGCTATACCCCCATTCACGATCTTTGCGTTCCCATAACTTAAGGAAAAATATTATACTCTGCCTGGCTAAAGACGTCTAATCGAGCAAAATATTGCGTAATCATTATCTCTCAGTTATATATTAGCGTTAAACGATATAAATATCAAAAATACTAGACACTTCGCGCCTGGAGAAAGTGCGAGTCGGCGCCTTCACCTTAATGTCAGAACGCGAAAATTGCACTAGTAGCTTTTTTTCAAGCAAGTTCTGTTCGTCCGTTCTCCGTAATCGTTTGGTATCTGATTAAACTGACATACTCGCCTATGGCTTTCGTAAACGAAAATTTCATTGTGACCCCGACGTGATTTGAACACGCAACCTTCTGATCTGGAGTCAGACGCGCTACCGTTGCGCCACGGAGTCGACGCTGCTTAGGTCTCGTCATGAATAGGTTCCTCGAACACTTACTGTACCGTTCAAACCTAAGAAATAATGACAGTAGGATCCACGAGACACTCGTCCCGGATGTACTTGCTCTGGCGGGGGTGTAACTCAGTGGTAGAGTGTCTGCTTCGCATGCAGAAAGTCCTGGGTTCAAGTCCCAGCTCCTCCATTTTTTGTTTCTCCGTGCAGCAGTACATGAAAACTTTTGCCTATCACCATATTCTACAAAATTCAGTGTACAAGATTCTTCCCCCAAGCAAGTGGATTTCGTACAGTTCGACCTCATGGCGGGAGGACGATGACCTGCAAGACCCTGGGCTGCGATCCCCCCCCATTGAAATGTTGCTCCAAAGCCTTCGGTATGGCGTGCAGGGTGCATCTCAAACATGTATTTGCAACTCACCGCGACAATCGTCATTTGTTTTTTCGAGATACTGAAAATTGAAGGGGGCACCCGGGATTGAACCGGGGACCTCTCGATCTGCAGTCGAATGCTCTACGACTGAGCTATACCCCCATTCACGATCTTTGCGTTCCCATAACTTAAGGAAAAATATTATACTCTGCCTGGCTAAAGACGTCTAATCGAGCAAAATATTGCGTAATCATTATCTCTCAGTTATATATTAGCGTTAAACGATATAAATATCAAAAATACTAGACACTTCGCGCCTGGAGAAAGTGCGAGTCGGCGCCTTCACCTTAATGTCAGAACGCGAAAATTGCACTAGTAGCTTTTTTTCAAGCAAGTTCTGTTCGTCCGTTCTCCGTAATCGTTTGGTATCTGATTAAACTGACATACTCGCCTATGGCTTTCGTAAACGAAAATTTCATTGTGACCCCGACGTGATTTGAACACGCAACCTTCTGATCTGGAGTCAGACGCGCTACCGTTGCGCCACGGAGTCGACGCTGCTTAGGTCTTGTCATGAATAGGTTCCTCGAACACTTACTGTACCGTTCAAACCTAAGAAATAATGACAGTAGGATCCACGAGACACTCGTCCCGGATGTACTTGCTCTGGCGGGGGTGTAACTCGGTGGTAGAGTGTCTGCTTCGCATGCAGAAAGTCCTGGGTTCAAATCCCAGCTCCTCCAATTTTTGTTTCTCCGTGCAGCAGTACATGAAAACTTTTGCCTATCACCATATTCTACAAAATTCAGTGTACAAGATTCTTCCCCCAAGCAAGTGGATTTCGTACAGTTCGACCTCATGGCGGGAGGACGATGACCTGCAAGACCCTGGGCTGCGATCCCCCCCCATTGAAATGTTGCTCCAAAGCCTTCGGTATGGCGTGCAGGGTGCATCTCAAACATGTATTTGCAACTCACCGCGACAATCGTCATTTGTTTTTTCGAGATACTGAAAAATGAAGGGGGCACACGGGATTGAACCGGGGACCTCTCGATCTGCAGTCGAATGCTCTACGACTGAGCTATACCCCCATTCACGATCTTTGCGTTCCCATAACTTAAGGAAAAATATTATACTCTGCCTGGCTAAAGACGTCTAATCGAGCAAAATATTGCGTAATCATTATCTCTCAGTTATATATTAGCGTTAAACGATATAAATATCAAAAATACTAGACACTTCGCGCCTGGAGAAAGTGCGAGTCGGCGCCTTCACCTTAATGTCAGAACGCGAAAATTGCACTAGTAGCTTTTTTTCAAGCAAGTTTTGTTCGTCCGTTCTCCGTAATCGTTTGGTATCTGATTAAACTGACATACTCGCCTATGGCTTTCGTAAACGAAAATTTCATTGTGACCCCGACGTGATTTGAACACGCAACCTTCTGATCTGGAGTCAGACGCGCTACCGTTGCGCCACGGAGTCGACGCTGCTTAGGTCTTGTCATGAATAGGTTCCTCGAACACTTACTGTACCGTTCAAACCTAAGAAATAATGACAGTAGGATCCACGAGACACTCGTCCCGGATGTACTTGCTCTGGCGGGGGTGTAACTCGGTGGTAGAGTGTCTGCTTCGCATGCAGAAAGTCCTGGGTTCAAATCCCAGCTCCTCCAATTTTTGTTTCTCCGTGCAGCAGTACATGAAAACTTTTGCCTATCACCATATTCTACAAAATTCAGTGTACAAGATTCTTCCCCCAAGCAAGTGGATTTCGTACAGTTCGACCTCATGGCGGGAGGACGATGACCTGCAAGACCCTGGGCTGCGATCCCCCCCCATTGAAATGTTGCTCCAAAGCCTTCGGTATGGCGTGCAGGGTGCATCTCAAACATGTATTTGCAACTCACCGCGACAATCGTCATTTGTTTTTTCGAGATACTGAAAAATGAAGGGGGCACACGGGATTGAACCGGGGACCTCTCGATCTGCAGTCGAATGCTCTACGACTGAGCTATACCCCCATTCACGATCTTTGCGTTCCCATAACTTAAGGAAAAATATTATACTCTGCCTGGCTAAAGACGTCTAATCGAGCAAAATATTGCGTAATCATTATCTCTCAGTTATATATTAGCGTTAAACGATATAAATATCAAAAATACTAGACACTTCGCGCCTGGAGAAAGTGCGAGTCGGCGCCTTCACCTTAATGTCAGAACGCGAAAATTGCACTAGTAGCTTTTTTTCAAGCAAGTTCTGTTCGTCCGTTCTCCGTAATCGTTTGGTATCTGATTAAACTGACATACTCGCCTATGGCTTTCGTAAACGAAAATTTCATTGTGACCCCGACGTGATTTGAACACGCAACCTTCTGATCTGGAGTCAGACGCGCTACCGTTGCGCCACGGAGTCGACGCTGCTTAGGTCTTGTCATGAATAGGTTCCTCGAACACTTACTGTACCGTTCAAACCTAAGAAATAATGACAGTAGGATCCACGAGACACTCGTCCCGGATGTACTTGCTCTGGCGGGGGTGTAACTCAGTGGTAGAGTGTCTGCTTCGCATGCAGAAAGTCCTGGGTTCAAATCCCAGCTCCTCCAATTTTTGTTTCTCCGTGCAGCAGTACATGAAAACTTTTGCCTATCACCATATTCTACAAAATTCAGTGTACAAGATTCTTCCCCCAAGCAAGTGGATTTCGTACAGTTCGACCTCATGGCGGGAGGACGATGACCTGCAAGACCCTGGGCTGCGATCCCCCCCCATTGAAATGTTGCTCCAAAGCCTTCGGTATGGCGTGCAGGGTGCATCTCAAACATGTATTTGCAACTCACCGCGACAATCGTCATTTGTTTTTTCGAGATACTGAAAAATGAAGGGGGCACCCGGGATTGAACCGGGGACCTCTCGATCTGCAGTCGAATGCTCTACGACTTTTTTTTTTTTTTTTTTTTTTTATCGCATCAAATCTACTTGAAATGATACGTGGCTATCAGCACCATTATTCAACACACATGCTCGACTGTGCGCAGACGCCCGTGGCGTAGCTCTTGGGTCCTGAGTCAGACGCAGTAGTTCCAAAAATCTCTCCTGATCGGCACTGTGCCGAAAATTTCGCTACACAACCCCTTTGTCGTGCTTGAGCTTCAGGTAGACGCCGGTTTGCAGCCAGGAAGCGGACAGCAGCAACTTTCAACTAGATTTGTAGTACTCAAACAACTCAGTAAAACAGCATGCATCTTTTGCAGAACTGGAAAAACTCGACCGGGACAGGATTCGAACCTGCAATCTTCGGATCCGAAGTCCGACGCCTTATCCATTTTTTTTTTTTTTTTTTTTAAACCACTTTTTTGTTTTTTTGTTTTTTTTATATGTATCTTTTTTCCCGGGCCGCCCGCGTGGCAGGCGAGCATTCTACCACTTTTTTTTTTTTTTTTTTTTTTTTTTTTTTTTTTTTTTTTTTTTTTTTGGTGCTTTAAGTGGTATCAGGCAGGGAGAGGCAAGGAGGGCAGGGGTCATGCAATCTGAGGCCTGGCCATCTTGTCTCCCACCGTAACCGTCACCACGGCACCCTACCTCATCGGCGCACTGAAGAAATGCTGCGGCTTGACTCCGCCGCCAGTAACATAAAAACAGAAATTAGTCCGGAGACGAAATGTTGCATCCATTTGCAGTGTAAATGAATTTGTCCATTTTCATATGTATTCAGGAGATCCGGGAATCCGTGCACTTTGCACCGCATGAGTGCGTCTCACCCCACAAATCAGAGTTAGTATTGAAATGAAAATATAAATGAAAAGTCGTCTATCGTTGTTTCTCTCCATCGGATCGACTGTTACAATTAAGAAGCTAGGAAACTCAGTTCTGTGCAGGGCATCCGCCAATGAGACGGAACGCGCTATTACAAACATTCTGCTAATTTCTGAACGTGACGAATGATCCAAGTGACGCACTCGTAAATTAGCCTGTCCCGCACTTACTTCTTTGGACTTCACTTCGGGCGTCCGAAGGAAGAGTGGAATCCACCATGTCGGAAGAAATGGCTTTAAGCACTCCATCCTATATTGGCTGTGAAATGATCGTGTGACTTAAAAAGTTTGCAAAATGAGCTTTATAGTTTTTAGTCTTCTGTAGTCGGTGGTGCTGTATCATTAAATACAGGAGAAAGTCTTCTTTACTCGTTTCGTTCACATTGAAAAGATAGTAAACTGTGTGGCCTTTAAGCCAGTTTACTGAATTTCTTTTGGTCTGCGGGTAAGGCACTACCTCCGGAGTGAGGAAGTCAGCTGGCGTTATGGTCGCAGGGCATGTTCTAGTGATGCTCGCCAACAACTGTCGTATGACCGCCCAAACATCTCGCACTTTTTCGCAGACAAATCGATGTTCCTCGCTATCTTGTACCTGGCAAGTGTTGCATAAGGGTGAATCGGCCAGATGAATGGAATGGAGTCTGGCATTGGTAGCTATTTTGCGATTCACCGTGAGATACCAAGACGCTCGCACGTGAGACGGTAAATGGCGTGAATGAATATTATCCCAAATCACCCGCCAATTGTGAGCTGTATATTTGTCTTCGATGTTATTCCTGGAGGTGGACTCGATCAAAGTCTTATAAAGTTGCTTCACCACCGTTATTTCCTTCGCCGGAATTCTTGTTCGAGCATAACTATATTCAAGCAGGAAGTATTTTAAATGATAAAGGTCGTGTGGAATATGATGTACATCAATCGGGGGGTTGAGGTTCGCTGGGGAGATTTCGTTGAGAAGGTGTGCAGTGAGACAGTGTGGAGATTTTGTCCATAGCTTATACATACTGCTTAGATAGAGCGCCTGTGCCTTTTTATAGACATCTGTGAGGTTCAATCCGCCCTTCCGAGGAGGGAGCGTCAACGTAACATATTTAACTTTGAAGATATTGCCTCTGGTCACAAAATGGCCCAGGGCAGACAGCATTCTATGTGCAATGCCACTGGGAAGAGGCAACACTTTGGCGACATAGTTAATCTTCGAGAGGATATAAGTGTTGACCAGTTCAATTTTTTGGAGAGCATTCAGTTTCCTCATGCTATGCAGTTGTACACATGCCCTAACTTTATGAAGTAAAGCTCTATAATTAACAGCAATGGTATTCTGTATCTTCCGCCGAAACTCAAGGCCTAAGCACTTTATACTGGTAATTTCTCGTAATCGGGTATGATTGGGTAGATTTATTCCCCGTCCAACATTCATGAGTCCGGATTTTTGCCAGTTCACCTTCGCCCCAGATACCGCCTCATATCGTTGAAGTATTTGAAGTGAGGACCGCACTTCTTGCGCGTTCACGACAAGAAAGCCGACATCATCTGCGTACGCACGGCACACAATCTTCTGGCTATTGATTTCCAATCCCTGCAAATGTGCAGTTAGCGTAGCGAGCAGAGGTTCTATGGCGATGGCAAAGAGAGCCATCGACATCGGACAGCCTTGCCTCACCGAACACTCGATATCAATAGCGCCACTGAGGCGACCATTAATTTGAATCCGCGACGTACTATTACGGATCAGATTGTCGAGTACTTGGGTGAACTGGTGCGGAAACCCCAATTCCTGCATGACGCGGAAAAGGAAACGATGGCTCACCCTGTCGAACGCTTTTGCAAAGTCTATCATGACGAGGGCGCATTTTAACTTGCAAGCCTCCGCTACGGCAATGACATCTCTGTAATCCGTGAGCGTGTGGTAAATAGATCTATCTCTACCGACACTCGTTTGATACTGTCCTGTGATTGTGGTCATGACAGTTTTGAGCCGTTGGCTCAGAACACGGGCGAATAGTTTATAATCACTATTTAATAACGTGAGAGGTCGCAGGTTAGTGAGGTCGTTACTGCACGGGGTCTTGGGCAGTAAGACAACAATTCCTTGTCGAAATTCCTGCGGAATAACGTTTTGTGGGTTCATTAGTTCTTTACATATTGCAAGGAGTTTCGATTTCATCTGCGGCCAGAAGGTTTGATATACTTCGGCAGGTATTCCATCGCAACCAGGAGATTTATTCTTCGGACTCCTTAGGATAACGTCTGTTAATTCGTCTTCTGTCACCTCTGTCATCAGCTGAGTCGCCTCTGTGGGGCTGAGTTTCCGTGATAAATTTGTCGCAAACTCCGCAAACACGGTATCATCTGTCATTTTATTGGACATCAGGTCTCGATAGTACTCTTCAATCGCACGCATAATGTCACTTTGTTTAGTAACTATTGCCCCGGTGCTGGTTCGGATGTGTGTAATGATTTTCCGACTGCCTCGTCGACTTTCACGTAACATGTGATACATGGCAGCCTCTTCTTCTTGCACCGTCTTAGGAACTCGCGCCCGAATTTGAAAACCTTCCAACTGTTTCCGTTGCAGCGTTAAAAGTTTCGCCTGAATTCTTTTGATCTTTGCAAAATTGCCGATAACGGTCGCGTCACATTTATACAACTCCCGAAGACACTGAAAGTAAAATTCCATGGTCCGTTTGTGCCACAGACTTTTCTGACGGGAGTAAAACATTAAAGTTTTCCTAATTTGTGGTTTGGCGCATTTGAGCCACCACTCGATCGCGGAGTTGTAGGATCTGAATTTGCGTTCACATGCCGTCCAGGTGGACAGGAAGGCTTCTCGACATGCAGGATCATGCAAATGTGCGATGTTGAACTTCCATAACCCTCGACCCCGGTATGTTTCCTGTTTTTGCATGTTGACGGTGCAGATATAGGCAGCATGGTCGGAAAATACAGTTGGCCATATTTCGGTGTGTAGCAGGTGTTGCGTTAAATTACGCGATATGTAAATTCTATCTAACCTACTTGCCGAATGATTGGTAACATGCGTAAAACCCACTTCCACTCCGTGCATGTGCGTCCAAGTGTCAGTGAAGCGGAGTTCTTGAATGATCTGTTCTAATTCGACACACCGATTAAAGTGAGGAGTTTGATCGATTTGACGAAGCACACAATTGAAATCGCCGCCAAAAATGACATCACTGTAGTTGGTCCCGAAGAGCGGAAGGATCTCGTGGCGAAAAAATTCTGCACGGTGTTGCCTATTACTGGACCCAGAAGGTGCGTAAATATTAATCAGTCTGATGTTATTGACAGTGACTGCTATCCCTCTGCCGGTCACCAGTTTGGCCTCACAATTTGCAATGATCCCTTCTTTTAACAGTAATGCTGTTCCAAGTTCGAAACCGTTGCCAGGGTTCACGAAAGCGTTATACCCTGCTATGTGGTCTAACCTGATCTCACTCACTTCCTGAAGCATGGCTATATCGATGTCGGCTGCGTATAACAAGTCTTGTAAGTTCTTCAGATTCAAATCACTGCGTATCTTATTGATATTGAGAGTCAGGATCTTGTAGGCCTGCAGGGTGGTCATAGATGTTTGGTACGAAAGGAGCAAACGATAGGGTGCGTCATACAGCCTTCAATTGGAGGCGCTGACCGTGTCGGTCGTTTGAGTAGCCATGGCCACGTGGACGTTGTGTCCATCAACCGCTGATACGGGGGGCAAGGAGCCGGTCGAGGGTGTGGAATCCTCCTGCATCTCTACATCAGCTTCGTTCGTTTCAAACTCGTCCGCCCAATTGGGAGAGCAAAGGGTGCCTACTGGCTCAGAAACTGGTGGATTCGTATTCTGTGGCTCAGTTTGCTGAGTGGGCGTCTCATCTGGTCCGCTGTCGTACATCGTGGGAGTCTCCGACATGGTGTCGTCTGATCGCGTTGTGTCCCGCGAGCGCGAAGGCGAGGCGGCAGCGTCTGCGGGCCCTTCTTTTAAATTCTGACCGATTAATTTAGCCTTTCCCCGCAAGCTCGGTGCTGTATCTTCCGCACCTTGGTGAGCCATCCTCCGCTTTTTATTTTTCTTCGGAGATCGATTACCACGTATTACTGTGTCGGAGTTGGGCATCGTTTCAGCGACTCGTTCAGACATGGGAGCAGGAGCCATGGACACCTCCACCAACTCGGCACCCCGTGAGGGCTGGTCCACCGCCATCTCACTGGTCCTGTTAGTTTCATGTGTTTCAGAAGCAGCCATCTCGGACGCGACTGGCGTGTCCGGAGACGTCACATTAACGACGGAACTGGGTCCGGCAGGTTTATCGCGAATCAGTTGTATGGACGGCTCACCGCGGGCAACCGACACGTACGATGGCTGTAATGTTGACATCGCGGGAGGGCTAACACTCTCTCCGGTTGGCAGTTGAACTACACGACGCTGTAAACATTCCGCACGAACATGTCCCGTCGAGTTACATCTGGCACATGTTCTAGGTTGGCCATCATACATTACGACGGCACGGTACCCACAAACCGTGACGTACGACGGAATATGTCGTTGCAAGTCAACTTTAAGCTGCCTGACGCCATTCAGTACCGGATACTTATGCGCCGGAGACCAACGTTCGGCAAAGTTGCTCAAAACTTTGCCATACGGCGATAACGCAACGTTTATCTGGTCTGCTGGGACCTCAAACGGTAGTTCAAAAATGCGAATTGTTCGAAGTCCAAGCCCGGCGTGAGAAACAGTAACCACACCCACATTGCCATCACTATGCTTAAACTTCAAACCAGAACTAAAGGAGTCAACTAGTTTGTCACAAAACTCGGCATCTCTCATCTTGATATAAACGATGCTAGACAGAATCGACAAATGTATACCGATAATCTCATCGAGGCCAATTTTCATCACTTCTTCGAGGAAATCCTCGATTTCGAAGGATGTTGGTCGGGCAAACGTGTTATCGAACGTTAACTTCAAGGTGTCTTTCCTCATAGTATGTGCCATCACTGAATTATCATCGTCATTCCACAAACGCAAGAATAACCGCTGCTAGCGAGCGACTTACCCCGCAGAAGTAAACAAGCCAGCCGCAGCGCGGAGCACAGACAACCGCACGCCACGGCCGCTGCAGGCAGACTGTACGACTGAGCTATACCCCCATTCACGATCTTTGCGTTCCCATAACTTAAGGAAAAATATTATACTCTGCCTGGCTAAAGACGTCTAATCGAGCAAAATATTGCGTAATCATTATCTCTCAGTTATATATTAGCGTTAAACGATATAAATATCAAAAATACTAGACACTTCGCGCCTGGAGAAAGTGCGAGTCGGCGCCTTCACCTTAATGTCAGAACGCGAAAATTGCACTAGTAGCTTTTTTTCAAGCAAGTTCTGTTCGTCCGTTCTCCGTAATCGTTTGGTATCTGATTAAACTGACATACTCGCCTATGGCTTTCGTAAACGAAAATTTCATTGTGACCCCGACGTGATTTGAAACACGCAAACCTTCTGATCTGGAGTCAGACGCGCTACCGTTGCGCCACGGAGTCGACGCTGCTTAGGTCTTGTCATGAATAGGTTCCTCGAACACTTACTGTACCGTTCAAACCTAAGAAATAATGACAGTAGGATCCACGAGACACTCGTCCCGGATGTACTTGCTCTGGCGGGGGGTGTAACTCAGTGGTAGAGTGTCTGCTTCGCATGCAGAAAGTCCTGGGTTCAAATCCCAGCTCCTCCATTTTTTGTTTCTCCGTGCAGCAGTACATGAAAACTTTTGCCTATCACCATATTCTACAAAATTCAGTGTACAAGATTCTTCCCCCAAGCAAGTGGATTTCGTACAGTTCGACCTCATGGCGGGAGGACGATGACCTGCAAGACCCTGGGCTGCGATCCCCCCCTATTGAAATGTTGCTCCAAAGCCTTCGGTATGGCGTGCAGGGTGCATCTCAAACATGTATTTGCAAACTCACCGCGACAATCGTCATTTGTTTTTTCGAGATACTGAAAAATGAAGGGGGCACCCGGGATTGAACCGGGGACGTCTCGATCTGCAGTCGAATGCTCTACGACTGAGCTATACCCCCATTCACGATCTTTGCGTTCCCATAACTTAAGGAAAAATATTATACTCTGCCTGGCTAAAGACGTCTAATCGAGCAAAATATTGCGTAATCATTATCTCTCAGTTATATATTAGCGTTAAACGATATAAATATCAAAAATACTAGACACTTCGCGCCTGGAGAAAGTGCGAGTCGGCGCCTTCACCTTAATGTCAGAACGCGAAAATTGCACTAGTAGCTTTTTTTCAAGCAAGTTCTGTTCGTCCGTTCTCCGTAATCGTTTGGTATCTGATTAAACTGACATACTCGCCTATGGCTTTCGTAAACGAAAATTTCATTGTGACCCCGACGTGATTTGAACACGCAACCTTCTGATCTGGAGTCAGACGCGCTACCGTTGCGCCACGGAGTCGACGCTGCTTAGGTCTTGTCATGAATAGGTTCCTCGAACACTTACTGTACCGTTCAAACCTAAGAAATAATGACAGTAGGATCCACGGAACACTCGTCCCGGATGTACTTGCTCTGGCGGGGGTGTAACTCAGTGGTAGAGTGTCTGCTTCGCATGCAGAAAGTCCTGGGTTCAAATCCCAGCTCCTCCATTTTTTGTTTCTCCGTGCAGCAGTACATGAAAACTTTTGCCTATCACCATATTCTACAAAATTCAGTGTACAAGATTCTTCCCCCAAGCAAGTGGATTTCGTACAGTTCGACCTCATGGCGGGAGGACGATGACCTGCAAGACCCTGGGCTGCGATCCCCCCCCATTGAAATGTTGCTCCAAAGCCTTCGGTATGGCGTGCAGGGTGCATCTCAAACATGTATTTGCAACTCACCGCGACAATCGTCATTTGTTTTTTCGAGATACTGAAAAATGAAGGGGGCACCCGGGATTGAACCGGGGACCTCTCGATCTGCAGTCGAATGCTCTACGACTGAGCTATACCCCCATTCACGATCTTTGCGTTCCCATAACTTAAGGAAAAATATTATACTCTGCCTGGCTAAAGACGTCTAATCGAGCAAAATATTGCGTAATCATTATCTCTCAGTTATATATTAGCGTTAAACGATATAAATATCAAAAATACTAGACACTTCGCGCCTGGAGAAAGTGCGAGTCGGCGCCTTCACCTTAATGTCAGAACGCGAAAATTGCACTAGTAGCTTTTTTTCAAGCAAGTTCTGTTCGTCCGTTCTCCGTAATCGTTTGGTATCTGATTAAACTGACATACTCGCCTATGGCTTTCGTAAACGAAAATTTCATTGTGACCCCGACGTGATTTGAACACGCAACCTTCTGATCTGGAGTCAGACGCGCTACCGTTGCGCCACGGAGTCGACGCTGCTTAGGTCTTGTCATGAATAGGTTCCTCGAACACTTACTGTACCGTTCAAACCTAAGAAATAATGACAGTAGGATCCACGAGACACTCGTCCCGGATGTACTTGCTCTGGCGGGGGTGTAACTCAGTGGTAGAGTGTCTGCTTCGCATGCAGAAAGTCCTGGGTTCAAATCCCAGCTCCTCCATTTTTTGTTTCTCCGTGCAGCAGTACATGAAAACTTTTGCCTATCACCATATTCTACAAAATTCAGTGTACAAGATTCTTCCCCCAAGCAAGTGGATTTCGTACAGTTCGACCTCATGGCGGGAGGACGATGACCTGCAAGACCCTGGGCTGCGATCCCCCCCCATTGAAATGTTGCTCCAAAGCCTTCGGTATGGCGTGCAGGGTGCATCTCAAACATGTATTTGCAACTCACCGCGACAATCGTCATTTGTTTTTTCGAGATACTGAAAAATGAAGGGGGCACCCGGGATTGAACCGGGGACCTCTCGATCTGCAGTCGAATGCTCTACGACTGAGCTATACCCCCATTCACGATCTTTGCGTTCCCATAACTTAAGGAAAAATATTATACTCTGCCTGGCTAAAGACGTCTAATCGAGCAAAATATTGCGTAATCATTATCTCTCAGTTATATATTAGCGTTAAACGATATAAATATCAAAAATACTAGACACTTCGCGCCTGGAGAAAGTGCGAGTCGGCGCCTTCACCTTAATGTCAGAACGCGAAAATTGCACTAGTAGCTTTTTTTCAAGCAAGTTCTGTTCGTCCGTTCTCCGTAATCGTTTGGTATCTGATTAAACTGACATACTCGCCTATGGCTTTCGTAAACGAAAATTTCATTGTGACCCCGACGTGATTTGAACACGCAACCTTCTGATCTGGAGTCAGACGCGCTACCGTTGCGCCACGGAGTCGACGCTGCTTAGGTCTTGTCATGAATAGGTTCCTCGAACACTTACTGTACCGTTCAAACCTAAGAAATAATGACAGTAGGATCCACGAGACACTCGTCCCGGATGTACTTGCTCTGGCGGGGGTGTAACTCAGTGGTAGAGTGTCTGCTTCGCATGCAGAAAGTCCTGGGTTCAAATCCCAGCTCCTCCAATTTTTGTTTCTCCGTGCAGCAGTACATGAAAACTTTTGCCTATCACCATATTCTACAAAATTCAGTGTACAAGATTCTTCCCCCAAGCAAGTGGATTTCGTACAGTTCGACCTCATGGCGGGAGGACGATGACCTGCAAGACCCTGGGCTGCAATCCCCCCCCATTGAAATGTTGCTCCAAAGCCTTCGGTATGGCGTGCAGGGTGCATCTCAAACATGTATTTGCAACTCACCGCGACAATCGTCATTTGTTTTTTCGAGATACTGAAAAATGAAGGGGGCACCCGGGATTGAACCGGGGACCTCTCGATCTGCAGTCGAATGCTCTACGACTGAGCTATACCCCCATTCACGATCTTTGCGTTCCCATAACTTAAGGAAAAATATTATACTCTGCCTGGCTAAAGACGTCTAATCGAGCAAAATATTGCGTAATCATTATCTCTCAGTTATATATTAGCGTTAAACGATATAAATATCAAAAATACTAGACACTTCGCGCCTGGAGAAAGTGCGAGTCGGCGCCTTCACCTTAATGTCAGAACGCGAAAATTGCACTAGTAGCTTTTTTTCAAGCAAGTTCTGTTCGTCCGTTCTCCGTAATCGTTTGGTATCTGATTAAACTGACATACTCGCCTATGGCTTTCGTAAACGAAAATTTCATTGTGACCCCGACGTGATTTGAACACGCAACCTTCTGATCTGGAGTCAGACGCGCTACCGTTGCGCCACGGAGTCGACGCTGCTTAGGTCTTGTCATGAATAGGTTCCTCGAACACTTACTGTACCGTTCAAACCTAAGAAATAATGACAGTAGGATCCACGAGACACTCGTCCCGGATGTACTTGCTCTGGCGGGGGTGTAACTCAGTGGTAGAGTGTCTGCTTCGCATGCAGAAAGTCCTGGGTTCAAATCCCAGCTCCTCCAATTTTTGTTTCTCCGTGCAGCAGTACATGAAAACTTTTGCCTATCACCATATTCTACAAAATTCAGTGTACAAGATTCTTCCCCCAAGCAAGTGGATTTCGTACAGTTCGACCTCATGGCGGGAGGACGATGACCTGCAAGACCCTGGGCTGCGATCCCCCCCCATTGAAATGTTGCTCCAAAGCCTTCGGTATGGCGTGCAGGGTGCATCTCAAACATGTATTTGCAACTCACCGCGACAATCGTCATTTGTTTTTTCGAGATACTGAAAAATGAAGGGGGCACCCGGGATTGAACCGGGGACCTCTCGATCTGCAGTCGAATGCTCTACGACTTTTTTTTTTTTTTTTTTTTTTATAACTTGCAGACAGTCTACCACTCGAACGAATATATCTATTGAAAAAAAAATATTAAAGAATATCCACCACACAGCCACTTCAAAAGAAGTACAGTACTGAAATTAAAATCCTAAAACATGACTATATAATGTAGACTGCTTACTGAAATAAAGATCAAAACACGAAAACTTCAGTCCTGGTGTAGAGAAGAAACATACATATAGGCGGCAAATCCAGAAACAGTATAAAAGAAAATGGCTCACACAGGTGACCTTAGCCAACACCCTCTCTTTCAAATGTCAGGCTAAGCATATTGGCAAAATCATCTCAGAGGCCTGGCAATCGCAAGCGCTGCCAGTAAGCAGTAAGCATGTACTGCCGAAACGCTAGGTGTCCATCCTCTTCATGACAACTGTTGACAAAATGTACGAAATGGCCAATCAACCACATGACGGTATGGAGCTTCGTCCGCGGAAAAAAGGAAGAATCGGGCCGGACGATGATGTCAATAGTATAAGCGGCTTCAGCAGACCTAGTGTCAAAAGCAAGTTGTTTCCTGAGCCAACGCCAATTAGCAAGGTGCCCACAGCAGGTGAATCGATGGTCAAGGGTATCCAGGAGACCACACCGAGTACAGGTGTCCGTGTCAGAAAGACCAATACGGTGCAGTCGTACATTGGTGGGAACCAAATTATTTACTACCCTATACCATGTGGACGCCACGGCCATAGAGTGGATCGGCAGACTAACGTTCTTCCAGACGTTCCTCCAGGACACAGATGGAGACGCCAGCTCTATTGGATTGGGACCGGCCAGCCCCTCCCAGCGGGCAATCAAGCCCTTGGTCGTTGGCACCGGTCGCCGCAAGAAGACGTCACCGAGGTAACTCACCGCAATGTAAAATTCCCGAATGTGTTTCAACTTAAAATTTAGGCGTCCGACATCGACAGGTGGAGCAAGGCTCGCCGGACGCACAACAGTAAAAAGCCTGGATGTAATTGAAGTCACTTCTTGCGTAACAATTAGAGTCGTTCGGCGGACGTACAAAGCAGACGCCTTGCGAGTAATGTCAGAGAGGCCCAAGCCTCCGGAGAGACGCGGTTTCGTCATTACCTCGTAACGTAACTTGAATAGATGGCCCTTCCATATAAACCTGCTAGACAATTGGCGCAACCTTTTCGCCACCATCATGGGAAGTGGGAACAGCTGAGCAACATAATAAGCTTTACATAGAACGTAGGCGTCTAAAATTCTGACTTTTTGCAAAATGGTAGCAGAGCGCTGCTCATGGACCATCAGAGCCCCCTGTATCTTCTCGGTGACAGATTTCCAATTGAGAGCCGCCATTTTTAGAGGACACCGATCAATGATAATCCCCAAGGACGTATGGCGATCGACAAAAGTGGCCCAAGGGACGTCAGCATCGCGAAATCCTCGAATATCAAGGAACTTACATTTACCCTGATTGAGACGCGCTCCAGAGACACGACAGTATGCATCAACTGCTCCTTTCAACAACGGGATATCATCACGTTGACGGAGGAGAACAACGACATCATCCGCATATGCCTTAACAGAGAGCTGCCCACCAGAGAGGGACATACCCTGAAGCTTGAGAGCAATAGTCCGAAGCAGCGGTTCCAGGGACAATACGAATAAAGACATAGAGAGCGGACTACCCTGAGGCACTCCGCGGCGGATAGCAATGGGCGGCGTCAGCTGCCCATTGACTGACACCCGAGCTGTTATTCCCCTATACAAATTGCCAAGAACACCACGTGATGAAGCGTTAAAACCTATTGTACCTAAAACACGATGTAAAAACACATGACTGACGTGATCAAAAGCCTTATAAAAATCAAGGAAGGCAAAGGCACAATGTACGTTTGTAACCGCCGCAACCGAGACAACATCCCGATATTCGGCTACTGGTGTCAGAATAGATCTATCATGAAAACAACATTGATGGGCACCAATCACACCCCGAAGCAGAGAAGACAGCCGGCTATTGAGCGCTCTAGCAGCTGTCTTATAGTCAAAATTCAGCAATGTGAGCGGACGAAGATTGGCAGCAGATAAACGACCAGAGGACTTCGGGATTAAAACAATTTTCCCTACTTTAAAATCGGCAGGCACATCCATCCCCCTGACAATCTCATTTAAAATCTGCGTAAAAATGCCACCCAAAAGAGGCCAAAAACGGAGATAAAATTCTTTAGGCAGGCCGTCTGGACCCGGCGATTTACTGGACGGAGAGCGAGCAATAAAATCGAAAACATCATCTACCTGGAACTCCCGGAGAAATTCGCCGTTCGCGTCAGGCGCGATCGTCGCAGTTAGATCCCCAAAGACATCATCCGAAAGAGACTCACCAGAATCATCGGCAGAATATAGACTAGTGTAATACTGATGAAGAGCACGAACCATTTCCTCCTGTGCACTAAGCTGTCGCCCATCATCCACCGTAAGAGAAGAGATGAAGGAGCGACGACGACGAGTCTGATGCCGTAGCAGGTGGTACAAGGATGTCAGTTCACCTTCAACAAGAGAGTGAGGTTTCGACTTAACTCGCAGACCATCCATCTGTCGTCGTTTAAGGCTCAAGAGCTTGGCTTTAATACGACGAACATCATGGATCCGCAGTGGAGAGGTACCCGCCGCGTCATATAGTTCACGCAGGACAGAGTAGTAATATTCATACGTGTTCTTAAAATCACGCGTCCTAGCAGCACAGTAGAAAATCAAAGTCTGACGAATCTTGGGCTTGGCAAACGCAGTCCACCAAACCAGCAAGGAGGGGTATCGCGGGACAGAGCGAAGACATCGCTCCCACACGCCACTTATAACATCATCCATAGCACTGTCGGCAAGGTGGGAAACATTTAACATCCACTGGGAACGATAAAGTTTTGCAGGTGGGCGACTAAGATTTACAGTTGCAGTAAAAGCACAATGGTCAGAAAAACTAGTAGGAATAACATCGACAGAAAGAATTTTATCACATAAAAAATCAGATAAATAGAATCTGTCGAGTCTACTGCATGAGGACGCGGTAAAAAACGTATATTTCACCAGGGTTGGGTATTTGTGTTCCCAAACATCACGCAGATGCATCGTACGAACTAAGTCATGTAAATCACGGCAATAATTAAAATTGGGGGACTGGTCTGCAGGGCGTAAAACACAATTAAAATCGCCTCCGAGCAGGAGACTCCGAGGACTCTGGCGCAAAAGATAAATAAGCTCTTCTTTATAAAAGCGCGATCGAGCCACAGTGTGACCCGAACCAGAGGGGGCATACAAAACAACGAGGCGGAGATCAAAAAGACGACAACCAATCCCACGGCCAGAGTCAAGGAATTCAATGTCAGTAATAGGAATGCCCTCTCGAAAGAAAAGAGCAGTTCCTGTTGAATATTCCGGCGCGACATTAAAAACACTTTGAAATCCAGGTAGAGAGAGATCAGAAAACAACACTTCCTGCAAAAACACTACGTCCGCACAGGCGTCGTAAATAAACTGCCGCAAAGAGGCAATGCGAACGTCGGACTCAATACGGTTAACATTTAAGGTAAGAAAGGTGTATGCTTGAACCATACAGAGAAAAGCGAGAAAACAAATCACCTACACCGACGCACCAGCGTCACAGTCCATAGCAGGGGTGACGGAGGCATCCGAGGGAGGGGGACTGCTACCCCGTTCCGCGGATCCCTTACGTTTCGGTTTTTTACGAACAGCATTAACGTTCGGCTGAACGCGTAACTTGCGTCGGCTGACGGGCAAGGAAACTTCAGCCGCCGGTGACGTAGGAGGGTCAAGTTCTGTATCCGACACCACCCGCGCCGGTCCACATGCGGGATCCGGGGTCGCGGGGGAAACATCCGACAAAACGGAATGGTCAACACCTGCACTAGCTTCCGGCAAACATGGACTGCACGGAGGCGAAACGTGAGCAGGAAGGTCCGAGGCCGCAGAGTTGGAAGGAAGCGGAGCAGCTTCGCTGGCAGAGGTATGGGGCAGCGAAGCAGGAAGTTGTCGCGGCTCCACTTGTTGTGACATCGAAGTCGGTTCGGAAGACGGCGCCAACAGGCCCGACCGACGACCCGACTCGAGAGAAGCTGCGTCGGAGGCCGGAGGGGCGCCAGCAGCCGCCACCGGAACCGCTACCTCAGGAGAGCAGGGAGCAGCTACAGTACACAGTGGCTCGGAGGATGCCGGTCGCTCGGACTGGGGCATCTCAGGGAGATCCTCATCCGTACTATTTCCATCGTGTGGGCGACGCCTCTTATTATTCAAAAGTGGCACACCCACCTGAGGGACAGATGGAACAACATCAGATTTAGCACGCAAAGGAGGAAATTCTGTATCAGGGGAGCGCAAAACCTGTGGCGGGGCGCCACTACCACTGGACTGTGCTACACCAAGAGCAGAACCACCTGCAACGAGGTCAGCGACCGTTAACTTGCGACGCTGTTCGAGAGAATTTTTTAAAACAAAAACTCTCCGCGGACAGTCGGTACGCACGTGACCACTTTCATTGCACAAAAAACAGGTGCCAACCTGACCACTATATGTTACATGGACACGATATCCACCGATCTGCAGGTGAGATGGAATATTCTGCTTAACGTGCATTTCGACTGAACGAATACCACTGTAACATTGCAGGCGATGTTGGCTTGACCAGCGTTCAAGGCGAATGCTCTTTACATCACCATACTTCTGTAGACCCTCCTTAAGATAGACATTATCCACCTCCGGTGGAAGGTTGTAAACACGAACATTGGTATACGTGATGGAAGCATTGGAAAGCAGCACGGTACTTACAGAATCATCCCGATGCCGAAAGAGAACTTGATGACCATATTTAGAAAGAATTTTATCAACCTGAAGTGGGTCCATAAACTTAACAAAGAAAACATACAGTTCGGTATCAAAATAAGCAGTGTGCACCTGATCCGAATGAACACCAAAGGTATCTACCAACCAATCATGAATCTCAAGAGAACTAGGTTGCACATGGCGGGTTGACTTGTGAAAAGCAAAACTAACTGTAGCCTGACGAGGAATAACCTGGGACGACATTTTCAAAATATGCGGTCGAAACCGCTACACAAAAAACACTGAAATAAGGACAGAAAAAAAAACACAAGGTACGAAACAACGACGGAGAAACACTCACAGAAGTTGCAACACAACACGTAAACAAAAACGATAGTCCACTATACGTAACGCTACGGCGGAGCGGAAGACTAGGCACGTCCACACTGCACGGCGTCTAAAGCGGAACTGAAGCCTTCGGTATGGCGTGCAGGGTGCATCTCAAACATGTATTTGCAACTCACCGCGACAATCGTCATTTGTTTTTTCGAGATACTGAAAAATGAAGGGGGCACCCGGGATTGAACCGGGGACCTCTCGATCTGCAGTCGAATGCTCTACGACTGAGCTATACCCCCATTCACGATCTTTGCGTTCCCATAACTTAAGGAAAAATATTATACTCTGCCTGGCTAAAGACGTCTAATCGAGCAAAATATTGCGTAATCATTATCTCTCAGTTATATATTAGCGTTAAACGATATAAATATCAAAAATACTAGACACTTCGCGCCTGGAGAAAGTGCGAGTCGGCGCCTTCACCTTAATGTCAGAACGCGAAAATTGCACTAGTAGCTTTTTTTCAAGCAAGTTCTGTTCGTCCGTTCTCCGTAATCGTTTGGTATCTGATTAAACTGACATACTCGCCTATGGCTTTCGTAAACGAAAATTTCATTGTGACCCCGACGTGATTTGAACACGCAACCTTCTGATCTGGAGTCAGACGCGCTACCGTTGCACCACGGAGTCGACGCTGCTTAGGTCTTGTCATGAATAGGTTCCTCGAACACTTACTGTACCGTTCAAACCTAAGAAATAATGACAGTAGGATCCACGAGGCACTCGTCCCGGATGTACTTGCTCTGGTGGGGGTGTAACTCAGTGGTAGAGTGTCTGCTTCGCATGCAGAAAGTCCTGGGTTCAAATCCCAGCTCCTCCATTTTTTGTTTCTCCGTGCAGCAGTACATGAAAACTTTTGCCTATCACCATATTCTACAAAATTCAGTGTACAAGATTCTTCCCCCAAGCAAGTGGATTTCGTACAGTTCGACCTCATGGCGGGAGGACGATGACCTGCAAGACCCTGGGCTGCGATCCCCCCCCATTGAAATGTTGCTCCAAAGCCTTCGGTATGGCGTGCAGGGTGCATCTCAAACATGTATTTGCAACTCACCGCGACAATCGTCATTTGTTTTTTCGAGATACTGAAAAATGAAGGGGGCACCCGGGATTGAACCGGGGACCTCTCGATCTGCAGTCGAATGCTCTACGACTGAGCTATACCCCCATTCACGATCTTTGCGTTCCCATAACTTAAGGAAAAATATTATACTCTGCCTGGCTAAAGACGTCTAATCGAGCAAAATATTGCGTAATCATTATCTCTCAGTTATATATTAGCGTTAAACGATATAAATATCAAAAATACTAGACACTTCGCGCCTGGAGAAAGTGCGAGTCGGCGCCTTCACCTTAATGTCAGAACGCGAAAATTGCACTAGTAGCTTTTTTTCAAGCAAGTTCTGTTCGTCCGTTCTCCGTAATCGTTTGGTATCTGATTAAACTGACATACTCGCCTATGGCTTTCGTAAACGAAAATTTCATTGTGACCCCGACGTGATTTGAACACGCAACCTTCTGATCTGGAGTCAGACGCGCTACCGTTGCGCCACGGAGTCGACGCTGCTTAGGTCTTGTCATGAATAGGTTCCTCGAACACTTACTGTACCGTTCAAACCTAAGAAATAATGACAGTAGGATCCACGAGACACTCGTCCCGGATGTACTTGCTCTGGCGGGGGTGTAACTCAGTGGTAGAGTGTCTGCTTCGCATGCAGAAAGTCCTGGGTTCAAATCCCAGCTCCTCCATTTTTTGTTTCTCCGTGCAGCAGTACATGAAAACTTTTGCCTATCACCATATTCTACAAAATTCAGTGTACAAGATTCTTCCCCCAAGCAAGTGGATTTCGTACAGTTCGACCTCATGGCGGGAGGACGATGACCTGCAAGACCCTGGGCTGCGATCCCCCCCCCCCCCCATTGAAATGTTGCTCCAAAGCCTTCGGTATGGCGTGCAGGGTGCATCTCAAACATGTATTTGCAACTCACCGCGACAATCGTCATTTGTTTTTTCGAGATACTGAAAAATGAAGGGGGCACCCGGGATTGAACCGGGGACCTCTCGATCTGCAGTCGAATGCTCTACGACTGAGCTATACCCCCATTCACGATCTTTGCGTTCCCATAACTTAAGGAAAAATATTATACTCTGCCTGGCTAAAGACGTCTAATCGAGCAAAATATTGCGTAATCATTATCTCTCAGTTATATATTAGCGTTAAACGATATAAATATCAAAAATACTAGACACTTCGCGCCTGGAGAAAGTGCGAGTCGGCGCCTTCACCTTAATGTCAGAACGCGAAAATTGCACTAGTAGCTTTTTTTCAAGCAAGTTCTGTTCGTCCGTTCTCCGTAATCGTTTGGTATCTGATTAAACTGACATACTCGCCTATGGCTTTCGTAAACGAAAATTTCATTGTGACCCCGACGTGATTTGAACACGCAACCTTCTGATCTGGAGTCAGACGCGCTACCGTTGCGCCACGGAGTCGACGCTGCTTAGGTCTTGTCATGAATAGGTTCCTCGAACACTTACTGTACCGTTCAAACCTAAGAAATAATGACAGTAGGATCCACGAGACACTCGTCCCGGATGTACTTGCTCTGGCGGGGGTGTAACTCAGTGGTAGAGTGTCTGCTTCGCATGCAGAAAGTCCTGGGTTCAAATCCCAGCTCCTCCATTTTTTGTTTCTCCGTGCAGCAGTACATGAAAACTTTTGCCTATCACCATATTCTACAAAATTCAGTGTACAAGATTCTTCCCCCAAGCAAGTGGATTTCGTACAGTTCGACCTCATGGCGGGAGGACGATGACCTGCAAGACCCTGGGCTGCGATCCCCCCCCCATTGAAATGTTGCTCCAAAGCCTTCGGTATGGCGTGCAGGGTGCATCTCAAACATGTATTTGCAACTCACCGCGACAATCGTCATTTGTTTTTTCGAGATACTGAAAAATGAAGGGGGCACCCGGGATTGAACCGGGGACCTCTCGATCTGCAGTCGAATGCTCTACGACTGAGCTATACCCCCATTCACGATCTTTGCGTTCCCATAACTTAAGGAAAAATATTATACTCTGCCTGGCTAAAGACGTCTAATCGAGCAAAATATTGCGTAATCATTATCTCTCAGTTATATATTAGCGTTAAACGATATAAATATCAAAAATACTAGACACTTCGCGCCTGGAGAAAGTGCGAGTCGGCGCCTTCACCTTAATGTCAGAACGCGAAAATTGCACTAGTAGCTTTTTTTCAAGCAAGTTCTGTTCGTCCGTTCTCCGTAATCGTTTGGTATCTGATTAAACTGACATACTCGCCTATGGCTTTCGTAAACGAAAATTTCATTGTGACCCCGACGTGATTTGAACACGCAACCTTCTGATCTGGAGTCAGACGCGCTACCGTTGCGCCACGGAGTCGACGCTGCTTAGGTCTTGTCATGAATAGGTTCCTCGAACACTTACTGTACCGTTCAAACCTAAGAAATAATGACAGTAGGATCCACGAGACACTCGTCCCGGATGTACTTGCTCTGGCGGGGGTGTAACTCAGTGGTAGAGTGTCTGCTTCGCATGCAGAAAGTCCTGGGTTCAAATCCCAGCTCCTCCATTTTTTGTTTCTCCGTGCAGCAGTACATGAAAACTTTTGCCTATCACCATATTCTACAAAATTCAGTGTACAAGATTCTTCCCCCAAGCAAGTGGATTTCGTACAGTTCGACCTCATGGCGGGAGGACGATGACCTGCAAGACCCTGGGCTGCGATCCCCCCCCATTGAAATGTTGCTCCAAAGCCTTCGGTATGGCGTGCAGGGTGCATCTCAAACATGTATTTGCAACTCACCGCGACAATCGTCATTTGTTTTTTCGAGATACTGAAAAATGAAGGGGGCACCCGGGATTGAACCGGGGACCTCTCGATCTGCAGTCGAATGCTCTACGACTGAGCTATACCCCCATTCACGATCTTTGCGTTCCCATAACTTAAGGAAAAATATTATACTCTGCCTGGCTAAAGACGTCTAATCGAGCAAAATATTGCGTAATCATTATCTCTCAGTTATATATTAGCGTTAAACGATATAAATATCAAAAATACTAGACACTTCGCGCCTGGAGAAAGTGCGAGTCGGCGCCTTCACCTTAATGTCAGAACGCGAAAATTGCACTAGTAGCTTTTTTTCAAGCAAGTTCTGTTCGTCCGTTCTCCGTAATCGTTTGGTATCTGATTAAACTGACATACTCGCCTATGGCTTTCGTAAACGAAAATTTCATTGTGACCCCGACGTGATTTGAACACGCAACCTTCTGATCTGGAGTCAGACGCGCTACCGTTGCGCCACGGAGTCGACGCTGCTTAGGTCTTGTCATGAATAGGTTCCTCGAACACTTACTGTACCGTTCAAACCTAAGAAATAATGACAGTAGGATCCACGAGACACTCGTCCCGGATGTACTTGCTCTGGCGGGGGTGTAACTCAGTGGTAGAGTGTCTGCTTCGCATGCAGAAAGTCCTGGGTTCAAATCCCAGCTCCTCCATTTTTTGTTTCTCCGTGCAGCAGTACATGAAAACTTTTGCCTATCACCATATTCTACAAAATTCAGTGTACAAGATTCTTCCCCCAAGCAAGTGGATTTCGTACAGTTCGACCTCATGGCGGGAGGACGATGACCTGCAAGACCCTGGGCTGCGATCCCCCCCCATTGAAATGTTGCTCCAAAGCCTTCGGTATGGCGTGCAGGGTGCATCTCAAACATGTATTTGCAACTCACCGCGACAATCGTCATTTGTTTTTTCGAGATACTGAAAAATGAAGGGGGCACCCGGGATTGAACCGGGGACCTCTCGATCTGCAGTCGAATGCTCTACGACTGAGCTATACCCCCATTCACGATCTTTGCGTTCCCATAACTTAAGGAAAAATATTATACTCTGCCTGGCTAAAGACGTCTAATCGAGCAAAATATTGCGTAATCATTATCTCTCAGTTATATATTAGCGTTAAACGATATAAATATCAAAAATACTAGACACTTCGCGCCTGGAGAAAGTGCGAGTCGGCGCCTTCACCTTAATGTCAGAACGCGAAAATTGCACTAGTAGCTTTTTTTCAAGCAAGTTCTGTTCGTCCGTTCTCCGTAATCGTTTGGTATCTGATTAAACTGACATACTCGCCTATGGCTTTCGTAAACGAAAATTTCATTGTGACCCCGACGTGATTTGAACACGCAACCTTCTGATCTGGAGTCAGACGCGCTACCGTTGCGCCACGGAGTCGACGCTGCTTAGGTCTTGTCATGAATAGGTTCCTCGAACACTTACTGTACCGTTCAAACCTAAGAAATAATGACAGTAGGATCCACGAGACACTCGTCCCGGATGTACTTGCTCTGGCGGGGGTGTAACTCAGTGGTAGAGTGTCTGCTTCGCATGCAGAAAGTCCTGGGTTCAAATCCCAGCTCCTCCATTTTTTGTTTCTCCGTGCAGCAGTACATGAAAACTTTTGCCTATCACCATATTCTACAAAATTCAGTGTACAAGATTCTTCCCCCAAGCAAGTGGATTTCGTACAGTTCGACCTCATGGCGGGAGGACGATGACCTGCAAGACCCTGGGCTGCGATCCCCCCCCATTGAAATGTTGCTCCAAAGCCTTCGGTATGGCGTGCAGGGTGCATCTCAAACATGTATTTGCAACTCACCGCGACAATCGTCATTTGTTTTTTCGAGATACTGAAAAATGAAGGGGGCACCCGGGATTGAACCGGGGACCTCTCGATCTGCAGTCGAATGCTCTACGACTGAGCTATACCCCCATTCACGATCTTTGCGTTCCCATAACTTAAGGAAAAATATTATACTCTGCCTGGCTAAAGACGTCTAATCGAGCAAAATATTGCGTAATCATTATCTCTCAGTTATATATTAGCGTTAAACGATATAAATATCAAAAATACTAGACACTTCGCGCCTGGAGAAAGTGCGAGTCGGCGCCTTCACCTTAATGTCAGAACGCGAAAATTGCACTAGTAGCTTTTTTTCAAGCAAGTTCTGTTCGTCCGTTCTCCGTAATCGTTTGGTATCTGATTAAACTGACATACTCGCCTATGGCTTTCGTAAACGAAAATTTCATTGTGACCCCGACGTGATTTAAACACGCAACCTTCTGATCTGGAGTCAGACGCGCTACCGTTGCGCCACGGAGTCGACGCTGCTTAGGTCTTGTCATGAATAGGTTCCTCGAACACTTACTGTACCGTTCAAACCTAAGAAATAATGACAGTAGGATCCACGAGACACTCGTCCCGGATGTACTTGCTCTGGCGGGGGTGTAACTCAGTGGTAGAGTGTCTGCTTCGCATGCAGAAAGTCCTGGGTTCAAATCCCAGCTCCTCCATTTTTTGTTTCTCCGTGCAGCAGTACATGAAAACTTTTGCCTATCACCATATTCTACAAAATTCAGTGTACAAGATTCTTCCCCCAAGCAAGTGGATTTCGTACAGTTCGACCTCATGGCGGGAGGACGATGACCTGCAAGACCCTGGGCTGCGATCCCCCCCCATTGAAATGTTGCTCCAAAGCCTTCGGTATGGCGTGCAGGGTGCATCTCAAACATGTATTTGCAACTCACCGCGACAATCGTCATTTGTTTTTTCGAGATACTGAAAAATGAAGGGGGCACCCGGGATTGAACCGGGGACCTCTCGATCTGCAGTCGAATGCTCTACGACTGAGCTATACCCCCATTCACGATCTTTGCGTTCCCATAACTTAAGGAAAAATATTATACTCTGCCTGGCTAAAGACGTCTAATCGAGCAAAATATTGCGTAATCATTATCTCTCAGTTATATATTAGCGTTAAACGATATAAATATCAAAAATACTAGACACTTCGCGCCTGGAGAAAGTGCGAGTCGGCGCCTTCACCTTAATGTCAGAACGCGAAAATTGCACTAGTAGCTTTTTTTCAAGCAAGTTCTGTTCGTCCGTTCTCCGTAATCGTTTGGTATCTGATTAAACTGACATACTCGCCTATGGCTTTCGTAAACGAAAATTTCATTGTGATCCCGACGTGATTTGAACACGCAACCTTCTGATCTGGAGTCAGACGCGCTACCGTTGCGCCACGGAGTCGACGCTGCTTAGGTCTTGTCATGAATAGGTTCCTCGAACACTTACTGTACCGTTCAAACCTAAGAAATAATGACAGTAGGATCCACGAGACACTCGTCCCGGATGTACTTGCTCTGGCGGGGGTGTAACTCAGTGGTAGAGTGTCTGCTTCGCATGCAGAAAGTCCTGGGTTCAAATCCCAGCTCCTCCATTTTTTGTTTCTCCGTGCAGCAGTACATGAAAACTTTTGCCTATCACCATATTCTACAAAATTCAGTGTACAAGATTCTTCCCCCAAGCAAGTGGATTTCGTACAGTTCGACCTCATGGCGGGAGGACGATGACCTGCAAGACCCTGGGCTGCGATCCCCCCCCCCCCCCATTGAAATGTTGCTCCAAAGCCTTCGGTATGGCGTGCAGGGTGCATCTCAAACATGTATTTGCAACTCACCGCGACAATCGTCATTTGTTTTTTCGAGATACTGAAAAATGAAGGGGGCACCCGGGATTGAACCGGGGACCTCTCGATCTGCAGTCGAATGCTCTACGACTGAGCTATACCCCCATTCACGATCTTTGCGTTCCCATAACTTAAGGAAAAATATTATACTCTGCCTGGCTAAAGACGTCTAATCGAGCAAAATATTGCGTAATCATTATCTCTCAGTTATATATTAGCGTTAAACGATATAAATATCAAAAATACTAGACACTTCGCGCCTGGAGAAAGTGCGAGTCGGCGCCTTCACCTTAATGTCAGAACGCGAAAATTGCACTAGTAGCTTTTTTTCAAGCAAGTTCTGTTCGTCCGTTCTCCGTAATCGTTTGGTATCTGATTAAACTGACATACTCGCCTATGGCTTTCGTAAACGAAAATTTCATTGTGACCCCGACGTGATTTGAACACGCAACCTTCTGATCTGGAGTCAGACGCGCTACCGTTGCGCCACGGAGTCGACGCTGCTTAGGTCTTGTCATGAATAGGTTCCTCGAACACTTACTGTACCGTTCAAACCTAAGAAATAATGACAGTAGGATCCACGAGACACTCGTCCCGGATGTACTTGCTCTGGCGGGGGTGTAACTCAGTGGTAGAGTGTCTGCTTCGCATGCAGAAAGTCCTGGGTTCAAATCCCAGCTCCTCCATTTTTTGTTTCTCCGTGCAGCAGTACATGAAAACTTTTGCCTATCACCATATTCTACAAAATTCAGTGTACAAGATTCTTCCCCCAAGCAAGTGGATTTCGTACAGTTCGACCTCATGGCGGGAGGACGATGACCTGCAAGACCCTGGGCTGCGATCCCCCCCCCATTGAAATGTTGCTCCAAAGCCTTCGGTATGGCGTGCAGGGTGCATCTCAAACATGTATTTGCAACTCACCGCGACAATCGTCATTTGTTTTTTCGAGATACTGAAAAATGAAGGGGGCACCCGGGATTGAACCGGGGACCTCTCGATCTGCAGTCGAATGCTCTACGACTGAGCTATACCCCCATTCACGATCTTTGCGTTCCCATAACTTAAGGAAAAATATTATACTCTGCCTGGCTAAAGACGTCTAATCGAGCAAAATATTGCGTAATCATTATCTCTCAGTTATATATTAGCGTTAAACGATATAAATATCAAAAATACTAGACACTTCGCGCCTGGAGAAAGTGCGAGTCGGCGCCTTCACCTTAATGTCAGAACGCGAAAATTGCACTAGTAGCTTTTTTTCAAGCAAGTTCTGTTCGTCCGTTCTCCGTAATCGTTTGGTATCTGATTAAACTGACATACTCGCCTATGGCTTTCGTAAACGAAAATTTCATTGTGACCCCGACGTGATTTGAACACGCAACCTTCTGATCTGGAGTCAGACGCGCTACCGTTGCGCCACGGAGTCGACGCTGCTTAGGTCTTGTCATGAATAGGTTCCTCGAACACTTACTGTACCGTTCAAACCTAAGAAATAATGACAGTAGGATCCACGAGACACTCGTCCCGGATGTACTTGCTCTGGCGGGGGTGTAACTCAGTGGTAGAGTGTCTGCTTCGCATGCAGAAAGTCCTGGGTTCAAATCCCAGCTCCTCCATTTTTTGTTTCTCCGTGCAGCAGTACATGAAAACTTTTGCCTATCACCATATTCTACAAAATTCAGTGTACAAGATTCTTCCCCCAAGCAAGTGGATTTCGTACAGTTCGACCTCATGGCGGGAGGACGATGACCTGCAAGACCCTGGGCTGCGATCCCCCCCCATTGAAATGTTGCTCCAAAGCCTTCGGTATGGCGTGCAGGGTGCATCTCAAACATGTATTTGCAACTCACCGCGACAATCGTCATTTGTTTTTTCGAGATACTGAAAAATGAAGGGGGCACTCGGGATTGAACCGGGGACCTCTCGATCTGCAGTCGAATGCTCTACGACTGAGCTACACCCCCATTCACGATCTTTGCGTTCCCATAACTTAAGGAAAAATATTATACTCTGCCTGGCTAAAGACGTCTAATCGAGCAAAATATTGCGTAATCATTATCTCTCAGTTATATATTAGCGTTAAACGATATAAATATCAAAAATACTAGACACTTCGCGCCTGGAGAAAGTGCGAGTCGGCGCCTTCACCTTAATGTCAGAACGCGAAAATTGCACTAGTAGCTTTTTTTCAAGCAAGTTCTGTTCGTCCGTTCTCCGTAATCGTTTGGTATCTGATTAAACTGACATACTCGCCTATGGCTTTCGTAAACGAAAATTTCATTGTGACCCCGACGTGATTTGAACACGCAACCTTCTGATCTGGAGTCAGACGCGCTACCGTTGCGCCACGGAGTCGACGCTGCTTAGGTCTTGTCATGAATAGGTTCCTCGAACACTTACTGTACCGTTCAAACCTAAGAAATAATGACAGTAGGATCCACGAGACACTCGTCCCGGATGTACTTGCTCTGGCGGGGGTGTAACTCAGTGGTAGAGTGTCTGCTTCGCATGCAGAAAGTCCTGGGTTCAAATCCCAGCTCCTCCATTTTTTGTTTCTCCGTGCAGCAGTACATGAAAACTTTTGCCTATCACCATATTCTACAAAATTCAGTGTACAAGATTCTTCCCCCAAGCAAGTGGATTTCGTACAGTTCGACCTCATGGCGGGAGGACGATGACCTGCAAGACCCTGGGCTGCGATCCCCCCCCATTGAAATGTTGCTCCAAAGCCTTCGGTATGGCGTGCAGGGTGCATCTCAAACATGTATTTGCAACTCACCGCGACAATCGTCATTTGTTTTTTCGAGATACTGAAAAATGAAGGGGGCACCCGGGATTGAACCGGGGACCTCTCGATCTGCAGTCGAATGCTCTACGACTGAGCTATACCCCCATTCACGATCTTTGCGTTCCCATAACTTAAGGAAAAATATTATACTCTGCCTGGCTAAAGACGTCTAATCGAGCAAAATATTGCGTAATCATTATCTCTCAGTTATATATTAGCGTTAAACGATATAAATATCAAAAATACTAGACACTTCGCGCCTGGAGAAAGTGCGAGTCGGCGCCTTCACCTTAATGTCAGAACGCGAAAATTGCACTAGTAGCTTTTTTTCAAGCAAGTTCTGTTCGTCCGTTCTCCGTAATCGTTTGGTATCTGATTAAACTGACATACTCGCCTATGGCTTTCGTAAACGAAAATTTCATTGTGACCCCGACGTGATTTGAACACGCAACCTTCTGATCTGGAGTCAGACGCGCTACCGTTGCGCCACGGAGTCGACGCTGCTTAGGTCTTGTCATGAATAGGTTCCTCGAACACTTACTGTACCGTTCAAACCTAAGAAATAATGACAGTAGGATCCACGAGACACTCGTCCCGGATGTACTTGCTCTGGCGGGGGTGTAACTCAGTGGTAGAGTGTCTGCTTCGCATGCAGAAAGTCCTGGGTTCAAATCCCAGCTCCTCCATTTTTTGTTTCTCCGTGCAGCAGTACATGAAAACTTTTGCCTATCACCATATTCTACAAAATTCAGTGTACAAGATTCTTCCCCCAAGCAAGTGGATTTCGTACAGTTCGACCTCATGGCGGGAGGACGATGACCTGCAAGACCCTGGGATGCGATCCCCCCCCCCATTGAAATGTTGCTCCAAAGCCTTCGGTATGGCGTGCAGGGTGCATCTCAAACATGTATTTGCAACTCACCGCGACAATCGTCATTTGTTTTTTCGAGATACTGAAAAATGAAGGGGGCACCCGGGATTGAACCGGGGACCTCTCGATCTGCAGTCGAATGCTCTACGACTGAGCTATACCCCCATTCACGATCTTTGCGTTCCCATAACTTAAGGAAAAATATTATACTCTGCCTGGCTAAAGACGTCTAATCGAGCAAAATATTGCGTAATCATTATCTCTCAGTTATATATTAGCGTTAAACGATATAAATATCAAAAATACTAGACACTTCGCGCCTGGAGAAAGTGCGAGTCGGCGCCTTCACCTTAATGTCAGAACGCGAAAATTGCACTAGTAGCTTTTTTTCAAGCAAGTTCTGTTCGTCCGTTCTCCGTAATCGTTTGGTATCTGATTAAACTGACATACTCGCCTATGGCTTTCGTAAACGAAAATTTCATTGTGACCCCGACGTGATTTGAACACGCAACCTTCTGATCTGGAGTCAGACGCGCTACCGTTGCGCCACGGAGTCGACGCTGCTTAGGTCTTGTCATGAATAGGTTCCTCGAACACTTACTGTACCGTTCAAACCTAAGAAATAATGACAGTAGGATCCACGAGACACTCGTCCCGGATGTACTTGCTCTGGCGGGGGTGTAACTCAGTGGTAGAGTGTCTGCTTCGCATGCAGAAAGTCCTGGGTTCAAATCCCAGCTCTTCCATTTTTTGTTTCTCCGTGCAGCAGTACATGAAAACTTTTGCCTATCACCATATTCTACAAAATTCAGTGTACAAGATTCTTCCCCCAAGCAAGTGGATTTCGTACAGTTCGACCTCATGGCGGGAGGACGATGACCTGCAAGACCCTGGGCTGCGATCCCCCCCCATTGAAATGTTGCTCCAAAGCCTTCGGTATGGCGTGCAGGGTGCATCTCAAACATGTATTTGCAACTCACCGCGACAATCGTCATTTGTTTTTTCGAGATACTGAAAAATGAAGGGGGCACCCGGGATTGAACCGGGGACCTCTCGATCTGCAGTCGAATGCTCTACGACTGAGCTATACCCCCATTCACGATCTTTGCGTTCCCATAACTTAAGGAAAAATATTATACTCTGCCTGGCTAAAGACGTCTAATCGAGCAAAATATTGCGTAATCGTTATCTCTCAGTTATATATTAGCGTTAAACGATATAAATATCAAAAATACTAGACACTTCGCGCCTGGAGAAAGTGCGAGTCGGCGCCTTCACCTTAATGTCAGAACGCGAAAATTGCACTAGTAGCTTTTTTTCAAGCAAGTTCTGTTCGTCCGTTCTCCGTAATCGTTTGGTATCTGATTAAACTGACATACTCGCCTATGGCTTTCGTAAACGAAAATTTCATTGTGACCCCGACGTGATTTGAACACGCAACCTTCTGATCTGGAGTCAGACGCGCTACCGTTGCGCCACGGAGTCGACGCTGCTTAGGTCTTGTCATGAATAGGTTCCTCGAACACTTACTGTACCGTTCAAACCTAAGAAATAATGACAGTAGGATCCACGAGACACTCGTCCCGGATGTACTTGCTCTGGCGGGGGTGTAACTCAGTGGTAGAGTGTCTGCTTCGCATGCAGAAAGTCCTGGGTTCAAATCCCAGCTCCTCCATTTTTTGTTTCTCCGTGCAGCAGTACATGAAAACTTTTGCCTATCACCATATTCTACAAAATTCAGTGTACAAGATTCTTCCCCCAAGCAAGTGGATTTCGTACAGTTCGACCTCATGGCGGGAGGACGATGACCTGCAAGACCCTGGGCTGCGATCCCCCCCCATTGAAATGTTGCTCCAAAGCCTTCGGTATGGCGTGCAGGGTGCATCTCAATCATGTATTTGCAACTCACCGCGACAATCGTCATTTGTTTTTTCGAGATACTGAAAAATGAAGGGGGCACCCGGGATTGAACCGGGGACCTCTCGATCTGCAGTCGAATGCTCTACGACTTTTTTTTTTTTTTTTTTTTTTTTTACTGCGCGAATCGACGGTATCTCGTAAGGAAGGAAAGAGCAGCAGCTGCCGCCGAGCCCAGGCGCCGTTCCTAACACGCAGAAGGTCCCCGGCTCGATTGCGGGCGGAAACCCGTTTTCGTCGCACTCAGCAAGACACTTGCTACGATCTCTACTGTGATCATTTAAATCAACTTCAAACGTTCCATCAGCAGGGTGCACATGGCTCAAATGAAACATGAAACGGTTTCAGAACTGGTTGTCGGATTTTAGCGCTGACTTGGAGGCCTGGAAATGCGCGAAACAGCCGCCGCCATGCGATTTGTTACCACACCGTTGTACAAAACGCAAGGGCTCGTCCGGGATTTGAACCCGGGACCTCCTGCACCCGAAGCAGGAATCATACCCCTTTTTTTTTTTTTTTTTTTTTTTTTTTCTTAACCACTTTTTTTTTTTTTTTTTTTTTTTTACAGCATTCTTTTAAGTCCAAAGGGAACACACACAGACACACACACACACACACACACACACACACACACACACACACACACACACAGACACACACACACACACACTTAAATAAAAAGAAGATATAATTGGTTTCTAATGCAAACAGCAAAGGGTGGATTTGTACCTCAATTTTGATATACTGGGAGTGCATAATAAATTCATATTTTTTTTCATTGTGTAAAGTTAGAGGTGACAGTGAGATTCAGGCCTGCGGAAGCAAAGTGGGCAGGGGTCGAAGCCCGAGGCCTGGCCACGATGACTCCACCGTCCTGTTTCCGAAAGGCACCTGTACAAGGGCGTAGTATTATCCCCTACTGTCTCGGTTCGTGGTCGCTCGTTTGTTTTTCTTGAGCGCCCTAAAGGTCCACGAAAACTTCAGTCCTGGATGTAGAGAAGAAACATACACCAAGGCGGTAAATCCCGAAACAGTATAAAAGAAAATGGCTCACACAGGTGTCCTTAGCCAACACCGTCTCTTTCAAATGTCAGGCTAAGCATATTTGCAAAATCATCACGGAGGCCTGGCAATCGCAAGCGCTGCCAGTAAGCAGTAAGCATGTACTGCCGAAACGCTAGGTGTCCATCCTCTTCATGACAACTGATGACAAAATGTACGAAATGTCCAATCAACCACATGACTGTATGGAGCTTCGTTCGCGGAAAAAAGGAGGAATCGGGCCGGACGATGATGTCAATAGTATAAGCGGCTTCAGCAGACCTAGTGACAAAAGCAAGTTGTTTCCTGAGCCAACGCCAATTGGCAAGGTGCCCACAGCAGGTGAATCGATGTTCAAGGGTATCCAGGAGACCACACCGAGTACAGGTGTCCGTGTCAGAAAGACCAATACGGTGCAGTCGTACATTGGTGGGAACCAAATTATTTATTACCCTATACCACGTGGACGCCACGGCCATAGAGTGTATCGGCAGACTAACATTCTTCCAGACGTTCCTCCAGGACACAGATGGAGACGCCAGTTCTATTGGATTGGGACCGGCCAGCCCCTCCCAGCGGGCAATCAAGCCCTTGGTCGTTGGCACCGGTCGCCGCAAGAAGACGTCACCGAGGTAACTCACCGCAATGTAAAACTCCCGAATGTGTTTCAGCTTAATATTTAGGCGTCCGACATCGACAGGTGGAGCAAGGCTCGCCGGACGCACAACAGTAAAAAGCCTGGATGTAATTGAAGTCTCTTCTTGCGTAACAATTAGAGTCGTTCGGCGGACGTACAAAGCAGACGCCTTGCGAGTAATGTCAGAGAGGCCCAAGCCTCCGGAGATACGCGGTTTCGTCATAACCTCGTAACGTAACTTGAATAGATGGCCCTTCCATATAAACCTGCTAGACAATTGGCGCAACCTTTTCGCCACCATCATGGGAAGTGGGAACAGCTGAGCAACATAATAAGCTTTACATAGAACGTAGGTGTCTAAAATTCTGACTTTTTGCAAAATGGTAGCAGAGCGCTGCTCATGGACCATCAGAGCCCCCTGTATCTTCTCGGTGACAGATTTCCAATTGAGAGCCGCCATTTTTAGAGGACACCGATCAATGATAATCCCCAAGGACGTATGGCGATCGACAAAAGTGGCCCAAGGGACATCAGCATCGCGAAATCCTCGAATATCAAGGAACTTACATTTACCCTGATTGAGACGCGCTCCAGAGACACGACAGTATGCATCAACTGCCCCTTTCAACAACCGGATATCATCACGTTGACGGAGGAGAACAACGACATCATCCGCATATGCCTTAACAGAGAGCTTCCCACCAGAGAGGGACATACCCTGAAGCTTGAGAGCAATAGTCCGAAGCAGCGGTTCCAGGGACAATACGAATAAAGACATAGAGAGCGGACTACCCTGAGGCACTCCGCGGCGGATAGCAATGGGCGGCGTCAGCTGCCCATTGACTGACACCCGAGCTGTTATTCCCCTATACAAATTGCCAAGAACACCACGTGATGAAGCGTTAAAACCTATTGTACCTAAAACATGATCTAAAAACACATGACTGACGTGATCAAAAGCCTTGTAAAAATCAAGGAAGGCAAAGGCACAATGTACGTTTGTAACCGCCGCAACCGAGACAACATCCCGATATTCGGCTACTGGTGTCAGAATAGATCTATCATGAAAACAACATTGATGTGCACCAATCACACCCCGAAGCAGAGAAGACAACCGGCTATTGAGCGCTCTAGCAGCTGTCTTGTAGTCAAAGTTCAGCAATGTGAGCGGACGAAGATTGGCAGCAGATAAACGACCAGAGGACTTCGGAATTAAAACAATTTTCCCTACTTTAAAATCGGCAGGCACATCCACCCCCCTGACAATCTCATTTAAAATCTGCGTAAAAATGCCACCCAAAAGAGGCCAAAAACGGAGATAAAATTCTTTAGGCAGGCCGTCTGGACCCGGCGATTTACTGGACGGAGAGCGAGCAATAAAATCGAAAACATCATCTACCTGGAACTCCCGGAGAAATTCGCCGTTCCCGTCAGGCGCGATCGTCGCAGTTAGATCCCCAAGGACATCATCCGAAAGAGACTCACCAGAATCATCGGCAGAATATAGACTAGTATAATACTGATGAAGAGCACGAACCATTTCCTCCTGTGCAATAAGCTGTCGTCCATCATCCACCGTAAGAGAAGAGATGAAGGAGCGACGACGACGAGTCTGATGCCGTAGCAGGTGGTACAAGGATGTCAGTTCACCTTCAACAAGAGAGTGAGGTTTCGACTTAACTCGCAGACCATCCATCTGTCGTCGTTTAAGGCTCAAGAGCTTGGCTTTAATACGACGAACATCATGGATCCGCAGAGGAGAGGTACCCGCCGCGTCATATAGTTCACGCAGGACAGAGTAGTAATATTCATACGTGTTCTTAAAATCACGCGCCCTTGCAGCACAGTAAAAAATCAAAGTCTGACGAATCTTGGGCTTGGCAAACGCAGTCCACCAAACCAGCAAGGAGGGGTATCGCGGGACAGAGCGAAGACATCGCTCCCACACGCCACTTATAACATCATCCATGGCACTGTCGGCAAGGTGGGAAACATTTAACATCCACTGGGAACGATAAAGTTTTGCAGGTTGGTGACTAAGATTTACAGTTGCAGTAAAAGCACAATGGTCAGAAAAACTAGTAGGAATAACATCGACAGAAAGAATTTTATCACATAAAAAATCAGATAAATAGAATCTGTCGAGTCTACTGCATGAGGACCCGGTAAAAAACGTATATTTCACCAGGGTTGGATATTTGTGTTCCCAAACATCACGCAGATGCATCGTACGAACTAAGTCATGTAAATCACGGCAATAATTAAAATTGGGGGACTGGTCTGCAGGGCGTAAAACACAATTAAAATCGCCTCCGAGCAGGAGACTCCGAGGACTCTGGCGCAAAAGATAAATAAGCTCTTCTTTATAAAAGCGCGATCGAGCCACAGTGTGACCCGAACCAGAGGGGGCATACAAAACAACGAGGCGGAGATCAAAAAGACGACAACCAATCCCACGGCCAGAGTCAAGGAATTCAATGTCAGTAATAGGAATGCCCTCTCGAAAGAAAAGAGCAGTTCCTGTTGAATATTCCGGCGCGACATTAAAAGCAGTTTGAAATCCAGGTAGAGAGAGATCAGAAAACAACACTTCCTGCAAAAACACTACGTCCGCACAGGCGTCGTAAATAAACTGCCGCAAAGAGGCAATGCGAACGTCGGACTCAATACGGTTAACATTTAAGGTAAGAAAGGTGTATGCTTGAACCATAGACAGAAAAGCGAGAAAACAAATCACCTACACCGACGCACCAGCGTCACAGTCCATAGCAGGGGTGACGGAGGCATCCGAGGGAGGGGGACTGCTACCCCGTTCCGCGGATCCCTTACGTTTCGGTTTTTTACGAACAGCATTAACGTTCGGCTGAACGCGTAACTTGCGTCGGCTGACGGGCAAGGAAGCTTCAGCCGCCGGTGACGTAGGAGGGTCAAGTTCTGTATCCGACACCACCCGCGCCGGTCCACATGCGGGATCCGGGGTCGCGGCGGAAACATCCGACGAAACGGAATGGTCAACACCTGCACTAGCTTCCGGCAAACATGGACTGCACGGAGGCGAAACGTGAGCAGGAAGGTCCGAGGCCGCAGAGTTGGAAGGAAGCGGAGCAGCTCCGCTGGCAGAGGTATGGGGCAGCGAAGCAGGAAGTTGTCGCGGCTCCACTTGTTGTGACATCGAAGTCGGTTTGGAAGACGGCGCCAACAGGCCCGACCGACGACCCGACTCGAGAGAAGCTGCGTCGGAGGCCGGAGGGGGGCCAGCAGCCGCCACCGGAACCGCTACCTCAGGAGGGCAGGGAGCAGCTACAGTACACAGTGGCTCGGAGGATGCCGGTCGCTCGGACTGGGGCATCTCAGGGAGATCCTCATCCGTACTATTTCCATCGTGTGGGCGACGCCTCTTATTATTCAAAAGTGGCACACCCACCTGAGGGACAGACGGAACAACATCAGATTTAGCACGCAAAGGAGGAAAGTCTGTGTCAGGGGTGCGCAAAACCTGTGGCGGGGCGCTACTACCACTGGACTGTGCTACACCAAGAGCAGAACCACCTGCAACGAGGTCAGCGACCGTTAACTTGCGACGCTGTTCGAGAGAATTTTTTAAAACAAAAACCCTCCGCGGACAGTCAGTACGCACGTGACCACTTTCATTGCACAAAAAACAGGTGCCAACCTGACCACTATATGTTACATGGACACGATATCCACCGATCTGCAGGTGAGATGGAATATTCTGCTTAATGTGCATTTCGACTGAACGAATACCACTGTAACATTGCAGGCGATGTTGGCTTGACCAGCGTTCAAGGCGAATGCTCTTTACATCACCATACTTTTGTAGACCCTCCTTAAGATAGACATTATCCACCTCCGGTGGAAGGTTGTAAACACGAACATTGGTATACGTGATGGAAGCATTGGAAAGCAGAACGGTACTTACAGAATCATCCCGATGCCGAAAGAGAACTTGATGACCATATTTAGAAAGAATTTTATCAACCTGAAGTGGGTCCATGAACTTAACAAAGAAAACATACAGTTCGGTATCAAAATAAGCAGTGTGCACCTGATCCGAATGAACACCAAAGGTATCTACCAACCAATCATGAATCTCAAGGGAACTAGGTTGCACATTGCGGGTAGACTTGTCGAAAGTAAAACTAACTGTAGCCTGACGAGGAATAACCTGGGACGACATTTTCAAAATAGGCGGTCGAAACCGCTACACACAACACACTGAAATAAGGACAGAAAGTAACACAAGGTACGAAACAACGACGGAGAAACACTCACAGAAGTTGCAACACAACACGTAAACAACGATAGTCCACTATACGTAACGCTACGGCGGAGCGGAAGACTAGGCACGTCCACACTGCACGGCGTCTAAAGCGGAACTGCCTCATGGCGGGAGGACGATGACCTGCAAGACCCTGGGCTGCGATCCCCCCCCCATTGAAATGTTGCTCCAAAGCCTTCGGTATGGCGTGCAGGGTGCATCTCAAACATGTATTTGCAACTCACCGCGACAATCGTCATTTGTTTTTTTCGAGATACTGAAAAATGAAGGGGGCACCCAGGATTGAACCGGGGACCTCTCGATCTGCAGTCGAATGCTCTACGACTGAGCTATACCCCCATTCACGATCTTTGCGTTCCCATAACTTAAGGAAAAATATTATACTCTGCCTGGCTAAAGACGTCTAATCGAGCAAAATATTGCGTAATCATTATCTCTCAGTTATATATTAGCGTTAAACGATATAAATATCAAAAATACTAGACACTTCGCGCCTGGAGAAAGTGCGAGTCGGCGCCTTCACCTTAATGTCAGAACGCGAAAATTGCACTAGTAGCTTTTTTTCAAGCAAGTTCTGTTCGTCCGTTCTCCGTAATCGTTTGGTATCTGATTAAACTGACATACTCGCCTATGGCTTTCGTAAACGAAAATTTCATTGTGACCCCGACGTGATTTGAACACGCAACCTTCTGATCTGGAGTCAGACGCGCTACCGTTGCGCCACGGAGTCGACGCTGCTTAGGTCTTGTCATGAATAGGTTCCTCGAACACTTACTGTACCGTTCAAACCTAAGAAATAATGACAGTAGGATCCACGAGACACTCGTCCCGGATGTACTTGCTCTGGCGGGGGTGTAACTCAGTGGTAGAGTGTCTGCTTCGCATGCAGAAAGTCCTGGGTTCAAATCCCAGCTCCTCCATTTTTTGTTTCTCCGTGCAGCAGTACATGAAAACTTTTGCCTATCACCATATTCTACAAAATTCAGTGTACAAGATTCTTCCCCCAAGCAAGTGGATTTCGTACAGTTCGACCTCATGGCGGGAGGACGATGACCTGCAAGACCCTGGGCTGCGATCCCCCCCCCATTGAAATGTTGCTCCAAAGCCTTCGGTATGGCGTGCAGGGTGCATCTCAAACATGTATTTGCAACTCACCGCGACAATCGTCATTTGTTTTTTCGAGATACTGAAAAATGAAGGAGGCACCCGGGATTGAACCGGGGACCTCTCGATCTGCAGTCGAATGCTCTACGACTGAGCTATACCCCCATTCACGATCTTTGCGTTCCCATAACTTAAGGAAAAATATTATACTCTGCCTGGCTAAAGACGTCTAATCGAGCAAAATATTGCGTAATCATTATCTCTCAGTTATATATTAGCGTTAAACGATATAAATATCAAAAATACTAGACACTTCGCGCCTGGAGAAAGTGCGAGTCGGCGCCTTCACCTTAATGTCAGAACGCGAAAATTGCACTAGTAGCTTTTTTTCAAGCAAGTTCTGTTCGTCCGTTCTCCGTAATCGTTTGGTATCTGATTAAACTGACATACTCGCCTATGGCTTTCGTAAACGAAAATTTCATTGTGACCCCGACGTGATTTGAACACGCAACCTTCTGATCTGGAGTCAGACGCGCTACCGTTGCGCCACGGAGTCGACGCTGCTTAGGTCTTGTCATGAATAGGTTCCTCGAACACTTACTGTACCGTTCAAACCTAAGAAATAATGACAGTAGGATCCACGAGACACTCGTCCCGGATGTACTTGCTCTGGCGGGGGTGTAACTCAGTGGTAGAGTGTCTGCTTCGCATGCAGAAAGTCCTGGGTTCAAATCCCAGCTCCTCCATTTTTTGTTTCTCCGTGCAGCAGTACATGAAAACTTTTGCCTATCACCATATTCTACAAAATTCAGTGTACAAGATTCTTCCCCCAAGCAAGTGGATTTCGTACAGTTCGACCTCATGGCGGGAGGACGATGACCTGCAAGACCCTGGGCTGCGATCCCCCCCCATTGAAATGTTGCTCCAAAGCCTTCGGTATGGCGTGCAGGGTGCATCTCAAACATGTATTTGCAACTCACCGCGACAATCGTCATTTGTTTTTTCGAGATACTGAAAAATGAAGGGGGCACCCGGGATTGAACCGGGGACCTCTCGATCTGCAGTCGAATGCTCTACGACTGAGCTATACCCCCATTCACGATCTTTGCGTTCCCATAACTTAAGGAAAAATATTATACTCTGCCTGGCTAAAGACGTCTAATCGAGCAAAATATTGCGTAATCATTATCTCTCAGTTATATATTAGCGTTAAACGATATAAATATCAAAAATACTAGACACTTCGCGCCTGGAGAAAGTGCGAGTCGGCGCCTTCACCTTAATGTCAGAACGCGAAAATTGCACTAGTAGCTTTTTTTCAAGCAAGTTCTGTTCGTCCGTTCTCCGTAATCGTTTGGTATCTGATTAAACTGACATACTCGCCTATGGCTTTCGTAAACGAAAATTTCATTGTGACCCCGACGTGATTTGAACACGCAACCTTCTGATCTGGAGTCAGACGCGCTACCGTTGCGCCACGGAGTCGACGCTGCTTAGGTCTTGTCATGAATAGGTTCCTCGAACACTTACTGTACCGTTCAAACCTAAGAAATAATGACAGTAGGATCCACGAGACACTCGTCCCGGATGTACTTGCTCTGGCGGGGGTGTAACTCAGTGGTAGAGTGTCTGCTTCGCATGCAGAAAGTCCTGGGTTCAAATCCCAGCTCCTCCATTTTTTGTTTCTCCGTGCAGCAGTACATGAAAACTTTTGCCTATCACCATATTCTACAAAATTCAGTGTACAAGATTCTTCCCCCAAGCAAGTGGATTTCGTACAGTTCGACCTCATGGCGGGAGGACGATGACCTGCAAGACCCTGGGCTGCGATCCCCCCCCCCCCCCATTGAAATGTTGCTCCAAAGCCTTCGGTATGGCGTGCAGGGTGCATCTCAAACATGTATTTGCAACTCACCGCGACAATCGTCATTTGTTTTTTCGAGATACTGAAAAATGAAGGGGGCACCCGGGATTGAACCAGGGACCTCTCGATCTGCAGTCGAATGCTCTACGACTGAGCTATACCCCCATTCACGATCTTTGCGTTCCCATAACTTAAGGAAAAATATTATACTCTGCCTGGCTAAAGACGTCTAATCGAGCAAAATATTGCGTAATCATTATCTCTCAGTTATATATTAGCGTTAAACGATATAAATATCAAAAATACTAGACACTTCGCGCCTGGAGAAAGTGCGAGTCGGCGCCTTCACCTTAATGTCAGAACGCGAAAATTGCACTAGTAGCTTTTTTTCAAGCAAGTTCTGTTCGTCCGTTCTCCGTAATCGTTTGGTATCTGATTAAACTGACATACTCGCCTATGGCTTTCGTAAACGAAAATTTCATTGTGACCCCGACGTGATTTGAACACGCAACCTTCTGATCTGGAGTCAGACGCGCTACCGTTGCGCCACGGAGTCGACGCTGCTTAGGTCTTGTCATGAATAGGTTCCTCGAACACTTACTGTACCGTTCAAACCTAAGAAATAATGACAGTAGGATCCACGAGACACTCGTCCCGGATGTACTTGCTCTGGCGGGGGTGTAACTCAGTGGTAGAGTGTCTGCTTCGCATGCAGAAAGTCCTGGGTTCAAATCCCAGCTCCTCCATTTTTTGTTTCTCCGTGCAGCAGTACATGAAAACTTTTGCCTATCACCATATTCTACAAAATTCAGTGTACAAGATTCTTCCCCCAAGCAAGTGGATTTCGTACAGTTCGACCTCATGGCGGGAGGACGATGACCTGCAAGACCCTGGGCTGCGATCCCCCCCCATTGAAATGTTGCTCCAAAGCCTTCGGTATGGCGTGCAGGGTGCATCTCAAACATGTATTTGCAACTCACCGCGACAATCGTCATTTGTTTTTTCGAGATACTGAAAAATGAAGGGGGCACCCGGGATTGAACCGGGGACCTCTCGATCTGCAGTCGAATGCTCTACGACTGAGCTATACCCCCATTCACGATCTTTGCGTTCCCATAACTTAAGGAAAAATATTATACTCTGCCTGGCTAAAGACGTCTAATCGAGCAAAATATTGCGTAATCATTATCTCTCAGTTATATATTAGCGTTAAACGATATAAATATCAAAAATACTAGACACTTCGCGCCTGGAGAAAGTGCGAGTCGGCGCCTTCACCTTAATGTCAGAACGCGAAAATTGCACTAGTAGCTTTTTTTCAAGCAAGTTCTGTTCGTCCGTTCTCCGTAATCGTTTGGTATCTGATTAAACTGACATACTCGCCTATGGCTTTCGTAAACGAAAATTTCATTGTGACCCCGACGTGATTTGAACACGCAACCTTCTGATCTGGAGTCAGACGCGCTACCGTTGCGCCACGGAGTCGACGCTGCTTAGGTCTTGTCATGAATAGGTTCCTCGAACACTTACTGTACCGTTCAAACCTAAGAAATAATGACAGTAGGATCCACGAGACACTCGTCCCGGATGTACTTGCTCTGGCGGGGGTGTAACTCAGTGGTAGAGTGTCTGCTTCGCATGCAGAAAGTCCTGGGTTCAAATCCCAGCTCCTCCATTTTTTGTTTCTCCGTGCAGCAGTACATGAAAACTTTTGCCTATCACCATATTCTACAAAATTCAGTGTACAAGATTCTTCCCCCAAGCAAGTGGATTTCGTACAGTTCGACCTCATGGCGGGAGGACGATGACCTGCAAGACCCTGGGCTGCGATCCCCCCCCATTGAAATGTTGCTGCAAAGCCTTCGGTATGGCGTGCAGGGTGCATCTCAAACATGTATTTGCAACTCACCGCGACAATCGTCATTTGTTTTTTCGAGATACTGAAAAATGAAGGGGGCACCCGGGATTGAACCGGGGACCTCTCGATCTGCAGTCGAATGCTCTACGACTGAGCTATACCCCCATTCACGATCTTTGCGTTCCCATAACTTAAGGAAAAATATTATACTCTGCCTGGCTAAAGACGTCTAATCGAGCAAAATATTGCGTAATCATTATCTCTCAGTTATATATTAGCGTTAAACGATATAAATATCAAAAATACTAGACACTTCGCGCCTGGAGAAAGTGCGAGTCGGCGCCTTCACCTTAATGTCAGAACGCGAAAATTGCACTAGTAGCTTTTTTTCAAGCAAGTTCTGTTCGTCCGTTCTCCGTAATCGTTTGGTATCTGATTAAACTGACATACTCGCCTATGGCTTTCGTAAACGAAAATTTCATTGTGACCCCGACGTGATTTGAACACGCAACCTTCTGATCTGGAGTCAGACGCGCTACCGTTGCGCCACGGAGTCGACGCTGCTTAGGTCTTGTCATGAATAGGTTCCTCGAACACTTACTGTACCGTTCAAACCTAAGAAATAATGACAGTAGGATCCACGAGACACTCGTCCCGGATGTACTTGCTCTGGCGGGGGTGTAACTCAGTGGTAGAGTGTCTGCTTCGCATGCAGAAAGTCCTGGGTTCAAATCCCAGCTCCTCCATTTTTTGTTTCTCCGTGCAGCAGTACATGAAAACTTTTGCCTATCACCATATTCTACAAAATTCAGTGTACAAGATTCTTCCCCCAAGCAAGTGGATTTCGTACAGTTCGACCTCATGGCGGGAGGACGATGACCTGCAAGACCCTGGGCTGCGATCCCCCCCCATTGAAATGTTGCTCCAAAGCCTTCGGTATGGCGTGCAGGGTGCATCTCAAACATGTATTTGCAACTCACCGCGACAATCGTCATTTGTTTTTTCGAGATACTGAAAAATGAAGGGGGCACCCGGGATTGAACCGGGGACCTCTCGATCTGCAGTCGAATGCTCTACGACTGAGCTATACCCCCATTCACGATCTTTGCGTTCCCATAACTTAAGGAAAAATATTATACTCTGCCTGGCTAAAGACGTCTAATCGAGCAAAATATTGCGTAATCATTATCTCTCAGTTATATATTAGCGTTAAACGATATAAATATCAAAAATACTAGACACTTCGCGCCTGGAGAAAGTGCGAGTCGGCGCCTTCACCTTAATGTCAGAACGCGAAAATTGCACTAGTAGCTTTTTTCAAGCAAGTTCTGTTCGTCCGTTCTCCGTAATCGTTTGGTATCTGATTAAACTGACATACTCGCCTATGGCTTTCGTAAACGAAAATTTCATTGTGACCCCGACGTGTTTTGAACACGCAACCTTCTGATCTGGAGTCAGACGCGCTACCGTTGCGCCACGGAGTCGACGCTGCTTAGGTCTTGTCATGAATAGGTTCCTCGAACACTTACTGTACCGTTCAAACCTAAGAAATAATGACAGTAGGATCCACGAGACACTCGTCCCGGATGTACTTGCTCTGGCGGGGGTGTAACTCAGTGGTAGAGTGTCTGCTTCGCATGCAGAAAGTCCTGGGTTCAAATCCCAGCTCCTCCATTTTTTGTTTCTCCGTGCAGCAGTACATGAAAACTTTTGCCTATCACCATATTCTACAAAATTCAGTGTACAAGATTCTTCCCCCAAGCAAGTGGATTTCGTACAGTTCGACCTCATGGCGGGAGGACGATGACCTGCAAGACCCTGGGCTGCGATCCCCCCCCATTGAAATGTTGCTCCAAAGCCTTCGGTATGGCGTGCAGGGTGCATCTCAAACATGTATTTGCAACTCACCGCGACAATCGTCATTTGTTTTTTCGAGATACTGAAAAATGAAGGGGGCACCCGGGATTGAACCGGGGACCTCTCGATCTGCAGTCGAATGCTCTACGACTGAGCTATACCCCCATTCACGATCTTTGCGTTCCCATAACTTAAGGAAAAATATTATACTCTGCCTGGCTAAAGACGTCTAATCGAGCAAAATATTGCGTAATCATTATCTCTCAGTTATATATTAGCGTTAAACGATATAAATATCAAAAATACTAGACACTTCGCGCCTGGAGAAAGTGCGAGTCGGCGCCTTCACCTTAATGTCAGAACGCGAAAATTGCACTAGTAGCTTTTTTCAAGCAAGTTCTGTTCGTCCGTTCTCCGTAATCGTTTGGTATCTGATTAAACTGACATACTCGCCTATGGCTTTCGTAAACGAAAATTTCATTGTGACCCCGACGTGTTTTGAACACGCAACCTTCTGATCTGGAGTCAGACGCGCTACCGTTGCGCCACGGAGTCGACGCTGCTTAGGTCTTGTCATGAATAGGTTCCTCGAACACTTACTGTACCGTTCAAACCTAAGAAATAATGACAGTAGGATCCACGAGACACTCGTCCCGGATGTACTTGCTCTGGCGGGGGTGTAACTCAGTGGTAGAGTGTCTGCTTCGCATGCAGAAAGTCCTGGGTTCAAATCCCAGCTCCTCCATTTTTTGTTTCTCCGTGCAGCAGTACATGAAAACTTTTGCCTATCACCATATTCTACAAAATTCAGTGTACAAGATTCTTCCCCCAAGCAAGTGGATTTCGTACAGTTCGACCTCATGGCGGGAGGACGATGACCTGCAAGACCCTGGGCTGCGATCCCCCCCCCATTGAAATGTTGCTCCAAAGCCTTCGGTATGGCGTGCAGGGTGCATCTCAAACATGTATTTGCAACTCACCGCGACAATCGTCATTTGTTTTTTCGAGATACTGAAAAATGAAGGGGGCACCCGGGATTGAACCGGGGACCTCTCGATCTGCAGTCGAATGCTCTACGACTGAGCTATACCCCCATTCACGATCTTTGCGTTCCCATAACTTAAGGAAAAATATTATACTCTGCCTGGCTAAAGACGTCTAATCGAGCAAAATATTGCGTAATCATTATCTCTCAGTTATATATTAGCGTTAAACGATATAAATATCAAAAATACTAGACACTTCGCGCCTGGAGAAAGTGCGAGTCGGCGCCTTCACCTTAATGTCAGAACGCGAAAATTGCACTAGTAGCTTTTTTTCAAGCAAGTTCTGTTCGTCCGTTCTCCGTAATCGTTTGGTATCTGATTAAACTGACATACTCGCCTATGGCTTTCGTAAACGAAAATTTCATTGTGACCCCGACGTGATTTGAACACGCAACCTTCTGATCTGGAGTCAGACGCGCTACCGTTGCGCCACGGAGTCGACGCTGCTTAGGTCTTGTCATGAATAGGTTCCTCGAACACTTACTGTACCGTTCAAACCTAAGAAATAATGACAGTAGGATCCACGAGACACTCGTCCCGGATGTACTTGCTCTGGCGGGGGTGTAACTCAGTGGTAGAGTGTCTGCTTCGCATGCAGAAAGTCCTGGGTTCAAATCCCAGCTCCTCCATTTTTTGTTTCTCCGTGCAGCAGTACATGAAAACTTTTGCCTATCACCATATTCTACAAAATTCAGTGTACAAGATTCTTCCCCCAAGCAAGTGGATTTCGTACAGTTCGACCTCATGGCGGGAGGACGATGACCTGCAAGACCCTGGGCTGCGATCCCCCCCCCCCATTGAAATGTTGCCCCAAAGCCTTCGGTATGGCGTGCAGGGTGCATCTCAAACATGTATTTGCAACTCACCGCGACAATCGTCATTTGTTTTTTCGAGATACTGAAAAATGAAGGGGGCACCCGGGATTGAACCGGGGACCTCTCGATCTGCAGTCGAATGCTCTACGACTGAGCTATACCCCCATTCACGATCTTTGCGTTCCCATAACTTAAGGAAAAATATTATACTCTGCCTGGCTAAAGACGTCTAATCGAGCAAAATATTGCGTAATCATTATCTCTCAGTTATATATTAGCGTTAAACGATATAAATATCAAAAATACTAGACACTTCGCGCCTGGAGAAAGTGCGAGTCGGCGCCTTCACCTTAATGTCAGAACGCGAAAATTGCACTAGTAGCTTTTTTTCAAGCAAGTTCTGTTCGTCCGTTCTCCGTAATCGTTTGGTATCTGATTAAACTGACATACTCGCCTATGGCTTTCGTAAACGAAAATTTCATTGTGACCCCGACGTGATTTGAACACGCAACCTTCTGATCTGGAGTCAGACGCGCTACCGTTGCGCCACGGAGTCGACGCTGCTGAGGTCTTGTCATGAATAGGTTCCTCGAACACTTACTGTACCGTTCAAACCTAAGAAATAATGACAGTAGGATCCACGAGACACTCGTCCCGGATGTACTTGCTCTGGCGGGGGTGTAACTCAGTGGTAGAGTGTCTGCTTTGCATGCAGAAAGTCCTGGGTTCAAATCCCAGCTCCTCCAATTTTTGTTTCTCCGTGCAGCAGTACATGAAAACTTTTGCCTATCACCATATTCTACAAAATTCAGTGTACAAGATTCTTCCCCCAAGCAAGTGGATTTCGTACAGTTCGACCTCATGGCGGGAGGACGATGACCTGCAAGACCCTGGGCTGCGATCCCCCCCCCATTGAAATGTTGCTCCAAAGCCTTCGGTATGGCGTGCAGGGTGCATCTCAAACATGTATTTGCAACTCACCGCGACAATCGTCATTTGTTTTTTCGAGATACTGAAAAATGAAGGGGGCACCCGGGATTGAACCGGGGACCTCTCGATCTGCAGTCGAATGCTCTACGACTGAGCTATACCCCCATTCACGATCTTTGCGTTCCCATAACTTAAGGAAAAATATTATACTCTGCCTGGCTAAAGACGTCTAATCGAGCAAAATATTGCGTAATCATTATCTCTCAGTTATATATTAGCGTTAAACGATATAAATATCAAAAATACTAGACACTTCGCGCCTGGAGAAAGTGCGAGTCGGCGCCTTCACCTTAATGTCAGAACGCGAAAATTGCACTAGTAGCTTTTTTTCAAGCAAGTTCTGTTCGTCCGTTCTCCGTAATCGTTTGGTATCTGATTAAACTGACATACTCGCCTATGGCTTTCGTAAACGAAAATTTCATTGTGACCCCGACGTGATTTGAACACGCAACCTTCTGATCTGGAGTCAGACGCGCTACCGTTGCGCCACGGAGTCGACGCTGCTTAGGTCTTGTCATGAATAGGTTCCTCGAACACTTACTGTACCGTTCAAACCTAAGAAATAATGACAGTAGGATCCACGAGACACTCGTCCCGGATGTACTTGCTCTGGCGGGGGTGTAACTCAGTGGTAGAGTGTCTGCTTCGCATGCAGAAAGTCCTGGGTTCAAATCCCAGCTCCTCCATTTTTTGTTTCTCCGTGCAGCAGTACATGAAAACTTTTGCCTATCACCATATTCTACAAAATTCAGTGTACAAGATTCTTCCCCCAAGCAAGTGGATTTCGTACAGTTCGACCTCATGGCGGGAGGACGATGACCTGCAAGACCCTGGGCTGCGATCCCCCCCCATTGAAATGTTGCTCCAAAGCCTTCGGTATGGCGTGCAGGGTGCATCTCAAACATGTATTTGCAACTCACCGCGACAATCGTCATTTGTTTTTTCGAGATACTGAAAAATGAAGGGGGCACCCGGGATTGAACCGGGGACCTCTCGATCTGCAGTCGAATGCTCTACGACTGAGCTATACCCCCATTCACGATCTTTGCGTTCCCATAACTTAAGGAAAAATATTATACTCTGCCTGGCTAAAGACGTCTAATCGAGCAAAATATTGCGTAATCATTATCTCTCAGTTATATATTAGCGTTAAACGATATAAATATCAAAAATACTAGACACTTCGCGCCTGGAGAAAGTGCGAGTCGGCGCCTTCACCTTAATGTCAGAACGCGAAAATTGCACTAGTAGCTTTTTTTCAAGCAAGTTCTGTTCGTCCGTTCTCCGTAATCGTTTGGTATCTGATTAAACTGACATACTCGCCTATGGCTTTCGTAAACGAAAATTTCATTGTGACCCCGACGTGATTTGAACACGCAACCTTCTGATCTGGAGTCAGACGCGCTACCGTTGCGCCACGGAGTCGACGCTGCTTAGGTCTTGTCATGAATAGGTTCCTCGAACACTTACTGTACCGTTCAAACCTAAGAAATAATGACAGTAGGATCCACGAGACACTCGTCCCGGATGTACTTGCTCTGGCGGGGGTGTAACTCAGTGGTAGAGTGTCTGCTTCGCATGCAGAAAGTCCTGGGTTCAAATCCCAGCTCCTCCAATTTTTGTTTCTCCGTGCAGCAGTACATGAAAACTTTTGCCTATCACCATATTCTACAAAATTCAGTGTACAAGATTCTTCCCCCAAGCAAGTGGATTTCGTACAGTTCGACCTCATGGCGGGAGGACGATGACCTGCAAGACCCTGGGCTGCGATCCCCCCCCCCCATTGAAATGTTGCTCCAAAGCCTTCGGTATGGCGTGCAGGGTGCATCTCAAACATGTATTTGCAACTCACCGCGACAATCGTCATTTGTTTTTTCGAGATACTGAAAAATGAAGGGGGCACCCGGGATTGAACCGGGGACCTCTCGATCTGCAGTCGAATGCTCTACGACTGAGCTATACCCCCATTCACGATCTTTGCGTTCCCATAACTTAAGGAAAAATATTATACTCTGCCTGGCTAAAGACGTCTAATCGAGCAAAATATTGCGTAATCATTATCTCTCAGTTATATATTAGCGTTAAACGATATAAATATCAAAAATACTAGACACTTCGCGCCTGGAGAAAGTGCGAGTCGGCGCCTTCACCTTAATGTCAGAACGCGAAAATTGCACTAGTAGCTTTTTTTCAAGCAAGTTCTGTTCGTCCGTTCTCCGTAATCGTTTGGTATCTGATTAAACTGACATACTCGCCTATGGCTTTCGTAAACGAAAATTTCATTGTGACCCCGACGTGATTTGAACACGCAACCTTCTGATCTGGAGTCAGACGCGCTACCGTTGCGCCACGGAGTCGACGCTGCTTAGGTCTTGTCATGAATAGGTTCCTCGAACACTTACTGTACCGTTCAAACCTAAGAAATAATGACAGTAGGATCCACGAGACACTCGTCCCGGATGTACTTGCTCTGGCGGGGGTGTAACTCAGTGGTAGAGTGTCTGCTTCGCATGCAGAAAGTCCTGGGTTCAAATCCCAGCTCCTCCAATTTTTGTTTCTCCGTGCAGCAGTACATGAAAACTTTTGCCTATCACCATATTCTACAAAATTCAGTGTACAAGATTCTTCCCCCAAGCAAGTGGATTTCGTACAGTTAGACCTCATGGCGGGAGGACGATGACCTGCAAGACCCTGGGCTGCGATCCCCCCCCCATTGAAATGTTGCTCCAAAGCCTTCGGTATGGCGTGCAGGGTGCATCTCAAACATGTATTTGCAACTCACCGCGACAATCGTCATTTGTTTTTTCGAGATACTGAAAAATGAAGGGGGCACCCGGGATTGAACCGGGGACCTCTCGATCTGCAGTCGAATGCTCTACGACTGAGCTATACCCCCATTCACGATCTTTGCGTTCCCATAACTTAAGGAAAAATATTATACTCTGCCTGGCTAAAGACGTCTAATCGAGCAAAATATTGCGTAATCATTATCTCTCAGTTATATATTAGCGTTAAACGATATAAATATCAAAAATACTAGACACTTCGCGCCTGGAGAAAGTGCGAGTCGGCGCCTTCACCTTAATGTCAGAACGCGAAAATTGCACTAGTAGCTTTTTTTCAAGCAAGTTCTGTTCGTCCGTTCTCCGTAATCGTTTGGTATCTGATTAAACTGACATACTCGCCTATGGCTTTCGTAAACGAAAATTTCATTGTGACCCCGACGTGATTTGAACACGCAAACTTCTGATTTGGAGTCAGACGCGCTACCGTTGCGCCACGGAGTCGACGCTGCTTAGGTCTTGTCATGAATAGGTTCCTCGAACACTTACTGTACCGTTCAAACCTAAGAAATAATGACAGTAGGATCCACGAGACACTCGTCCCGGATGTACTTGCTCTGGCGGGGGTGTAACTCAGTGGTAGAGTGTCTGCTTCGCATGCAGAAAGTCCTGGGTTCAAATCCCAGCTCCTCCAATTTTTGTTTCTCCGTGCAGCAGTACATGAAAACTTTTGCCTATCACCATATTCTACAAAATTCAGTGTACAAGATTCTTCCCCCAAGCAAGTGGATTTCGTACAGTTCGACCTCATGGCGGGAGGACGATGACCTGCAAGACCCTGGGCTGCGATCCCCCCCCCATTGAAATGTTGCTCCAAAGCCTTCGGTATGGCGTGCAGGGTGCATCTCAAACATGTATTTGCAACTCACCGCGACAATCGTCATTTGTTTTTTCGAGATACTGAAAAATGAAGGGGGCACCCGGGATTGAACCGGGGACCTCTCGATCTGCAGTCGAATGCTCTACGACTGAGCTATACCCCCATTCACGATCTTTGCGTTCCCATAACTTAAGGAAAAATATTATACTCTGCCTGGCTAAAGACGTCTAATCGAGCAAAATATTGCGTAATCATTATCTCTCAGTTATATATTAGCGTTAAACGATATAAATATCAAAAATACTAGACACTTCGCGCCTGGAGAAAGTGCGAGTCGGCGCCTTCACCTTAATGTCAGAACGCGAAAATTGCACTAGTAGCTTTTTTTCAAGCAAGTTCTGTTCGTCCGTTCTCCGTAATCGTTTGGTATCTGATTAAACTGACATACTCGCCTATGGCTTTCGTAAACGAAAATTTCATTGTGACACCGACGTGATTTGAACACGCAACCTTCTGATCTGGAGTCAGACGCGCTACCGTTGCGCCACGGAGTCGACGCTGCTTAGGTCTTGTCATGAATAGGTTCCTCGAACACTTACTGTACCGTTCAAACCTAAGAAATAATGACAGTAGGATCCACGAGACACTCGTCCCGGATGTACTTGCTCTGGCGGGGGTGTAACTCAGTGGTAGAGTGTCTGCTTCGCATGCAGAAAGTCCTGGGTTCAAATCCCAGCTCCTCCATTTTTTGTTTCTCCGTGCAGCAGTACATGAAAACTTTTGCCTATCACCATATTCTACAAAATTCAGTGTACAAGATTCTTCCCCCAAGCAAGTGGATTTCGTACAGTTCGACCTCATGGCGGGAGGACGATGACCTGCAAGACCCTGGGCTGCGATCCCCCCCCATTGAAATGTTGCTCCAAAGCCTTCGGTATGGCGTGCAGGGTGCATCTCAAACATGTATTTGCAACTCACCGCGACAATCGTCATTTGTTTTTTCGAGATACTGAAAAATGAAGGGGGCACCCGGGATTGAACCGGGGACCTCTCGATCTGCAGTCGAATGCTCTACGACTGAGCTATACCCCCATTCACGATCTTTGCGTTCCCATAACTTAAGGAAAAATATTATACTCTGCCTGGCTAAAGACGTCTAATCGAGCAAAATATTGCGTAATCATTATCTCTCAGTTATATATTAGCGTTAAACGATATAAATATCAAAAATACTAGACACTTCGCGCCTGGAGAAAGTGCGAGTCGGCGCCTTCACCTTAATGTCAGAACGCGAAAATTGCACTAGTAGCTTTTTTTCAAGCAAGTTCTGTTCGTCCGTTCTCCGTAATCGTTTGGTATCTGATTAAACTGACATACTCGCCTATGGCTTTCGTAAACGAAAATTTCATTGTGACCCCGACGTGATTTGAACACGCAACCTTCTGATCTGGAGTCAGACGCGCTACCGTTGCGCCACGGAGTCGACGCTGCTTAGGTCTTGTCATGAATAGGTTCCTCGAACACTTACTGTACCGTTCAAACCTAAGAAATAATGACAGTAGGATCCACGAGACACTCGTCCCGGATGTACTTGCTCTGGCGGGGGTGTAACTCAGTGGTAGAGTGTCTGCTTCGCATGCAGAAAGTCCTGGGTTCAAATCCCAGCTCCTCCAATTTTTGTTTCTCCGTGCAGCAGTACATGAAAACTTTTGCCTATCACCATATTCTACAAAATTCAGTGTACAAGATTCTTCCCCCAAGCAAGTGGATTTCGTACAGTTCGACCTCATGGCGGGAGGACGATGACCTGCAAGACCCTGGGCTGCGATCCCCCCCCCATTGAAATGTTGCTCCAAAGCCTTCGGTATGGCGTGCAGGGTGCATCTCAAACATGTATTTGCAACTCACCGCGACAATCGTCATTTGTTTTTTCGAGATACTGAAAAATGAAGGGGGCACCCGGGATTGAACCGGGGACCTCTCGATCTGCAGTCGAATGCTCTACGACTGAGCTATACCCCCATTCACGATCTTTGCGTTCCCATATCTTAAGGAAAAATATTATACTCTGCCTGGCTAAAGACGTCTAATCGAGCAAAATATTGCGTAATCATTATCTCTCAGTTATATATTAGCGTTAAACGATATAAATATCAAAAATACTAGACACTTCGCGCCTGGAGAAAGTGCGAGTCGGCGCCTTCACCTTAATGTCAGAACGCGAAAATTGCACTAGTAGCTTTTTTTCAAGCAAGTTCTGTTCGTCCGTTCTCCGTAATCGTTTGGTATCTGATTAAACTGACATACTCGCCTATGGCTTTCGTAAACGAAAATTTCATTGTGACCCCGACGTGATTTGAACACGCAACCTTCTGATCTGGAGTCAGACGCGCTACCGTTGCGCCACGGAGTCGACGCTGCTTAGGTCTTGTCATGAATAGGTTCCTCGAACACTTACTGTACCGTTCAAACCTAAGAAATAATGACAGTAGGATCCACGAGACACTCGTCCCGGATGTACTTGCTCTGGCGGGGGTGTAACTCAGTGGTAGAGTGTCTGCTTCGCATGCAGAAAGTCCTGGGTTCAAATCCCAGCTCCTCCATTTTTTGTTTCTCCGTGCAGCAGTACATGAAAACTTTTGCCTATCACCATATTCTACAAAATTCAGTGTACAAGATTCTTCCCCCAAGCAAGTGGATTTCGTACAGTTCGACCTCATGGCGGGAGGACGATGACCTGCAAGACCCTGGGCTGCGATCCCCCCCCATTGAAATGTTGCTCCAAAGCCTTCGGTATGGCGTGCAGGGTGCATCTCAAACATGTATTTGCGACTCACCGCGACAATCGTCATTTGTTTTTTCGAGATACTGAAAAATGAAGGGGGCACCCGGGATTGAACCGGGGACCTCTCGATCTGCAGTCGAATGCTCTACGACTGAGCTATACCCCCATTCACGATCTTTGCGTTCCCATAACTTAAGGAAAAATATTATACTCTGCCTGGCTAAAGACGTCTAATCGAGCAAAATATTGCGTAATCATTATCTCTCAGTTATATATTAGCGTTAAACGATATAAATATCAAAAATACTAGACACTTCGCGCCTGGAGAAAGTGCGAGTCGGCGCCTTCACCTTAATGTCAGAACGCGAAAATTGCGCTAGTAGCTTTTTTTCAAGCAAGTTCTGTTCGTCCGTTCTCCGTAATCGTTTGGTATCTGATTAAACTGACATACTCGCCTATGGCTTTCGTAAACGAAAATTTCATTGTGACCCCGACGTGATTTGAACACGCAACCTTCTGATCTGGAGTCAGACGCGCTACCGTTGCGCCACGGAGTCGACGCTGCTTAGGTTTTGTCATGAATAGGTTCCTCGAACACTTACTGTACCGTTCAAACCTAAGAAATAATGACAGTAGGATCCACGAGACACTCGTCCCGGATGTACTTGCTCTGGCGGGGGTGTAACTCAGTGGTAGAGTGTCTACTTCGCATGCAGAAAGTCCTGGGTTCAAATCCCAGCTCCTCCATTTTTTGTTTCTCCGTGCAGCAGTACATGAAAACTTTTGCCTATCACCATATTCTACAAAATTCAGTGTACAAGATTCTTCCCCCAAGCAAGTGGATTTCGTACAGTTCGACCTCATGGCGGGAGGACGATGACCTGCAAGACCCTGGGCTGCGATCCCCCCCCATTGAAATGTTGCTCCAAAGCCTTCGGTATGGCGTGCAGGGTGCATCTCAAACATGTATTTGCAACTCACCGCGACAATCATCATTTGTTTTTTCGAGATACTGAAAAATGAAGGGGGCACCCGGGATTGAACCGGGGACCTCTCGATCTGCAGTCGAATGCTCTACGACTTTTTTTTTTTTTTTTTTTTTATAAGTAATAGGCAGAAGGAGGCAAAGTGGGCAGGGGTCAAGAATAATCTGAGGCCTGGCCACAATGTCTCCACCATACCCATCACTGATTTTCGACCTTGTCGCTCCTATGATCCAAAAATACAACTGTCCACTTTAGCAAATTTATTTTTTTTTGTTTTTTTTTTTTAATGTTTTTAATTTTTTTTGTTTTTAATTTTTTTAATTATTGTTTCCTCTTTTTTTATGGTTTTTTATATTATCATGATTAAATGAAAGGAATTCGTTCGTGAAATAAGTAATGCCTCTCCATGTGCATAAAATGAAAAATATAACTCAATCTTCTACTTGTTGTTCCTGCCTTCATTTATTTTTAATTTTTTTAAATTTTTTAGTTGTTGTCGTGTTTGACCATTTTGTCATAGTGGAAAATCAACAAAAATGAAAGTATAAGAAATGAAACAGACAATAATTCTGCACATAGTAATATAGTCACTCAATACTGTGTGCTTTAGGTTGATGGTGTTTAGCCTATCCCCATTCTATCAAATATAATTTGTAGCATATTACCATATTTCTTCTTGTGGTCTGCATACGTACGTATTTTGTGGTATTTGCACTGTAAGTATATCTTGAAATCTGTAACGGTGTCAGTTCCAGCGTCATGAGTTACGTAAGTTACATAATTTCCTAGGAGCCAATAGACGGCATTATTCTTCGTCTCTGGAAAATAACGGTCTTGTGGTCTGTGCAGCACTGACAGCGAGATGTACTGAGGTGAAGACCTTGTAATGAGAGCTATTTGCACCTTGAGCCAATTCCAGATATGTATATTGCCGCCGCAAGTGTATCGATGGATAATTGTGTCCACTAGTCGACATCGTTGACATAGATTGGTGTCACTGAGGCCAATTTCATATAATCTTTCGTTGGTGCTAATGATATTATTAACGGCTTTGTACCATGCTGTTCTTATGTCAGAAGATAAAACTTTTAAATTGATGTTTTGCCAGATAGCAGTCCAGTGTATGTGAGGAAACTGTCTCTCTACTTTATTCTTTCCTTCACACGTCTCCCAGACCCGCATAATATCTCTTGACGTTAGTTGACGTAGCCGTGTAACTTCGTCCCTCAAGTAGCTAAGTTCAATATAAAAGGCTCGCACGTGCTGGAGACGATTGTTAATTTTTTGCACATCAATAGGAGGCTGCAGGCTGCGAGGTTTTAGAATTTCAAAAAGTCGGCTTGAAATGCTTTCCGGTACTTCTCTAATGATAGTTAGTTGCCTTTTGACGAAGAGTGCAGAGGCTTTGTTGGTGATATTGATGAGACCTAAACCACCATTTCGGGGATGTAAGGTAGCCACTTTGGCGGTTACTCGAAACAGTTCTCCTTTCCACAGAAAATTTGTGATTCTGGACGTTATGTTCTTGGCTATCATTTTGGGTAGTGGAAAGAGCTGAGCGGTGTGGTATGCTGTAGCTAAGATACACGTGTTGATGTACTTAATCCTCTGAATCTGATTCATATTCCGTGATAAATTTTCCATTATAGCACCCTGCACTTTCCGTGCCGCAGCTTTCCAATTCAACGCAGTCATTTTCATTGGGCATGCGGTCAATGTGACACCAAGCGTCGTATGCTGCCTGACCAGCTTTGCCCACTCTACGTTTATGTGCTCAAAACCCCTAAGATGTAAAATTTTGCTTTTCTTTTCATTTGAATTTGCCCCAGACGCACTGCAGTAAGTCTGAATCACTGCACCTAACGTAGCTACATCGTCATTATTTCTGATTATGACGCCTACATCATCAGCATAAGCTTTTATAGCTGTTTTGCACCCTGACAGTGTTATACCTGTTAATTTATCGTGAATACGTTTAAGAAATGGGTCCAGTGAAATGGCAAATAGTGACATAGAAAGGGGGCTTCCCTGAGGAACACCGCGTCGTATTTGGAATTTTCTCGTAGCCTGACTGTTAACTGCTATGCATGCGTTTATTCCTGTCGCCACGTTTTTTATTACGTTTAAGGCTCGCTCCTGGAAACCGAGCTTTTTTAACGTCTTGAAAAGGTAGATATGATTCACGAGATCGAATGCTTTATGAAAATCCAGGAAAACCAGGGCACATTTGATGTTAGTGACGGAAGTGATTGCAATTATATCCCGAAATTCCGCTAAATTGTGAAACAGAGTTTTACCTGCAATGCAGTGTTGATACGGACTAATCAGTCGATTTGCTAAGGATGAAATTTTCTTGTTGAGAATTCTTGCTATTATTTTATAGTCCGCATTGAGCAACGAAATCGGTCGGAAGTTAGTAAGATCTTTGTGTCCTTTAGTTTTGGGGATAAGGACTATTTTACTTTCTTTAAATTCAGAGGGTATCATTGCGCCCTGAAGAACTTCATTTACAATCGCTGTAATTGTCCCTCCCACTATCGGCCAATAGCGGACATAAAATTCTGCAGGTAGACCATCAGGACCTGGGGATTTTTTCAGAGGGGAGGTACACAGAGTCACATAAACGTCCTCATTACAGACGTGCGACAGGAAGGTAACGTTGTCATCATCCGTCAGCTGTGGCACAAGAAAGTCGAGGAAATCATCAATAGATTCCTCGCAGCTGGAATTTTCGGAATATAGGTTATCGAAGTAGCGATAGATCTCATTCAAAATATCTTTCTGTGTCCTAAGACTTGTACCATTCGCCGTCCGTAATTCGTCGATAAGCATTGTTCTTCTGTTTTGAGCGTGCTTCAGAAGGTGGTATAGGGAAGTTGTTTCTTCCTCTGAGACAGATTTCGCCTTGGATTTTATTTTAAGTCCTTCCAGTTGATGCCTCTTAATGCTGAGTAATTTAGCCTTAATTTTTTTGATATCTGTCAGGCGAAGATGTGAACCAGATGTTTGACCATATAGCTCTCTGAGTACTGAGTAATAGAACTCTATAGTGTTCTTAAGATCTCTGGCCCTCTGAAAGCTATATTGCATTATCGTCTTTCTAAGTTTCGGCTTTGTCATTTTTGTCCACCATTCGACGGTAGTCGCGTATCTAGGAAGAGCACGCAGGCATAACGCCCATGCGTCTTTTATCTGATCTTCTAATTCACGGTCTTGTAACAGCGAGACATTTAAATTCCACTGGTTTTTGAAGCGGCGTATTGGCTGCGCTTGTAAATTTATACAGGCCAACACACCGGAATGGTCCGAAAAGTAGACAGGAACCGTTTCTGTTTTCAATAAAGCCGATTCGAGATTGTCGGTAATGTAGAATCTGTCGATTCTGCTGCATGCATTGGAAGTTGCATAAGTGTACTCGACAACAGCAGGGTGTTTGCATTCCCAAGCATCCTTTAGCTTTAAGCTAGTGACGAGATGTTTTAATTCAGCAGAATAATTAAAATTTGGACTCTGATCTTTCCTGTTGAGGACGCAATTAAAATCACCCCCCATTATAAGGTGACTGGGGTTTTTGCGTAATAAGTATATTACCTCGTCTTTAAAAAATCGTGTTCTGTCAGATCTATGTGAGCTGCCGGAAGGGGCATACAAGTTAATAAGGGACACGTCATAAATCTTGAGCCCTATTCCCCTTCCAGATTCCAGTCGTTCTACTTCCGTTACTGGAATCCCATCCCGGATTAAAAAAGCTGTCCCCACGCTAGTTTCGTGGGAGACATTTAGGTGAGCAACATACCCGGGAATATTTAAATCCGACGTGACAACTTCCTGCAGCAGGGCTATATCAGTTCCCGAGTCGTATAAAAATTCTTTTAGCGCTGCTATTTTCAATGCCGACCGTATTTTGTTAATATTGACAGTAGCAATAGTATAACACTGGGTCATTGCGTTATTACTCGTTGGATGTTAGGACAGTGAGTAAATAACATGCGACTAAATTATTACTTAGGAGACACAGAAAATTTAGACAGAACAGAACGTCCCAGTGAGAGGTTGCTAATTACAGTATTAGTGCAGTCTAGGTTTGAGATTTCCCTCCTGAATCAGTAGAAGATTGATTATCAGGAAGTTCCTCAGGAGATTCTTTCAATGACCCGTGCCTGACAGTTTCGTAACGCACATTTCGGGGTTTCGTGTCACTTTTCACGCTCTTTAACTTCGCTTGATTACGAGGAGCATTGACATTCGGTTGTGGCTTTAACTTTCTTCGTGGAGCATCCGAAGGCTCTGTGACGGGTTTTGTGGTGGTCGGTTGTGACGCCGATCCCGTCGGGTCGTCCAACTGTACGACACGGCCTGTACTGCTTAGCCCTGTCGTGTGGTCAGTACCCTTCGGGGAAGCACTAGCCGTTACAGAGGGTTGATCCAGACACACTAATTGTTCCTCGTGACTGTCAGGAGGCTGCTCGTCTTTGCAAACTGTGTCCCCTCCTGATGTTTCGCGGTTATTGCTAGAAACATCCCCGTTTTCGCAGTTTCCCACCAATTGGTTACGTTCTGATTGTTTACAAGCTTCCATCTGCATTTCCTGGAGTTGTGGCATTACTTCCTCCTCGCATTGTTTTTGTTTGCGTGCGGAGTGAGATTTGTCAGACAACTCGTCGTCAGAACAGCTATCAGTTATCTCATGGGGTCGTTTTTTTGTCTGCAATTCGGATGATGCGGGGGTGTCAACATCAGCCTTTTTATCGAAACATGGAAATTGAGTAATATCATTTACGGATAAATCAGAGTGGTTTGCTTGGGCAGTATCCACACCCAGGGGGATAGATACATTATTTGGCAAGACATCGTTTAGGGTAAGTTTCTGGCGTTGCGTTAGATTGCTTTTCAATACAAAAACCCGCCGCGGACAATCCTGTCTAAAGTGGCCAGACTCATTACAAACATGACAGGTCGGTACTTGACCTGAATACACAATTTGCGCCCTGTAGCCATTTACAAATATATGAGACGGAATATTGGTCTTGATGTCCATCTCCACAGATCGAATTCCGTTAAAACACTGCAGTTTGTAGTGACGAGACCAACGTTCATTATTAACAGATTTCACGTCACCATACTTGCAAAGCGCATCCTTAATTAAATCATTATCAATTTCAATAGGTAAGTTAAGCACGCGAACGGTAGTGTAAACAATATCAGCTCGCCAGATCCGAACTTTGCTCTTCGAGCCATCTCTGTGAATGAATTCTACTTCACTACCCCACTTTGCTAAAAGTCTATCTATCGTCACCGAGCTCTCAAACTTAACAAAAATACAGTATTTATCATTGTCTAACTGCATTGTATGGACGGAATCAGAGTTGACACCAATTACCTCAGTAATCCAATCGTGTATTTCCAGTGACGTTGGCTGGATATGACGGGTTTCCTTGTCGAAAGCGAAGACCAGTGTGTTTTTCCTGACGGTCGTAGACATGATTCAGAACAGGGATGAAACTCCGGTTAAAAAACCGAAATTCCGGCAAGTGACAGAACGGCGATGAACAGCTAAACACTAACGACGATACACAAACACGAAGATGAACGGACAGCCAGCAAAGGAGACAACAGCAGAACACGTATGTAAACACACAATCGGAGCGCAGCAGTACACACGTCCACACGGTAGCACAGCTGAAGCGCGACTGCCGAAATTTCATTGTGACCCCGACGTGATTTGAACACGCAAACTTCTGATTTGGAGTCAGACGCGCTACCGTTGCGCCACGGAGTCGACGCTTGACTGAGCTATACCCCCATTCACGATCTTTGCGTTCCCATAACTTAAGGAAAAATATTATACTCTGCCTGGCTAAAGACGTCTAATCGAGCAAAATATTGCATAATCATTATCTCTCAGTTATATATTAGCGTTAAACGATATAAATATCAAAAATACTAGACACTTCGCGCCTGGAGAAAGTGCGAGTCGGCGCCTTCACCTTAATGTCAGAACGCGAAAATTGCACTAGTAGCTTTTTTTCAAGCAAGTTCTGTTCGTCCGTTCTCCGTAATCGTTTGGTATCTGATTAAACTGACATACTCGCCTATGGCTTTCGTAAACGAAAATTTCATTGTGACCCCGACGTGATTTGAACACGCAACCTTCTGATCTGGAGTCAGACGCGCTACCGTTGCGCCACGGAGTCGACGCTGCTTAGGTCTTGTCATGAATAGGTTCCTCGAACACTTACTGTACCGTTCAAACCTAAGAAATAATGACAGTAGGATCCACGAGACACTCGTCCCGGATGTACTTGCTCTGGCGGGGGTGTAACTCAGTGGTAGAGTGTCTGCTTCGCATGCAGAAAGTCCTGGGTTCAAATCCCAGCTCCTCCAATTTTTGTTTCTCCGTGCAGCAGTACATGAAAACTTTTGCCTATCACCATATTCTACAAAATTCAGTGTACAAGATTCTTCCCCCAAGCAAGTGGATTTCGTACAGTTCGACCTCATGGCGGGAGGACGATGACCTGCAAGACCCTGGGCTGCGATCCCCCCCCCATTGAAATGTTGCTCCAAAGCCTTCGGTATGGCGTGCAGGGTGCATCTCAAACATGTATTTGCAACTCACCGCGACAATCGTCATTTGTTTTTTCGAGATACTGAAAAATGAAGGGGGCACCCGGGATTGAACCGGGGACCTCTCGATCTGCAGTCGAATGCTCTACGACTGAGCTATACCCCCATTCACGATCTTTGCGTTCCCATAACTTAAGGAAAAATATTATACTCTGCCTGGCTAAAGACGTCTAATCGAGCAAAATATTGCGTAATCATTATCTCTCAGTTATATATTAGCGTTAAACGATATAAATATCAAAAATACTAGACACTTCGCGCCTGGAGAAAGTGCGAGTCGGCGCCTTCACCTTAATGTCAGAACGCGAAAATTGCACTAGTAGCTTTTTTTCAAGCAAGTTCTGTTCGTCCGTTCTCCGTAATCGTTTGGTATCTGATTAAACTGACATACTCGCCTATGGCTTTCGTAAACGAAAATTTCATTGTGACCCCGACGTGATTTGAACACGCAACCTTCTGATCTGGAGTCAGACGCGCTACCGTTGCGCCACGGAGTCGACGCTGCTTAGGTCTTGTCATGAATAGGTTCCTCGAACACTTACTGTACCGTTCAAACCTAAGAAATAATGACAGTAGGATCCACGAGACACTCGTCCCGGATGTACTTGCTCTGGCGGGGGTGTAACTCAGTGGTAGAGTGTCTGCTTCGCATGCAGAAAGTCCTGGGTTCAAATCCCAGCTCCTCCATTTTTTGTTTCTCCGTGCAGCAGTACATGAAAACTTTTGCCTATCACCATATTCTACAAAATTCAGTGTACAAGATTCTTCCCCCAAGCAAGTGGATTTCGTACAGTTCGACCTCATGGCGGGAGGACGATGACCTGCAAGACCCTGGGCTGCGATCCCCCCCCATTGAAATGTTGCTCCAAAGCCTTCGGTATGGCGTGCAGGGTGCATCTCAAACATGTATTTGCAACTCACCGCGACAATCGTCATTTGTTTTTTCGAGATACTGAAAAATGAAGGGGGCACCCGGGATTGAACCGGGGACCTCTCGATCTGCAGTCGAATGCTCTACGACTGAGCTATACCCCCATTCACGATCTTTGCGTTCCCATAACTTAAGGAAAAATATTATACTCTGCCTGGCTAAAGACGTCTAATCGAGCAAAATATTGCGTAATCATTATCTCTCAGTTATATATTAGCGTTAAACGATATAAATATCAAAAATACTAGACACTTCGCGCCTGGAGAAAGTGCGAGTCGGCGCCTTCACCTTAATGTCAGAACGCGAAAATTGCACTAGTAGCTTTTTTTCAAGCAAGTTCTGTTCGTCCGTTCTCCGTAATCGTTTGGTATCTGATTAAACTGACATACTCGCCTATGGCTTTCGTAAACGAAAATTTCATTGTGACCCCGACGTGATTTGAACACGCAACCTTCTGATCTGGAGTCAGACGCGCTACCGTTGCGCCACGGAGTCGACGCTGCTTAGGTCTTGTCATGAATAGGTTCCTCGAACACTTACTGTACCGTTCAAACCTAAGAAATAATGACAGTAGGATCCACGAGACACTCGTCCCGGATGTACTTGCTCTGGCGGGGGTGTAACTCAGTGGTAGAGTGTCTGCTTCGCATGCAGAAAGTCCTGGGTTCAAATCCCAGCTCCTCCAATTTTTGTTTCTCCGTGCAGCAGTACATGAAAACTTTTGCCTATCACCATATTCTACAAAATTCAGTGTACAAGATTCTTCCCCCAAGCAAGTGGATTTCGTACAGTTCGACCTCATGGCGGGAGGACGATGACCTGCAAGACCCTGGGCTGCGATCCCCCCCCCATTGAAATGTTGCTCCAAAGCCTTCGGTATGGCGTGCAGGGTGCATCTCAAACATGTATTTGCAACTCACCGCGACAATCGTCATTTGTTTTTTCGAGATACTGAAAAATGAAGGGGGCACCCGGGATTGAACCGGGGACCTCTCGATCTGCAGTCGAATGCTCTACGACTGAGCTATACCCCCATTCACGATCTTTGCGTTCCCATAACTTAAGGAAAAATATTATACTCTGCCTGGCTAAAGACGTCTAATCGAGCAAAATATTGCGTAATCATTATCTCTCAGTTATATATTAGCGTTAAACGATATAAATATCAAAAATACTAGACACTTCGCGCCTGGAGAAAGTGCGAGTCGGCGCCTTCACCTTAATGTCAGAACGCGAAAATTGCACTAGTAGCTTTTTTTCAAGCAAGTTCTGTTCGTCCGTTCTCCGTAATCGTTTGGTATCTGATTAAACTGACATACTCGCCTATGGCTTTCGTAAACGAAAATTTCATTGTGACCCCGACGTGATTTGAACACGCAACCTTCTGATCTGGAGTCAGACGCGCTACCGTTGCGCCACGGAGTCGACGCTGCTTAGGTCTTGTCATGAATAGGTTCCTCGAACACTTACTGTACCGTTCAAACCTAAGAAATAATGACAGTAGGATCCACGAGACACTCGTCCCGGATGTACTTGCTCTGGCGGGGGTGTAACTCAGTGGTAGAGTGTCTGCTTCGCATGCAGAAAGTCCTGGGTTCAAATCCCAGCTCCTCCATTTTTTGTTTCTCCGTGCAGCAGTACATGAAAACTTTTGCCTATCACCATATTCTACAAAATTCAGTGTACAAGATTCTTCCCCCAAGCAAGTGGATTTCGTACAGTTCGACCTCATGGCGGGAGGACGATGACCTGCAAGACCCTGGGCTGCGATCCCCCCCAATTGAAATGTTGCTCCAAAGCCTTCGGTATGGCGTGCAGGGTGCATCTCAAACATGTATTTGCAACTCACCGCGACAATCGTCATTTGTTTTTTCGAGATACTGAAAAATGAAGGGGGCACCCGGGATTGAACCGGGGACCTCTCGATCTGCAGTCGAATGCTCTACGACTGAGCTATACCCCCATTCACGATCTTTGCGTTCCCATAACTTAAGGAAAAATATTATACTCTGCCTGGCTAAAGACGTCTAATCGAGCAAAATATTGCGTAATCATTATCTCTCAGTTATATATTAGCGTTAAACGATATAAATATCAAAAATACTAGACACTTCGCGCCTGGAGAAAGTGCGAGTCGGCGCCTTCACCTTAATGTCAGAACGCGAAAATTGCACTAGTAGCTTTTTTTCAAGCAAGTTCTGTTCGTCCGTTCTCCGTAATCGTTTGGTATCTGATTAAACTGACATACTCGCCTATGGCTTTCGTAAACGAAAATTTCATTGTGACCCCGACGTGATTTGAACACGCAACCTTCTGATCTGGAGTCAGACGCGCTACCGTTGCGCCACGGAGTCGACGCTGCTTAGGTCTTGTCATGAATAGGTTCCTCGAACACTTACTGTACCGTTCAAACCTAAGAAATAATGACAGTAGGATCCACGAGACACTCGTCCCGGATGTACTTTCTCTGGCGGGGGTGTAACTCAGTGGTAGAGTGTCTGCTTCGCATGCAGAAAGTCCTGGGTTCAAATCCCAGCTCCTCCAATTTTTGTTTCTCCGTGCAGCAGTACATGAAAACTTTTGCCTATCACCATATTCTACAAAATTCAGTGTACAAGATTCTTCCCCCAAGCAAGTGGATTTCGTACAGTTCGACCTCATGGCGGGAGGACGATGACCTGCAAGACCCTGGGCTGCGATCCCCCCCCCCATTGAAATGTTGCTCCAAAGCCTTCGGTATGGCGTGCAGGGTGCATCTCAAACATGTATTTGCAACTCACCGCGACAATCGTCATTTGTTTTTTCGAGATACTGAAAAATGAAGGGGGCACCCGGGATTGAACCGGGGACCTCTCGATCTGCAGTCGAATGCTCTACGACTGAGCTATACCCCCATTCACGATCTTTGCGTTCCCATAACTTAAGGAAAAATATTATACTCTGCCTGGCTAAAGACGTCTAATCGAGCAAAATATTGCGTAATCATTATCTCTCAGTTATATATTAGCGTTAAACGATATAAATATCAAAAATACTAGACACTTCGCGCCTGGAGAAAGTGCGAGTCGGCGCCTTCACCTTAATGTCAGAACGCGAAAATTGCACTAGTAGCTTTTTTTCAAGCAAGTTCTGTTCGTCCGTTCTCCGTAATCGTTTGGTATCTGATTAAACTGACATACTCGCCTATGGCTTTCGTAAACGAAAATTTCATTGTGACCCCGACGTGATTTGAACACGCAACCTTCTGATCTGGAGTCAGACGCGCTACCGTTGCGCCACGGAGTCGACGCTGCTTAGGTCTTGTCATGAATAGGTTCCTCGAACACTTACTGTACCGTTCAAACCTAAGAAATAATGACAGTAGGATCCACGAGACACTCGTCCCGGATGTACTTGCTCTGGCGGGGGTGTAACTCAGTGGTAGAGTGTCTGCTTCGCATGCAGAAAGTCCTGGGTTCAAATCCCAGCTCCTCCAATTTTTGTTTCTCCGTGCAGCAGTACATGAAAACTTTTGCCTATCACCATATTCTACAAAATTCAGTGTACAAGATTCTTCCCCCAAGCAAGTGGATTTCGTACAGTTCGACCTCATGGCGGGAGGACGATGACCTGCAAGACCCTGGGCTGCGATCCCCCCCCCATTGAAATGTTGCTCCAAAGCCTTCGGTATGGCGTGCAGGGTGCATCTCAAACATGTATTTGCAACTCACCGCGACAATCGTCATTTGTTTTTTCGAGATACTGAAAAATGAAGGGGGCACCCGGGATTGAACCGGGGACCTCTCGATCTGCAGTCGAATGCTCTACGACTGAGCTATACCCCCATTCACGATCTTTGCGTTCCCATAACTTAAGGAAAAATATTATACTCTGCCTGGCTAAAGACGTCTAATCGAGCAAAATATTGCGTAATCATTATCTCTCAGTTATATATTAGCGTTAAACGATATAAATATCAAAAATACTAGACACTTCGCGCCTGGAGAAAGTGCGAGTCGGCGCCTTCACCTTAATGTCAGAACGCGAAAATTGCACTAGTAGCTTTTTTTCAAGCAAGTTCTGTTCGTCCGTTCTCCGTAATCGTTTGGTATCTGATTAAACTGACATACTCGCCTATGGCTTTCGTAAACGAAAATTTCATTGTGACCCCGACGTGATTTGAACACGCAACCTTCTGATCTGGAGTCAGACGCGCTACCGTTGCGCCACGGAGTCGACGCTGCTTAGGTCTTGTCATGAATAGGTTCCTCGAACACTTACTGTACCGTTCAAACCTAAGAAATAATGACAGTAGGATCCACGAGACACTCGTCCCGGATGTACTTGCTCTGGCGGGGGTGTAACTCAGTGGTAGAGTGTCTGCTTCGCATGCAGAAAGTCCTGGGTTCAAATCCCAGCTCCTCCAATTTTTGTTTCTCCGTGCAGCAGTACATGAAAACTTTTGCCTATCACCATATTCTACAAAATTCAGTGTACAAGATTCTTCCCCCAAGCAAGTGGATTTCGTACAGTTCGACCTCATGGCGGGAGGACGATGACCTGCAAGACCCTGGGCTGCGATCCCCCCCCATTGAAATGTTGCTCCAAAGCCTTCGGTATGGCGTGCAGGGTGCATCTCAAACATGTATTTGCAACTCACCGCGACAATCGTCATTTGTTTTTTCGAGATACTGAAAAATGAAGGGGGCACCCGGGATTGAACCGGGGACCTCTCGATCTGCAGTCGAATGCTCTACGACTGAGCTATACCCCCATTCACGATCTTTGCGTTCCCATAACTTAAGGAAAAATATTATACTCTGCCTGGCTAAAGACGTCTAATCGAGCAAAATATTGCGTAATCATTATCTCTCAGTTATATATTAGCGTTAAACGATATAAATATCAAAAATACTAGACACTTCGCGCCTGGAGAAAGTGCGAGTCGGCGCCTTCACCTTAATGTCAGAACGCGAAAATTGCACTAGTAGCTTTTTTTCAAGCAAGTTCTGTTCGTCCGTTCTCCGTAATCGTTTGGTATCTGATTAAACTGACATACTCGCCTATGGCTTTCGTAAACGAAAATTTCATTGTGACCCCGACGTGATTTGAACACGCAACCTTCTGATCTGGAGTCAGACGCGCTACCGTTGCGCCACGGAGTCGACGCTGCTTAGGTCTTGTCATGAATAGGTTCCTCGAACACTTACTGTACCGTTCAAACCTAAGAAATAATGACAGTAGGATCCACGAGACACTCGTCCCGGATGTACTTGCTCTGGCGGGGGTGTAACTCAGTGGTAGAGTGTCTGCTTCGCATGCAGAAAGTCCTGGGTTCAAATCCCAGCTCCTCCATTTTTTGTTTCTCCGTGCAGCAGTACATGAAAACTTTTGCCTATCACCATATTCTACAAAATTCAGTGTACAAGATTCTTCCCCCAAGCAAGTGGATTTCGTACAGTTCGACCTCATGGCGGGAGGACGATGACCTGCAAGACCCTGGGCTGCGATCCCCCCCCATTGAAATGTTGCTCCAAAGCCTTCGGTATGGCGTGCAGGGTGCATCTCAAACATGTATTTGCAACTCACCGCGACAATCGTCATTTGTTTTTTCGAGATACTGAAAAATGAAGGGGGCACCCGGGATTGAACCGGGGACCTCTCGATCTGCAGTCGAATGCTCTACGACTGAGCTATACCCCCATTCACGATCTTTGCGTTCCCATAACTTAAGGAAAAATATTATACTCTGCCTGGCTAAAGACGTCTAATCGAGCAAAATATTGCGTAATCATTATCTCTCAGTTATATATTAGCGTTAAACGATATAAATATCAAAAATACTAGACACTTCGCGCCTGGAGAAAGTGCGAGTCGGCGCCTTCACCTTAATGTCAGAACGCGAAAATTGCACTAGTAGCTTTTTTTCAAGCAAGTTCTGTTCGTCCGTTCTCCGTAATCGTTTGGTATCTGATTAAACTGACATACTCGCCTATGGCTTTCGTAAACGAAAATTTCATTGTGACCCCGACGTGATTTGAACACGCAACCTTCTGATCTGGAGTCAGACGCGCTACCGTTGCGCCACGGAGTCGACGCTGCTTAGGTCTTGTCATGAATAGGTTCCTCGAACACTTACTGTACCGTTCAAACCTAAGAAATAATGACAGTAGGATCCACGAGACACTCGTCCCGGATGTACTTGCTCTGGCGGGGGTGTAACTCAGTGGTAGAGTGTCTGCTTCGCATGCAGAAAGTCCTGGGTTCAAATCCCAGCTCCTCCATTTTTTGTTTCTCCGTGCAGCAGTACATGAAAACTTTTGCCTATCACCATATTCTACAAAATTCAGTGTACAAGATTCTTCCCCCAAGCAAGTGGATTTCGTACAGTTCGACCTCATGGCGGGAGGACGATGACCTGCAAGACCCTGGGCTGCGATCCCCCCCCATTGAAATGTTGCTCCAAAGCCTTCGGTATGGCGTGCAGGGTGCATCTCAAACATGTATTTGCAACTCACCGCGACAATCGTCATTTGTTTTTTCGAGATACTGAAAAATGAAGGGGGCACCCGGGATTGAACCGGGGACCTCTCGATCTGCAGTCGAATGCTCTACGACTGAGCTATACCCCCATTCACGATCTTTGCGTTCCCATAACTTAAGGAAAAATATTATACTCTGCCTGGCTAAAGACGTCTAATCGAGCAAAATATTGCGTAATCATTATCTCTCAGTTATATATTAGCGTTAAACGATATAAATATCAAAAATACTAGACACTTCGCGCCTGGAGAAAGTGCGAGTCGGCGCCTTCACCTTAATGTCAGAACGCGAAAATTGCACTAGTAGCTTTTTTTCAAGCAAGTTCTGTTCGTCCGTTCTCCGTAATCGTTTGGTATCTGATTAAACTGACATACTCGCCTATGGCTTTCGTAAACGAAAATTTCATTGTGACCCCGACGTGATTTGAACACGCAACCTTCTGATCTGGAGTCAGACGCGCTACCGTTGCGCCACGGAGTCGACGCTGCTTAGGTCTTGTCATGAATAGGTTCCTCGAACACTTACTGTACCGTTCAAACCTAAGAAATAATGACAGTAGGATCCACGAGACACTCGTCCCGGATGTACTTGCTCTGGCGGGGGTGTAACTCAGTGGTAGAGTGTCTGCTTCGCATGCAGAAAGTCCTGGGTTCAAATCCCAGCTCCTCCATTTTTTGTTTCTCCGTGCAGCAGTACATGAAAACTTTTGCCTATCACCATATTCTACAAAATTCAGTGTACAAGATTCTTCCCCCAAGCAAGTGGATTTCGTACAGTTCGACCTCATGGCGGGAGGACGATGACCTGCAAGACCCTGGGCTGCGATCCCCCCCCATTGAAATGTTGCTCCAAAGCCTTCGGTATGGCGTGCAGGGTGCATCTCAAACATGTATTTGCAACTCACCGCGACAATCGTCATTTGTTTTTTCGAGATACTGAAAAATGAAGGGGGCACCCGGGATTGAACCGGGGACCTCTCGATCTGCAGTCGAATGCTCTACGACTGAGCTATACCCCCATTCACGATCTTTGCGTTCCCATAACTTAAGGAAAAATATTATACTCTGCCTGGCTAAAGACGTCTAATCGAGCAAAATATTGCGTAATCATTATCTCTCAGTTATATATTAGCGTTAAACGATATAAATATCAAAAATACTAGACACTTCGCGCCTGGAGAAAGTGCGAGTCGGCGCCTTCACCTTAATGTCAGAACGCGAAAATTGCACTAGTAGCTTTTTTTCAAGCAAGTTCTGTTCGTCCGTTCTCCGTAATCGTTTGGTATCTGATTAAACTGACATACTCGCCTATGGCTTTCGTAAACGAAAATTTCATTGTGACCCCGACGTGATTTGAACACGCAACCTTCTGATCTGGAGTCAGACGCGCTACCGTTGCGCCACGGAGTCGACGCTGCTTAGGTCTTGTCATGAATAGGTTCCTCGAACACTTACTGTACCGTTCAAACCTAAGAAATAATGACAGTAGGATCCACGAGACACTCGTCCCGGATGTACTTGCTCTGGCGGGGGTGTAACTCAGTGGTAGAGTGTCTGCTTCGCATGCAGAAAGTCCTGGGTTCAAATCCCAGCTCCTCCAATTTTTGTTTCTCCGTGCAGCAGTACATGAAAACTTTTGCCTATCACCATATTCTACAAAATTCAGTGTACAAGATTCTTCCCCCAAGCAAGTGGATTTCGTACAGTTCGACCTCATGGCGGGAGGACGATGACCTGCAAGACCCTGGGCTGCGATCCCCCCCCCATTGAAATGTTGCTCCAAAGCCTTCGGTATGGCGTGCAGGGTGCATCTCAAACATGTATTTGCAACTCACCGCGACAATCGTCATTTGTTTTTTCGAGATACTGAAAAATGAAGGGGGCACCCGGGATTGAACCGGGGACCTCTCGATCTGCAGTCGAATGCTCTACGACTGAGCTATACCCCCATTCACGATCTTTGCGTTCCCATAACTTAAGGAAAAATATTATACTCTGCCTGGCTAAAGACGTCTAATCGAGCAAAATATTGCGTAATCATTATCTCTCAGTTATATATTAGCGTTAAACGATATAAATATCAAAAATACTAGACACTTCGCGCCTGGAGAAAGTGCGAGTCGGCGCCTTCACCTTAATGTCAGAACGCGAAAATTGCACTAGTAGCTTTTTTTCAAGCAAGTTCTGTTCGTCCGTTCTCCGTAATCGTTTGGTATCTGATTAAACTGACATACTCGCCTATGGCTTTCGTAAACGAAAATTTCATTGTGACCCCGACGTGATTTGAACACGCAACCTTCTGATCTGGAGTCAGACGCGCTACCGTTGCGCCACGGAGTCGACGCTGCTTAGGTCTTGTCATGAATAGGTTCCTCGAACACTTACTGTACCGTTCAAACCTAAGAAATAATGACAGTAGGATCCACGAGACACTCGTCCCGGATGTACTTGCTCTGGCGGGGGTGTAACTCAGTGGTAGAGTGTCTGCTTCGCATGCAGAAAGTCCTGGGTTCAAATCCCAGCTCCTCCAATTTTTGTTTCTCCGTGCAGCAGTACATGAAAACTTTTGCCTATCACCATATTCTACAAAATTCAGTGTACAAGATTCTTCCCCCAAGCAAGTGGATTTCGTACAGTTCGACCTCATGGCGGGAGGACGATGACCTGCAAGACCCTGGGCTGCGATCCCCCCCCCATTGAAATGTTGCTCCAAAGCCTTCGGTATGGCGTGCAGGGTGCATCTCAAACATGTATTTGCAACTCACCGCGACAATCGTCATTTGTTTTTTCGAGATACTGAAAAATGAAGGGGGCACCCGGGATTGAACCGGGGACCTCTCGATCTGCAGTCGAATGCTCTACGACTGAGCTATACCCCCATTCACGATCTTTGCGTTCCCATAACTTAAGGAAAAATATTATACTCTGCCTGGCTAAAGACGTCTAATCGAGCAAAATATTGCGTAATCATTATCTCTCAGTTATATATTAGCGTTAAACGATATAAATATCAAAAATACTAGACACTTCGCGCCTGGAGAAAGTGCGAGTCGGCGCCTTCACCTTAATGTCAGAACGCGAAAATTGCACTAGTAGCTTTTTTTCAAGCAAGTTCTGTTCGTCCGTTCTCCGTAATCGTTTGGTATCTGATTAAACTGACATACTCGCCTATGGCTTTCGTAAACGAAAATTTCATTGTGACCCCGACGTGATTTGAACACGCAACCTTCTGATCTGGAGTCAGACGCGCTACCGTTGCGCCACGGAGTCGACGCTGCTTAGGTCTTGTCATGAATAGGTTCCTCGAACACTTACTGTACCGTTCAAACCTAAGAAATAATGACAGTAGGATCCACGAGACACTCGTCCCGGATGTACTTGCTCTGGCGGGGGTGTAACTCAGTGGTAGAGTGTCTGCTTCGCATGCAGAAAGTCCTGGGTTCAAATCCCAGCTCCTCCAATTTTTGTTTCTCCGTGCAGCAGTACATGAAAACTTTTGCCTATCACCATATTCTACAAAATTCAGTGTACAAGATTCTTCCCCCAAGCAAGTGGATTTCGTACAGTTCGACCTCATGGCGGGAGGACGATGACCTGCAAGACCCTGGGCTGCGATCCCCCCCCATTGAAATGTTGCTCCAAAGCCTTCGGTATGGCGTGCAGGGTGCATCTCAAACATGTATTTGCAACTCACCGCGACAATCGTCATTTGTTTTTTCGAGATACTGAAAAATGAAGGGGGCACCCGGGATTGAACCGGGGACCTCTCGATCTGCAGTCGAATGCTCTACGACTGAGCTATACCCCCATTCACGATCTTTGCGTTCCCATAACTTAAGGAAAAATATTATACTCTGCCTGGCTAAAGACGTCTAATCGAGCAAAATATTGCGTAATCATTATCTCTCAGTTATATATTAGCGTTAAACGATATAAATATCAAAAATACTAGACACTTCGCGCCTGGAGAAAGTGCGAGTCGGCGCCTTCACCTTAATGTCAGAACGCGAAAATTGCACTAGTAGCTTTTTTTCAAGCAAGTTCTGTTCGTCCGTTCTCCGTAATCGTTTGGTATCTGATTAAACTGACATACTCGCCTATGGCTTTCGTAAACGAAAATTTCATTGTGACCCCGACGTGATTTGAACACGCAACCTTCTGATCTGGAGTCAGACGCGCTACCGTTGCGCCACGGAGTCGACGCTGCTTAGGTCTTGTCATGAATAGGTTCCTCGAACACTTACTGTACCGTTCAAACCTAAGAAATAATGACAGTAGGATCCACGAGACACTCGTCCCGGATGTACTTGCTCTGGCGGGGGTGTAACTCAGTGGTAGAGTGTCTGCTTCGCATGCAGAAAGTCCTGGGTTCAAATCCCAGCTCCTCCAATTTTTGTTTCTCCGTGCAGCAGTACATGAAAACTTTTGCCTATCACCATATTCTACAAAATTCAGTGTACAAGATTCTTCCCCCAAGCAAGTGGATTTCGTACAGTTCGACCTCATGGCGGGAGGACGATGACCTGCAAGACCCTGGGCTGCGATCCCCCCCCATTGAAATGTTGCTCCAAAGCCTTCGGTATGGCGTGCAGGGTGCATCTCAAACATGTATTTGCAACTCACCGCGACAATCGTCATTTGTTTTTTCGAGATACTGAAAAATGAAGGGGGCACCCGGGATTGAACCGGGGACCTCTCGATCTGCAGTCGAATGCTCTACGACTGAGCTATACCCCCATTCACGATCTTTGCGTTCCCATAACTTAAGGAAAAATATTATACTCTGCCTGGCTAAAGACGTCTAATCGAGCAAAATATTGCGTAATCATTATCTCTCAGTTATATATTAGCGTTAAACGATATAAATATCAAAAATACTAGACACTTCGCGCCTGGAGAAAGTGCGAGTCGGCGCCTTCACCTTAATGTCAGAACGCGAAAATTGCACTAGTAGCTTTTTTTCAAGCAAGTTCTGTTCGTCCGTTCTCCGTAATCGTTTGGTATCTGATTAAACTGACATACTCGCCTATGGCTTTCGTAAACGAAAATTTCATTGTGACCCCGACGTGATTTGAACACGCAACCTTCTGATCTGGAGTCAGACGCGCTACCGTTGCGCCACGGAGTCGACGCTGCTTAGGTCTTGTCATGAATAGGTTCCTCGAACACTTACTGTACCGTTCAAACCTAAGAAATAATGACAGTAGGATCCACGAGACACTCGTCCCGGATGTACTTGCTCTGGCGGGGGTGTAACTCAGTGGTAGAGTGTCTGCTTCGCATGCAGAAAGTCCTGGGTTCAAATCCCAGCTCCTCCAATTTTTGTTTCTCCGTGCAGCAGTACATGAAAACTTTTG